>NW_017616730.1:1410833-2112500 GCF_001879475.1 Ipomoea nil | reverse complement strand
AATTTGAGACTAGATGTAGTAAAACTCAATATCGTATGATTCAATAAGAGGAAATTTCAATTTTGGTCCTATGACTATAGGAGTCTTGTTAATTTCAGTCTTCGACTTTCAAAAGTGTCAATTTAGTACTTTGACTATGCAATTTTTGTCAATTTCGGTCACTCCAGCCAAATTGTCGGTCAAATTTCGTCGGAAAATTTTAATAGATAAAATAATGAGGGTATTTTAATCATTTTACCCTTTTTCTTTCTTCTCTGACCTGCCAGCGACCTCGTACTTTCTCGGTTTTCCTTTCTTCAAGGCCACTTTGGTTTTAAAAGAGGCCTTGAGCCGCTTCACCGGTACTTTCGAAGCCTGGAGAACTCGCCGGAAACAACTAAAACATGGTAGACTCGCATGAGAAGAAGAAAAGAGATGTAAAATGACTAAAATACCCTCATTATTTCAACTATTAAAATTTTTCGGTGAAATTTGGCCGGCAATTTGACCGGAGTGACAAAAATTGCATAGTCAAGGTACTAAATTGACACTTTTAAAAGTTGAGGACTGAAATTAACAAGACCTCTATAATCATAGGACCAAAATTGAAATTTTCTCGATTCAATAATAAAAATGTGAGATTTTATATATGATGTTTTGTGACCAATTACCATATATTTATACGTTAAAAAAATTCCTTTGAGAAAACGTCGATATAATACATGTATCGGACAAGGGAATTATGAGTTTTTATTTTTTATTTTATTTTATTTATTTTTTATGAAGGCCTTTGAGTTTGGTACTTTGGTTGGTGCACCCCAAAAAGGGATTTGCGTCCTTCTCTCTATAGGTATTTAGCGTGATTGCGTGACCCAATTAGTTCCGCCATTGCTATCATTCAATCAATAGCACTTCTAAACAGATAGGATTGGTAACCACACTTGAAAACAAAATTGTGACTGTATTCTTTATTTGTTTTTACTTTCTTTATTATTAATTTATTTTAGTTTTGTTTTCAATAATTCAATTAATTTAATTAAATGTTATAACGAAATACCATGCTTTTGCCCGTTTGCCCCCATGGTATATAGTATAGTTCCAAAACTTGTTGAGTTATACTTGGTGCAATTAGTAATGTAGTTTTTATATTAAAAAAAAATTACTAATAAACAATGATTATATAATTGAACGTATGACCTTTTGATACGAAATTCATACTCTACTCATTTTAGGACTCATCATATTTTAATTCCACCTATTAAATGTTAATGCAGCTCAACTTTTCAAATAGTAGTATTTTATTATAAAATTATATTATTTGGTATAAAATTTTAATAGCAACAACGTTGTCCAAATCACAAATGCCACAACGGCACAAAGTAATGGTACTTCCAAATTTGTCAAACATCAACAACAAGGGGAAAAAAAAAAGCAATTGAAGATGAAGATATTCCTTCATTAAAAAGCAATATTCTAACCCTAACAATAAACAATCCTTCATTATATCATTACATAAGAATAAATATCACGTCAACAATTTTATTTTGATTAACTCATTAAGGTCGAGCAATTTACATATAATAATTAATAAAGGTAAATATTTCATAAATAAGCTAATTACTACGCAAATTAGTTGGTCATGTACTTGGATAACCGCCCTATTGCTTTTCTTGTCCCGTAAAATTCCTAAAAAGTGTTTAACCTCCTTTTTTTTTTTTTTAAATGACAGATTGTGTTGGTGTTACGTTTACGCATACTATGTAGTTGGTGGCTTGCTTCTTTTCTAGTAAAATAATAATAATAATAATAATAATAATAATAATAATAATAATAATAATAATAATAATAATAATAATAATAATAATACAATGTTAAAAGGTAAATTTTGAGATAAAATTAGAATACAACAATGACATTTTTCATTACATAAAATGCTATATAATTTGGGAACAAATTCACGAGATCTATAATAGAGTTCGGTGAAACTAAGAAAGTGAAATTAAAAAAAAAAAAATACTATCTCCTTTACAAAAATCACTACATAATATTCACTATTTGATATGACATTGATTTTTTTTTTTTCACGAATTATTCATAGGTTAATTAACTTGAACCCAACAGGTAACTCAAGTGACAAATGAGTTCTCTTTGTGGGTGAGAATTTTGGGATAACACAGGTTCAATTCCCCTTGGCCCAACTCCGGTGCCTCTCAAAGTAAACGAGGATTAGTCGGAGCCCTTGTGCGCGTCGGTATTTGACTGGCCCTGCATACTGCGACAAATGTTCCGTCGGGCCGGGGCGTGAGGCAGGAAAGAAAGGAAGGAATATTTAATTTAAGATAATTTTAATAGTTTACTTAATACCTTAATTACTACTAATTAGATCGGTGGGTGGATCTAGGCTGTGGCATCGTCGTTATTTCCCATGGCATACAAGGGTGGTTTAACAACTCATTCAAAGCTGCTACTTACCATTTAAGGAAGAACATATTTTTAAAAAAATTAAGTGAAATTCCCACCTTACCCTCCAACTCGCTCGTTGTCTCCAAAATCAAATTCATCGTCACGCTTCCTCCGTCTCTTTTGTTTTTATTTTTTGAATCTCTGCCTGGCAATAACAGTTAAAGCGACACGCACACACCTCCTATATATATACTCAACAGAGCGCAAACGCTTCTTCTACCTCTTGCTATTCACACTTTCTCTCTCTAGAACTCCGGCAGCTAGGAACTGAATTGAGAGAGAAAGCGAGCCGGACGATGGGGCAGCAGTCGTTGATCTACAGCTTCGTGGCGAGAGGCACGGTGGTCCTCGCCGAGTACACTGGTTTCACCGGCAACTTCACGACCATAGCTTCGCAATGCCTGCAGAAACTTCCGGCTAGCAATAACAAGTTCACCTACAACTGCGACGGCCACACATTCAACTACCTCGTTGAGGATGGCTTCAGTAAGTTATACTTCATCTCTTTGCAGGTTGATGATCTGATATACTGTCTGTTTTTCGGAATAATTCGGATCCGGTTGTTTTCGTATATATACTTTGTAGTTTGTAAGTTTATGATCAGTTACTGAAAGTTTGATAACTGAGATCCTGTGACGGTTATTTATTCTTTAGCCATGGTTTTCGTCGGTGAACCAATTATTATTATTATTTTTTTAAGTCATTTCTATGTGTTTGCAATTGGTTTGTTGTAAAAATTTGTTTACATTTCAGGAATATTGTGTTCAGATCTCGGTTTGAATGTGGAAATTCAACTGAAGAGTTTGTTCATGTTTGATTTAGTGAAAAATAATCTAGTTTGGTATTAGGAAATTAATTCATCGCAGATATAGGATTCAGATCATGGTTGTTCCCTGATTCCGTTTAGATTCAGGTTATTCTCTTCCAGTTTTGACTTGGTTATTTGTGCCAATTCCGTGGAAACAGGCCTTAATGCAATATGTATCTTAAGATCTTTCATTCCTTAATGAAAGAGATTCTTTCCTTTGATAAGTTCAAAAGTGGATCTTATAATGTCTCTCTACATTCCATTCAATCCCTCAAGCATCTTTCATGGCAGCAAGTTGTTTGAAAATTTGGGTACTCTTTTCATTCAGCACTTCTCTCTTGTGTCCAACTAGTCTATACTCTGTAGTTTTTTTAAGTATTGTTTGAAATGAATATCTATTGCAACTCAATTATGAATTGTTGTTGGTCTATAACTGTACTGTGTTATTTACAATATATAATTTATGTTTACCGTGTTCCTTTCATAGTGTTTGGAACATTTAGTAGGTGAGAAAGAACTTTTGATCTGCCTTGATTGATTGCCAAGCATGGTGTTAACCCCTATGCCAGGTTTCCTGCATCTTCCTTGTGATATGCCATGCCTAATGATGGAACTACTGGTCATAGAGAGAGATACTAATATAATTACTAAAACCAAATTAAACTAGTAGCCTAATGTAATGCAGAATATAAGTAATCAGCTTGTAATAAAATAGTTGATTGAAATGAACTAACACTTTTCTGCATTTTGTTAGTAAGCTAACTTTTATTTTCTTGCCACAGCATACTGTGTTGTTGCTGTTGAAACTGTTGGCAGACAAATTCCAATTGCATTTCTTGAGCGCATTAAGGACGATTTTACCAATAAATATGGTGGAGGGAAAGCTGCTACAGCTGTTGCTAACAGCTTAAACAAAGAATTTGGGTAACTCTTGTGCTCCTGGTTATCTATTTTCCACATAATTTTGATTTGCAAGGATGATCCTCAAGTCAATACATATTTTCTGCATAGGCCCAAGCTGAAGGAACAAATGCAATATTGTGTGGATCATCCAGAAGAGGTCAGTAAGCTTGCAAAGGTGAAGGCTCAAGTCTCTGAAGTCAAAGGGGTGATGATGGAAAACATTGAGAAGGTAAACTTAGTCTATGTGCTACTCTAGTTAGCATGCCCCTTAATATTCTTCTGCAATGTCATAGGAACTATATTGAGAAATCTGTGCTGGTCTTTGTAGGTTCTTGACCGTGGAGAGAAGATTGAGCTTCTGGTGGATAAAACCGAGAACCTTCGTTCACAGGTATGTGAATGCAATAAGTTATGAATTTATTTTTTTATTATTACTTTTTTGACTCGTTTGAGACATGGTTGCATTTCACTTGAATTCATCCTTGTGCAGATTTATATATGGAAATTTTGCTCTAATTTATCATTTTATCTCAAAAGACAACTCTTCTTATATACATAAAACCGTTTTATTCCTCTTTAGATTTTGTCAATATAAACTTGTGATCTCTAAATTTCACTCTAGCAAATACACATGTTGTCGTAGGCACAGGATTTTAGGACGCAGGGAACCAAGATGAGGAGGAAGATGTGGCTGCAGAATATGAAAGTAAAGCTCATTGTCCTGGCAATTATCATTGCCTTGATTCTCATCATTGTTTTGTCAATTTGTGGCAGTTCCAAATGTCATTAGGTTGGTCATCAACTGAAGTTTGGATGCATCATATCATCTCTATTATAGTGTCATGTTTGTTTTACCTATAATCCCCTCTCCATTTTTGCGCATGTTTGTGTTCTTAGTAGTATTTAGTGTGCATTGCTTAGCAGTGCCTGTATAGCTTGTTCTACCGAATTCTTTGAATATATGTTCGAGTAGTGGAAGGTTTTATTGCAGTTGCCAGTTGTAAGGCAGAGCTTTGATTATGATTCTCTACTATGAATTGCCGTCTTTCGTTGTGATGATGATTGCGTCGTGTGCAGTACTGTGCACCAACTATTTTGGAACATATTCACTGAAGATCTCATGATTGATTAATTTTGATGGGTTTTTGTCCAAGCCCACACAAAATGGACACCATAATTGTGTTAATGAGTAATGTGTCAAAAAAGTACATGGCTTTTCTAAGAGAAGAAAAAAAAACTTCTAAAAGTTCTTTTTAACGCAAAAAAATAAGGGGTCGTTTACTAACTTGGAAAAATGGAGGATTTTTCAAAAAATGGAGAAATTGAGAAATGGAGAAATGGAAAATTGGAGAAGTTGTTTACTAAATTTCTTCTTCCAAATTCAATCTCTATCTCCATTCTTCCTCTTTTAATACAAATTTGGAGAATAGATAAAAAGCTTTCTCCAAATGGAGGAGTGGACACGGGTGAACAGTAAATCGCGTGAACAGTGCACGAGGTCCTGGGATCGAATCCTGCGTGTGGCGCTTTGTCTGTGTTTTGTTCTTCCCTTTCTTTTCCCCTACGTGGCTACGTCTTCCTCTTTTTTTTTTTTTTTTTTTCATTTCGTCCTTCTTTCTTTCTTATTATTATTATTATTATTATTATTATTATTATTATTATTATTATTATTATTATTATTATTATTTCCCCCCACCCCCACCCCCCACGTCTTCCTCTTTTTTCCATTTCATTTATTTCTCTTTTTTTTTTTTTTTTTCCATTTCGTCCTTCTTTCTTTCTTATTATTATTATTATTATTATTATTATTATTATTATTATTATTATTATTATTATTATTATTATTATTATTATTATTATTATTATCCCCCCCCCCCACCCCCACATCTTCCTCTTTTTTCCATTTCATTTATTATTATTATTATTATTATTATTATAGAAATGAAAAATTGGAAATAGGGAATGAAAATTAGAAAATTGGAGAAATGGAAAATTGGAGAAATGGAGATAGAAAACTGAAAAAATGGAGAAATGGAAAAATAGAAATGGAAAAACAGAGAAATGAAGTAAACGACCCCTAAACTTTTACAGTTTAGAGTTGAAAAAGTTGCTACTGTTTTTTTTTTTTTAATTTTTTTTTTTATAAATGTTCTTGTAATTTGTAATTTTGTATAGTTAGGACTTGACCCACGTTACGCAATTACTATGATGTGGCGTACATGTCTTTATTCTCAATGGTAATACTTAACTCTAATGTTAAACTTTGACACGGTTAAATATCGTGTTCTACCACCCACAAGTACTCGTGCTTTAACGGAGTGTCAGATTATTTGAACAATTTGTCTAGGGCATTCTCAACAAGGACTTTTACTTAGATTTTGGGATAGTAAAAACTAAATCTTGAAATTTTTAACAAATGTGTTGGTGGATTTTAGCTTGTTTTTTCTTATGCTATTTTATAGTTTTTGTGGGCCCCTCAATGGGTGAGAAGAAGGAAAACGCAGATGCTCTTTTCTCTCCTGGCAGATTTTGGAAAATTTTGACAGATATTTTTTTTTCTTTTTCTTCCCTTTTATCTCTTCATCTTCTCTCTCCTAGTTGGTACCTCAAAAACCACAAAAACTCCAATACTATTGAGAATGCCCTTATACTCATGTGGATGATTGGCGAGCCCCCATCCAATCATTTTCTTGTCCCAATATTAACTATCAACCAATCAAAGCTAGCACATGTCAATTTCCTCATAGGCTCAAAACCAACTCATAGCCTCATTAGATTTCACTAGTAATTCACCCGCGCGATACACGAAAAAAAAAATTGTGTTATTATAAATATAAATAAAAAATAGAAAAAATAAAAAGATTTCAAATTGTTTAATATAATAATATTTTTAGGCTTCCAAATATTTGGTCAAGTATTTATTATTTCAAAGAATACAAAATTAAAAATAAAATTTTGTATAATTAACATAATCTCTAATTATGTACATATTCAAATAAACTTATAGAGAGAATTTACATAATTATATTGTATTTCATCTATATTATAATTTCCACAGTATAAATAATAGCCAAGATAATTATATTTAGAAAGCAAATTTCAAATTTTGTATGAGTAAATTTAAACTCTAATTGAACACATTTTTATATGATTATATAAATATATTCTTTATGCACATGTCATTCCATAAGCCCAAATGTCATTCTATTAGCCCAATATCACTTTTATGGAGATAATTCAAATGATTTTTTTTTCTTTTAAAAGTCCAAAGTTTAGAAATCTAGACCAAACATTCAAAGGCCCATAAGATATATACATTTATATATCTAAATTTTCATTTATGGCTCAAATGATTTTTTTTTTTAATTATAAAAACACTCTAAGTCCAATAATTGACCCACGACCAGCATATAAAACCTAAAAACCTAGATTCAGATAACATTTGCTTTCTTCCTCCCTTCTCGCTTCTGCCATTTCAATTGTTCATTTCACAATTCGTTGCATACTTCCGATCTTCGATCTAGACGGTTCACACCTCGTGACCGGTTGGATGAAAGAAAATCCTAAATCCATGTTAGTCGAACATATTGATCTCACATGGCAGTCAATAACAAAAGTGGTGGATAAATTTATAACACCGATCTGGAAAAAGAAAGAAGAATGCCACACTTCCAACTGGGTCTACGCACCTTGTCAAAAATCTTCTCGGCATCTTTTATGGCTTCTCTTATGGGTAGCCATAGGTGATCGGCTTAAACCTCGATTTTACAGTGAAACTATCAACGCTAGATTTGGATTGAACCTTCAGATAAAGTATTTCCTGTTCATGTTTGTGTTGTTGTTTATAATCAGGTTTTGTCCACATGCAACAACCAAATATTTTAATCCAACAAACCAATTATTCTTTTTTTTTTCAAGAACACAAAATAGTACATTAATAATTGAGTAAAATAAAATTATTAGTTGATTTAAATTATTTAGTTCATTATTATTGAGTTATATACATTGGAATTATGAATCCATTTCCAGTGTCTGTTTCTAATGTGTTGTATAGTATATATTTATATATCTTAATTGTCTGACAACTTGAATATAGAGAATTGGCACAAGAAAGCTATTATATATATATATATATATATATAATTTTTGTTGTATCTGGTTAAATTATGCAATAGAGTTTCATAGGAAACTAAAATCAATACCTGATATATATGATCTTGCCATATTCTTGCCTCCCCTTACGGTGGTTACTTTTAACTTCATCACTATGAATATCAAATATAACTTGTAAATTTGAAATGTGATTTCTAAACTCCATTTTGACATTTGAAATGTGAATTTCTTCGCAATCACAAAATAATTAAGAAAAAATGAATAAAGAATCAATACATATCAGTTTCCATAAATACCTTGGTCTACAAAGGAATTGGAAGAGAAAGGCACGCCATAATTTTTGAAGCATATGAGAAGATAGAAGCACACTCCACAATCTCTACCTGTAGAAGGTGGTTCCTTAATGTCCGGCACTATTTTGTCTGTCACTTTTCATGATTCTTCTCTTTTGTTTATTCTTTTTTTTTTTTTTTTTTTGTTTTGTTTGTTTGTTTGTTTTTTTTTTATTTATTTTTTATTTTTTTAATTTTTACAGGCGTGATTGTTTGAGCCTCCTCTACATTATACATCTTTTGTTTCCTCTGCTGCCATGACCATGAAAATACACGAATGGTAGGGCAAATTGCTGCAGTTTACGCTCACATGGATTTGATATGGGGTGTTTTATAGGAGAAAAACTATATGTAGAGGGTTGCATTAATTTTTCGAATATCAAATAGGCTTTCATTGGAAATTTAATTAATATTGTAATCGCAAGAGGCACCATAAATAACAAAAGCATATCGAATAGACTTTCATTGTAAAGTCAGAGATTTAATTAATATTGCATCGTTTAAGTCATAACATCATAACATTTAATAATTCCATTAATTCAATAAATGTAATCCTTTCTTATGGGCGGGAAAAAATAGCTATTTATTTTTCAAATGTTGTGACTTCTTTTTTTTTTTTTTTTTATATGTTGTGGCTATTTTTATAATAATAAGGATAAAGATAATAATTGTAACAATAATTGCTCATCAAACCATTTGACTTTATTATAATTAAGATTTACACCTCCAACTTTACACGGAGCACATGGATGAAGTCAAATTAAATCATGGATCAGAATCTACCTTGCATTTCCTATTTTATGTGTTTGTAGTTACCATTTTATGTGTTAGTATTTAACACATTATATGTCTTAACTTCAATTTATTTACATACACAAACGATTTACATATATAAAATATATCAGCTAAATACACATAACTTTTAAACCAAGATCCACAATATAAAATGAACCATAATCCATAATAATATAACAATTGCTTGATCTAGGATTGAGAGAGCATCGATTACAACTAACATCGTAACGATTAGTTTCGAATCTATTTAGGTGGAAAGAATAATTGATTATTTTGATTTATCAATTTTGACTCTCCCCGGCAAAGTAATATTACTCACAGTATTTATGAGATGAATATATAAACTAATCGAATACATTATGAAAATTAAAGTTTAACAAGCCACAGTACATCTCTAAATGGAGCGGGCGAGCTCTTCAAATTATATTTGTGAAAGGAACAAAGGAATTGCATTAATAAGCAACCAATAACGAGATACAGTCCGGTGACAAAGTGAACCACGAGCTCAGGACAGACAAAGAATCAGACACTCGTGCTAATATAACATATGAGCAACATGATATGTTGACCTATTGATATGGCAAACAGACACGTTTAATGATTCGACATTGCTTAATAACCAGTTCAGCATAAGAGAGGTTCAAATTACACGAATTAAAAGAAGTACAAAAATTAAGACAATCAAATTCAAGAATAATATTATTGAAATGATAAAGCTTCATCCATGACAACGCCTCCTTGACTGCAATAGTTTCCACCAAGTATGGGTGGCGCCCACAATCTAGTTTAGCACTACAGGCTGCCACAAACACGTTTATATTATTTGGTATAAAATTTTGATAGGAACAACGTTGCCAAAATCAGAAATGCCCAAAAAATCATGCTATACCAGCATACCTCCAAATTTATTTATTAATTTTTTAAAAAATAATAAAACAATAACAGCACGTTTGGTTGGCGGAGTGAATTTTGAAGGAATAGAAATACTATTTCGTAGGCCGGGAATGAAATATGTAAGGAATAGAATAGAAATTGTATTCTATTGTTTGCTTCGGTAAATGAATAGACTTTAGGAATGTTATTCCAGTGTTTGGTTGGGTAAAAGAATACACGTGGTTACCAAACAGAGGAATAGACATATTACTGGAAATGTTATGTCATTCCAAGTCTATTCCGTGAACCAAATAGCCAATAAGCTGCTTAGTTAATTATTATAAGTGGTGGCCGACAGGCGACAGCCCGACAGATGGATCTTTTACAAATTATACCGTGGACCTCCATACACTGTAAGGCCGTCTCCAAGGAGACGGTATATCTCCACCAAACGCTATTTTAGCGCCCAATTTGGCGCTGAACCTCCTCCAATGTAGCGCCAAATTGGGCGCTGCACTGTAGCATTTACGCCAAAATGGTGTAAAGTATTGTATTCCAATTTTTTCCCTGTCTTTTTTATTAATTCCTTTTGTATCCCTATTTGGTTTTTATAGATTTACATATTTTGTTAAATATATAAACATGAAATTTGAATAATTAAAAATAAATTATATCATTTGAAATATCGCATCAAGACGATTAAAACAAGCCTAATATTATATATAGATTAATTAAAAACTAAAGTACATAAAAGATAGACAAATAAAAGATAGAGAAGGGCATTATGCACTTCGTAATGCATTGATTGAGCATTTGTGGCAACTATATGGTAATTCTGAAAATTAAATGTAATAGTTGTTATATGTTATATTATTGTGGAATAAAAATATTATTTACATTACAATTAAATTTCATATTAAAAAATTGAAGTAAAAAATAAAAGTTATAATTTATGAGAAAACAAATTATTTTTGTGTAGAAATAAATTTGGTGTAATGGGTTGGAGATGAATAAAATTTGGTGTAAAAATATTCTGAGAATATTCCTTTTGGTGTAAAATTTGGTGTAATGGGTTGGGGATGGCCTAAGGTGATGAACTAATAAATATTTATGGTTTCAAAAAAAAAACTAATAAATATTTATTTATTAATATATTATAATTTATATTTAGATAATATATTAAAAATGACCATGTAATATATTTAAGATAATTTTTTTTAAAAAATAAATATTTAATACACAAAATTAAATTTTTAGTATTTTAAAAAGGAAAAAGTGTCAAATAGGCCACTGAATTTCTACATATCGTGCAATTGAACCGTCAAACAAAAAAGTGTATAACTAGACATTAAAAATACAAAAATTGTGCAAATAATTTTTTTTTACAAGTTATTTTCAAGATTCCCTTAAATATGATGTCATAATGTCAAATTATATATAAAAAGTTATTTTAATTAGTATTTTTAAAAATTAAAAAAAAAACATTTTTCCTTATTATCTAAAATAAAAATAAATAAATAAATCTAAAGCTGCTTTATGGCATTTACAAGGTTTAGTACAATGTTCACATAACATAATTAAACTCCGTCAATATATATTCACATGAGTATACAAAAATTGCAAATATTGAACGTCCGCGAATGGAGTTGATCACTTATTAGTTAGGTACTTCATCTCTAAGGCTGATCGTATGGAACGGTTCCATGATCCTCTACTTCATTTGTAATGCTATTGGTTATAATCTTAATGAATGATTTTCGCTTTGGATTCAAATAAATAACTAAATAAATAAATCTTTATACCAGGACTATGTGGTCTAATGGTATCCGGGTTGGACTTCCATTTGGAAGGTTGTGAGTTCAAGTCTCAGTGGAGGCGTTATTGGTTCTTTGTGTTTCATAACTAAATAAATAAATCTTTATACCAGGACTATAGTCCATTTGGAAGGTTGTGAGTTCAAGTCTCAGTGGAGGCGTTATTGGTTCTTTGTGTTTCAGTAGGTTGAGAAAGTATATGAACAGATACTACAATGTAATAAGGGCCAGTAACATTCAAAATAAATAAATAAATAAATAAATCTTTCAAGCTAGAGTACTCATATAGCAGAATCTCACCCTTAAAAAGCCAACCCCACCCTTCCATGTCCACCACACGTACAATTTTGGACTCAAGACCTGTACTATAACTATTGACCAAACCCATTTGTTGAGCATATATAATATTAAACATAAAGAGTTAATACCCAAAATGGTCCTTGACTATAGTGGTTTTTCTCAATTTCGTCCTAAACGACTTTGGTGACCTAATATCGTCTCAGACTTTTGTGTTTCGCTCAATTTAGTCCCAGACTTTTGTGTTTTTGCTCAATTTAGTCCCTCATTTGTTATTCTGTCCATTTGGTGTTAAATAAATAGACAATTCAGTAATTTTAATATTGGCATCTCTTTACTCATAGACATGTGAACTGCGAATTTTTTTTTTTTTTACGAATTACTTCCAAAATTACTCCTAAAACTGCGAATATAAAATTTAATTTGCAGGTCCGGGAGTAATTCTGGGTGTAATTCGTACAAGAAAGAGGAATTTTGCACTTCACAAGTTGAAAGTAAAGAGATATCAATATTGACATTACTGAATTGTCCATTTATTTAACACCAATTTGACTGAATAACAAATGGAGGACTAAATTGAGCGAAACACAAAAGTCTGGGACGATATTAGGTCACCAAAGTCGTTTAGGACGAAATTGAGAAAAACGACTATAATCGAGGACGATTTTGGATATTAACTCTAAACATAAATGATGTGCAATTCAACTATCAACTTAGACTTTTAATTAAGATGTAGCACATGATTTGAACCTCCACTCAAAAGTAATCGACCTGCACATATAAGGAGCCGTGTTGAGCATATAATATTCTCAAATTCCGCGAGATTAAAAACCAAACTTACGTTATACATAGAAAGTTAATAGTACCTATACAAGTCAATGGCGCTTCTCGATCATTCAACGCAGCTGTTTGCCTGTTTGGAGTGGCTGTGAAAAATTGTAAACACCCCCCCCCCCCCCCCCCCCCCCATTTTTTTTAAATAATAATTAAATTAATTTTTTATATATAATTTAACATTATATTTAAGGGAATCAGTAACATGTAAAAAATACTATTTGCACAATTTTTAAAATTTTAATGATTTAATTATTCACTTTATTTGTTTGGTGGTTTAATTGCACTATAGGTAAAAATTCAGTAGTCTATTTGACATTTTTTTCCTTTTAAAAATAAAAAGATAATGGTTCACCTTGTAATTTGAAGGCGAACGATATAACCATTGTTGATCTGGGTCGTTATTTCCCACCCACGCACCTATATAATATATACTCAACGGAGCGAGACATTTCTACGTTTTGCTATTCACACCTTCACTCTCTAGAACTCGAGAAGCTAGGAATTGAGTTGAGAGAGAAAGGCCGCAAGCCGAAAGATGGGGCAGCAGTCGTTGATCTACAGCTTCGTGGCGAGATCGAGAGGCACGGTGATCCTCGCCGACTACACTGATTTCTCCGGCAACTTCGCGAGCATAGCTTATCAATGCCTGCAGAAACTTCCGGTGAGCAATAACAAGCCGTACTACGTTTACAACTGCGACGGCCACACCTTCAACTACCTCGTAGAAGATGCTTTCAGTAAGTCATACTTCATCTCTTTGTAGCTAGCTAGGTCGATCGATGATCTGCTAATTGCTATACCGTCTCGGATCCGGTTGTACGTCTTCGTATATCTGCTTTCGTATCTGTTAGAATCTACTCAAAACTCATCGCTGTATATTTTATATGGAAAATGGTCAAATAAACTCTCTCTAAAAGAGTGTAATTATACGTTGGTACTTGTCATTTGAGGCATATAACACCATTACCCTATTATTCACCTGGAATAACCAGTCATTCAAAATTCTAGCGAAAATTTTCACAAGTACAAATTCTTTTTAAAAAATTCAGATAGTCTCCTGTCGTCTTCTTCGGTGGAGAAGGCGACCAGCAAGTCGTCCTCTCTAATGGATAAGGCGACTAGATCTGGTCGCCTTCTCCATTAGAGAGGAGGATTGAGGTCTTTTTCTGGCCTGACTGGTTGCCTTCTCCAGGACAAGGCCACTGGAGGTTGTCTTCTCCTGTAGAAATAGTCGCGGAATTTTTTTGTTTATTTTAAAAGGCGGTGAATAGTTATTGGGAAATTGACTGTTATAGGACAATCAGCTATGAGTTGGACAAAAATAAGACGTCAGTCATATTTAATTTTTATTTTTTTTCAGCCCGTCACCTTGCTGATGTCTGGCGATCACCTTGCTGATGATCGCCATCATTGACTAGCTTAGCTTACTGTAAGGCTTTCTTCCAAAAAAAAAAGGGTCCAACTAAAGTACTTCTTTTAATGCAAAGGAAAAGCACCAGTATGCCCAATGGAGAAAAGCTACAAAAAAGGTAGGATTTGCTTTCTAAAGATGAGTGACTGGGCAACAATACCCACAATCTCAATTCAAAAACCATATATACTTGACTCCACTGCATTATGCACATTGCACCACACACTGCTACTCTGTTTTACCCACTTAGATATAGTCCAGTCCTGAGTGGTCTCTCTTATCATTTATACTAGGGTGTTCTATTTGCACCACCCTTTGACTAAAATGAGGTATAAAATACATTAAAAATATAAAAAGGTGGTAAGTTATAATAAATACATAGATGGTGCAAATATCTAATGGGTGGTCAAAATGCTATTTGCACCACCTTAATAAAACTGCATTTATTAAATTTAAGTAATAATTAATTAATTCAAAATTTAATTCATTAAAATAAAAAAAAAAAATTAAAAAATGAAACATCGCTTTCTCCGGTGAGAAGACGGACTGCCTTCTCACCGGAGAAGGCGACCCAGGTAGGCTTCTACCTGGGTTGCCTTCTCCGGCGAGAAGGTTGCCACAGTGGGTTGCCTTCTCGCCAGAGAAGCTGACAGATCACTTTCTTTTTTTTTTTTCTTTTTTTTTTTAATATGTTGATTAAAAAAAAGAATAATAAATATTATTTTTTGATCATATTTATTAATGGTGGTCAAATAACACTTTAATATTTGCACCATCTATAAAATTATTTGACCTATTATATAGGTGGTGCAAATAGCAAAATAGGTGGTGTGAATAAAATTTCCCATACTCTCTTCTTCAAAAGCCTTAAACTTTTTGTCTTCTGTGCTTACCATTTAATGCTCCTGTTATGTACTGGACATTGTTTCAGGTTGGGCACTTTGTCAAACTTCTATTGGATACATTTGCAAGCATTTAATGCTGTTTTAGACCACTTTCAGGTTGGTCTCAGATCTACAGCCAGCAAGCATAACCGCATTTCTCGTGGGAAACGCATTTCCCACATGAGCGGATTTGCAGGTTGTAGTATTTTATACATCGGACACATTTGAGAAATGCGTCTAATGTTGACGGGGAGAGAATAGCATTTACTTTGACCGAATTTGGGAAATGCATTTTTCAGTCCAATCGCATTTTCTAAACTCGGTTTTCTCTTGACCGTCAAAAATTAGTCAGCGTCATATTTTTGTCAAGTATAAGGCTGACTGTCCAAAAATCCACAGTAATTAGCGACGGTCAACGTTTTTAAAGTTCGAGTGCGTAATTGTACATTTGATTGTTTTAAAAGTTCGAGGGCCTAATTAGATTTTACCGGTAAATTAGATTTTTTTTTTATTTGAGTATCCGGTAAATTAGACTTATTTGACTCATTTTCACAAGTTCAAGTGTGTAATTGCACCTTTTTAAAGTTCAAAAGCCTAGTTGCACTTTTGAAAAAAGTTCAAGGGTCTATTTGACAGTTTTTCCTATTTTCTATGAATTTTAGTATTTTACAAGTAAAAGAAAATAAAAAATAAAAAGCTACATATATAATCGTTTACCACACATAATTCAGAAGTCATGAAATGTCTGCTAAACCATTGAGCTAAGCTCTTATAGACAGTTATAGTATAAAATCTAAGTGCATTATTCGTTGACCAAATACTCTTATTATTAGACTATTGAATATATAACTCATAACACTCTTGTTACCGCAAGGTGGTGGATTTTTATTGAATGCACATGCACATGTCTCATTACAAATCATATTAAAGGTATGGAGTAAACTTAACTAACATTATTGATAGGAAGGAGAAGTAAAGTACAAGACAACCATGTCCTCCCAAGTCAAAGAATCAGTTGCATAATTGTAATTAACAACAAATTGATGACTTGAAGTTAATCTCTATGAGATTCGTTATTCGTTAGTCCAATTCATTGAGTTTGTTCTAATAACAAGTACTCACATAGTCACATGTTTGTTTTTTGCATTGCATATGATATGGCATAAGATTTACCCAGCAATTTATATCGTGCACCAGGGCGCACAATGCATGTGCGCCCTAGTGCAAAACGACGTCGTTTTGTACTTTTCTTTTTGGAATTTTCGTTTTTCGTGTCTGTTGTCAATTTCTTTATAAAAAAAAATCATGTTTCGAATGTACATAATTATATAATAAAATGTACATAATTGTATAACATAATGTACATAATTGTATAACAGAATACACATACATTCTGTCGCATCAAACTCCCACATAACTTAACAAAACGATGTCGTTTTGGACAGGGTGGGACGCACAATGCAGTGTGTGTCCTGGTGCACGATATAACGATTGGATTTACCCTATCTAAAATGGTAAATAGAACAATGTGATAGTTTTAATGAAATCTGAACGCTCTATTATAATTCATATAACTAAAATATATTATGATGAAAATTAATTAATTTCCCATATCTCATAAATCTAATCATTTTCTGTATTTTGTCAGTTCGGCTAACTTTTATTTTCTTGGCACAGTATATTGTGTTGTTGCTGTAGAATCTATTGGCAATCAAATTCCACGTGGTTTTCTTGAGCGCATTAAGGAAGAGTTTACCAAGAAATACGGTGGCGGAAAAGCTACTACTGCTGTTGCTCACAGCTTAAACAAAGGATTCGGGTAACTCATTATCTATTTTTCACATAATTTTGATTTGGGAATTGAAGGGGACGATACGACCTTGTATCAAGATAGCACTATTTTGAGTGAGTGTCAAGAATGCAAAGGAAAGAAGACAAAGAGCACATACCAGTTTTAGTCCCACGAATATTAATAAAATGACAGTTTTAGTTCATATGTTTAATTATATTATATTCCTACTAATTTTCATCCACGACTATTATTTTAGTGTCAAAATTCATCACGTTGGTCACCACTTCATTTAAGGCATGCCGAAAAATCAAATTATTAAGGGTATTTTCGTCCTTTTCAAATTAAGATCTCAATTTAAGCATGAATAAAAGGGATTTAAGCCATAAGATCTATCCAATTCGTAGTTCTCCTACACAAATCAAGGTAGGATGATGAGGAGAACTGTGAATTGAGATTGATTTTAGGGCTTAAATCTCATTATTCTTGCTCAAATTAGAATCTTATGTTGAAAAAGACAAAAATGCTCTTACAATATTTAGATTTCAACATGTCTTAAATGGAGGGGTGACCGGTGTGATAATTTTTGTACTAAAATAATAGTCATGTATGAAAATTGGTAATAAAACAATAGTTGTGGATGAAAATTAGTAGGAATTAAACATGTTGACTAAAATTGTCATTTAACTAATACTCGTGGGACTAAAATTGGTATTTGCTCGAAGACAAATTAAAAAGATAAATGAGATATGAGAGATTAGGGAGCTAATAATAAAAGGACTAAAGAGAATGAGAAGTCAAGTAGCCCATTGACATTTCTGTGATTCTCCTAAATGGAAGGTCACGCTCGGATTCCAGTGGGGTCATTGACTTTTTTAATTTAATAGGTTGAGAAAGTATGTAAGAATAAATATCACATTGTAATAGAGTCAGTAGTACTAAAAATTTTAAAAAAAATTAAAAATAAAAAGAGAATGAGAAAGAATATAGAACAGAAGAATTGGATATTTTTTATTTATCTACAATCTACATCTACAATTCTAATAAGAGCCAATAATGTAAGGCTTTTAATTATAACAAAAAAAATGTCGGTAGTATTGTTTCTTAAAATGAATGGTTCATATTATTTTGATTTTTGTAATTTTTTAATGATTTTTCTTATTTATTCTCTATTATATTATTTTCTTCCATTAAATAACATAAACTCCGTTAGTATAAACTTTAGTAACGGAATATTCCATTAACTATTTATTATTTTTAACTTACTCATTAATTTCGGTATTAGGTCCGAACCACATCCCAATTAGAGTTGACATAATTTTTAAACATATACTACGAATATGTTAAAATGTATTAAAAATATATATAATATAAAATTTAACATAAACTTTGGTCAAATAATTAGTCCGACTAAATACATAACATTCAAAGTCAAGCATCAAATATTATAAATCAAGAACTTTAAAAATCATTTGATTTTTATACATTTAGGGTCCGTTTGGAAAGCAGGAAAATAACTTCTGGAAAATGGTTTCTGGAAAGTGAGTCATTTTTTCGGAAAATAATTTTCTTTTTCAGTGTTTGGTTGCATTTGGAAAACTGTTTTGGTGTGTTTGGTTCATTTTCTGGAAAATGAGTGGAATGGTATAATTAAATATTTTAATTATTTTATTCTAAATAAAAAATACATTTTAAAACTTAAAAAAAAAAAACATTTATGGCTTCCGGCGGAACTGGGTTCCGTCAGAAACCATAGCTATGGTTTCTGGCGGAACTTTCCGCCAGAAGTTATAAAAAAAAAAAAAATTGAAATAGAAGTGGCGGAAAATGACTTCTGCCCAAATTTGGCGGAAGTCATTTTCCGCCAAATTGAGCTCATTTTCCCCAGTCAACGGAATTCGGAAATTCGGATTCCAGGTGTAGCCAAACACCAAAAATTCGGAAAATGATTTTCATAAATTATTTTCCGGGTTTCCAAACACAGCCTTAAAAAACCAAAAAAATAAAAATAAAAAATTATGTTAATTTTTTTTTTCATTTAATTAATCTTCTTTTGATTATTTAGATGAGAACAAAACTTAATATTTCAATTATACTTTTGTATTATTAATTTATTGGTATGATTTAGATTGTTTATGGTATCAATATTTTTTGTATGTATTTTTATAATGGTACAATTGTACATTACTTTATAAATATTATACTATTATTTTTTTTGTCGGACAAAATTGTTCGTACATCATTATCAGACCTAAGCGACCTAACTACAAAGTTGTTGGTCATAAATACAATTACACATGGACTCTAAAACGGTAGGACCATTTTCCAAATAATTGACAATGTTGACATCCCACTGGCTCTAATTGAACAAGTTTACACATCAGAATTTTATCAATGCATGACAACTTCTAAAATTTTTTTACTACATCATTATAACAATATCTATTGTAGTAACTATATATTTTAAATTATTTATTATCATCCTCTTGACAGAAATTGTAACAATTGTCATTGACAAACTCTTAAAATAATTTGTCTCAACAACGAATGTATATTAAAAAAAAATCAATGATTTCATTATTGTTATGAAAAGTATGCACGTCACTTTATTACTATTATTAAATTAAATAAATTAGTAGCTACAACAAAAAATAATACATATGCATTTAATTAATTTAGAATTAGATGTCTATAATGCCTTTATTTAAAAAATTTATTCATTATAAAAAAATTTAAAAGAGATATAATTTCATTAGTTATATTATCTTTATTTTCTACAATTCAAAGATTCATTACCTTCAAATTGATTAATTTATTATATTCACTACATAGTGTCTTCGATCTTTTTACATTATCATGTAATTAAATATTAAAGTTATAATACAAAATATGTTATATATATATATATATATATATATATATATATATATATATATATATATATATATATATATATATATATATATACCAAGTATTTTATATAAATATAATAAATATTAATATTTTGTTTAATACTTTCACATGATAACTTATGACACACATCTCAAAACGCATGAAACATGTATGAGAAAAACTATCACTACCAAATATCAATAGGTGCTTGTAAGATAAAGAATTAATAGTAAACTAAGATCTCATCATATACACAACAAGGCAAATCTAAAGCTTCCTACACTATAATCTCATTGCATGATGAATCCATCTATGGTACCACCAGTACCCCAATTGCACGTGACAAACTAACAATAAAAAAAAAAAACATGTACTGAAGATGAAGACAATGACAATGCTACCCAAAAGAGAATTAAGAAGAATTAGAGAAATTTAAACCAAAAGTAGTACGTATTTGTTTAGACTATCGTTTTTAGATTAAGTATTTAGACTAACGTTATTACAAAGTTACAAACGTTTATTTTAGTGACAATATAATCAATCTTTCTCATATATTATCTTGCATTTATATACTTTAAATTACCGATTTAAATAAACAAATTTAATATTTATTTACTTATACATTAACATCTCCGATATAATATTGCATTGATATACTTTGTGATGGAATAATATAATATGCAGCCATATTATTATTATTATTATTATTATTATTATTATTATTATTATTATTTTATAATAATAATAATAATATATTAGTCAAAGAGAAGAGGTCATCATGGCAAGCAAATATGAAAGACTACGGGAAGTTATAACTGTCAAGAAGTTACTTTATATAAAGGCTCAGGAAGAGAGAGGAGGGGGACGTCAGTCTCAAATAAGAACCTCTCTCTTAAATAACCTCTTCTACCTCTCTTCTACACGTTCTACTCTCTCTTTTCGTTCTATGGCCATGGCCTACCTGTGTACATGTACTACACCTTCGAATATAATAAAGGAATTTCGACTTGGCTTAGCCCAAAAAGGCCCGTGGTTTTCACCGTTTTGGTTTCCACAATAAATTTCTGTGTTCATTTATTGATTCTCTGCAATCATTACTTTACGTTACTCATATATTTTTCTAGGGAGGTTATTGATCCGTATAAACACATACCCTAGGTCATACCTTGGATCAATTTTCTCCATCACTTTGAAATACTTATATTCGCGCAAAGCGCATAAAACAACTAGTACAATAATAAGAGCTAATATATAACTTAAAAAAACCTACCAAATATAACATTTCCTAGTCTCCTACTCATTCAAAATTATTTCTACACTAATCACACTCACACATCCCAAATTAATTCGATCTTTTAGGCTCTCACTAATTAAACACTGCACCCAATTAATTCTTCCTTTATCCGTACATTAATACATTATTATATTTTTTTCGGCATATTATATTATGCCCCTTAGGGTCCACCTTATACAGATAGTTAGAGCTTTTAACGAATCGAACATAAACGAACGAACGTTGTTCTTGTTCGTTTGTTAAGATTTTCAAAAATCATATTTGTGTTCGTTTGTTAAGCGTTCGTTAGTGGTTGTTAACGTTCGCGAACATGTTCACGAACTTGTTCGTTAACATTAACGAACACGTTCACGAACATGTTCGTTAACATTAACAAATTAAACATGTTCGTTCACGTTCGTGAGTGCTTAATAACCAAACATATGAACATGTTCATGATCATAATTCGTTCGTGAACAATAAATAATATATGTTCACGAAAAATAACCAAACAAGTAACACAACTACAAAGAGAATACAAACAAATATTAAGCAAACACAAACGAGCTTGTCCACGAACATTATTAAACGAACACTAAACGAGCTTGTTCGCGAACATTATTAAGTGAACACAAACAAACTTGTTCACGATCTCTTAGCAAACGAACTTACAACTGCTCAGACTCTGTTCATTTATAAATCGAGCTCTAAATTTTGTTTGTTAATGTTCGTTTACCTTAATAAACGAACGCTTACTGAACACAAACACGAGTAATTTACTGAAAGCTCGGTTCGTTAACATCCCTATATAGATTGGATTATAAGATGGACCCAAATACAAATTGATTTTTAGTATCCTATTACAAATCAAAATAAACTTGTATTATAGTAAAGATAAATTTACAATATACAAAAAAAAAAAACTAGACATATATCATAAATCTATTTTGTTACATGGGTGTTTTTATTCTGAGTTACACTTGTGTGAAAGATTCGTGAGAAATGTAGAATCTATCTTAGTTGTTTGTTACTTATAATAGAAAATTGTAATGTATTATAGAAAGTTTAATACTAATTTTAAATAAATAAATTGTTAGTCTGTTACTTATAATAAATATTGTAATATTTATATGTGAAATTATGATACTATTTAGGATAAAACGATTGTTATTGATGATAAATATTATAATACTTATAATTAAAATTGTGATACTTACAAAGTGTAGTTTTTAATGTAAATATTGTAATACTTATATATGAAATGTTATTTATGAAATAAATTGTAATGCTTACTGTAGAAATTTTAATATCAATTTGAATTAAAAATAAATCGTTACTCATGATAGATATTGTAATACTTATATGTGAAATTGTGATACTATTTAGTCCTAAAATTGATTGTTACTAATTATCAATATTGTAATACTTATAACTGAAATTATAATACTTACACCTAGTTCTGGCAAATTATGCTATGGAAACGTGCCCACCTTGCAAGGTGGGCACGGTTTCATATCCATAATTTCTATATTGTAGATTCATAATTTCTATAATGTAGATTCATAATTATAGAGCTATATGTTCATAATTTTATAAATATATGTTAATAATTATAGAGCTATATGTTCATATTCCCAATTGTTGAACTCTGTTTATACAAATCACAGAACTATATGTTCATAATTTGATAACTATACAGTTTAGAAATTATGAATCTATAGTATAGAAATTATGAATCTATTGTATAGAAATTATGAATCTACTATATTTAAAATAGGAATCTACGGTTTAAAAATTATGAATCTAAAGTATATATTTTATGAATCTACAGTATAAAAATTATGAATCTACAATACAGAAATTATAAATTTACAGTATAAATTTACAGTATAAAAATTATGGATATGGAACCGTACCCACCTTGCAAGGTGGGCACGATTCCACATCATAGCGTTCCCCTAGTTATCTAGACCCGTCTCAATGACAAGAATCCGTAAGATATTTTTACACAGTTTTTGCCTTTTATTTTTGAGTAGGCCCAAGCTCAAGAAACAAATGCAGTATTGTGTGGATCATCCAGAAGATATCACAATGCTTGCAAAGGTGACGGCTCAGGTTTCAGAGCTCGAAGGGGTGATAAAGGAAAAAGTACTTGAGGTAAACTTGGTCTATGTGCATGCATGCCTCTTAAAAGTTAAAATGCTTGTGTAGTGAAAATTTATAGGAATTATATTGAGAAATCTGTGTTGTTTAATTTGGTCTTTTTAGGTTCTTGACCGTGGAGAGAAGCTCGAAATTTTGTTGGAAAAAACAGAGAACCTTCGATTAGAGGTAAGGATTAGCTAACAAAACTTTAGATAAACTACTTATGTTCATGTTTGGTAATAGTTGTTGTGTTATTTGTTTGAATTGGTTATTGTTTGTGAACATAGATAATTTCTTGTTCACGAATGAAGTGTGATCATAAACATGAGCCTGTGTTTGGTTATTAAATGTTCATGAACATGTTCACAAACATTAATAAACATGTTCGTGAACGTGTTTGTTAAGGTTAACGAACACATTTATGAACGTGTTTGCAAACGTTAACGAACACTAATGAACACTTAACAAAAGAACACGAACATGGTTTTTAAAAACATTAACTAACAAATACGAACACCGTAACAATCTTAATAAATGAACACGAATAACCTCATTTGTTCATGTATGTTCAGTTCGTTAACAACCTTAATCACATGCATGTCTATGAATGCACTAAGTTATACACAGTGTGAAAATTCCAAGAGTTTTTTTCCCTTCAAATTTACGGAAAAAATTATTAAATAGTTCAAAGTCAACAAATAATGTTTATATAAATATTTAAAGAAATTTATTTATGAATATAAGATCATATTTTATATATTTTTATTTTTTTCGACCCATTTCGTACCATGTATTTTTTTTTTCTTGTTTTCCGTTTCTGTGCAAACAAAATCGTATAAAATCGTTTTAAGCCTCTTCTAATTTTACTTCTCCTGTCATAGGCCTATTTCATTGTTTGATTTGATCATTTTGTTACAGTAATAACATTTCTACAAATAAGTTATTACATTTGCAAGGAAAATATATAGTCATTCCTTGGGACATGAGTATTAGCTATTCACATGCTCTTAGAAATAATTTTTATATCACAAATACCAAAAATACCCTTTACACATTATTTAATAAATAAATAAATAAATAAATAAATAAATAAATATATATATATATATATATATATATATATATATATATATATATATATATATATATATATAACATTCAGTATATCGATCATCATCATCATCATCATCATCATTATTATTATTATTATTATTATTATTATTATTATTATTATTATTATTATTATGTATAGAGGTATTTATGCCTTTAAAACATATTCCTTTAACTAACCAAACACCGGAATACAATTACTAAAATCTATTCTTTCAACGAACTAAACAATATAATACAATTCATATTCTATTTCTTATATATTCCATTCTCTGTGGAATAGCATTCAATTTCCTTCCAAATTCATTCTGTGAACCAAAGTTGATATTGTTGTAGGCACAGGAGTTCAAGGCACTGGGTAAGACGAAGTGGAAAATGTGGCAACAGAATTCGAAAAGAAAGCTAATTTGCGGATGTTTCTGTCTCAAGGGTTAAAGACTAACTGCGTGTTTGGTTCATGGAATAGGTCGAGAATATAATAATATTTCCTAAAATATAATAGACATATTCCATTGTTTGTTTGTCTTTTCATTCATGGGAATAGCATTCCCGGGAATGAGCTATTCCCTTTGTAGGGGGAATAGCCATTCCTGGGGAACCCCCCTGGTATTAGCTATTCCCAAGTATTTGCGAATATCTTTTGTACCATAATACCAAAAATACCTCTTTGCATTATAACATTTATATATATAATATTTATTTATTTATATATTAAAACTGTAATTAATTAAATATTGTAATTGCTATAAAATAATATTATTTAAAAATCTTATGTAATAATAATAATAAATTATTATTATTATTATTGTATAGGGGTATTTATGTCTTTTAAACATATATTTGATTTCTAAACCAACCACCGGAGTAACATTACTAAAGTCTATTCTTTCAGTGAACCAAAAAATAGAATACAATTCATGTTCAACTCCTTACCTATTTCAGTTTTTATAGAATATCATTCTTATTCCCTCAAAACTCATTCCGTAAAATAAGCGTATTGTTAAAGTTCAATGAGGTGAAGACACAAAGTTAAAACAATTCATTATAAACACCGTAAAAAAAATTGGAAAACAAAATATATTATAAATATTACAGTTTTATGTTAACAAGTTTTAGCATTAATTTTTTTTTTTTTTTTTGGAGTACTAGTTTTAGCATTAATTAATTATTATAAATTTATAATTTATAATAAAATATTAAAGAAGATTTTACAGTACTAGTAAAGAAAATTTCGAAATATTAGTATAAAAAATCCAGTAGGGCCACTGCATGCCCTCATATGTAGGAGTGTTAGCGAATAGAGCTTTCGGTAAACTACTCGTATTTGTGTTTGGTAAACGTTTGTTTATGTTTGTTTATTAAGGTAAACGAATATTAACAAACAAAATTTAGAGCTCGATTAATAAACGAATGGAGTCTAAACAGTTGTAAACTCGTTTGCTAAGCGATAGAGAACAAGCTCGTTTGTATTCGTTTAATAATGTTCACGAACAAGCTCGTTTAGTGTTCGTTTAATAATGTTCGTGAACAAGCTTGTTTGTGTTCGTTTAATATTTGTTTGTATTCTCTTTGTAGTTGTGTTACTTGTTTGGTTATTTTTCGTGAACATAGATTATTTCTTGTTCACGAACAAATTGTGATCATTAATGAACATGTTTATATGTTTAGTTATTAAGCATTCACGAATGTGTTTATTGAACATGTTCACACCTATTAATGAACATGTTCGTGAACGTGCTTGTTAACAAACATGTTTGTGAATGTATTCGTTAATGTTAACGAACATGTTCGCGAACGTTAACAAACACTAATGAACACAACAAACGAACACGAACGGAATTTTAAAAAACCTTAACAAACACGAACACTCCAAAAACCTTAACAAACGAACACGAACAACCTCAGTTCGTTTATGTTCGGTTCGTTAACAAGCCTACTCATATGTCCACATAGGCATAGCACGCCCCGTGCCTCCCAAAACAATGTTGTTTTGTTAAGTTGTGTGGGGAGTCGACGCGACACAGTGTATGTGTATTATGTTATATAATTATGTACATTATGTTATACAATTATGTACATTCGGATACAATTGTGTACATTATTTTATACAATTATGTATATTTTTTTATACAATTATGTACATTCGAACACGCGATTTTTTTTAACAGTTCAAAGTTTATGTGTATTCTGTTATACAATTATGTACATTATCATATACAATTATTTACATTTTAGTATACAATTATGTACATTTTCAAAACATGAAATTTATTTCTTTTCACAAGTTAACAACAAACACGGAAAAGCGGAATTTTCAAAAAAAAAAAAAAAGAGTGCAAAACGACGTCGTTTTGCACCAGGGTGCACAATGCATTGTGCGCCCTGGTGCACGATATAATCATTATACCCTGCACCACGGTGCACACAGCATTGTGCGCCCCCGCGCCTCCCAAAATGACGTCGTTTTGTTAAGTTGTGTAGGAAGTTGAGGCGATTATGTACGTTATGGTATACAATTATGTACATTTTTTATACAATTATGTAAATGCGAAACAGTGAATTTACGTTTATTATGTTAAGAGTCTATGTGTATTATGTTAAAAGTTTATGTGTATTATGTATTATGTATTATGTTAGATTATGTGTATTATCTTTTCAAAAAAGAGTATGTGTATTTTGTTATACAATTATGTACATTCTAGTATACAATTATGTATAATTTTGAAACATGAGATTTTTTAAAAAGAAAATTAACCGTCGACACAGGAAAGCAAAATTCTCAAAATAATAATAATTTCAAAACGACGTCGTTTTGCACCAGGGCGCACAATGCAATGCGCACCCCGGTGCATGATATAAATTGCATTCTCCATTTTTCATTTTTTTCAATTGATCAATTTTAGGCCAATCATTATTTCATGTTACGTAGTTGTGCGGGTCATAAATAAAAATTTATTTTTATATATTAAAAATATATTATTTATGTATGTAAAGTACATTATTTAAAAATTAAAAGTATTCTATTTTACATATTATTAAATAATGTACACTACGTACATAATTAATATACTTTTAGTATACTAAAAATATATTTTGTATTCATAGTTCACACAACTGTGTGAAACTGTGAACGATGGTTCAAAGAAAAATTTGACATTTTAGGCACATCCCATAGAGGGGCAAATTATTGTGTAGACTATGGTTCATACAATGTTGTATTGACCATAACAAAATGTACATTTTTAATATATTAAATGTATATTATTTTTATACTAAATGTACATTATATAATATAATGTACACTCAGTACACAAAAAATGTACATTCTCTGAATACATTGTACATTATTTTTGTATTGAATGTACATTATTTTATAATATACAAAATATGGTTCACACAACTTGTGTGGACCATGGTCCACACAATAATGATTGACATAGAGGTGGGCCGGTTTCAATGTCGAACCAGCCATGAATTAGCCCGGAAAAAAGTGGGCTTGGGCTGGGCATAGCCCAAACTTAAACTGGCTTATAGAGGGCCAGTTCAAGGGATAGTTATGTTGTGCATCCGTATGCACCATGCATGGTGCATACGGATGCCAAAACGACGTCGTTTTATTAAAAAACGCGCGTCTCCCCTTTAAAAAAAATTCAGATTCGATTCCCAGCAACAACATTATATTGTTCATTCATTCTGGAATTTTAGTTCATAGATTATGGAATTATAGTTCATTGATTATAGTGTGTACTATGTGACAGTCGGACGTGTGCAAGCAGTTCGTAATGAGTTGGGGTAGAAGATGAAAAAAAAAAAAAAAGAAGAGAAGAGGGAACGAGGATTATAGACGTGGTAGTAATGGGGCTGGTGTGTGAAACGAGACGTAATGGTGGGTGCAACTAGGGGTTGATGGTACACGGTATAACCCAAAAAAACAAATGATGAGTGGTCGAGTTTAAACAGTAATATTGGTGTGTGCTACCTAATGAGGGGCGTGTGCAACCTGTTAGTAATGAGTGAATGGTATTAAAAAAAAAAAAAAACAGATGGACCGAGCAGTCTTCATGTAGTATTAATGTCGAATGGTGTATGCAAGATTAGGATATTGCGTGTGCAATCGTTGGGTTTACGGTACACGGTATAAACATAAAAAAACGAATGAGAAGTGTCATGGGTTAAGTAGTGTTATTGGTGTGTGCTACGTGACAGAGGAGTTAAAAAGCAGAAGAGGGAACGAGCAGTGTTGTCGTATTATTAGTGGGTATGGCGTGTGCAACGTGAGCTTACGGTGTGTGCAATCAGTTAGTCGATGGTACGAGGTCATTTGTACCGTGCACCTACTTAGTAATGTGTAATGGTATAGAAGTTGGAAAAAAAATAACTACGGTTATGGTATAAACAATATATTCGTAATATGATGATTTGTGATTGGTTTTTATTTAATAAGTATTGGTTTTTATTTGTGTTTGGATTTTATTTGAAGTGTAAAGTAACGAAAAGAATTGGTTGCGATATATAGCAGGTGACATCGAATCTAATAATGGCACCGAAACATGTGACATGGAAATCTCCCCGGGAAACACAAGTTATTGGATAACAAAATGTGATCCGAAAATGAAACCAACTGTTGGGCAACAGTTTAAGAGTCTTGATGATGGCATAGACTTTCACTTGATGACGGCTTAGGAATATCATGAATCTTCAAATGAAAGAGTTCGTGTAAGCCCAACTCCCCCACGGCCCTTCTTTGACGGACATTAAACTTCTTCATCGGAGCCACTAACTTAAACGCTGATGCACGGGTGCTAATATGAGGAAAGATGCGAACTTCGTTACCAGCATCGTCTTGCCTCCGGCCTTGCAACGGTGTAGCAGAATGCACACGTCCCGCCGGAGGTGCAGAAACAAAGTCATTATCATTCGAAGAGTGAATTCCTTGGGTTTCGATACGGACAGCATTCCTTCATTTGGAACCTACACGCACAGACATAGAGACATGTTAAAAAGATTGCACACACCGTAAATGTAGTATGCATATACTGAACATAATTAAATTGCACAGCTATGATGGTAAGATTAAATAGTATCACTAAGAGGTTAATACTTAAAGCAAAAAAAGAAAAAAAAAAAACTGGAAAAAAGAAAAGTTAAAAAAAAAAAAAAAACTCAAAATTAACAAAGAATGCATATGTTGAAACGAATCACAACAAACCAAAAAAAAAAACACAATTAGCTAGAGTAAATAATACATTAGTCTAGTAAAAATGCAATGGATAGCAAAGGAAAAAAAAAAAAAAAAAAACCACGGTCACATACAATTCTTAAAACTGGCACACTTCAACACATCCCTAATCTAAGCCACTGAATTTTAGACTATTAGTATGATTGCACACACTACATTACTAAACCCAACAAAAAAAAACCCAGCTAAAAAAAAAAAAGCACAGTCAACTGACAAACAACCTATATACTGAAATTGCAGATTCGCCAAACAAAAGCACAGCCAATATCACACTACAAAAAAATAACAACACAATCTTTCAAAAAATTAACAATGTATAACTAAAACTAGTCTAACACAGTTCATGTCAAACTACTGTCCTAGTTCAAAAAAAAAAAAAAAAAAACCCGAAATTTAAAAAAAAAAAAAAAAAAAAAAAAAACAAAACAAAACAAAAAACCCGGATAAACCAACCACCGCCGCAACCCCTCCTCTCCAATACATACCCCACCGCCACACCCACCACCCACCACCCACACCCACCGGCCCATGCATGACAAAAACAACCAGCACCACCACAAAATCCATAATCGATCCCCCCCTCTCTCTCTCTCTCCCCCCCCCCCCCCCAAACACCCCTAATCTAAGACACTCAATGTTAGAGTTACTAAACCGAACAAAAAACCCCAGCTAAAAAAAAAGCACAGACAACCGAAAAAACAACGTATATATTGAAATTGCAGATTCACCAAACAAAACCACAGCCAATATTCCAAAAAAAAAAAAAAACACACACACTCTTTCAAAAAATTAACAGTGAATAACTAAAACTAGTCTAACACAGTTCATGACAAACTACTGTTCTAGTTCCCAAAAAAAAAAAAAAAAACCCTGAAATTATTTAAAAAAAATAAATAAATAAAACCTCAAAAAAACCAACCACCGCCGCAACCCCTCCTCACCAATACACACCCCATTGCCACACCCACCGGCCATCAGCCCATGCATGTCAAAAACAACCAGCACCACCACAAAATCCATAGCCGCCCTCCGCCCCCAACCTTTCCGAACCCTAACCCCCAACAAAATAGGTGTGGCGCTTAGTGCCAAACCATAGAAGAAAAACATAAAGAGAATAAATACCTCCTTTAGATGCACACGCAGACTTGCGCTTAGATCGTCTGATACCGGAACCCTCCGTCGAGTGACTAAAAACAAGTGAGAGAAACGATCGGCCGAAAACGAGACTCCAGACGTGTGCAAGACCACCGGCCGAAGCGAGAGTGCCACCCTGTGCAAGCCGTCGCCGACGACACTGTGCAAGCAGACAACCCCCGGAGACGTGCTACCAGCGTTTACGCAACCAGAAGCCCAAAAACCCTAGAAGTAACAGACGAAATAGGAGGTAGTATAGGGAGACTTCACCGGAACCAAGCTAATTGCAAACACCTAATCAAATCAAATAGGGAATACAGAAGAATAAGCGTGTCTTGGGAAGACAAATATACAAACCGTGAAGAGAAAGAAATATTAAAGGATGATTAAATCACGGCTTACCATTAATAAAAATAGACATACTCAATTCAAATTACACAAACACCCCTAAACTCATACCACAAACGCGGCAATCAATTAATCATCAAAACCGTTAAAATCAAACCTTGGATGGCTAAGATTTGTTCTCACGTTCTCACTTGAAGAGGTGTTCTCATATGATCCTAACTCTCTCTCTCTCTCTCTCTCTCTATATATATATATATATATATATATATATATATATTAGCAGTATTATATCAAAAGGTTAAATTAGTTTAAGTAGTAAGCTAGACCTTTCGTGGTTAATGATGAGGTCAATGGTTTAAATTTCATTTCAAACAAAAAAAAAAATCATTTATAATTAACTTCATATAAAAATAAATTTAAAAATTTTGGATCTAGTTCGAGACCGACCCACAAGACGGACTACTTAAAAATTCTGAGTCTAGTATGAGACCGGCCCACAAGAGGCCAAACCCAAACCCAAAACCAATTTGGAATAGCCCGACATGAGACTGGCCCACAAGAGGCCAAACCCAATCCCAAAACCAATTTGGAGTAGACCCGACATGAGACCGGCCCAAGTTATCTTTGGCCAATCGTTATGCTATGGATCCGTGTCCAGCATACATTGTGGACACGGTAACGATGTCGTTAGTGGCATTGTTATCTTCCACCATTTTTTAAAAAATTTCAGACCGCTTCGTTATAGGAGCATATGTTCATAATTTTATCACTATATGTTCGTAATTGTAAGTTCATAATGTCAGAGCTCTGTGTTCATAATTCCATAACTGTACATTCATAATTCTGTAACTATACATTCATAATTCAATAACTGTAAATTCATAATTTTCGAAGCTCTATGTTCACAATTTTAAAGCTTTATGTTCATAGTTTTATCACTATATGTTCATAATTGTAAGTTCATAATGTCAGAGTTCTGTGTTCATAATTCCATAACTGTACATTCATAATTCCACAAACGAATAACGCCGTTAACGGCGAGACAAAATCAAATTTTTTTAACTGGAATGTCGTCGTTTTCCCTGAAAACGACGTCTTTTTGGACTCGTATCCACAATGTATTGTGGACACGAGTCCACAGCATAATTTGCGATCCTTGGCCAGTCCTGATCAGTACTAATTAAAATTCAGACTCAGAATTTGGCCACCTCTAACGGCAAATTATTGTGTGGACCATAACAAAAAATACATTTTTAATATAATAAATGTACATTATTTTTGTTCTGAATGTACACTATATAATATAATGTACACTCAGTATAGAAATAATGTACATCCCCTGAATACAATGTACATTATTTTTGTACTGAATGTACATTATTTTTGTATTGAATATACATTATTTTATAGTATACAAAATATGGTCAACATAACTTGTGTGGACCATAATGATTGACATCTAACACCCCATTGGATAGTTATGCTGTGCATCCGTATGCACCATGCATGGTGCATACAGATGCAAAAACGACGTCGTTTTATTAAAAACGCGCTTCTCCCCTTAAAAAAAAAATGAAGTTCGATTTCCAACAACAACATTATGTTGTTCATTCATTTTGGAAGTTTAGTTCATAGATTATGGAATTTTAGTTCATTGATTCTGGAATTATAGTTCATCGATTCTGGAATTGTAGTTCATCGATTCTGAAATTTTAGTTCATAGATTCTGGAATTTTAGTTCATTCATTCTGGAATTTTTAGTTCATAGATTAGATTCGGGAATTTTAGTTCATAGATTATGGAATTATAGTTCATCGATTATGGAATTATAGTTCATCGATTCTGGAATTTTAGTTCATATGTTGTTGCTGGGAATCAAACCTGAATTTTTTTTTTAAGGGGAGACGCGCGTTTTTAATAAAACGATGTCGTTTTTGCATCCGTATGCACCATGCATGGTGCATACGGATGCACAACATAATTTGCCCACCCTATCTGATCAATTCTCCCATTAACGGCAATTTATATCCTACACCACGGCGCGCGTTGCACTATGCGCCCAGATGCAAAACGACGTCGTTTTATTTTTTATTTTTTTTGAAATTTCCCGCCCCAGTTAATGGCAGTAGTTTTTTCTTTAAATAAAAACCCGCTGTTCAAGAATGTACATAATGTTATACTAGAATACACATAATTGTATACATGAATGTACATAATTATATAACAAAATATACATACTCTTTTTAAAAGATAATACACATAATCTAACATAATACATAATAAACATAAACTTTTAACATAATACACATCAACTATTAACATAATACACACAAATTTTCTGATTCGGATGTACATAATTGTATAAAAAGAATGTACATAATTGTATAAAAAAATGTACATAACTGTATGAACCAATACACATAACTGTGTGAACAAATGAATTAGGATAGCAATTCATTCATATAACTGAGTTGCTAAAGAATGAGCACGTTTGCCTAATTTATAAAAATACTAAACAATGATAAATAAAAGCTTCAAAGTTACAACACTGCATACGTATATCTACACATTAGCTATTAATTTGAGCAATTATTTGTTTAAATTCAAGCAACGATAACATCAAAACATATAAACGATCCAAACTATATCTTCAATTGCACTATATAATATTTAATGTTCTAATTTAAATAATTATATATCAATCCAGATATTCATAATATATTACAACAAATTTACGGGCGAAACCATATCTTTAATTGCACTATATAATATTTGAGTTATTACTGGAAAAAATCAGTCTTTAATCACGGTTAATTGTATGTTACTTTTTTCCGAATCACTCATTCTGATAATCTGATAGTTTTAACTTTAGACGATGATGGATAAAATTCCGTTACTACTACCAATGTCGTCTAGCTATAAAGAGATTTTCAATAATGTATAATTTAAGCCATTGATATTATGTTTTTTTTACATACAAAAATGACAAAATTGCTATATAGCTTATCTACATAGAAAATATATCTTCCGTATAAATAATTTATATAACTGAGTTGCTAGACAACGAGCTAATTAACCCAATTAATACAAATTATAAACACTGATATATAAAATCTCTAAAATTGCAACACCGAATGCGTATATCTACACGTTAGCTATTAATTGGGCAATTATTTATTCGAATTCAAGCATTGATAACATCAAAAAACATAATCGGTGCAACTCAATTCTTCAATTATATTATATAATATTCGATTTTATAATTTATACAATTGTATATCGATATAAATATTTTAAAAATTTTATAACAAATTCATTCCGTGCAACGCACGGGCGCAAATACTAGTAATTGTATAAAAAGAATGTACATAATTGTATAAAAAAATGTACATAACTGTATGAACCAATACACATAACTGTGTGAACAAATACACATAATCCCACCAACTTCCTACCGCGCCTCCCAAAACGACCCCAAAACGACATCGTTTTGGGAGGCGCGCGGCGCATAGTGCTATGTGCGCCGTGGTGTAGGGTATAACGATTGCCCATTAACTCATTTGCTTTAGGCCCACCTATTATAAACCCACTGAGACTAGCACAAGCCCAAAACTAGTTCACCCACCAGTGTGCCTATGGCAAATTATGCCCTGGACCCGTGTCCACAATGAATTGTGGACACGGGCCCAAAACGACGTCGTTTTTCAAAAAAAACGCGTCATTTAGTTAAAAAAAAATATTCGCGCGCGTTTTGCCGTTAACGCCGTTAACGGCGTTATTTTTTTTTGGATTATGAATGTACAGTTATGCCGTTATGAATGTACAATTATGCCATTATGAATGTACAGTTATGCAATTATGAAATTATGAACACAGAGCTCTAACATTATGAACTTACAATTATGAACATATATAGTGATAAAATTATGATCACGGAGCTTTAAAATTGTGAATATAGAGCTTCGAAGATTATGAATGTACAATTATGGAGTTATGAATGTACAGTTATAGAGTTATGAATCTACAGTTATGGAGTTATGAATCTACAGTTATGAGATTATGAATCTACAGTATGGAATTATGAATGTACAGTTATTGATCGAATTATGAACAAAGAATTCTAACATTATGAACTTACAATTATGAACATATAGTGATAAAATTATGAACATAGAGCTCTAAAATTTTGAACATAAAACTTCGAAAATTATGAATGTACAATTATGGAGTTATGAATGTACAGTTATGGAGTTATGAATGTACAGTTATAGAGTTATGAATGTACAGTTATGGAGTTATGAATGTACAATTATTAACATATAGTAATAAAATTATGAACATATACTCCTATAACAAAGTAGTCTGAAATTTAAAAAAAAAAAAAAAAAAAAGATAACAGTGCCTAACGGCACTGTTACTCGTGTCCAGCAAGCATGCTGGACACGGGTCCAACGCATAACGATTGTGTGCCTATTAAATTTCATTTCACCTCCAACTTAAGTACTTAACACAGATTCAGGACTCCGATAGGATCACAACCAACTCGATAAAAATCAACCTCAGATCTGTTTAGGTATAATCAAGTTTAAATAGCTTCCATAGTCACCACAAATTATAGACTATTATGATTTATCAACATCGGGACTCTCTCCCTGCAAAGTAATATTATTCACAATATATATCAATAAGATAAGATGAACCCAATAAATTCCAACACCTACATTATGATCGAGATTTATTAAAGTTTAAGAAGCTAAGCCATACCTCACCTCACCTCATCATCATCTCTAAATGGAGTGAGCTGTTCAAATATGGGCAGCCTTTTGGATCTCGGTGGACCCCACTCAGCGATGAGGCGATCGAGCCCATTAACGAAATCATCTTCTAAGTCCATGCCTGGGAGATCCTGCAAGAAGCATGGAGGCTGTACGGCATCCAATTCGGTCATCAAACTCTCGGCCCGGATTTTAATCTTTGGATCTTCCCAACCCGGGTAGCCACCGGAGGAAACCTGTTCAAGCAGTGAGCGGGCCTCATCATACCGGGATTGTTTAATTAAACAGTAGGCCAGATTACAGGCTTTGTTGCTATCAGCGTCGATCATTTGAGCCTTGCGGTATATCACTTCCGCTGCCATGAAATTCGACATCTGCATGTACGCCCAGCTCAAACTACCCTGTACCAAAGCTCTTGTTTCACGTTTTGTAAAATACATATTCTCAGGTATGAACGTGCATGCACAGCTAGCATTCAGGTATGAAAGCTCATGCACAAATGTGATATGTATAGTAAAAGTTTCCAAAAAATAAGTGATATGTAAAAGTGCATTTAATATATATATATATATATATATATATATATATATATATATATATAGGGTCAGGTTCCTGTGAGAACAGGTCTTCCCGTGCGGTCAGTGCGACATACACCGTTAGGTATGCATAAATGCACCCTGTATGGTACATTTATACATACCTAATGGTGCATGCCGCACTGACCGCACGGGAAGACCTGTTCTCACGAACCAATATATATATATATATATATATATATATATATATATATATATATATAGTACAATTCATTGTAGTAGTTTGTGTGATAATGCACTTTTTCTTGTGTATTCTCACTTGCTAACCTATTGTAATGAAATATTTATGTATTTGGTTCTGCGGTACGGTTTTGAACTCTACTTTTGGATATATTTAAATCCAATTACCTTGTTTAGTTTACTATGTTGGGTTCAAATTTAAATCAGGATGAAATGACTCAATATGAAGAATGAAAAAAAAAAAAAAAAAAAAAAAAAAAAAAAAAAAAAAAAAAACAAACAAACAAATTGCTCTTATTTTTCAACAATTTTGTTAAAATTCATTCCAATTGCTCAATGTGTGATCCGATTCCAATCATGATTTCGATATTCCAAACAAGCACACCCTTCATTAATATAATGATTTGATATAGTTCATATATATAATTAATGAGGATAGAGAGTTTATTTTATTGGAAAAGTTTTAGTCCAAGTGGGGATCATTTTTATTGCAAGGGGGCGACCTCTAGTATAATAATCTAGATACCAATACCAACCACGTACCCAAGTCACTCAAGATATCACATACAAAAAGGTAAGATGCATTATTTATCCGTGTGGAGATTGTTGACATCCAAGTAGCGGGGAAACACGTATATTGCCAATATTAAAGGCAAATCGATGTTGTACATTTTTCAATCATCCGGAAGGTCTTCAACAATATATAAGGCACCCTTGCCTTTCCTTTAAAGATCATCCATTGGTTCATTCAATCCCTGGTCTAGTAGCTCAAGGTCCTAACTTTTAGCTCATATACTATGATTCAATTCTCGGCCATTATCTCGGGCCTACGTATTCTTTTGGGCATAACTCCCTTAGCAACAATACTACTATTTTCCTACCCTGTTCTGTACTTTCATACCCGATCCCAACAAAATCACCAGTAATGATTTAATATAAGATGATCTTGTGTAAGATTGTTTTATGTGATCTGAGACGTGTAATACTTTTATAGATCCATAAGAAATTATATTTTACTTAAAAACATGAGATGGTCTTACACCAAACTTATTATATAGTTTATAAAATATTTATCAAATATTTTGTAGTCCGTGAGTAAAATGAAAATTTTAAGTATGATATATGAACGGCTAATCAAATAGATTTAAGACATAGTTTCTTATTGGATCTAATTTAACAAAAATTAGAAAGTAAAATCAAACAAATATTTCGGAGTCGGTTTAGATTGAATCACTTTTGTTCAATTTTCGCCGACAATGACATGACTATCTAGACAGTGGACAAGAATGATGACGGAAGTAAAAGCAGTTATATACTCCGTATTAATTATATAACGATATACTATACATACCAGTATTCTGGCGGTCTCTTGCTTAACGGAAACCTGAAACTTCTTGCCATGGGAGCGGGCGGTTTTGGTTGGCCTGCCGTTGAACATCTTCCCTTCGTATATCTGTCGCAGCTTCTGCTTCAGCAACGCTATCTGTTCTTCCATTTTCCCGCATTTCTGCACCGTGTTTAATACGAATTCATGAATACTACTTTACTCATTTACTGTAGATCAAACTTGAACGCGATATGATGTTCAAATTTTGAATCATAAACAAACTAATTAAGTTGAGTTTTGATCTCGATCGATCGGCTTGTTTAATTTATGCGTACCTTGTATAGATCGAGAAGGACATTATCGATAGAGTCCTGAGCCTGTGAGGGGCAGCGATTTCGGAAGGATTTGATGGCTTCAATGGCTTCTTCGCTACGATCGACCTGCTTCATCACTACCGCCATGTCTTTTAGAGCACTCTCGACTCTATCGCCGCCATTTATGGCTTTCCAAAACCACACTATTGCCGCTTCTGGATCCTTCTCGACTAACTACACCTCATATATGCATATCCAGCTAACTTATAACCGAATCAAATCAATACTAAAGTAAAACCTAACATAATCAATGAATTGAAATTGATGATGATGGTGATTGATTATATAACCTGAGCATGCTTGGCTCGGACATAAGGACCATCGCCGCAAGGAACCTTGTGAATCGCGTGATACATATGCTCCTTAGTATTCTCACCTTCTTCTCCTTCTCCTTCTGCAGGTCTGTAACTTCTGTTATGGCTTCCAGATGCGCCTTCCATCTCCATTTATATATATTACAGTTGGTTAGATTGGCGGCTTCCTTGAGCTTCACTGATCGAGCAGTAGTGAGCTGCCGGTGCCGGTGCCGGTGCCGGAGGTGGATGAACCAGATATTTAGTGTAAAAATCTAGAAAGAATATCAGAAGAGCAATGTATATGGATCGGAGAGGTATAAACAGACTGCAGCTGTTGTCTCCTTCGTACAGAGGACCCACGCAAGGGCTACTCGCCCTTTTGATATGTTTTTAAATTATTGACGGCATTGACCAAGCTTTATAATGAACATGGTCTGCTTTCCCGTCTACATTCTTTTGCTGCGGATGCGGTAGATTGATCGAGGCTAGAGCTGTCAAAACTCAAAACCAATCCGTGATAACATGCTCATAAAATTTCATCTCAATCCAATTCAAAAAAGTAAAAATTAATAATTGTTTTAGAATCTTTACTATAATTCTTAATTTTTTATTGTTATAAATATTTAGTTATTGTCATTATCCTATGTCCTCTCCACTTTCCCACTATCTCCCTTGTTTAATACTCCGTATTGTATTATGAAGTAGTTATTAGGGAGTGAAAACTATAATGTAGGGATAGGGGTTAAACACTAGTGGGCAACCCACTTGCCTACACAGTTCACTAATGTATTTTTCAATCTCATTAGTGTACTTCCCGAGCTTAAGGGACATATCTACTTCCCGATCTCGTTATATTAGAAATAGACCTCTCGATCTCATTAGTAGTAAACCTCCCGACCCCGTTCTCATTATCAAATAAACTTATCGGCCTCTTTGTGTAGACTTCTCGACCTTGTCCGATCGGGACGCCAATCGAGATATGAACATCAAAACAAAGTCAACCAAATCCGAGCACAACCGACGTCGTCCATAACTAAACAATGACCACCAAGCATCCCATCACGTAGTAAAACCCCTAAGGACACGTGGCAAGCCTAGCTACACTGCATGATCTCCTTAGGACATGTTGAGCACCCGACATGTGTCCCATCTCCCATTCCTATATAAAGGACATTTATTGCACATTTGGGGAGACTTTTAGCCCCCCAATACACCACTCATCTCGGTGCCTCCCGACCTCACATAGTCGTACCGCTCATTAACTTCTCGACTGCATCAATCACCTTCATCTATTTTCCATACCTTATGTGGTCGGACCTTTATTTAACTTTCCAATCATATTATTTCACATCTAATTGAATTCGTGATCCCATTTACCCAACTCAAAATAATTTACTCTATCACATGATTTAATTTGCCATCTTTCACTTACTAAATGACGAGATAGGTCAACTAAGTCAAACCCACCTTATTTTGACAATTGCATTTATAAATCACATTAATTATTAAGTTCGTATCTTTCTATATTCACATTTTTTAAAGAAAAAGATAAAATCACCAAGTGTAAAAATTATTGGAATAAGGGTCAAATAGGCCCTCCAACTGCACACAATAATTCAATTAGGCCACTAAACTTAAAAAAAAAGCAACAATTAAATCCCTAAACTAATCATTTTTTTACAATTAGTTTAATTTGTAAGTTTTCTAGATTGTTAGCAGGTCACTTTAGATTTAAAATATTTTTTTAATTTAAAATATTTATTATTTAAAATAATTATTTAAAACTTAAAAAAAAAAAAAAAGGAAACAGATCGTCTCCGGCCATGGAGACGAAGAGTCTCTTTGTCTCCACTGCCGGAGACGAAGAGACTCTTCGTCTCCATGGCCGGAGACGATGAAGTTATCTTCGTCTCCATGGCCGGAGACGAAGAGTCTCTTCGTCTCCGGCCGGCCAGAGACGAAGAGGTCTCCGGTCGGCCAGAGACGAAGTGGAGACGAGGAGACTCTTCGTCTCCATGGCCGGAGACCATGAAGTTATCTACGTCTCCATGGCCGGAGACGAAGAGTCTCTTCGTCTCCGGCCATGGAGACGAAGATAACTTCTTCGTCTCCGGCCATGGAGACGAATCCATGGCCAGAGACGAAGAGGTCTCCGGCCATGGAGACGAATCCATGGCCGGAGACGATTTTCTTTTTTTTTTTTCTTTTTTTTTTTTTAAAAAAATTAAATAATTATTTTAAATAATAAAATTTTAAAAAATACTTTAAATTTAAAAAAAATATTTTAAATTAAAAGGTGACCTGCTAGCAACCTAAAAAATTTATAAATTAGATTAATTGCAAGAAAATTGTTAGTTTAGGGATCTAATTGTTATTTTTTTAGGTTCAGTGGCTTAATTGCATTATTGTGTGCAGTTAGATGGCTTATTTGACCCTTATTCCAAAATTATTTGATGTTTATTTTATGATGTGATATAATCAAACTAATTCTTTCACCTTTTTATCCCTTATTTTTTGGGTCATCGTCTTCCTTGGAGTAATTATTATTATTCAAACAGATGAACCTGGACATACAATAGGTCTACATACAACAGCACTTGGAGCCCAAATATCTTGATGTTATTATGATATATATATTAATCAATGCTTCATGCTTTCCACTACTTTCCAAACTAATATTCACAGTTTTTGTTCTTATACTAAAAATTAACAAGCCAGCTGATCTCTGATTGGAGTGATCGCTTCAAAGACCGGCAACCTTCTTGATCTGGGTGGACCCCACTCGCTCATCACCCCATCGAGCTCACCGAGAAAGTCGTCGTCCAGCTCCAGCCCGAGCCCGGGACCGGGAAGGTTTTGCATGAAGCATGGGGGCTGTACCGAGTCCAACTCCGAAACCAATTCCTCGAGCCGGGCTCTCGTTTTGGGTTCGTCCGACCCCGGGTATCTGCCGCTCGATACTTGTTCCACAAAGAATCGGGCCTCGTCGTGCCGGGATTGTTTGATCAGGCAGTAGGCCAGGTTGCACGCTTTGTTGCCGTCGGCGTCGATCATTTGGGCCTTGCGGTATATCACTTCTGCCGTTATGAAGTTGGACTTCATCATATAGGCCCACCCCAAACTACCCTGCATCGTGTAATAAATACTCCGTACTTAGTTAATGTTAATCAAAATGAATTAGTAGCAAATCAATAACCAATCATGCATAATATAAAATTAATTAGTTTATCCTTTAGAGCCTGCAATCATTATTTTACAAATTGATTAATTCAACACTCGAAATTTCAGAACTCTTTTTTAGTGTGTTCCAGCTTATGTCTTTTTGAAAATATCGACGATCTCACATTATATGTAATTTGTTTTTCGTTCCTTGTTCTTTGTCTTTTTCGATGAATTTATAAAAACAAAAGTTTTCACTTAAGATAAAGTATTTTCTAATTTAACAAATTATGAAAATGAAAAATATATTATTTAATGATTTTCTTTTTTAGAGCAAGGGAAGAGCTAGGGTGGTTGGTTATTGAGTTAAGGAAACAATTAATAACCTAACGCACCAGTATTCTGGCTGTCTCTTGCTGGACGGAAACCTGAAACTTTTTGCCATGGGAGCGAGCTGTCTTGGTTGGTCTGCCATTGAAGACCTTCCCTTGGTATATCTTTCTCAGCTTCTGCTTTAACAACACTATTTGTTCATCCACCTTCCCACATTTCTGCATATAATAAACATATGTTACTGTAATTAACAAATCACTTTAATTTGCTTATATCGTTGGTAGTTAATTAGGAGGATTAATTAACTACCTTGTACAGATCGAGAAGGACATTATCGAAGGAATCTTGGGACTGGAATGAGCAGAGACCTCGAAATGATTTGACAGCTTCAATGGCTTCTTCACAGCGATCCAGCTGTTTCATCACTACTGCCATGTCTTTTAGGGCACTCCCTACTCTATCTCCTGCGTTTATGGCCTTCCAGAACCATATTACTGCTGTTTCCAGATCCTTCTCAACCAACTATATATACACATACCAAAAAAAAAAAAATGGTTACACAAAATTGTAAACAAATTTCTAATAACACAACCTATTAAAACAATTGGTAAACAAAGTACTAATACAATTGTAAAATTGAAGGCTTAATCTGGTACGAATGCAACATGCAAGCAAATTCATATTAAGCTTACATTAGTGGATATATATATAGGTTTGCATTCATATGAGAACCATATCTTAGGTGAAAACCTGCAAACTACTGTATGAGTGCACACAATTTACTACATGAATTCACACAATCTACTACCAAACATGTCTAGACAACGATAGAGACCCTGTAGTAATTTCGTGTGCATTCTTGTAATAGATTGTGTTCACATCCTCACCTAAAGTACATGCATACATATATACATACATACATACATATTATTGATTGTATCTTAAAAAAACGAGTTTAATTACCTGAGCATACTTGGCTCGAACATAGGGACCATCGCCGGAAGGGACTTTAGGAATGGCATGAAGCGTTAGCAGAGGATGATTTACAGCTGAAGCTTCCATCTCCAGTATATTTCTCGATCTGAGTTCCCCGTGCCTTGGTGCTTACTCTTTTTGGTACCTTTTTTATTTGTATCTGATGGATGGATGAGCTAGCTAGGTAGAGTGTTGAAGATGGAGTACCTACAGAGGTAATGATGAAATGAAGAAGATAGAAACTGTGAGGCGTCGCTGTCTCTCTCAGTGTTATATAATATATAGTACTCATTCGCCTAAGTGCATTGGTGAATCTGGACATATTCCCCGTCCAAGTTCTGCCCAATATGTCCTCATTATATGTATTAGTGAAATATCATCAGATAACTACCCAATTTTTTTTTTTTTAATTTTAATTTGTTTTGAAAGAATACCCAATTATATTATAATATATAGATAACTATTGTCATATTGTAATATCAATAAAAGAAAATTTCATTTATGAGGCCTTGGAAGGTTCAAAACAGATAAAGAATTTTAAAGTATGAAATAATTAATGATTGATCGTCACGTCAAAGAATAAAATAATATAATTTCAAATAGTAAATTCTATCCAAAAACATGAAAGATATCAATGATATCTACTTTACCTTGGAATATACACACAGTTTTGCCTGTGATAACAGTGCATTTTAGAACAGACTCCTGACAAAAAGCAAGGCAAGCTTCAGATCCAACGAAGGCTATGCTTGATTGCCACCATCCTATCATGCCCTCGGCCATAGCCTCTATCACCTGAATTCGGATAGTGATTGTGGACTTTTATCGTAAATCAAAACACCCCAAATTTCTGCTTCTTCCATATCCTGAACCTATAGGAAAGCACAATAGTACAATTACTTAAGTTGAACTGTTATCTGTAATTCTGTATAGTGATATGAGTTCTAAAAACACAAATGAATATAATGAGGACATGAGGTATTGAAGAATATCTGTCAATTAATTCAAAAGTAAACCACCTCGTCCCCAGTTTGTGTACCCACTATTTGCTGCAAGAACAAGGTGCTAAATATATTAGACATATGCAGACAGTAGCACAGCAAACACACTATAATTAAATAGACTAAACTCTTGGTAAAATAGTTAGCCTACCAGTGAATTTTGGCTTGTTTGACCACTATTAATTGTTTGACGTAGTTGAATAATGTGTTTGATTAATTAGCTTTTTGTAACAACTTATTGTTCTGAAATACTAAAATTTAAAAAGCTGTACAAAAAAGTTTTTTTATCAGCTTTTTGAAAAAGTCATTTTATATGTAATCAGCTATCAGCTAACATCTAATTTACCAAACATCTTTCTACAATCAACTAGTCAAACCCATTAACCCAATCAGCTAACAACTACTCCCTCCGTCCCATTTATGTGTCTGGTTCGGTTAACGAGGCTTGATTGAAGTTATTTTTAATTAAAATTTTCATAATATTAAGTTTAATATTAATATGCAAAATTTATATATTTAGAAATTACACTAAAAGTACTATTAAACACAAAAAGTCAAATTTAAAAATAAGTAAAAAATAATAAAGAAAATAAATAAAGAAGAAATGGTTGATTTGACCAACGAATAGTAAGTAGGACATATAAAATGAAACAAATGGAGTATCACAGCTATTACCAAACACCCCCTAAATCAAATTACCTTGATACTTTCGTTGATAGTTCCCCTCATAGTCTCCCTGGAAATTCCTTTGGTACTCTCCCTGATGATTCCCATATCCACAACTGCCCCAACCCCTTCCCCTCCCTCTACTACAACCTCTTCCTTGACCATAAGAATCTATAAACGAAATTCAATTGGAGTTAAAAAGCTTATCGATATATTTTGATATGTTCACAATAAACTCCTTTCTATGTGTAGTGGGTGGGTTGCGGTCTTCACCTTCATTACCAGATTGTCTAGGAGGTTGCGGTTGTGATTGGTAGTAATATTGTTTTCCTTGTTCCACATAAGATGGAGCTTGATACCTATGCAGATAGATTTTAGTCAGCCAAAGAATAGAAGTGTATGTAGTCAATACATAAAGGAAGAAGTACAGCAAATGAGTGTTGGATATCAAAAACAGTCTCAACAAAAAGGGAACTAAATGAGCTTGCAGTCACAGGAAATGGATAATTTGAAACAATAGTTCAGGTTGTTTGTTTCAGGCAGCAAGTTCAAAACCAGAACAACCCAATGGGAATTTTTAGCTTAGGTCTGCTCTTGCTCTATCTTGGTTACTAAGAAAATCAAATCTCTAGTTCCTCTCAATCCCTATCACTCCATCCCCCTTTCGGAAGAAATTTACCCAGGAGAGTTCTCGTTCAGCGCCTCTGTAGACAAGGCGATTGATACCATGGAAACAAGGCAACTCGCTTGTCTGTTCCAATTTGTATTAAGCATCAGAAAAAGTTACCAAAGTATCAGACATTCAGACAAGCTGATAGATCTCTACAATAGCTACTACTTTGCTGATAGCCTGGCCCAGGTCTCTCCTATGCAACGAAACAAATAAACCTTAGCATTACCCAGCCAACAAAGGATCACAATAAGGTAAACCAGAGGTTGCTCATAGTTGAACGGCTCAAACCAAGAATACCAATAGACCGCTCTCAACATTACAATGTTATTACAAGATGATGACAACAACAAAATTGAACCTCAAAGCACCACAGAAATTAATACAGCTAGAGAACATCAGCAACCCAAGCACACACAGTATTCTCAGACACAATTCAGATAAACATCAAGCAATCAATAGCCCTGAGCTTAAATTAATCCAATCAAATTTAGTCATATGTTATATGGTAATTACTACTAGAAAGAGTATAGATCTATATTTTCTTCTCGCAGCCACAACTTCAGCAGTCTTCCGTTAACAGATACTGAGTAATGATTATCTATACGACAGTAAACCATTTATTTGAAACAAATAATGAGAATCGGAAACTACAGCAGCATCGAAGCATAAAAAGTACTTAAAGCATCCTAAAACTCCAAACAATAGCCGCGACTGAAATTTTCCACCAACGTGCAACACCTCAGAACACTAGACTAGGAATAATCAACAAAAAACTAAAACAGAATCACACAATTCCCTTAAACGTAAATCCTAAGCGTATTCAAACCACATTTTTGGCAGTATGCTTAAAGCGTTCAAATATAACAACGATAACAGTTGAAGTAAGGCGCGAAAAATTCAAAAGTAGATGCATGACGGAATAAGAAAGCAGAGAGGATACTTTAAGAAGATTGGCGGCATAGCTGATGAAGTTCCGGAGCAAGCCGTGGGAAGTGATGCAGATCTCATTCTCGTTAATGGCGGATTAGGGTTTGGGGTTTTCGACCTTTTGGTATCTACCCATGGCGCCTTAAACCCCGATTCGTAAGAATTTGAGAGGATTGGGGAAGGGCAATTAAAAAACAGTTAAGCAGAGTACGTTACCAAAATAACCGCCACAGGGGTCGCCTTTTAAATTTTAATTTCTCATGATTTTTTAGTTTTTTTTTTTTTTTTTTTTTTTTTTTTTTTTGCCTTTCATAATTTTTCAATTTCATTAAAATTAATTACATAAAATAATTTAAAACTGTTGTTTTTAAAAACAAATTTGATATGTATCTAACTTTTTTTATATATCACTATAATCAAAAGACGTTGACTCAAGTGAATAGAGTTTGATAAGTCACTTAAATACATAATATGTTCAGTATTCCGTTTAAATAAATTAGTCTCGTCTGAATACTTAGCAAATTTGTTTACTCAAAACTTCAAGGGTGTTAAGATTGGCCACTAGTTGTTAAATCAATAACCTAATAAGATCGACGAGTAATAAAACAATAACGGTGATATTTTGTAATGGTGCAAAGGTATGAGAATGTTCACATATCTATAACGAGTAGAGAATTTAGTTTGTGTTATCGCCAACCCAACTTATACCTCTAGGTAGGCTTAGGCGATGGAAGACAGGCGATCGAGTGTGATAGGAGGAAAGAGCATGGCTTGAGGTCAAGTGCAACTTGGCTAATTGACATGACGAATTAGTCGGGGGGAGATGTGTGGAAGCATGATTGTAAATTGCTTTAGCATGTATCAATCTTGTGTATAATATAAATATATCGGATCACTCAACTCAATAGGTATATTCGTATATTGTACTCACTTTACTACATAGATCACACTCAATCATTCTATCCAAGCAACTAAAATCTCTTGACCGACTAATTATCACTCTATCTATATACATTCACTCTACTTCGAGTCTGTTTGACAGAGCTTATAGCTTATTTTAAGTCCTAAAATAAGCTCGTAGCTTTCTAACTTTTTTTTTTTCATCTTTGTCCTTATTATTTTAAATAAATAACATCTTCTCAATTAAAATCTTTTTATCTTCTCCTTTATCCGCAACTTTCACCGCAATAATAATAATAATAATAATAATAATAATTATTATTATTATTATTATTAGGGTGAAGTGTCAAATAGCACCATGAACCAACAACGAAATGTCATCCCGCACCCTAATCTTACATAAGTGATTATTCGATTCACAAACTAAAAAAATTTGTTCACCTAACCTTTTTTACAGGTAGCCTTCAAGTTAAAGGTAATAAGTTGGTGATGTGGAGGTGATTTGACAGATACGTGTATTGTTTTTTAGATGTGGCATCCATTTAGGAGTTTAATTATTAGGCAAAATTGAAAGGCAAATTAAACATATTTAAACCATACAGAAGACTTGGTAGAAAAGTCAAAGCAATAGTGTTAATCAAAAGAAACTCACGCTCAGAAGAATTTTTCAGCTAGAAGAGGCTTGCGTTCAGAAGATGTTAGCAATTTCAATCCTTCATATCGACGTCTGAAGAAACCCTACCCATTTCTAATTCACAAATCCCTAATCGCGAAGAGAAAGCCATAATCTCAAACACAAATCCCTAATCGCATCGCTTAAGCCCTAATCTGTATTCATAATTCGAAACCCTAAATCCCTAAAGGCGACGACAATCTCCTATAGTGTGGTCCTAATCTGTATATTTACAATAAACACTAGGCTCGTACTCCATATTTACTCTAACACGTGATGAAGTTGAGGAAGAAGACATCTTGTAGAGCTGTGGGTTCGAAGGAGAAACTGGAGCTTTGCAATAGGAAGAAGAAGAAGACGACTCTGTAGCTTTTCGATAGGAAGAAGAAGACTCCCGTATACAATAGCTTTGTGATAGAAGAAGAAGACTCCGTTATAAATAAACACAATCAGCTTCCACGTCATATTTTTACCGGAGCCATGTCACCAAGGCAACAGGAAACCTGTAAAAAAGGCTAGGTGAACAAATTTTTTTAGTTTGTGAATCGAATAATCACTTATGTAAGATTAGGGTGCGGGATGACATTTCGTTGTTGGTTCATGGTGCTATTTGGCACTTCACCCTTATTATTATTATTATTATTATTATTATTATTATTATTATTATTATTATTATTATTAGATGAAGGAGATTCGCAACAATATTGCTATTTCATTATGTGATTCTAGATCATGATTATGGCATTATGCTAATAATTTTATTTCAAAATGTTAATTATTTTTTGAAGACAAAATGTTAAAGTTTAATATGTAAACAAACTAATTTAAATTTTATGAAGATGTCTTTTTTTTTTTTTGGTTTTTTTACCTTTATTAGCTTATCAGAAAGCTAATTTTATCAAACACTTTCAAGCATAACTTCTAGCTTAACAGCTCCTCAATTTTCAGCTCCTAACTTATAATTTTTCAGCTTTCAACTTCTTTTAAACTTTCAACTACTTTGTCAACTAGGTTTGCCAAACATCACCTTCACTAACAACACTATACCAAATCTCAAATCCCGAGTTTGATTTACACTATCAACTATTATCTGGAAAGATTATGCATTGAAAATGTTAAAATACAACTATTTATATATGGAGGTCAATTTGTACTCAAACTTCAATCAATGGGGAGCGTTATGCTGTGCATCCGTATGCACCATGCATGGTGCATCCGGATGCAAAAACAACGTCGTTTTGACGTCTAACTTCAAAAAAAAAAATTAGAATTTCATAACTATACATCCATAATTTCATAGCTATAAATCTAGAATTGCATAACTACACATCCATAATTTCATAACTTCAAATCCAGAATTGCATAACTACACATCCATAACTTCATAACTATACATCCAGAATTGCATAACTACACATCCATAACTTCATAAGTATAAATTCAGAATTGCATAACTACACATCCATAACTTCATAACTACACATCCAGAATTGCATAATTATACATCCAGAATTTCATAACTAAAAATCCAGAATGAGTGAACTAAAAAATGAATTACATAATGTTGTTGCTGGGAATTGAAACTGATTTTTTTTTAAAAGTAGGACGCGCGTTTTGCATGGTGCACACGGTGGCATAATTTGCCAATCAATGGGAGGTAAGGAGGTGGTTTGATGCTGATCTCTGATTTATCTCTCGGTGACACATCCAAGACCATTGGTGCTTAACACTCTTCGTGAGCCAGACTATAAAGGCTTTGGGCATTTGCTAAAACAAAACAAGAGTCGATAATATTGGGTCATTGGATCTACCTAAATATTATAATCCCAACAATATTAAATTTCTTACTCGAAATTATTTGACATTAAATTTGATCCAGCCTATCATAATCCATTTTTCTTTTCAAAAATAACAATGAGAGTGACCATTTTTGGCAGAGTATTAGCATCGTACGACCAGTCACTAATCACAACATAAATGCAGATGATTCCTAACCTCTAAATTAAAATGAGTTATCCAAATGGTTTGGATGGACCTCAGGAGCTGAAATTGTCCATTCAATCATTTTATTCGATTTTTTGGTCTCCAACTCCTGCTCTGCTTCGACCTTCATTGAAGGAATTAGGCATTATGACTTATGAGAATGTAAAATGTGCAATAAATGCTTACATCTTTGATTACAACGCAGGCACTTAACATTTCACACCATTGAATCCATCCATTTTTACATCACACTCTATATTTCTGAATAAAAATCAGGACTCCTTATTAGTCCAATGGTCACTGTCTCCACTCCAATGGTCCTGCTTTGTCTTCAGAGTTCTAGCACCACGACTGTTTAGCACAGGCAGAGAATTTACTGGTGAGATTATGAAGAAAAACCCATACTTTTCACTCATAAATTCTTGAAAGAGAGACTGATGGTGATGGAGATACTTACACTCAGAATCTGTGGTGATCCAGTTTCCTGCTCTGCAGCCTTGCTGCTCCCTACTGGCTGGAGTTGAGCTTAAAGAAAGCACGTTCCTTTTGCCTGATTGATCGTTTCTCGTTGAGGAAGCGATCGATGAAATCTCGGAATAAGTGGAGGAGATGGTGGAGCAGCTCTCCACATCCCATCTGAAGCTGATCTTGGGAGAGTCATTGCTGAGCTGATCATCATCTGGTACTGATTTTAAGGTTGTCTTGTCGCGAAAGCGAAACACCTGCACATACAGTGATCAGTTTAAGGTTTTAGGAATGCGTGTGCAGGTGAAGGGCCAAGTCCAGCACCCTGTCTCTAGAAAATGTGACAGTATAAGGAAAAAAAAGTTATGCATTTGGTACTAGTTATAGCTTTTGGCGTAGTGATAAGCGTTTAATTCTGACACAGTTCTTGGTTAAAGAACAGAATGGATGAATGACTGACCTTTCTGGCTAGGAATTTTTCACCCTTTTCTGACTTGGTTGCAGCAGCCCATCTGAGCAGCTCTTTCATCTTGGAAATGGTTTTCGTCTTGTCTTTCTTTTCGGGTTTAGGGCATTGCCGGTTGCCATTTTCTGAAGAGGATTGGGCTGTATGGTCACTGCTGATAGGCAGAACCTTAGTAGACCCTAAATGTGCACCTGAATCTGATCTGTGGCTTGGGCTTAACCCCCGCGAAAGGTTCTCTCTTTTCATGTTCATGGACCTGACAAAATGCTGCCTTCTTTGACGACTCCCCAGCCTCTTCAGATGCAGGGTGTTGTAGAAATAAGCCTTGGCAATGTCCTTTCGGCAAAGGAACTTGACCAAACTAGAACTCTTGCATTTCAGCCAGGTTTGTTCAGCTCTGTTGTTATTCAGAAAAAGTATGCCATTTGCATTCACTTCTTTATCTGAAACAGAACCATAAAAAAAGGCCAAACTTAGTATCCTAGAAAATATGGTTTTGCCAAATCCTTTATGATCAATGTTTCTCCCTTGACCTTACCTTGCTTCTTGCCAGTCTGATGCTCATGTGCAAGCTTGGACAGCCACTGAAGAATCTGGTTTATATGCACAACAGATCAGCAATGTGTAATGCAATTTTAAATTGGTCACAACCCAAGTTGGTCGGCTTCTGAGCCGGTCAACTATAGACAATTTAGACTGGTTTACTTCCTTGTGACCCTTTACGGACAAAAATCACAAGGCGAGATTTACCCAGTGGGTTTCCTCGTCACCTAAATTGGTCACAACCCAAGTTGGTCGGCCTTTGAGCCGGTCAACTATAGACAATCTAGACTGGTTTACCTCCTTGTGACCCTTTACTGACAAAAATCACAAGGCGAGATTTACCCAGTGGGTTTCCCCGTCGCCTAAATTGGTCACAACATATAATAAAGGAAAATGTTAACAAACCTGCATGTTATGATGAATATTCTAAGATGGAACTTTGACTGGGGAGTGTTGAGAGACAGATGAGACAAAATGGTCAAAAGGACAGCCCAGAAGAACTCTGTCTGTGCTGTCTGCTGTCTGTAAATTCTTAAGGCTTGTGGGAAGATGAAGAAGGCAATGTGGGAAAGATGGTGAGACAACCAGGCAATGAAGGGGGAGTATTATATATGCTAAATCATGTGGTGGGTACTAAGCAAAAGATCTTGGCTCTAATTGGGCATTATGCAAAACCAAGATGAATGAGAGTAAATGCAGTGATGCCCCTGTTGGCATCTCCCTCTGCCATACAAATGTAGGGCTGTAATTATACTTAATTGTGGTGATCAAACTGGTCCCCAGTGTATTCCTCATCCCCTACCTTCCTGGAGCCATTTACATGTTCCAAGATTTGATTCAGTTGGTAGAAGATTGATTTCATCACTCATCTTCTCAGCTTGGGATTTGATTTACAGGAAAATCCGCAATCACTAGCTGAAGATGTACTATGGGTGAAACCCGTCTTATGACCTTAGGTAGCAAAGGACTAAGAAGACCAATAGACAGCTCTCACAGGATGTACTATAGGTGAAGCCCTTATGACCCTAGGTAGCAAAGGACTAAGAAGACCAATAGACAGCTCTCACAGGATGTACTATAGGTGAAACTCATATGACCCTATGTAGCAAAGGACTAAGAAGACCAATAGACAGCTCTCACAATTATCAAACTTTGGAACTTGTCATTACTAATCAATTGTCCGACTAACTTTGGTGGAGTTGTTCCATTTTTTTTTTTAGTACTATTGACCTTGTTCCTTACTGAGGATTGAACCTCTAACCTCCTATTTGAAACGATCACTTCGTGCTACTAGACCATAATGTCATTGTCCATTTTTAGATGTACTCTGGTTCACTCAATAAAGGCTTTAAACTCACATGGGAGATGCTAGGGTTTTCATTCAATTTTGGCCTGGATTAATTGAATTTTCATGTTAGTTAACTGTTCACCGAATTGAAATACAATTTATGGAATAAACTGGGCTTTTATTTTATATAATATATAATATATTTAATGTAGTTTATATATTTATTTAGGAGAAATGACATTTTAAGTCCCCAATCATGAGCAAAGATAGATTTAGCCCTTCAATTATTTGTGATGCAAGTTTAGTCATTTACTTATTATCAAAGTGGCATATTTAGTCATCAATGGATCAAATCATCCACTTTACTATCATATTGATAACAGAAATGATCTCGAGAGATCAAATTTGTCACTTTGACAATAATTGCTGGATTAAATCTACACTTCAAATAAATATAAATAATAAAGGACTAAATCGATAAATTGATAGTAATTATATTAAGGAATAAGGGTCAAATAGGCCATCGAACTGCACACAATAAAACAATTAGGCCATTGAACTTAAAAAACCAACAATTAGGTCCCTAAACTAATCAATTTCAAACAATTCTTCCAAATTGAAGGTTTCCAACAGGTCAACAGGTCATCTCCCAAATTAATTATTTTAAAAAAAATATAAATTTTAAAAATTAATTATTTATAAATTAAAAAAAAAAAAAAAAAAAAAAAAAAAAAAAACTGGAATCCAACCGGAGACGGTTGAACCAGTTTTTTTTTTTTTTTTTTTTTTTAATAATTTAAATAATTAGTTTTTAAAATTTAAATTTTAAAAAATAATTAATTTGGAAGGATGACCTGTTGACCTGTTGGAAACCTTCAAATTGGAAGAATTGTTTGGAATTGATTAGTTTAGGGACCCAATTGTTGGTTTTTTAAGTTCAGTGGCCTAATTGTTTTATTTTGTGCAGTTCGATGGCCTATTTGACCCTTATTCCTTATATTAAAGGACTTAAAATACAAATTTTCTATTTATTTATTAATAATTCAGTTAATTTTGGTGAATTTTGATTTAAAAAAATCAATTTAACTCATAACTGAAATTTTAAAAAGCAAATGATAGTTAACTGAATCGACGTAATTCGGTAATTAACAGAGTTAATTCAATTAATGATTAACTGAAATTATTTCGATTAATCAAACTAAACACCACAGGGGATGCAATTTAAAGCAATTGTTAAAAATTAAGATTTAATTAAAATCATGCCAAAATAAATTGAAGTCTAAGAATAAAATTGAGTCATAATGCACTCGAATCGAATCATTATTAAAAGATTTTTGTTAATTTAACTAAGTCATTATAAACGTATAAAACTCATTTTTTTCTTTAATTTTTTTGATATGAGACTTTGTTAACATCCTTTTAACTCACATGGGGATGCAACTATGCAAGGCCGCTAAGCACGTGGGAGAGGATATATTATATGATTTTATCGGACAGGAGGACTTGTCACCCTGCAATGTGGCGCCTAGAATAAGGACACATTTTAGGTCACACATGGAGCATGGTGGCTATCAGACATCCTCAAACTTTAATAATATGTTACTCCGCATCATCCTCCGTCTTTCATAGTGCACATGGTTCTCTCCCAGAAAAGAAAAATTACAGTTTAAGTAAAAAATTTACAATACCATCATCATTCACAGACACTATATAGATGTAGATACTGGTTCAAATAAAGACAAAATTTTCCGTACAATCGGGATACATTGCACCATTAGATATACATAAATGTATTACATAGGCCCTGTTTGGTAAAATGGCTGTTAGCTGATAGCTGATTGTGTTAATTAGAGGGTATAAATAGTTGATAACATTAGCTGATTGTAAAAAAATATTTGGTAAATTAACTGTTAGCTGATAGCTTATTGGTATAATTTATTTTCTCAAAAAGCTAATTGAAAAAGTTGTTTGGAGTAGCTTTTTTGAATTTTAGCCTTTTGGAGTTGCAAAAAGCTAATTAACCAAACATTTATATTGATATTTTAACTAAATCAAACAATTAATAATGGTCAAATAAGTCAAAATTGCCTATAAACCAATTTTTTACCAAACAGGGCCATAATGTTCGAAAATACACCAAAATGAATGTACAAATACACCATAACTAATGGATGGGTATGACTACACGGGAAGCACTATCCACTCGGAAATCTGACACACACACACACTCTCTCTCTCTCTCTCTCTCTCTCTCTATATATATATATATATATATATATATATATATATATATATACTAGTGATCAAATGAGTTCATCCTGTTATATGCATCCGTGTAGATAAATCTGGATCATTGAATATTGAGATCAATGACTTAGATTTTGCCAACTGTGCAAATAAAGTGCACAATTGCAAAGTTGCACAATTTGTCAAATCTAAACTATTGATCTCACGTATTCAATGACTCAAATCTGTTCACACGGACTTATATAACATGGTGGGCTCAATGAGCTAAGATATTTAATACATTTGTGTTTGAACCAATTAGTGCAACAATAATGTATTACTCCTCTCCATCTATTGCCTTATGCTTAAAACTATTGATTTATGAAAAAGATCACAATCGGTATTCTATATATATATATATATATATATATATATATATATATATTGTGATGTTGGCTTTGGAATCTTAATCAACAAATAATTATCATAAAGTAAAATTAAAAAGTTAATGAGCAACTCTCATAATTAAACCTTATGCCTAAAACCTTAATTAAAAGTACAAAATAAAAAACAAAATTTGCATTATTCATAAATCATGTAGATGATTCTGGAAGCTTATAGAGTGACACTGACTGCATGAGAGTTATTAATGTCCATGAGCATTTATTACGAAATTCAAGAGAAAATTGTACAATCCTTTAGCTAAAAATATCGTGTTAAAAAATAGAAAGTGATATCGAATTAATCACTTATAAAACTTAAATAAAATTGTAAATATATTATTAATTTTTATTTTGAAATATATTATTAATTTTACTTACAATGTGGTAAGGAATATATAAATATTTAAATTAATATTCGAATCATATAGTAAATAACATACAACACATTATATAATATAATGCACCATCACTTATAAAGTCATACTTAAAAATGGAATTCACACGGTTTAATTAAGCATATTTATTTATTATATATGAAGCTAATTCATATGCTGACTGATCGACGAACTTTTATAAATGTTCCATACTCAAACTACTCTCTAAATTTTTGAGAATTCTCTCGAAAGGATCAAAGCTATTATTGTTTGCGTATATAGTCACTATTGCATGTTTGACGTCTAATTTGTTTGTTTGTCATTCCTCCTTTGTATTACATTAAAACAAAATAATATATCCTCTTAGTTGAGCTTAGGGGTGTAAATGAGCCGAGCTACTCGTGAGCCGCTCGCGAGCGACTCGGTCAAAGCTCAGCTCGAGCTCGAGCCGAACTCGAGCGGCTCGTTTAATAATCGAGCTCGAGCTGAGCCTAATTATTCTAGGCTCGTGGCTCGTCGAGCCTTATATATAATAATAATAATAATAATAATAATAATAATAATAATAATAATAATAATAATAATAATAATAATAATAATAATAATAATAATAATAATAATAATAATAATAATAATAATAATTAAATTTCTACCCTTCTAATTAGGGGTGTAAACGAGTCGAGCCGAGCTCGAGTTTGGGTTGGCTTGAGCTTGAGCTCGTTAAGGAAGGCTCAGCTCTTGCTCGAGCTCGAGCTCGGTCGAGCTCAACAACTGATGCTCGAGTTCGAGCTCGGCAATTTTCGAGCAGCTCAAGCTCGAGTTCGAGCTCGATCTTGAGCTCGATTTTGGGTTCGAGTTCGGACTTGATTTTAACATCAAATTTGACTTGTTTGATTTTAAATTCATGCTCCAATTAGAAATAAACTATTTTGTTTTATCCATACATAATTGATAGTTGTCGGCTAAGTAAATTGACAGAGACCGGAGACTACTCGAATGTCTTCGAGTCTTGTCTTCTGTCGGCTGAGTGCCTGAGCTAGGGCGTGAGGAATGGGGAGTTGGGGAAGCGTTAGAAGATTAGAAGGGTAGAAATTTAATTATTATTATTATTATTATTATTATTATTATTATTATTATTATTATTATTATTATTATTATATATAATTATATATAAGGCTCGCGAGCGGCTCGATGAGCCACGAGCCTAGAATAATTAGGCTCGGCTCGAGCTCGATTATTAAACGAGTTCGGCTCGAGCTCGATTTTGACCGAGCTTTGACCGAGTCGCTCGCGAGCGGCTCACGAGTAGCTCGGCTCATTTACACCCCTACTTCTAATCTTCTAACGCTTCCCCAACTCCCCATTCCTCACGCCCTAGCTCAGGCACTCAGCCGACAGAAGACAAGACTCGAAGACAGTCGAGTAGTCTCCGGTCTCTGTCAATTTACTTAGCCGACAACTATCAATTATGTATGGATAAAACAAAGTAGTTTATTTCTAATTGGAGCATGAATTTAAAATCAAACGGGTCAAATTTGATGTCAAAATCAAGTCCGAACTCGAACCCAAAATCGAGCTAGAACTCGAGCTCAAGATCGAGCTCGAACTGCTCGAAAATTGCCGAGCTCGAACTCGAGCATCAGTTGTTGAGCTCGACCGAGCTCGAGCTCGAGCAAGAGCTGAGCCTTCCTTAACGAGCTCAAGCTCAAGCCAACCCAAACTCGAGCTCGGCTCGACTCGTTTACACCCCTAGTTGAGCTCTTCGCATAAGTTTTCTTAGTACCGTTTACCTTTTATGTGTAATTTACAGTTTATTATATAAGAAAAATATTTATCTATTGTACACCCTCAAATAATGGTGGCTGATTTTCTTTTCACTTCAAAAATGATATTGGAATACTTTGCAATGAGGGAAAATGAAACTAATTAATGTCGATGATGAATATTTTAGACAATATAATGTATAATATTGGGGACAAAAGGAATGTTTCAATGGGCCGAGGATTTAGGATGTATGGCGCCATGCCACTCCCATTACACTGTACACATTAATTAATCACTTGACAAGTGCACAAATATATATTGTGGAATTTATGGGACAGAAGACCCGGCCAACTGCACCTACCATGCACCAAATTAGACTTTCAAAAATACTACTTAGAGAACAATACACTTACAACTTGCTACTTGTCAATTATATTTTCCAGTAACTTTTTTTTTTTTTCTTCTTCTATTATAGCCAAACAATCAATTCCCTCAAGGAGAGCCACAAATTAAAGGTACCATTTGGCTTGGCTATTCTCCGGTAATTTATTTACCCTCAATGTGTTTTATTTAACCTATGTGTCACTCATTGTTTGCATGACGGTGTTACATTGACCCAATGAATAAACGGGTCAACTAGCTAGCTTGCAAAAAAATAGACATGGACGATAATAGTGTCAAGGATTGTTTTGGCTTAGAGACAAAGGTATAATTGAGTCAAGCATGCTGACATGCATGGTTAAATTTGGGGAGCTTGTCGCTAGTCTTGTACTTGACTATGAAAGAGATTGAGACGGTTTGAAGAGCACAACTGATTGGGAATTATTATCGGTCGATTTCTTGATGAGTGATTATGGTAGGCGAAACCAATTTGACACGTATGAGAATAAAGTTGATTTGTAAAGTATGAGAGACTCTGTGATGTCGCATGGGACTTCACCAGACTTTAGCGCGTGACATATGTGTCACTACATTAGACTTTGGAAAAAATTACGTTACACGTACATATTGTGCCATTTGTGCGTGCATGAGTGGACGGGCGTGGCGTACGAGATTTTGTACACCACCCACGTTGATCATGAGGATAGTTAAGGCCAGGAAGAACAGATGGCTTTGAGGAGATGTTTGGAGTTACGTGATGGAGTTGATGGCTTTATGCGAAGGACTATAAATTGAGCGGTGGGTGGTTGCCTGGTTGGGTCTAGACTCTAGATCCTAGACTATAGATTTGATTTTATTTTATATTTTAATATTGAGAATCTTCACTTATTATTGAAATGTCGAAATATGATTCAATTATCTGAAATATTTTTAAGTCAATAAAGATGAATTATTAACTAGTTGAGTTGTATCCATAAAATGATGACTTGCAATAATTGTAATATCAATAATAATAACTCTATTAATGTTTATTATATTTGTACTAATTCAAAACTGAGACACTTTGCTATTTTTTTTTTTTTATTTGGTAAAAAAATGTTATGATACTAATTGTACTTCGTACAATAATATATTGTATTACGTATTATTGAAATAATTTTCAATAGTACGTAATAGTTCATGGTTGCCTTCTTCATAAATGTTTAACTTTAAACCTCTATTTAAATTTAGACATTGTTTATTGGCAAGCTTGATAGTTATATATATATATATATATATATATATATATATATATATATAGAGTTTAACTTTTGTAATCATCATTGGGTACAAATAATTGTTAGTGACACAAATTATTGGGTACAAATAAATTTTTTGTTTCTCATAATTAAGAACAACAAATATTAAAATTGCTCAAAAAATAATAAAGTATGATTTTCGACTTCTCGTATTAAAAAATTCTTGAGTTCAATTCTTGCAGGTATTATATATAATTCACATCATTAGAGCAGTGGTTATGAGTTTCATCTGTCGCCACAAAAAAAAATAAAATAAAATTATACTTTGACAAATTTTGAAAAAGCTCAATCAAATTACACAATATTTTTAATTTATAAAAAAATTCGTAATCATTATTTAAAAATACATTTTGAACGAAATTCACCTTATGAATTTAATCAATAAAAAACTTTGTTATTACTAAATTAACTAACTGACTAATTGAGTGGGTCCAAATTACACAAGAATTCTCTTACATGTATTTTCAAATTCTACTCCTTTCATTTTAACATGACAAACAAAAATTGACTATTTCCAGAGATATATCCATTTCAAGAAGAATGCCTGTCTTATGGATAGTGGTTACGTTGGCTGCATGCATAGAGCGTACACGCACGGTAGAATGGTAGATAAGTAGATTAGATTCGTCCGAACCGGACCGTGCTTAACCCGGTTGTACTCTCTCTCTCTCTCTCTCTCTCTCTCTCTCTCTCTCTCTCTGGCTAACTCTGCAATCATAAACTCCTCCAACCATTGAAAAGTACCACCATTTTCATCTCCATTTTATCATTTAATTTAATGTAATTTATTTGTCGTATCACCGACTGTATAAATCAGCGATTTTCTTCCTAACTTTTTCCCCCTTTTCTTCAACCCTAGTTCACAGAACGGTCCTTGTAATTCTCACGCAAAGTTCGTTTCTTAATCTGTATTTATGCTTTATATCCAATTCAACAATTGAAGCCAAAAGGACAATGAATCACATTCCCGGAACCAACTCAATTTCTAGCTGAATCGTAATTTCATTCACCCCTGATTTTCCCCTTTTTTATTTTATTTTATTTTTATTTTAATTTACTGTGCCCTAATTTTTCATCTCTGTTGTTTAACTGCAATTGACGTTTATGGATATATATGCAGATCTGCGTATATATGTAATAATGGTACGAATTGATCTGTATGGTTGATTAGGGTTTGAAATTGGAATTGGGGTTTTTAGATTGTGTTTGGATATCTGGTTATTGATTTGGAATGAAACATCTGGAATTTGTTTGCTGAAATTTTTAAGCTTTTTCAATCATTGACTTTATTTATTTTTTAATGATGTTTTATTGGATTATTAATATTAATGTTTATTAAATGCAACAAATTCTCATTCTCTTTCTTCCCCAGCCTGGCACTCCCCAGTTAACAAATTATAATTTTTAGAAAAGCTTGTTTTGGAATTTGTAACTGTTATGGTGTTCTAGGGGTTTATATAATGGGTTTATGAACTTTTTTAGCAATTAGCTATCCAGGTATTGTTGGAGGGTAAGGTTGGGTCATGTTGAACTTCAATGGTTGTACCAATAATATGGAATGACCTAAAAAATCTCCAGGTTCACTTTGAAATAAGGAATATTAACCTGCCATTACTGCAAATTGTACTGCTTTCATCATTTTTGTTTAGATGGTTTTTCTCCTCATATAAGTATGATCTGTATCATTCTTGTACACTGCTTGATTTGATCATAAGTTGACCAAATGGATTCAAAGAGTCAAATTTCCTTTCTGTTATGCAAGTTCTGTGATATTTTCTTTGTTTGTGATTAATCATACAACTAGGAATTATGGGCATTACTATTGTTTTTTTTTTTTTTTCAAATTACAACTTTAGGTTGTAAGACTCATGACTGTCACTCAAGATATAAACTAGTTATTGTACAACACAATTGTTTTGAACATACTAATTTATTGCTTGAAGGGTGAAATTCAATGTGCTGTAAAGTGGAATAAGGATCCCATAGTATTTCATTTGCCAACTCTTACCAGTGTATAAGATACAGAAGATACCAGCAGACAAGAGATTTGGTCCCTTTTCTTGGTGAGCATTTTACAATGAGTGTTATCTTTATATGCTTGAGATTATTTTCTTTTCTATGTGACACATTTTTCTTGCATAGTTTATTTTGGCTTCTATTCCTGAAGTTTCAGTTTAGAGATATATTTTTTGGGGTGGCACAATTACTTACTTATGTCACCTGCCCATACATCATGCATGACCACCATATGGTCCCTTTTCTTGGCGAGCATTTTACAATGAGTGTTATATTTATATATGCTTGAGATTATTTTCTTTTCTATGTGACACATTTTTCTTGCATAGTTTATTTTGGCTTCTATTCCTGAAGTTTCAGTTTAGAGATATATTTTTTGGGGTGGCACATTTTCTTACTTACGTCACCTGCCCATACATCATGCATGACCAGTTGACCACCATATGTGCCTACCTCTTGCTTTGCTGGGTTGTTATATAGCTTTTGTCAATTCACACTTGATGGCCATGGTTTGAAGCACTATTTCTCAATCTGTTATTAAGTGATACGCTATTTTTCCTCTTGTTAGCTTTTATACTTTTCCATCTGTATGATAGAGGTGTGCATCATAGATGTCCTAGAATTTCCCTCTGTTTTTTGTGTTCATGAGGGAGGCGTGAGTTTGTTGTCCTTTTTCTCTATATATCATCTAAATTTTGATAATTTATCCAAATTGTAGAATAATGTAATATTAATGGTTTTAGTGTTAGTAACAGTTAAACACATTACGGTGCACATAGATGGCCACTAGGAAACAAAGCATGCCAGATGAGGCAGATAAGCATTCTCTCCATAAGGAATGGGATGAAGCTTCATGCCCTATATGCATGGATCACCCACACAATGCTGTTCTTCTACTTTGTACTTCTCATGATAAAGGATGCAGATCTTACATTTGCGACACAAGCTATAGGCACTCAAACTGCCTAGATCGTTTCAAGAAAGTCACTGATGAAAAATTGTACTTGCCCTCTCCACCCACATCAACGGCTAGGATTACCTCTCCACCCAGGCTTTCTAGTAGCCCGAATTTTACTTTTCGTACTTCTGATAGAAACTCAGGCTCAAGAACATTAAGTAATTCATCGGAATCTCATGAAGAAGTGAATACATCAGTCAGTAATGCTTTGGTAACTGGTGGAGTTGCTGGAGGATCAGAAGCAAATAGAATTAATCTTACAGATAATTACATGGAGAGACGTGAAGGAACTTTAGAAGCTAGGGATGCCAGCCCAGTATGGACAAGGGGTCCTGAAGCAACAGATGTGGTTTGCCCATCAGAACCAAAATTGAACCTGAAATGCCCTATGTGTCGTGGAGACATAACGGGATGGAAGGTTGTTGGAGAAGCTAGGAAGTACCTGAATTCGAAGCCTAGAAATTGTTCCCGTGAATCATGCTCATTCGTAGGTAATTATAGGGAGCTGCGCCATCATGCAAGGAGAGTTCACCCCACAGCTCGCCCTACTGATGTTGACCCATTGAGGCAGCGGGCTTGGAGATCCCTTGAAGAACAGAGAGAATATGATGACATAATCAGTGCTATTCGAACTGCTATGCCAGGTGCTATGGTATTTGGGGATTATGTAATTGAGAATGGAGATAGGCTATCGAGTGAAAGGGGCACGGGCACAGGTGAAAGTGGCAGATTGATGAGTACTCTCTTCCTGTTTCAGATGATTGGTTCTATGGACACAATATCTGAGCTAAGAAGTGACAGATCAAGAACTTTATCCAGGCACCGACGCTCAAATGGATCTTTACCTAGGCGCCGCTTTCTTTGGGGTGAGAATCTCTTGGGTCTTCAAGATGATGATGATGATGATGACGACGATGACAATGAAGATGAGGAAGAAGATGAAGACTTGGATATAATTAGCGATGAGGTTCCTTCTAATCCAAGGAGGCGTCGTCGGTTGATGTGATCCAGGCCAGATGTAGATCAAAATTAGCCTGTCACCCTGGTAGTGCTCCCAGAATCTTGATTTAATATCTCCTATGAGATACTTCTTTCAGTTACCATTGGCCAAATGTTCATAATCTTACCCTGTTCCACTACTGTGCAGAAAGCATCCTAACCAAGATCTTCTCGCAACTCACTTCCCCAAGTTCCCAGAAATCTGCTAGCCTAAGCGAGGGGAGATCCATTTCTATATCCTTGTCTTCATACAGGCGAGGTTGTGCCTTGATTCAGACAAAATAATCGAGGTTGTTGACTTGCATTTTCAGAGCCTGGGATGCTCATGCTTCATGTTCTCCAGTCTTGTTGCATCCTAAGCTTCAAGATTTGTACATATATTCTCATTGACCATGGATTTGATTACCTCCAGTCATTGTTGATTTTGAATGTTAATCTCTTTTGTTTGTTGTGCCACCTATTTTCTGTTGCTGTTGTTAAGGATGCTTAATTGTTGATCTCATATTTTACCCATCACCCTTATGTCTGGTCTTCGTTCTGCTAGTGTTCTTACTTACATTTGTCTTGGCATACGCCTAAAACATATACAGAAATTTCGTGGTTTTAAATTTTAATCAATCTCTCAACTAACATGTGAAGCAAAAGAACCGTGGCCCTGCCCCCTGGCTCTATATCCTTGATCGACCTAATGCATTGAGTTCTAATCATCAAATCGGAGATGTAAATATAAATCAAATATCCAAAAACATGTTCTAATCATTATTGCATAGGCTGCGGTCTACACAGTTGTGTGGATTACGGTCTAAAAGCATATAAAGTATATTATTTTAACTCATAAAATACATTATTTTATCTTAAAATTTCAGTATTCTAACACATTTAAAGTACATTATTCTAACTTATAAAATACATTATCTTTATTATATAATGTTCATTATTCTAACGTGCACACAAATTTTTTTTTTTTTTTACCTTTGAACCGTCACACAGATATGTGGACCATGATTCACACGATAATTTGCGATTGAGTATTTGAGTTCGATTTTATCATTGGAGTCGGACATTTATGTAGTCTATAAGAATTTCCCATTATAAGGACAAGAGGCCACTATAAATTCCCTACCTCGCACACTCTTTAGAGAAATAGTTGCTGAGAAGATGGATTACATACTGAAGACGTTGAGAACGAAGCAGGAAATAGACTCCATAATAAGAGACACCATTGATAAAGTCCTCGTCCTCCGTTTTGGCCGTGCATCAGATGCCGTTTGTCTCCAGCTCGACGACGTCGTATGCTCTCCAACCTAGCCCTTTTCCCCTTTTTGGAGCCATTTCATAATCGATTTTTACGCGTTTCGTTGTTTCGAATTAAGATGATTCAATGTAATATAGACCGATTGCGAATTCAGCAATTTGTATCGAAGAATTTAACTCCCCAGGTTGTTGGTTATATAGCTGATTGATGAATTCTCGAGTGCAGCTTTATAAATCCGCGGCGGAGGTTGCCAAGTTCGCGACGGTGGCTTTAGCCGACGTCGATTCCGAGGAAGTACAAGTTTACGTGAAGTATTTTGATATTACTTTGATCCCTTCTACGGTGTTCTTCTTCAATGCTCATCATATGAAGATGGATTCTGGGTACGCCTCCCGTCTTTTCATTTCATTGTAACCTTTTTAGCTTTATTCACTCTCATTTAACGAAAATCAATTTGTTACTTCGTATGTGTGATAGGTAGCAACTGCCTACTGAATGACTTATGTTGATGAATCTATATTTGGATATGCTCTTCTAGAAATCCTTGTATGATTGCGATTAGCTGATAAGATGATAAAATTATTCGTCTTCTAGATATAATCTGTCAGTTTGAGTGATCTAAGGTGTATGGGAAGATCACTTCATCTTGGCTGTTTGCTCTTAAAGTATGTCTGTGATCTAAACTATTGAGAATCTAACGATTCACTGTGTACGTTATGCAGGAGTGCAGATCATACCAAGTGGATTGGAGCATTTCAGACAAAACAGGACTTCATTGATGTCGTGGAGGTAAGATAATTTCTCAATTGCTTTTTTTTTTTTTTTTTTTGAAAACTTCTCAATTGCTTGATTGCCCTGTATTAGGGACTAACTAATTTTTTTCAATTCCCTTCTTTGAACTCAATGAAACACCACCTGCTGAAATAATAATTTCTATAAAATCGTTTTCAACGAAAGAAACTTTTAGATAGGAGGCTACAAGATACTATGTATTATTTAATGCAACTGTGTTGGTTTATATTGACTTCCCGTGCTTTAAGAACTAAGAAGTAAATGCTTGTTTGATCTATCTACTTTTGATAGGATTATAGAAGGGTAGAGATTTAGTGCGTTCTTGGTTGCAAAGCATAATAGTTTTTGTTTTTGTTTAATATGTTTGCACGGCCTATTTATATTGTCCATAAAAGTTTAGAGATTCATTTATTGTTCATACCTAAAGTGTTCATCTAAGAAAAACAAAGATTTAACTTATTCGTATCTTTTTAAAGTAGGTGTAGTTTTGCTAGCTAGGGGTAGGCGAATCTGCTATAGATATCTCTGTGAGGTCCTGCTTATTCTCGTCTTGAGTCGTATGGAGTAACATATATTCTGTGTAGGCAATATATAGAGGGGCAATGAAAGGCAAGCTGATTGTTACGTGTCCTCTTCCTCCAGAGCAAATACCGAGGTTTCAATTGTTGTACAAAGACGTGTAGAAGGTAAATCTATGATTTTGCCCAGTGTTGGGATCTTATTCATCTGATGGTAGGTTAGGGTGTTTGAATCCATGAAATGGATGTGCATTTCATTCTTATGTGGCAGTGCCATATAAGAAATATAATGACATAATTATGAAACATCAAATACTAGAAATCTTTCAAACAAGAGTACAAGAGGCATTCTTCTTGATCATGATTCAAATTTATTTTCCTTTGTTTCAATATTCAGACACAATACTCAAGCGGGTAGTGTATTACAAAAATATTGTACATAAATTCATAGCATTATATAGCATCCTTGGACAAAAAGTTGGTGATGGTCACAGCCCTAGCATTGCACAGATCATCAACACAATCCCCTCTTTCAAAAACAGCCGCAGCACCCATTCCTGAACCTGCACTCAAAATGATGATAAGACAGCTCAACAAAAGGCCTACTAGTTTAGTTGGGTAAAATGTATGCACAAAGTGTACAAGTACCTATGCACATTGATACAACACCAAACCGGCAATCTTTACCCCTGCGCTTCATCTCGTGCAGTAGTGTACCAACACAGCGTGCACCTGAGAGGTAAACAATGATTATTTTTTGTAATTATTTCATCTTATATCTAATCTACCTTAAGGTTGGTTGTGTACACGATGTTTATAAGACTACCTGTTGCACCCAATGGGTGACCAAGACCAATTGCTCCTCCATTGACATTTACTTTCTCAGGGTCAAGATTGAGCTTCTTTCTGCAGTATACAAATTGGGATGCAAATGCCTGCAAATAGATGAAAGTAGTAGCTCGATAAAATGTAATTCATAGAGTGTTGAACAATGAAATGTTTTGATTTGCCAAAAACAGTACCTCATTTATCTCAAACAAATCAACATCATCAAGATCCAGACCAGCAGATTTCACAGCAGCCGGAATTGCAACCGCCGGGCCAATTCCCATGACAGCAGGATCCACCCCGACAGCAGCAAAACTCCTGATAATGAACAACAATAGAACATTAAGAGACAACTTTGCAAGCTTGACATACTGTGAGTCGAGTTCAGAAGACAACTGGGGAACCTGAATACACCAAGGATCGGAAATCCCTTCTGAACAGCAACGCTTCTCTTCATGAGAAGAACTGCTCCTGCTCCATCACTAATCTGGCTAGCGTTTCCTAAAATTCATATCCGAGGTCAGTCCAAATATAACGAAGAACATGAATTGGTGGAATCGTTCTGCATGTCCTCAAATGTTAACATGCCAATACCTGCAGTTGTGGATCCATCCTTCCTGAAAGCAGGCTTTAGCTTAGCCAGGTCCCCTATATTTGTATTTGGGCGAATTCCATCGTCAACAGATATGACTACAGGCTTCTCGATTCCAGTTTTAGGGTCTACAATCTTTTTTATTCATAAAACCGTCATTAGAAAACCACAGAAACTAACTTAAGTCAATTTCTAGAGTATATAACAGACCTTTGTGGAAACAGGGATAATTTCATCTTTGAACTTTCCAGTTGCAGTAGCAGCAGCAGCTCGCTGATGAGATACAACCTGTGACAAGCAATCTTCAGTGCTAGCTCATTTGTATTGTGTTATTTACATTTCCACAGCAAAATACATAGAACAGCCAACACTTACAGCAGCAAGGTCTTGTTCTTGCCTAGTCACTCCATAACGTTCTGCAACGTTTTCGGAAGTAATACCCATTGGGACAAGACAATCACGGGCTTGTGCAAAACTTTGTACCTATGAAAGCATACATCCGTAACAAAATAATACTCTTAGCTGCAAAAGTTTAGAAGAGAGAAAGCAAGACAGATCAAATAAAAGATCTTGGGCATACCCTCGGATTAGTATTCTTTACTCTACTTATATTGTCAAGTGTCATGCACTCTAATCCTGCCCCAATGCCTGTATGAAGAGAATGTCGGTTACAGACAGATATAGAAAATGCGTGTACACCTAAAGTATGTTTTAGAAGATCTACCTATGTCATAAAACCCAGCTTTTATGGAGGCAGCTACATCAGCAACAGCTTGAAGACCAGATGAACACTGCCTGTTGACAGTTCTTACTGGAACAGTTTCTGGTAAAAGGCCACTTATTTAGATACTTTGAAACGTACAACAAGTAACACTTAACATAAGAGGTGGAGGACAAGAATGTTATAATATACAAGTAATATACTGGATATCAAAATACTAGTCTGTGTTTCGTATAGGGGTGTAAACGAGCCGAGCTCGAGCTCCAGCTTGATAAACGATAGGTAGGCTCAAGCTCGGCTCGGTTCATAACCGAGCTGGCTTGAGTTCGACTCGAGCTCAAAGTTGACCAAGCGGCTCGACAAATCACGAGCCTAAAACATTTGAGCTCGAGCTTAGCTTGATTACGAAATGAGCCGGCTCGAGTTTGAAGTTGACCGAGCTCGAGCTGAGCTTTGACCGAACGGCTCGCAAGCTGCTCGACTCATTTACACCCCTAGTTTCGTATGTACATAATATTTTAATTGTAAAGACATAATCTGGACAAGTGAACTGTAGGTACATAAGAACACAAACAACTTCAATTTAATAAGCCATTTATCTTAAATCTGGCCTAAATGCTCAAGACAAGCAAACCCGTAAACCATTCAATACCAAAGCCACAAAAATGTAGCTTACAAGAGATCAAATGAAGAAAGGGAGAGATCATATTACCAGGAAAACCAGCATAAAATGCAGCCATTCTGCATTCAGTTGCTCTTTCAGAGCCCGGGGCCAAGACGGTACCAACAACTATATCCCCCACTTCAGCCGGGTTGAGGTTCGTTTTTTCAATCACTGCCTGCATTAGACAGTTATCAATTATCATATATCACAACTCCAGCAAAACCTTCAATAGTCAAATTGAATTCGAACACAGAGGAAGAAATCTCACTTCAGCTACTACTCTCATGCCTCAAACCCCCTACTGCGAGACTAGTTTTTTTCGAAAATGAAGTAGCTATGCTACACAACTAACCTTAAGAACAGAAGCAAGTAAATCATCAGGAAGAGTGTCCTTGAAGCCGCCACGTTTGGATTTGCATATGGCAGTACGATACGCACTGAAATACACAACAGCTAACCATTTAGGTTTGAATTCAGGAAGAAAATTGGCAAAAGCTCAATCATAACGAAGAAACTTACGCCACAATGACAACATCATCTCCAAAAGCAGCCGTCCTGTGGTAAGCAGCACTATCTCCAGCTATACAAATCGAAGACTACACAAAAAACAGAGCTATGAATCAATAAATGATCATCAAAATCAAGTCAATAACCCTAACCTAAGCTAAACTGGATCATTTCTCAGGGATTAGCAAATTCAGAAAACGACGATAATTCTAAAATCTACTCAAAACGCCGATGATTAGCAAATCTATAGGAAACGCATACTTACAGAAAGAGAAGATCCATGAGAAGAGGAATCAGTCGGCTGAAGGTGTTCGAGCAGAATCCTCTGTCTAAAAATTGCCTTCTCCATTGCTCTCTCTCTCTCTTTCTCTCTCTTTGTCACTCTGGTTTGAGTGGTTTCTTTATGGTTACCGAAAGCTGATGGCCTTATAAATGGGCTCCGCCAGTGTTTGTTAGAATGTGAATGAACCAGAGACGACCAAAGAAGTCATTTTGTCAAAGAGCCACTTAACAAGAACTCTTCATATAATCTCACTACGACCCCTCTATGTTTTTGCACTGACACTTTACTCCTCACTATTTTAGAAAATTATAAAATGTTCAAAAACTTGAGGATAAACTTCAAGACTACATTTTACTACTATTTCTCTAATTTTTCATTTTTGTAGTTTTTTTTTTTTTTTTTTTTTTTTTGTGTACCCATGATTTTTACCGTCGGACATAATGAGTAATTATCTCCTTCGTTGAATTGTAGACATCTTTTTTAGGTGGGACAGTTGACTTGGAAATTTAAAGTTGCTCCATACTCAAAGTTAAGGATTCGACCCTTGACCTTTGGTTAATGATGGATGAGTCCTCTTCACTCAACCAAAGTTATTTTTGTAGTTCTTCGTTCTCCATTCTTTGCGTTTAAAGTTTTACTTGTGGGCTTCAAATTTTTGGTTGGTTAATAAGCTATTGAAGTATTTCTATGATTACTTTTATCTTTTGGCTAACAAAATGAGTTAGACTCAAGAAGTCATGAGATATGACTTCAAATAACTTAATTGTTGATGGAGCACAATTCACGTTCTAAAATGTCATTAATTCAATTCCTCTCAACAAATTCTTAGTTGAGTTCTTAGTACATATTCTTTTTAGTGTGATTATCTTTCCTACATAAAAAAGTATAATTTTGTTAATGTATACTTTCAAGTATTAGTGACTGAAATTTATTTTCTTTAAAAAATTAATAGAATGTTTGTGCATAGATGGTTTTGTTGAGACCGGGTCCATCATAAATCGGGTATGAAAATATAGAACAGAAATTAAAAAAAAAAATAGTACCATTATTGGTTGGGCACGGGACCCTATTTATGTACAAAACCCAAGGTACCGGCCTAAAATGGCAGCCCAAATAACAAAGACAATAGCCCAAAGAATAATTAGGAATAATATAGTAGATAGTAGGAGTCGAACCTAGGTGAATGGATGGATAATGCAAACAAGGGACCACTAAACCAAGATGCTCGTAGTGCTCATACTGTGTTGTCCAAGGAGAGGCGAGACACCCCTATTTATTGCAAACCACCCCATAGTTGCTCCGTCCACATGTACAGCCCTCGACACTCTTTCTCTACCACCACTTGCGTACCCCACGCGCACGACATTAACATGTCACACCACCTCCATGAAGGTAGCTAGTGGAGGGGGCGCATAGACAACGCCACGACGCTGGGTGCCCCGAGGCACGCGACGAAGGCGTCGGACACGCCACCACCGGAACGAACCCCCTTCTTGATACCACATGGCCATATCGCCGTTGCCACCCCGTCACCCAAAAACTCGGGGCGCCCGGGGGCGCTAGACGCACTTCGTCCTGCTGCCCCCTCCGATCGACCACCAGCCGTGGACGGTACCCCCCACCACCCGTGCTTGGACCAACTCTCCATTCGGCACCATCTCCTTTGGTTTGGCCTAAATCCAGCCCAATAGCATGCCCACTAAACCTAGTCCATCCCCATATCTAGGGATGTCAATTCTATCCGCACTTAATGTGTTCCCCGCATTCCCGCCCCTACAGGAAATTTCTATACCCGCGCGGGTATGGGGGTGAGTTCCGGCCACCGCCTCTGGAATTGCTCCGGGGTGAGTTCATTCTTTCATTCTCGATTGTACATCTCTTTATACTGGTTAGCTCCCAACAATATCTCCTTCCTTTGCCAATTCAGCCAAGAACCCTTTGATCTTCGATCATATTCGCCCTATCCTACGAAAACATATATTTTTCTTGGATATTATGCTTTAATATTTCTATGATTACTGGAAAATTATACTATTTTCTTCCCCCAAATTCTACTGCTTTCTTGCAACGATTACTTAGGGGGGTGTTTGGTTGAAACATGGGAATGTGAATCGGAATGGGGTCGAGCCCTATCTGTTTATTTGCGATTGAGATCGGAGGCGGTGGCGGGGTGCTCGACTCCATGGTTCCTCTCCTCGTCGACGACAGCAGCTGAAGCAGAGCAAGCTGGCAACTTCCGGTAGTGGCGGCTGACCAGCGTCGGCGGTAGGGGAACTGGACAGTGGCGCGGCTGGACCTCTCTTCCGGCCTTCATCTTCTGTCGTCGAATGAATGACTATTGGCTGGAAAGTCAATTAAACTGCTGAAATGGCTGCCACATCTACAAAACAAAACAAGTCTCTGCCAAATCACCTCCACATCATCAAGTTATTACCTTTAACTTGAAGGCTGCCTGTAAAAAATGCTATGCGAACAAATTTTTTTGGTTTGTGAATCCAATAATCACTTATGTAAGATTAGGATGCGGCATGACATTTCGCTATTGGTTCATGGTGTTATTTGGCACTTCACCCTTTTTTGTTTATCAAATTTGAATAGGAACAACACAAATAACAAAATGAGTAAACACTTAATACAATTTATACTACCAACATAATTTTAGTTCCAATTAAGGACTAACTTCATTGACACTTATTAAATTTTAGAGTTTTGTTCAAACTTATAAAAAAAATCTATGTGATAATTAGAATTGTAGTCTAATTTTTTTTATTAAATTTAAGTCTAATATTAATGATTAAGGACACCCGCAAAATCTCCGCGAGGACGAGTATGAAATAGGAATTTCATTACCCGCGCGGGTGTAGATGCAGATGCGAGTGCGGAGAATGAGTTGAAAATGCGGGTGTAGGGGCGGGGGTATATCCCCGCACCCACCCGTCCCATTGCCATTCCTACCCATATCCCCATCATGCATACTTTCTAGGAATATTCCATCCAATTTCCCAGCTCCAATTAAAATGCGTTAAAGTGCTTGTATACTTGTGGAGTGCGCCATGATGCATGCATGTAATATATATTGCGTGTTTTTATTTTTGAAGCAAAATTATCTTTCCCACAAAGATTTTAATCTTAATTCTTTTATTTTATTATTATTTCTTTTAATACAACATATGATATTCTTATAATCTTCATTATAAGGTTAATTCAAATTTTACTCAAATTTATATTCTTATTGATGTAAGGTTAATCCAAATTTTACTCAAAAATTTTATATAAGATTTAATTATAAATTTAAATCTTGACCATATATATATATATATATATATATATATATATATATATATATATATATATATATATATATTTAAAAGTTTAGATATTAATTAATAATGTAGTCATTATTTGTAATTGACTTGATAAGAATTTTGAATTTAATCATTCATTATCCATTATCCATTATCTCACACTTTTTGTTGTTGTTGTTGTAAAATATCACAACTAAAAGACAAATAATTATATCATTAATAGTGGATTGATATTAAATTTAACATATTCCTATCTCCCATCACTAGTTTTGTTTTGACAACTGAATGTAATACACTCAATAATCAAATTCTCGTTGAATTGTCTAAAGTGTGTGTAAAAAAAGTGTTTTTTTATAAGTCAAAATGTCAAATAAGGAATTGATAAACAATAAAATCTAATGAAATATACAGTAGTAATTTGTCTTTAAACTCAAAAACTTTAAGAAAATAGATAAATTTTATAACGAATGATTGAATTTAAAACTATTATCATAAATATTGTCAAAATATAGTTAAATTGATAATTAACCATTAAAACTAATACTATTACTCTAGTATGCCATAGATCTGAAGGTCACAAGATCGATCATTATTCAACACCTACCATTTCTGTCAAGCACATCACACATGGTCTTTCTAATATTTTACTTTTCATGTGTGATAAATGAACTATTACACATGAGTAGAATTTACTAAGTGACACCTTCAAATAGTGACTATAGTTTCTTCATCACTGTCCGCATGGACAGCTCAACGCTCTATCGGACCGAGGCGTAGGGACCATTGAGATTGGAAATTTAACCTTTTGGGAACAAAAAATATTTTCCTCATCACCCAATAATAAAAAAAAAGGGTGAAGTGCCAAATAGCACCCTGAACCAACAACGAAATGTCACCTCGCACCCTAATCTTCTATAAGTGATTATTCGATTCACGAACCAAAAAAAATTGTACGCCTAGCCTTTTTAACCGATTTGCCTGTTGCCTAGATGACATGGCTCAAGTTAAAATTTGACGTGGAAAGGATTTGGCTTAATTAACAGGTTTCCTACGAATTTGGCTTATTTATAAACAAATCACGAATCATCTTCTCCCTATCGCAAACGAATCACGAATCACGAATCATCTTCTCCCTGCCTGAGTTTTCCGTTTCCTCCGTCGACGACCCAATATTAGTTTCCAATCTAGCAACAAACCAAAGCCACAAAATCTGTGTCACTTACATCCAGACAATCTAGCACAGTTATCATAACAAATTGAGGTGCAAATTTTACCAGGAAGAGTGCAATATTAAAAGGCATACTAACACAGATATCATATTTTTAGACACTCTTCCTCTCATAACCTCTAACTACACAGTACAAGAAAAGATGAACAGAAATTTTACCAGTCTTCTCGCTTTCCAGTCTACTCGGCAATCAGTAGGTAAAGGGTTTTGAATTGCAATTACATATTAGGGCTTAGGGCTTAAGCTAGGTGATTAGGGATTTGGGAATTTGATTCTTCAAGTCGCGATAGGATAGGGATTTGGGAACTAGGGTTCTTCAGACTTTGATTCGAAATACGCACGTTTGGGGTTGATTTGGAAGTTGTTATTACAGTAAATAGCTTAGTGGATGTCACATCTACAAAACAAGACACGTCGCAGCCAAGTCACTGCCACATCACCACTTATAACCTTTAACTTGAAGGTTACCTGTTAAAAAGGTTAAGCGGACAATTTTTTTTGGTTCGTGAATCGAATAATCACTTATAGAAGATTAGGGTGTGGGGTGACATTTCGTTGTTGGTTCAGGGTGCTATTTGGCACTTCACCCTAAAAAAAATGAGTTCTACTACATGTACTTCCAAATCTTACTTCCTAAATTTTACTTCTTGTGTGGCGGGTTCTCATAAACTATTTTTTCCATGTGGATCTCAATACAAATGTCTAGATTTTGTGTGTGGGAGTACAAATTGAGAGTACACATAACATTTTCCATAAAAAAAAAAAAAAAAAAAAAAAAAAAAAAAAAAAAAAAAAAAAAAAAAAAAGGAAGCCAACTCATTCACATTAACAAACTTCAAGGATTCTAACAACTAACATTGTATAGACCAACCACGTTTACCTCATTTTCTAGCTACTTTACAATCGTTGTCGTCTTTTCGTGCCCCTTTGAATTGAACTTTCCTTTAATTTTCTTTACCTTTTTCCTTTGATTGACTGGTCAGCATAAAGCAGAAGCAACATGGGAAATGACAAGAAGATGCTATGCAAAAACCACTATCTGCTCCATCCCCCGTTGCCATAACTGTCAAATGTCAATCTAAAAAGAAAAAGAAAAGGAAAAAAAAAAACAATATGTAACCATATGAATAATGTATTCTTTGTAAAAATAATTGTGTGAACTAAATGTTAGTCGATAATATATTGAATTTTATAAAATAAATATTGTGTTAGTTAAAAACGACCACATACTTCACAAGTGTGCTGGCATGCACATCGTGATTCATGAAATTAGTAGTTGTATTGATCGGATATTATTTTTTCATAAAAATTCATGTTCAGTTTTCTGATTTTGTCGGACTATATCATAAACCTCGTTTGATCGGATAATTTTCACTTAAGGCAAATTCATTGTTCATCATGACCTCCACGTGTTCGATTCTTCACTTAATAACTAATATTTATACATTTTTTTCTTTATCGTGAATTGTATTTATTTTACTAGCAGCCGCATGTTGTAACGTTTAAATCCTACCAACAACCAAAATATGAAGGCATGAATTTGATTTTGTTGTTGGCACTAATGTATACGTTTTTTGGATCGGACTTACACAATTTACCTCTTCTAAGTATATAGAAGCATGTAAGAGACTCTTAAGTTTGAAATTCAATTTACTTACACGGGTAACTCACAATGATATACCATTACACGATCCTATTGGATAGTGATATAGGTCTCTTAGGGCATCAACAATAGTGAATTTTAAGTGAATTTTGCTGACCTAAAAACTTGAAGATGGTTTTTCAACAAATAGGGGAGGTTTTTTTTTTTTTTTTTTTTTTTTTTTTTTTTGGAGATTTTTCATTACATAATTAATGACTTGATTTTTGCCTATCGCGTAGAACCCACCAAGATTCATCATAGCACAGCTTTTGTCACTTGAGGAGCAAAACTAGCGCCCAGCCGGGCGCGTCAATTATGACGATTTTCTTCTTCTATTTTTTTTCTTCCAAATTTCATTTTGTTTTGTTTTTGTTTTCCTATTTGTTCTTTTCTAGTCACACTTATAAAAACTTCTCAAAAACTATACTTATTGAAGATGTTCAGGGAAGATATTTTACTTTTTGTGAGTAAATTTAAAATTTTCAAACTTATAATTCTTAGCACGCCACGTAACGGTGTGACGGCAGTCTCACTCCGCATATATCTCATTATCTCGTATAATTCGAAGATCAAGCTAATGGTTGGCAATGCACGCACACAGCGAACAAGGTGGACACTTTACGCATGTCCCAACTAGACATTGTCCTGTTCCGCCCATTAAATTAATATCCCAATAATTAGATAACTTATTTACAATTAAAAGAAAGCAAGTTAAATATATACATTCTTATATTTAATTATATAATAACCTTAACCATGCTTTACAAATATTCTTGAGAATAAATTGGTTCCGTAATATGTTTCAAGAAGCAATCATTGTAGTCCCGAAATTAGTTGTCAAGTGAGTGAAACATGATTTTTGTATTAAAGGTCATAAACCGAATAAACTTTACATTGCAATCCTATATGATATATAAAGAATCACAAGGAAGTAAATTAGTCTATGTTGTCAATAGTTAACTGCTTCAAATACCACAAGTAAACAAGGTTAAGTAGTCAATAGCTAACCGGCTCAAGGACCACAATGAAGTAAACTAGTCTAAATTGTCAATAGCTAACCGGTTCAAAGACTACAATGAGGTAAACCAACCTAGGTCATCCTAACTGATCGGCTCAAAAAAAAAAGGGCAATAAATTATTCTCACTATAAATTAAATTTGAAATATTATGATCACCAAACTAACCACTTGACAAACTTAGATGTAATTGTCCTGATAATAAACATTTAAACTAATAATTCATTACATTGAATCAAAGTCTAATAAAAGATAAATAATAACCTACCAAAAAAGTAAAACATTTAATACACTATTGTGATAGTGAAATAGAAACTACATAACATCACCAGTTTTTGTTTATTGATGGCTGTGAATTAGGGAATTGCAGGCTTAAAGCTGTCATGAATTATAAAAATTGAAAACTTTTATAACTTAGATACAACTCAATTGGTCAATTTGTTAACAATCGGTTCATAGTTGACACTAGCGTAAAGGCATTTAAAAATTTATCACCCACCAAGCTCAAAGTAGTGAAGGAACATTTGAGTTTGAGGTTCAAATACTTGTAATTGATTTTATTACTTTTTATATATTAATTAATTAATAATAATTAATTAATAATATAATAGCGTTGCAATTTTTGATTCGTTGGCATCCGTGTTACCGTGTATAGAAAGTATACACTATTACACTTAACGATCATTAAAAAATTGCTTTTAACCAAAAAAAAAAAAGGATAAAAAAAAGAAGGGAAAGGACTAAGATGCTCAATCTCTGCAAACGCGCAGGAAGCGAGAGCGTGCGCGACACGAGAATTAGCATGGTGAATAGCAGTGGACATTTACGAAAATGTCCGGCTGTCAGAACATCTTCTCGGTTCCTTGGTGTGTGTGTCCTCACGCACCCGCTAAAAGACCCGACGCCCACGCCTCCGAACGTGGCCTCTCGCTATTTCTCTCTCTCTCTAAAACCTCCTCAATTCACCACTCCAGAGATCTTCGCTGCCTCACTGGATTCTCTCTCTCTCTCTCTACATATATACATATACAGCACGCAGGTGCTTGTATGTATTGGCCTCTGAATTGAGAGTTGACGGAAGTTCTGCGAATCTGGATCACAGGCAGGGGCAGGAGGAGGAGGAGCAGCGTCCGCTGGAGGTGGTGGAAGAGCCGGCGATGGCGGACTCGGCGCCGAAATCTGATCGGCCGAGCTCGTCTTCGAGTTCCTCTGAAGTCTCGGTGGCTTTGGAGAAGGGCAGTACCAGTGAAAATGGTGGACATGGGCGTAGTAATGGCGGCGGTGATGAAGAAGTGGTCAGGTCAGAATCAGTTGGTGGTGCAACTTCCAATGGTGCGGCCATTGACTCTTCAGGTTAGTTTTGTTGTTTCTCTACGGTATTCTGCTGTTTTCTGGAGTTTATGTGAACTGGAAATAGAAGAAAATAACTTACAATTAGCTGTCGCTGTTGCTCTGGCTTGTATGATATCAGGAGGTACTAATTTGCGCTTTGGTAGCTTGTCACTTACATGTATCTATATGGCCAATTGGCGACGAAAAGCCAAACCTTAGAAAATGAATCCCACCGTGATTACATGCCTTCTTAATTATCATAATCCAAAAAAAAAAAAAAAGAGGCTAAGTAATTCATTTATCCCCTACATTTTGTCTCGAATTACTTGAGCCCTTAATACATAGTAAGCTGGTGATGCTGAATAAATATTATCAGTTCAGTTGATTTTAAGGCAAAATGTAAGGGCTAAATGACATATGTAGACTAATTTGGTGTGATTTTTAGAAATTAACAGTGACATATAGGATGACTAGAGAGTCCATATGACATGCCACACCATGTTTGTTTTTGGTCAAATTCAGGTTCAAATATTGCTATAAGAAATTAATTTTGAGTATGTTGAAATTGAGGGATTGAAAGGTGCCATCACATGCTAGTTAGGTAGAAGCAAAATATATGAGAATATTATTATGTTAATAATGATAGATTACAATAGATTGTATCTCTGTTTTTCTGTATATTAATGTATATTAAACTATATAGAGATTCTATTTTTATAGGGACATTAGGCTAAACCCACTTTTACTAAGAATAGGAAACTAAGTAGAATAGGAGTATAGGACTAAGGTTTCCTATTATTCAGCATAGTATAAGAAAATCATCAAAGTTTGTCTAAAATTGTCATAAAGGACAAAGTTTTGGTGTATATATTCAACATCTTTACCTCACTATATTCAGTAATGCACCCTGATGAGTTAATATTACTTTCTTTTGGAGAATGGTTAATAACAGTGGCATTACTTAGGTAAAATAGATAATTCTGTTTTGTACTTGCATTATGCATGGCTTTGTCTACTTTTAGAGCTTCAATCAAATAAGTATTGATAGATAGCAATATTCATAATGTAGTACATACCTAGAGAAACCACTTCCAGTGTGAGTGCTCAATTTCCAACTGAATATGAATCAATTTTGAAACTTATGAATTGTGCTCTCTGAAAATAGCTACAACTATCTCAGGGACTCATGGTACGGAAATTTTAAAAGCAAATACAAAACCTTCTGAGATTTCAAGTCCCGATAAATCCAAGCCACCTTCTGGTAATCCTAAGTTGGGAAGATCAAAAACTGAGAGGCAGAAGCATAACATATGTGCTGAAGAAGCAGCAAAAATTTTTGACAACAAAATTCCTGTCCAGAAGAAGGTACAATTTTATAATGGTTTAATCCTATTATCTTTATTTTTATTGTTGGAAATATCCAACAGTTATAAGACCATGGTGCACCATATCAATGCTGTTCAAACTTTAATACAAATGATGTTCAAGTGATAATACTTTTATGTTCATATCATATTTGTAGTTACATTTCATTACCAAAATTTTCAAATCACCATCTGAACATTATTGTAATATTATTTGGACATTTGTGTACTATCACATCAATGAATTGCGCACACCATTGCTCAGCTAATAATTTGCTGGAGGCAATGAAGTATAATTTGGATATGGTCTATTCTGAATTTCAATTTAGATTTATTGTTGGAAATGTCTGGCTTGCATTTATTGAAGTTATTGTACTGCTGTTCTCCTTTTGCTGGTTTTTTCAATATTAATTTATGGAGAATGACATGCCTATATGATGCAAATCTGTTGCTTTGAATGGCCGTGATGTGCTTACATATTACTCTGTAGTCTGTACTTAATTCCAATTTGTCAAGACTGTAGTTGATAAATACTGTTTTTGTTTGCTTGCAATGGTGTTTATGACTTACTGCTAGTCTCTTCTCAGCAATGACTCTTTCAGTTCTGGGTTCAAGTCATAATTATTTTTAAAACTTTGTGTATAGTAGATTCTATACAAATAGTTGTGTTCACTATTGTTTCAAATGTTTCCATTGTGTTAAAGTCTTGAGACACTGCAGCTCCAATTATTAACCAGAATAGCTACGGTCAAAGATGATGGAACTGTAGAATTTGAAATTCCGGGAGATATTAGAGTGATTGGAGATGAATCTGAAAATGTAAATACTGATGTCGAGGACGAATCTCTTGGTGCAACGGAACTTCAGTATATTCCACCAATGCAGATTGTAATGCTTATTGTTGGAACACGTGGTGATGTGCAACCTTTTGTTGCAATTGGCAAACGTTTGCAGGTATAATTTTTTAATGTGCATGTGTGTTCTTCTGTTTTGTACTTTTGCTGATAAACCTAAGTGATAGAACCTAATTCTTTGGCATATTATACTTCAGTAATTGGTAGTGAATTATTAATACAGGATTACGGTCATCGTGTAAGACTTGCAACTCATGCAAATTTCAAAGAATTTGTCCTGACTGCTGGGTTGGAATTCTATCCTCTTGGGGGTGATCCAAAAGTCCTGGCGGGATGTAAGTTTCCAATTTCCTCAGGAATAACCTTCCTGCATGATTGAAATCCACGGACCCCCCACCCCAAAAAAGAAACGTGGAAAAAGTTTGTGATTATGTATAAAGGTGTTCAAACATTATTTTTGTAATGTACTCCTTTTTTTTTTTTTTTTTTTTTTTTTTTTTTAATAGACATGGTTAAAAACAAAGGATTTTTGCCTTCTGGACCTTCAGAAATACCTGCTCAACGAAATCAAATGAAAGATATCATATACTCTTTGCTTCCAGCCTGCAAAGAACCTGATATGGATACAGGGGTCGCTTTCAATGCAGAAGCAATTATTGCTAACCCCCCTGCGTATGGTAAGGCTAGTAACTTGCACATCTTTGTACTTGCATTCTTTAAATTCAATGTTGTGTTTGACTGTGACTTGACAATTAAGTAAGAATATCAACTTTGACACTTGGTATTGATAGTTCACTTGATTGAATGTTTGGATGATCAGTATATATTGAATGATATAAGTATTATAAGTATAACAGTGGACATTTATTTGGAATGGCTGAAAAAGGAATGGGATTCATTAAATTTCAATCTGAGAAAGTAACTAATTTTTAACTTAAGTAGCATCAATAGTATATCCTAATATTTAAAATTTTTCTTTGGGATCCTGTAGCAAAGATAAGCTGTAGTTAGCTAGTTGTGTTAGAGATATTTTGATTTGGATAGACTAACTAAAGTGCCAAAGACCTTGTAGTCTTGTAGCATTACCATGTGACTCTAGGTATGGGGTCACAGGTTCAGTCCGAAACCCCCTTGGATGTACCAAAGAAAAAAAAAAAGAGACCAACTAATGTCATCATTTACATTTCCTTACATAAAGCATTGTTGTAACACTAATATTTTGGCATTGATTACTAATTAAAAGTGGGTCTAGTTGCTGTCAATATCATTTTACCTTGATCCTGAATATCCAAATTTATGCTCTTAAGGATCATATAATGTTTTGCCTTTTGAATCAGAGTGATACGGCACATTTGATCTGAAGGGTTATCCTTTATTGGCTTGAAAAGTTTTACTTGTTTCCCAATGTCATGCCTGCCCTACTATGTCTGTCAATTGTCAAATGAGCATATTTCTCATATTGCATTATTAAACAATAACCTCAGCTATTAACATGGGAAGGTAATTTCAGGGCATACACATGTTGCAGAGGCTCTGAAGATTCCAATTCATATATTTTTTACAATGCCATGGACGTAAGTCTTCTTAGGGTAATGGAGGCCTAGAAAGATCTTTAGTTGTTCACTTTTCCTTGTACAACTTTCTAAGTATCCTGATTATTGGATTGCTTCCTTCCCTTGTAAGAAATTTAATCACATCTTTATGTGCTCTGGCAGGCCAACTAGTGAATTTCCTCATCCTTTGTCTCGTGTGAAGCAACCTTCTGGATATCGAGTGAGTTGATTAGTTGAATGTCTTTCCTTCTGCATCTTGAGACATGTTTGTATGAATTAACATTGCAACCTTGCTGAAAACATCTTTTGTTCTCCTCTTGGAATAAAATATGGATTATCTGCAAATCAAATTACCATATAATTTTGATCTTTTATGTATTTTGCAGCTGTCATATCAGATTGTTGATTCCTTGATTTGGCTAGGAATAAGGGATATGATAAATGATTTAAGGAAGAAAAAGCTGAAACTACGACCAGTCACATATTTAAGTGGTTCACAAGGCTCTGAATCTGATATTCCACATGGATATATTTGGAGTCCTCACCTTGTTCCTAAACCAAAAGGTGAAACATTTTGTTTTTTTTTGGTGTGTGTTTATGTGGAAATGGTGTACCCCCACTTTCCCTTTCTCATTTTGTTAAGATTATGTGACCATCACAGCTGCATGTAAATTATCTTGTTTTAACTACTATTGCAGATTGGGGACCTAAGATTGATGTGGTGGGGTTTTGCTTCCTTGATCTTGCATCAAGTTATGAACCTCCAGAATCACTAGTGAGCTGGCTTAATGCGGGCCCAAAGCCAATCTATATTGGATTTGGTAGTCTTGTGAGTTTCCTGAATCCCACTTCAAATCTCTCTCCCTTCTCTCTGGAAGCATTGAGAAAAGAACTCACTAGTTTTTATATTGTAGAAATACTTCTTTTTTTTTTTTTTTTTTTTTTTTTTTTTTTTAAATATGTTACTGTAATACTTCTATAAACTTATTTCTTCCATCTCAGCCTGTTCAAGAGCCAGCGAAAATGACTCAAACAATTGTAGATGCATTACAAAAAACTGGTCAGAGGGGGATCATTAATAAAGGCTGGGGTGGCCTTGGAAACTGTGAGTTCTTTTTTCCTTGATTGACTTGCTCTACTAGATTGTATGCTCTAAGGTTTCCTTTTTCACTTTTGTATGAATCTCTTGTGAGGTCGAGGATATTTTTCTCACCAATGCAGTTTTTCTTGCAGTGGCAGAACCAAAGGATTTTATATATCTGCTGGATAACATTCCTCATGACTGGCTTTTCCTACAATGTTCTGCTGTGGTGAGCCTTTATTCTTAAGCTTAATTCCTTTAAATATCAATGTGAATGAATTCAAGATTGCAACCCCTCTGGTCATAAGGAAAGACAGTAAGAAATAAGGCTCAAAAAGAACTTTAAAAAAAAAAAAAAACAAACAAACAAAAAAAAACAATGTTGCAGTATAACTTGAGAGCATGTTTTTTCTATCTCTCTTTCCCTTTCTGTTTCTCTCTCTCTTTTTTTTTTTTTTTTTTCTCTATTTAAGCTTATTTACCTAAGTGATGAATAGAAGCTCGAGAAATAGAAATAAATTGAAGGTGAGGTCCTAAATCTGTCTCTTTGATAGCATGCAGACCATAATACCTACGAAGTTCCAGTAAGTGATGACATCACTGTGGAGGAGATGAAAAATTAGAATATTAAATATTATGGTCAAGATATTGTGTGAGTGATCTAGTGACAAAATTATACTCAGAAGAAAGAACTTAGGTGGCTGACTGGCACAGTTAAGAAGAGACTTTCACATACCCTGCATGGTGCAGGGCGTCTGGGCTACTTCCTATTTTTGAATACTCCGTATTTAATTGGAAGGGTTCAAAATTGTCAAATTAGAAATTTGAACACACTACACATGCTTCACCTTGTTTTCAGGTGCATCATGGGGGTGCTGGAACAACGGCTGCTGGTCTTAAAGCTGCGGTATTCTTTCTTTAGAGTTCATGTTCTATTTCCAATATTCATCTAGTACTTCTTAATACTTGTTTAATGGTGGTTCTGCAGTGCCCGACAACTATTGTCCCCTTCTTCGGTGACCAGCCATTTTGGGGGGATAGAGTGCACGCTAGAGGGGTAGGTCCACCACCAATACCAGTCGATGAATTTTCACTACCCAAACTGATTGATGCAATCAACTTCATGCTAGATCCCAAGGTATTCTGTTTTCTTATTCAGTATTGCCCGCCCTTGGCATAATCTTTAGACTTTTTTCCTCAATTTTATCTCCTGAAGATGAGAAAAATCCATTCCTATTGGGCAATAGCTTTATTCTCCCGAAACTACAGTTTAACACCTACATTGAAAGCATAGCATTTTTGGTTGGATATAAACTAGTGAGGTTATGGACAGGTGAAGGAGAGAGCAGTTGAACTTGCAAAGGCCATGGAGAATGAAGATGGTGTGACGGGAGCAGTGAAAGCCTTCCTGAAGCACCTTCCACCCAAGAAATCTGAACCTGACCAGGTGCCTCCACCATCAAATGTCTTTTCTATAAGAAGCTGCTTTGGTTGCTCCTAGATCTTGAATATTATGATCCAGTTGTCTGTTGATATTTGTGTTACTATTGTTAATTATCATTTTTTTTTTCTTTTGGTTACAAGTATCAAATTCTTTTTAGTATAATTACTTATGGGGCCAAATTATTAGCTTCTAGACCATCATCTCCCTATGTTTATAAATAGCTTGGCTTTCCCCACCGTTGTATTGACCTTTTTTTTTCTTGATAATTATTGAATGAGAAATCATTTTTGAGTTGTGGTGGTCAATTAAGTTCAACTAGTATTTGAGTTTAAACTTGGTTAAGCATGTGTTTGGGTTTGGTTTGGTTTGGTTTGGTTTGAGTGAATAAACAAACCAAGTCAATTTGAAGGCGTTACAAATACATAGTTGAAAAACAAAAATTCAGTTAGTGTAGTGTGAGGATGCTGACATTAATTGAAAATGATTTGGCGTTGAATAATAGAGCGAGTTAGTTATTGATAGTTAAAATTGCATTTTAGGATTCAACCTCAAAGCGTGAGGTAAGTGACGGTCAATTTCAACTGAATACTAAACGAATGATTTAAGCTTGAAAAACATGACAGATTGACAGAGGTGAATATTAGAAACTAGAGACTACATTGATAATTAAAAAAAAGAATAGAGAGACCAAAATGTTGATTAATTCTTTTGTTTTGTTTCTCAATTTATTTTGTTTTGTTTCTTTATTTACGGAGTATTTGTTTTGTTTCTTTACTTTGTACCTTTTTTTTTTTAATAGTTTTTATTCTTTGAATATTTGAATATATTCAATGTATTCTTTGAATGTTTTAATTCGAAATAATTGATTAAATGTATTTGAATATTTATGCACTTCAATTTGTAGTGTCTTAAATTTTAGTCATTTCAATGTATTCGAATTTGTACTTTATTTAATTTTAATGTCTTCGATTTTCTACTTTTTTTTAAATTTTAATGATTTCAATTGTTTCGAATTGAATATGTAAGTTTTAATTTTACGGTTTGAATAATCACGTAACACGAATTATTTTATTTCAATTTTTTTATGTAATATAGTTTCTATTCAATTATATAACATAACACGAATAATGTTTTAAATTAAAAATAATTATATACATAATATTTTATTGTAATTTATATATTGATACAAAACAATAATTGTGAAGATAAATTAAGATTTATTGATAAAAGATAATACGGAGTAATTTTTAAGGTGATTGGGAAGGTGGGACCACTATTAAAAGTAAGAGAGTATTGCAGAAATGTAGGGAAAATAGTAAAGAAATTGTAAATTCAGTGATGTGAAAGTAAGATTCACTTTTGAAAGAGAGAAAAAGTATTGTTGGAATAAATTAAGCCTTAGATTACCCGTTACCACCACCTTTAATTTGTTTAACCAAGTGTTGATTGCCTAACCGTCTCGATGGAAGGAAACCTAGCGGCAAAACACATGACAATTCTACAACTTCAATTCGATGACTGACTGACTCCTATTGGTATACTTGCACTTTGACTTGTCCAACGAGAATGTAGACTTAGAAAATGTGTTAGGTTTTTCACGAGAAGATCGAGGGCATAAACCAAATCAAAATCCTCAGCTCCTTAATTAGTCATCCACTCATCGTACGTAAACTAACAGTTTGGTGCAAAACATTGCATTGTATGTAACGTAACCCACTCAATTATTGGTCAATTGTCTGGTCCTGCTGCACTTTAACATGCCAAACTATTCCACTTGCATTAACAACAACTAACAGTATGGTTAAGTAAAGCTGCTAGTTCACATTATTGAATACATTTTGAGTTTGTCTTTAATTTGTTTACATTCTCATTGTACTACAATATAATATAATTAAAACAACATGCATTAAAGAATGTTTAATATTACAATTTTTAAATTTTAAATTAATAAAAAAATTAACTTACATACAAGATTATTAAATGTCTATATTCCCTATTACAAAGAATCACTGGCTTTCCTCAAAAAAAAAAAAAAAAAAAAAAAAATCACTGGCTACTTGCTGCATTCATTATAACTGTACTGTAATTTTAGCGTACGGAGATGAAATCGGATTGACGAGGTTAAGGTAAAACCGGCGGTGAGTACGGCAAATATGCATGCACTGCACGTCTCCCATCCTTCAATTACTTTGACTGGCACTCATTTCCACACGCCTACCCTCTAGTATAGGCGTCAATTCATGTCCAATGGACTTCAGATCCCACATGCCCGCACTTCCTCAACACTATATACTCTCATTATCTCACTTTTAATCCTTCATTATACCAACAAAGGAATAAGGATCAAATAGGTCACTGAAGTGCACATCAAACTACAATTAGATCATGAACTCAAAAAAATTCTATTAGACCTCTGAACTACACAAATTTATGCAATTAAGTCTAAAATGACCTGTTTACCTGCCAGGTAGGTATGCCATGGCTAAATGATGGTATTAGTGAGCGGTAAAGTTTGAATTGAGTGAAATTAGTATAAAAGGGTAATTGCCTAATTAGATGATATTAACCACATGGCGGTTTAGTTAGAATTAACCAGTGTCAAGTGTATGTTTAATGAGAGAGTGATGGTAAGTTAGGCAAGCAAGCATGGCTCGTGGAAATGTACTTAATTCTCTCTCTCTCTCTCTCTCTCTCTGCCCTATAAAAACGTACGTACCACTTCTCTACTTTATCACTTCATCTCATTCATCATTCATTCATACGCACTACAACAGAAACAGCAACGTATTATTATTGGATCATATTGTGATATATAGGAAGACCGAATTCAATTCATTGTTCCTAGCTTGAAACTGCAGGTTTAATCGAGTTCGGTATCCAATGGCGGCGGCATCATCGAGTTATTGGCGATTGGTCTTTCATTGGTCCTTGCTAGCAGCTCTGGCCTTTCTGTTTCTCAATGCTTCCGCAATGAGCCAGCAGAGGTATTTGATTTTGGTTTCGATTTCGATTCTCGACTTTGATTTGACGTAAAAACTGATGAGTTGTTTATGGAGTCCAGATCGTTTAATTTCACGGAGCTTCAATTCGGTTCCTGTTTTTGGTTGATTAATATAATATGCTTGCGGTTTGCTCATAGCTGTTTTGTTGAGATTTTCAGAGCTGAAGAGACAGAGCTTTGGAGCTTGGAAAAATCATCAATGGCGGATAGGTTAGTTAGTTACTTGCATGCATTTTGATTAGCTTTGAATTTCCAATTTTCTTACGAAATTATACTAGTAGATCCGGCAAGAGACACTGGTATATAGTCGAAGTTGATAGTGTTAATTTTAGTCTTGCGCCGGCATTGTCTTCCTCACTACAACTGCAAGCCAAAAATATCTCCTTATCTCTAGCTGTATATCATTTCCCCCAAAATATATACTTTATCTTCTCCTTCCACAATATGTTTTAGTCCAATTAATTTATATTTATATTTAAAAAAAAAATCGAGTGAAATTTTCTTGTCAAAAATATTCCAGCTCTACTTGATACTGTACTTTGATAAATGATAAATTATCTCTTTCTTTCTTTTTTTTTTTTTTTTTTTTTTCAGATTGAATAATAGTTATGAATCACAGCACGAGGATGCGGTAGATGATCCAGAGGCAATTGCATCTATGGTTGACAGGTTATTATCTCATTCATTTCATAATCTCAATAGGCTTATATATAACTTTTAATATATGTATAATACATTAGTTCAATGATGAGTCAAACACTTACGCAACTTAAGTTGAATTCATATTAATTTTACAGTGACCATGTGGTATTAAAAAAATTATGTATTGTATAATTCTTAAAAGGTTGAATCCTTAATTTCAAGAGTTCCCACATCACGGCCCACCCAATAGAGCATAGGGGATGTAAATTATAACAACTCAGTTGAAAACAGACTAAATACTACACTCATGTCTCAGTTGAACACACTCTAAATATTACACTCATGTCTCAGTTGAACACAGATTAAATACTACACTCATGTGACCAACTGAACTGCCTATGCCTCAATTATGTATTGTATATAGTTGTAAGAAAATGATGTTTTTATAAACATCCAATTTGAGGCGGCAGTGCCGCAGAGGTATTTCGCCGTTTTGTGTAGTGAATACTGATCCCAGGCTGGCAAGAGGCATTAGGTAAAAAAGATTAGAGCTTTGGCTCATTCCGGCATGTCCGCGGCTGGCCAGCTGACATATGCACGATAACACGAGGCCGTGAACCTCTTATTAATTCGTCTTCCTAACCGACACTCTGTCGGCTACCTCTTAGATCTGCATTTATTCAGTACAGCAAGATATGTCTAATGATCTCATAGTACCACCGTACGGTTTTCCTTTTTTAATACCCATACATTTTTACCTTCTTTAATTAGTTTCTGTTGATGAGCATATAAATATAACATAAACATATGCAATCCAACTATCAGTTTAGGCTTTTAGTTGAGATGGAGCAACGAGCACATGCTTCAGTTTCGTAAGAAATCAATGATTCACAAGTAATAGTAAATTTATTTTGTATACAGGAGCGTTCGTAATGCCACGGAGAGGAGAAAACTGGGCTACTTCTCGTGTGCAACGGGGAACCCCATAGATGACTGCTGGCGTTGCGACACTAACTGGGCACGCAACCGCAAGCGCCTAGCTGACTGCGCTATTGGCTTTGGCCGGAACGCCATTGGCGGCCGAGACGGCAAGTACTACGTTGTCACCGACCCCAGTGACGACGACGTCATAAATCCTAAGCCCGGGACATTACGTTACGCCGTGATTCAAGAAGAGCCGCTATGGGTCGTGTTCCAAAGAGACATGGTCATCACGCTCAAACAGGAGCTGATCATGAACAGCTTCAAGACTATTGACGCCCGCGGGGTCAATGTTCATATAGCTAATGGAGCTTGTATTACGGTTCAGTTCGTCACCAATATTATAATCCATGGCCTTCATATTCATGACTGCAAGCCTACCGGCAATGCCATGGTTCGCAGCTCCACTACTCATTATGGTTGGAGGACCATGGCTGATGGTGATGGGATTTCTATTTTTGGGTCTAGCCATATTTGGGTTGATCACAACTCTTTGTCTAACTGTGCTGATGGCCTCATTGATGCCATCATGGGATCAACCGCCATCACCATCTCCAACAATTACTTCACCCACCACAATGAGGTGATTGCACTAACTCCATCCCCTCATTTTGTCTCTCATTTGATTAATGTTCGACTGAAGTTCAATTTTTCATAATGTTAAGTTTAGTATTGATACCAATAAATAGTAAACCTGACAGGTATAGTCTAATAGAACATATTTACTACGCAGGTCATGCTACTGGGGCACAGTGATGCTTACGAAAGAGACAAGGTTATGCAGGTCACAGTAGCGTACAACCATTTTGGAGAGGGTTTGGTTCAGAGAATGCCAAGGTACAGGTCCCATTTTTGTAGTCTGAACTATCTCTAGTTTCTTGGTTTTACTATATGAAAGTAAGATGCAAGTATTAATTGCTATGCAGGTGTAGGTATGGATACTTTCATGTGGTAAACAATGACTACACCCATTGGGAGATGTATGCCATTGGAGGCAGTGCTTCTCCCACAATCAACAGCCAAGGCAACAGATTTCTAGCCCCTACCAACCCTTTTGCTAAAGAGGTATATATATATTCCTTCTTTCCATGAGGATTCCTGCACTTTTTGTGTATGAATCGAAATTATTGGATTAAATTTTGGTCTATTGGTGTGGCAGGTGACTAAGAGGGTGGAAACATCTCACGGTGAATGGAAGAACTGGAATTGGAGATCAGAAGGCGACCTTATGCTCAACGGAGCTTATTTTACTCCATCTGGAGCCGGAGCCTCAGCTAAGTATGCAAAGGCGTCTAGCTTGGCAGCCAAGTCCTCTTCCCTAGTAGATATTCTTACATCTAATGCGGGTGCTCTATCCTGCCGTAAGGGTAGGCAATGTTAATTGTCAATACACAAAAAACATCATCAAATCTTGGACCAAAATTAACCCAACCTCGAATTCTTTGTCTGTAAGCTAGCCTCCTATTCCCTTATTCTTAGGCCCTCGTTGCCTTGTAGCCTTGTCCATTTTTCAACCAGTCTACGTACTCATTACTCAACCTTCGCCTGCTTCAACTACAAACATTTGACATACTTGAAGACAGGCGTACCAAGTGTTGTTGTTCATTACCCCGTCTTGTACCCTACATCAATGATTCTACTCGGGCTGAAATCATTTTTCACCCTCCCCAGTGTCAAATAGGCCTACAAATTACACATTTCACCTTTTGCTTTTTGGTTGCTAGGGACAGGATCTATCATCTTCTACATCTCTCTCCCCATTTTGGTCAAAGTTCAATGTAATTATGTATTACTATTGATATAATGAATACTAATAATTTATACCTTCTTTTTGTTTCCACAAATTTAGCTGTTCGACACTTAAAACTTAAGATTGCAATGAAACTGAAGCCAAAAGGGCTGACACTCGACCTCGTTTCTTACCTAAAAGATATCGCCATTTCCTTCACATCCTATATACAATCCTTCTAAACACTCTACGTGAACTTTAGACACAAGAAATTTCACAAAGTCTGCAAATCAAGAACGAAAGAGAAAATCCTCGGTGATTAAAGTTGAGTTGCATCAACTTTGCTTCTTTAAAGCAGTAATGATTGTTATTCCATGAACCAATCCAGAAAAGATCTTTTTGAGCCCACAAACCGAGCACTCCACTTCTTCTTTTAAAGCATTTTACCCTTTTCTGTCATTATTGTCACTATCCTCTTTGGTTACTCTATTATGCCTTTTTTTAACCTCGATAATGTTAAATATGCAATGGCAAATTGATAATGCATCATGAAGCTGGCAGGCATTTCAAAGCTTATAGGCTATGGATTTACTAAATGACACTTAATTTGGCAAAATATAAATATATATATAACGAAAACAAAACGAAAGAAAGCTACTATAACCTATTAGCTCAAGTTCACATGGGATTAAGATGTAATGATATTCGTAATGTAATTGAAAAAGATAATAATGTCAGTAGGGGGTACCGCTTTCACTCCTAGTCTCAGCAGGGCTGTACAAAGCAGACCTGTTCCGTGGTCTATTCTCCTCTAATTGCCGGACAACTTCTTCCATACTTGGCCTAACCGTAGCCACCGGGGCACAGCAACCCATTGCGAGCTTCAACGCCTGCACCAACCCCTCCTCCATCGGGTTCCTTATTCCCTTCAAGAGCTCCATGTCAAACACCTCCATTGTCGTTTCCTCCAAAACCGCCACTTTTACTAAAGAAGGCAGATCAACAAACTCCCCGTTTCTTCCAGTTCTCCCGGGCCTCTTGCCCAACAAAATCTCGAGTAGTAGGATCCCAAAAGCATAGACGTCGGTTCTTGAGTTGCATTTCTTCATTTTTTGAAGTTCTGGTGCCTTGCAACCATCAGCTTTTGCAAGTGACACTATCTCATCGGCTATGGCTGGGATCATTATCTTGTCAAGCCCGAACTCTGTGAGCCTCGCCACGAAAAAGTCATCCACCAGAACATTTTTCGACCTTACATTCCCATGGGTAATCGGTGTCTCCAAACTGTGAAGATGTGCAAGCCCTCTCGCTATCCCCAGAGCAATTTTGTGCCGCCTTGCCCAATTCAATACTGGCTTCCCCACCCAAGATTCTGCATCAAAAATAACCAAAGGACACATTGGCTAGCAGAAAATGTGGTTTATGTTCTCAGATGCCTATTCTAGTATTCTACACAAATAGAAATGACAGATTAAAGGGTCGTTTTCCACCCTTTTGCATGTAAATTCATGAGTAAAATGGCTAAAAGATTAAGCATTTACCGTGCAAGATATCATGGAGGGTTCTGTTAGGAAGGAAGTCATAAATGAGGAGCTTCTCCCCTCTCTTCCCCTGATAGAAAGCTCTCAATGGAATCAGATTCTCGTGTCGAACTTTTCCCAACTGCCTAATCACGGGCAAAGACGAGCTCCTATCCTTACAACTCCCTTCTCTCAACAGCCTCAATGCAATGGTTCCTCCCTCAGCCAGCTTCGCCTTATACACAGTCCCATAACTCGTCTTCTCCATAACCTGCCCAGTTGCATTCAAAACATCTTCCAGTGTCAAATGCTCCCCACCCTGAAACAAAATCAGCTTCCCCTCTCCTCCATTCTCCTCATCTTCCTCGTCCCCAAATTCGTCGTCTTCTTCTTCTTCTTCCAAGCTTCTCCTCCTCTTCTTCCCTTGGAAATACCCAATTAACAATGACACCAACACCACTGCCCCAGTCATCAGCCCAATCACAATGCCAGCAATGGCCCCAGGGCTCATCCCTGAGCTTCCATTACAGGGTCTCAAAGGAGGGCCACATAGCTCAGGGTTATTCCCCTCAAAGACTTCCCCACCAAACTTTGATTCCCCAAAACCTGGTGGCAAAACCCCACTGAAATTATTGTGTGAAAGTTTCAATTTTTCCAGGCTCAATCCAGTTATACTCCCAGGAATTGACCCAACAAGGTTGTTGTTTCCTAGGTCAAGCTCCTTTAGCCCATGAAACCTAGTTATAAACTCAGGGAAATCCCCAGACAACATATTGTGACCCAAATCAAGAAACTTGAGATTCTTGCAAGAAACATTAGGTAATAATGCAGGGTCAGGGAGAGAACCCGAGAGAGAGTTACCGTGGAGCCGGAGAGAAACAAGGTTTTCACAGAGGTTCCAAATGGAGGGCGGGAGAGACCCAGAGAGAGAATTTCCACTGAGCTCAATATCCGAGAGAGAAGAAGCGTAGCCGAGCTCTAAAGGGATGGTTCCCGAGAGCGAGTTGACGCCAAGATAGAGGCTTTGGAGCGCATTGAGCTCTCCAATCTCCCTGGGCAGAGCTCCGGAGAGATTAGCGGAGGGGAGCTGAATAGAGGCGAGGTGGAGAGAAGCGTCTTTGTACAGAGAGAGACTCGTCCACTGCGGAGACGACAAGTCGTCGCAAAGCAAAGAAGTGCCATTAATGAACACCCATTTTAGGCCTCTCCATTGGCAGAGAGGAACCGAAACGTTCCATGAAGATAGCAGCAAATTCTCCCCTTTCCCCTGCAGCGATGGCTTGATTTTCTGCAGAAGAATCTGCACATCCGAAGCTAAAGAAATGGTCCCTTTGGCTGAACCCGCGAAGAAGACAATGCAGAAGGCCAGGAGCTTCAGAGGGTGCTCCATGAATGAAGCAAATCAGAATCACAGAATGGGAAAACAAAACTGGAAAGGGAAAGAAAGTGGAAATGAGTTCTCTTTCTCTCTCTCTCTCTCCCTCCCCTGAAGACTCTGAGTGGTTTTTCTTTTTGGGAAAGCTGACAGAACAGTGGAGTGTTGACTATAACTGCACTCGGATTCGATAAACCATTTCTATTTTCAACTTTTTTCTTTTGGGTAACATTTGATGCGCCAAATCACCTACTTAACTACTTAACATATACCACAAAATGTTTTCATTTTGTAAACCTATTAAATATTAACTAATTTAAAATATTAGCTGAAGAAAAAAATTTACCATCATTGTTTGAGAATGTACTTTGAATAATACTACGTAGTTCACAAATTACAAATGAGAGGCAAATTTTGTTTTCAAAATTTTTATATATTCATCACGTCGGTCATCCATCTATTTAAGACATTTTGAAATTTAAAAATTTTAAGGATATTTTCATCCATTTCAACTTAAGGCCAATTTGAGCATAAATAAATGAATTTAAGCCCTAAGATTGATCTCAATTTACAATTCTCATTTTTATCCTATCTTAATTTGAGGAAGAAAACTGCGCATTAGGATAGATTTTAGGGCTTAAATTCTTTTATCCATGCTCAAATAGGGATCCTAATTTGAAAAGCACAAAATTACCCTTAATAATTTCATATTTTGGCATGTCTTAAACGAATGGGTGGTCAGCGTGATGAATTTGGCACAAAACAATAGTTATGGATGAAAATTGATACTAAAACAATAATCGTGGATAAAAATTGATAAGAATTAAACATGTGAACTAAAACAGTCATTTTGTTAATACTCGTGAGACCAAAATTGATATTTGTTTGAAAAATATATTAACAAGAATTAAATTTATGATATTTTAATAGGAGAATTGTTATTTATCTATTCAGTTATCTTTCAAGCTTTAAAAGAAAATTAGGGTGATATGTTTATACTTTAATTTCCGTGTCAAAACGTTGAAGATGGGATGATTATGAATAGTATTAATAATTCAGCATGCTCGCCGTTGGAATTGAGGATGTTTTTACTTTTCCTAGGATTTGGTTTGTTTGAGAAATTAAAGGAGACGTTAATCTGCAAAACGACACCGCTTCTTGGGTCTCCACAGCGCTACGTTCTTCAAGGAAAGTCTCACTGTGGACTAAGATACGTGGCCCCCACACGTGCCACTTATGCACACCTTTTGGGCTTCGTGGTATCAGAGGTGGGCCCATGATGTCGTGGGTGAGAAAACCTAAAGCCTTTACCATCATCGATTAAAAGAGAGAATAGAACGTAAGACGCGAACGGCCCCACAGAATGTCGGATGATTGTGCGAGGTTTTCTTGAGTTTAAGTCAAGCTTATTAGAGAATATGGCAAATTATGCCCTTGGAAACGTGTTTACCATGAACGGGGTTATGCATCCAAATGGTGTCGTTTTTACGGAAAAAAAATTCGATAATGTAGTGTTAATGGCGCGCGTTTGGTCAGATTATGAATTTTCTGTTATGAGATTATGAATGTACTGTAAATTCATAATTTTATAACAGAAAATTCATAATCTCATCACAGAAAATTCATAATCTCATAATAGAAAAATTCATAATCTCATAAAAGAAAATTCATAATTTCATAACTGCACATTCATAAATCCATGCAATTATGAATGTGCAAGCATTGATTTATGAATGTGCAGTTATGAAATTATGAATTTTTTTTTTATGAGATTATGTTGAAGAAGCTTGCGTGAAAAGGAAGTGAAACCGCAAAATGTGAAAATAAAGAAGAAAAGTCGCGCGGTTAAAAAAAAAAAAAAAAAAAAAAAAAAAAAAAAAAGTAACGGTGCACTATTACCGTTGGGACCGTGTTCACCATGAATGGTGAACACGGTTTCATGGCATAACTATCCATTAGAATATTAGAATATTCTCAATAGACATAATTTTTGAGGAGTTTTTACAAGTGTAATTAAAAAAAAAAAAAAAAAGATGAGATAGGAAGGAAAAACAAAAAAAAAAAAAATTTGACGTACACAAAAAATATGCCTAATTGGGTGCTTTTGGTATGTTTCACGTACACAAGAATTGAATTGCTTTTTTGGGTAGGATTCATTTTCTTCAAAAATTAAGTTTTCCTGCAAGCACCCAATATCTTATCTTTCCTCTCATCCTCTCTTTCACATAAGCAACTCAACCTGCAAAACTCATTCAAAATCCTCCTATTGGAGATGCTCTTATATGTTCTTTCTGGCCCTATGAGCTAGAGGAGAGAAATTGGGTTTTAGTCTTTAAAGAGTGATCTAGATTAGCTCAAGATGTACGGGAGGCGGTAAGGTAATCCTATTTCGCATAAGTTAGACATTGAGGAGAAACCGATCGAACATTGGTGTCGTCCTTATTTGAGTGATATTGTGTCCTAAATTATATATTTACATAGTTGTACTAAAGATAAACCTAATTCAATCATAATATGTTATGTTAGTTGATTGATAAAAAAAAAAATTATAATTGACAAAAATAGACTAGTCTAGATTCATGTTTCTCTTACAAATTGGGATATTATCCCATGATCGATAATGTATATTCTCTAGTACCAATATCGTGTATGTTCTCTAGTACCAATAATATTTTCTTTATTGTTGTATAATCCTTATACTTTGAGTTAGTTTATCAATTGTCCTCTTAATTAGAAAATTCAATTTCGATACCAACTCCAGCCCAATTAATAAAACAACTGGTTTGACAATTACAGAGTTTCAAGTTTGATTCTTCTATTGAGTTGTCTATTGACGTTGTTTAATTTGAACTTATGAACTATTAGTAAGTTAATTGTATTGATTTATGTCCTTATTGTTATTTATCAACTAATATCATAAAATACGTTTACCCAAAGAACACATTGACACATACATGAATCATGAATGTCACTAATATATGCATGGGGAGGAAACTGGAAAGTGTTAAATAAGCGTGCATTTATACGGGTCGGAGCGTCGTTGAAATGATGAAATATTTGCCAACATTTAGCATGCCAGCCTATGATTCTATATATGAATAAGTAGGCATATATGCATGTTTGGTGTTCCTTCTCTGTCAATGAATCCAATTATGACAACATCGTACTCACCACGCCTCAAAGATTCCACTTTAATTAACGCCAACATCGTACTCAACCCATTTTCACAATCAAGGGAAATAATGGGTTGAGTTTAGGGATTTTGATTACTGTTGCCCATTTCTTGTGTTTTTAGTGACGAGGAAACCCGCAATCAGGCTTCCAAGTGGGTGGGCATCGGCTAAACCTCGCTTTGTGACCACCAAGGAGGTAAATCAGTTTAGATTGCCCATAGTCAATTAGCCTGCCTTGTAACCACAAGTAAATTAGCCTAGATTGTCCATAGCCAACCAGCTAAAACCAAGAAAGCTAATAGGCCGCTCTTGCTAATAGTTGAACTTGTAACCTTGTGGTTACCAAGTTTGATAAATTTAGCTGGGGTTGTCCCAATATGGTTTTGTTTAGAAATGTCTGGCATGGAACTGGGTTCTAGTTTTCTGTTGAGTTTTGGATTGGAAGGAAAGAATTGTGTACATATAGCAGCACCTAAAGACTTCTCCTTTCAATCTCTGTAGAAGTGTATATAGAGGAACAATTTCTACTGTGTACAAGTTCAAGATTTTAAGTTCAATAAAATATACTTCTACTGTTGTCATGTCCAAAATATTCAAAGAAATATACTCATCATTTCATGATCTAGAGTCGAAGAAATCTTTACATTTTGAGCTGAGAACCACAGATTCTGTTGCATGGCCGCCATCTTGCATTTGTTATTTGTACTTATCCATGATTCTTCTTGCCTCTTCTAGACTCTCATCCACTGAAGTTGTTTTGCCATCTACTCTTGGGCTTTCATCCTTGTTTAAGGCTATGAATGCAAAATATATCACTCCCATTGTGGCCTATTCAACATGAATTGAGTACAAATTATTTATCCAATATAGCAAGCTCCAATCAGATATGAAGAAGTGATGCACACTTGAAAAATTAAGAAATGGGCGATTACTCTTGTACAATATATCATATCCACGAAGGGTGTAGGTCAATATATCAACACGGTTGAGCAAATGGATTTTTGGCACAGTAAGAACATGAAAGTGTACCAGGGCAGGAGAAAGCATACCAATGCAAAGAAGGCAGTAGAGAGGAACGATTTGAGCAGAAAGAGTGCAAAGGTAACAGCAACTACGGTGACAGATATTCTAGCCAATGGTCTTGGGATAGAATCCTTGCAACCAAAAAGATAAATGCATAAACAAAACAGCTTAGTGTGGAACATATATTGAGTAATTACAAGATTGATGGTTCAACAAAACCCAACTTACAGGCACCAGGTTAGTTCCGGCATCAATTCCATCCTTGCCAACCCTCCACACCGTTTGAATCACTATTTGACACAGAAGAGTATTTTAGCAGCAAATTAGAATTCCAGAATAAGCAACAATTTGAATTTGTTATGAAAAGATTAAACTCCATCCTTGCCGACCTCCACATTGTTTGAAGCACTATTAGACACGGAATAGTATTTTAGCAGCAAATTTAGAATTCCAGAATAAACCACGAGGATCTGAATTCTGAATTTGTTGCGAAACGATAAAATTGATTGTCCTGGCAAAGTAGTACTCAATGATGAATGCTCTCTTAGTACACACTCATATTCGAAATACATCTCATTTTCCCATTCTTTAACACAATATCAGTCACAACTCAGAAAGCTTCACTCTAGCATGTCTATACAAGCTTAGCTCTCCTACTTCTAGTGCCATGTTTTCATTCTCTCCAAGCATCCATAGAAAAATCTTTAAATCATCATTTTTAAAAATTCTACCTTCCTACTAGTACCATGTCAACATCATTCATTCCTTCCTTCCAATCGATGCAACCACAAAAAATTTCTTTATGATTCTACTGTAACTGATGAACACATATACTAACTCAGACTTTTCAGGTATTCATATTCAACTGGAAAACACAATATTCTCAGGAGCCATGAAAATTCCATTTCTAAGCATCAGAATTGAACAGAATACCTAGTAAAGAAGAAGAGAAACACCGCAAACTACCTCCTCGACATTCAATTTTCAATCAAAAGCTCTCGAAAGCAGATTCAAACGGAGTAAATAGTTTGCAGGCGGTGATACCTTTAAGGAAATTGGACTGGACAGCGTAGATGAAGGAAGGTTGTGCCTGAAATCTACGGCTGTTAAGCTTCCTGAATCGTACAGTTGAGAAGGCGGTTTGCTTCTTCAGCTTGAGCAGAGAGTTTGAAGAAAGAAACTGAGATGGTAAGGCTCGATTTCTCTGGTGACTTTTTGGGTGTAAACATGAAGGCGATGTACTGCAAAGAATTCTATGGAAGATAGCGATGGAAGCCATTATTATATTGCTCGAGCTCGAATTTGTTTTTGTGGCAATGAGAAATGGAAAATTTCAACTGTTTCATGTTTAGATTTTGTTTACTGGACTTAACAGGCTTGAAGTGGTGGGCCATGTTGGGCCTCACATGAACTCTTACGAATTTTACCTATGATGAAGAGGCCCAGCTCGGTATGGGCTAATTCGGCAAATTATATTATGCACCGCGGTGCATAATCGATTATGCATCGCGCGTCTTTTTTTTTAAATGAAAATAAACAGTGTTTGTTTTCGCCGTTTCGCACCCTTTTGCAAAAAATAACTCTGTTATTCAGTGTCATTTTGTATACACTGCAGTTTCAGTTCAACACAACTACAGTTTCATTTCGATATAACTATAGTTTCATTCGATATTTATAGACTCAAATATGTGAAAATGTTATTTAATTTTATTTTATATACACTATAGTTTCATTAAAACACAACTACATGATCATTTTGATATAATTACAGCTTCATTGTACAATATACACTCAAATATGTGAAATGTTATTCAGTTTCATTTATATACACTGCAGTTTCATTTCAATATAACTACAGTATCATTTTGATATAACTGCAGTGTCGGTTTAGATATACTGTAGTGTCAGTTAGTGTTTAATACACCAAACAAGCGGACTCCGTGAACTCTAAGGGCGGACCGTTTCTTTACTTAAAGAAACGGTCCCGTTTTTACCGCGGTGCACATGCACCGCGGTCTATAATATAACGACTGGGCTAATTCTTGCATATGACCACAATTTGTTTAGAAAATGATCAAATATACCCTTCGATTTTTGTAAAAAAATAATTAGGCCCTCTAACTTTAAAAGGTTCAATTGTACACTTGAACTTTGATTAATGATAAGTAAAAATAAAAATTGGTGACGTTCACAGCATCCTTCCGATATGGAAGGAGCGGAATTATGCCCCATGCAGTCTCCTTCTGAATTGAAAGGATGTGAAATCTTGCCTCCTTCTAATATGAAAAAAGGCACCGGCTTGCCTCCTAACATAATGAAAGGAGGAAAAAACGCCGCCACCTCCTTCCACTCGGAAAGGAGGCGACAACTGTCACCTTTCGCATAAGAAGTCCACGGTGGCGGTGGCGGTGGCAATTGGCAACAACAGTGGTGATATTTCATGTTTAATTGAAAGTTTACAGGGTGTCAGGGAATACATATTAATAGGGTGGATTGCAGTAATTTGATAAATTGATGGGTTCAGTTTGAGTTTTTTTATAGATTGAGATGCTAATTGCACCATTGAGTATATTTTTAGGAGTTTATTTGACCGATATTCTTACATTTTTTTATAAACAAAATTTTTGTAACTAGTACTACTACGCATGTATGTCAAATTCTACTAACTACTAAGTATTGTTGATAGTAAAAGTGACCATGAAACAATTCAATATTAAATCAACTCTAAATTGACTCGGGGCTAGAAAGGCTTGATTGTCCTCTAAAATGCTTGAAAATTGTACTTATAATAAGGTCACGTTTTTAATTCAATTTTACAAAATTTTGAAAATTTTATATGATTTTTTCATCTCATGCTAACTCGGGGTTGACTCATTAGAGGGCTATAACCAGCTTGAAGAAAATCAAGATTGACCTTGTTAAGACAAGGCCTAAGCTCGTTTTTACGAAGCCGAGGCCACATAGGTCATCAATTTAGGGTTTAGCCACCTCTAACACAGTAACACTAGTGATGACATTATTTAGGACAATCAAACATACTTGTGGTTGTATTATATATATACCACTTTATGCATTATCAATTGTCACCTTAATGAAACATTTTTTTAAGAGCATCCACAATAGCAATTGTTGGGGGGTGTTTGCACACTTGAGAGAGAGAGAGAGAGAGAGAGAGAGAGAGAGAGAGAGAGAGAGAGAGTAGAATGACTTTGCAAAGATGAATTTTTTGTGCAAATCGCAAGAGAGAGAAAATTGAAGAAGATGATTTGTTGGTGTGTGTTGCGTGCATGAATTGTGCCCAATGAGCACGTGCATTGTACGTGCTGATTGGACTATGGATGGCAACGGGGCGGGGCGGGAGCGGGGAGTATACTCCCCATCCCCGTCCTTGCGACCCTGACCTCATCTCCGTCCCCGGCGGGAAATTAAAAAAATTTCCCGTCTCCCGTCCCCGCGGGAAATTTGGCGAGGACGGGGAATCCCCATCCCGATCAACCCAAAGTCAATGTGTGGAAGTAATACAACTTTTTAAAATAAAAAACAAAAAAATTGAAATCCATAGTCAATATATTTTAATAATCTAATTAATCCAATATATACACATTCAATATTCACAGTGTATGCAATGTAATCAATATTGAATATATTCCAAATTTCAATTCATCAAATATATACATAGTGTTTGAATAGTTAAATAATATTGAGTGTGTTTTAAATTTTAATTTTAAAATCTAATAAAGCTAATTAACTAAATAACTAATAATCTAATTCCTAATTCCAAATATAATATATAATATATATATTTTTTAATTTTCGGGGACGGGGCGGGGCGGGGAGGGGTATCCCCGTCCCCCGCGGGGAATTTAAAAAGTTTTCCATCCCCGTCTCCGATCCTCAAAATTTTTCCCCGTCCCCGTCCTCATCCCCTACGGAGACGGGGCACATTGTCATCCCTAGATTGGACGCGTTAATAGACAAAATTTTTTTTTTTGTTTATTTGTTTTTTTTTTTCATTTCTTTTTTCTCTTTCACCTCTCTTATGTGTCAAAAAATCTGACAAAAATTTATAATAGTTGAGGTTGCTCTAATATATTGTTCATACATTTTTTATTTGTAAAAAAAAGGTACAATAATGTAGTAAAGTATACAAAGTAAATGCTATTATTAATTCCCATTTTGAAAAGGTGGCGGGTTAGGGTCTCGGCCCTCGGGGAAGGGGTGGGGGTGGGGGTGGGGAGGGGTGAAAGTGTCAAAGTGATATTATTGTTGACAAAACAAAAGGAAAAGATTCCAAAAATGGATGTTCCCAAGGCAAGCTCTTAGAACTATGGGCATGGACAGCTATATTTAACTTTCCCATTCCCTGCCATTGCTACTATATGTATATTGTTTATTTTACAGCCTCTCTATGCACTAATTATTTATTTATTTTAACAACGAATTAATTTTTCACACAACTTTCTTTATCTTTGGTGATAATTTCAAATTTAATTCTAGATTCTTTTTTGTCATTTAAAATTTTAGACTATCATATTTTCGATGATTCTTCGGATGACTTTTCTCTTGAAATCATATTTTAAACAAATGTATTTTTATCTCTTCAATAATTATTATTATTATTATTTTCCCAATTAATTAATTCTCGTGCAAATCCCTTGTTTTTTGTAGCAATTTCAAATTTAGTGCAAGATAATCGTTTTTGTCATTTAACAACTCTTTTTTTTTTTGAAAAAATTGTCATTTAACAACTCATACGATCATATTTTAAACAATTTGTTTTCCGATGAAACTTTATTTTAGGCAATGTCATTTTCATCTATTCAATTTTTTTAAAGTTTTCGATTTTCTATTGTTGATTTTTTTTTCGACCTTCGTCCCTTTAGCCTTAGAGTGCACCATCTTCTTCACCTCTTTCAACTCGACCCCAAATCGTCATTTGTCATTGGCGATACAGAGTACATGAGAACCTCCGGGTGCGGGGTTCATTTTGCAATGCAATTGTAGAGCTCAGGATATCGCCACCTAGTCGGCTTAAGTCTAACGCTATTGTATTGTTTTGGCTACTATAGCTATAGCAAAAAAAAAAAAAAAAAAAAAAAAAAAAAAAAAAAAAAAAAAAAGGCACAAGTGTCAAATAGGTCCATCTACTACTGCGAAGTGCTCAATCCCCACCACGAACTAAATTAAATGTCAAATAGGCCCATCTACCAGCTAAATTTGTTCAATTAATTTTTTTTACAGGTTACCAACATGTTACCTATTTATTAATTATTAAAATAATAATAATAATAAAATAATTAAAAAAAAAAAGAAGATAATATCAGCCACCAGCTGTCCGGCGAGGATAGCCGGACAGCCACGACTGTCTGTGATGGGCAGCCGGTGGCTGATATTATCTTATTTTTTCAATTATTTTATTTATTTATTTATTAATAATTAATAAATAGGTAACATGTAAAAAAAAGCTAATTGAACAAATTTAGCTGGTAGATTGACCTATTTGACACTTAATTTAGTTCGTGGTGGGAATTGAGCATTTCGCAGTAGTAGATGGACTTATTTGACATTTATTTCAAAAAAAAAAAAAAAAAAAAGCTTTTTCTTTGTCATTGGAAAATACCATTTTTCTAAGATATGATTTCATTGGAAGAACCAAAAGTGTCTAAAATATTATAGTATGAGGTGTTAAATAGCAAAATGGTTATGTGGGACTAAATTTGAAATTGTCATTAGACATCCATTGAAATTAACTCATTAGAAAAATAATTAAAAAAATTGAAAAAACGATAATATTATTGTCTAAAATAGGGTTTCACATAAAAAGTCATTGAAAGGACCTAACGTGTCCAAAATACTATAGTCCAAAACTAAAATTTAAATTGACACCAAATACGAGACCTCCGTTGAAATTAACTCTTTTAACAACCTGTTATTGATTGGTTTACAGGAAAGTCCGCTTATGACCATAATCAATAAAGAATCATAAAAAAATAAATTAATTTAGATCGTTCATATTGTCATAGCTCATCACTTCAAATTTAAAAAGTCAATAGTTTTTTTTAGTTTTTTTTTTCTGAAGAGAAAAAAAAATCAATAGATAATTCTAAAAAAAATATTAAAATCACTTTATAATTATCAAATTAATTCTCTAATTAACTAAAATGAAATGGTCACAAACAACTTACTATTCTACTCCATATTACATATGCGTCCCATTTCACCCACTAAATAAAGGTGTCGTCAGAATTATGGTTGAAAATCAAGCCTGCATCACATGGTTCACCCTTAAAATCTGCAACTTTATTTTTCTTTCTTTTTTTTTTTTGCAATTTTTTTGCTACTCTCAACTAATTCCCTCATTTAAAAAATTAAATAATTCCAAAAATATTTGAAATATTTCAGAGGGAGAGGGAGTCATGTTCGACTTGACAGATAACTTTTTAATAGGGCATATAACTATACCTGTACAAGAGTTTAAACTCTGAGTAAATGTTAATAGTCCATTTACCAAATTATTGTGTTAGTAAAATGATTCTTGTGTTTAACTTAAGGGTATGCCCCCATACTTTGACTACTTTTCTGTTACTGCTAAGTTTTCTGTGTTTTAGCTGTCTGAAGAGGGCTGTTGCCTTGTTTTCAACCAAGTTTTGTTGGAAATTGCAAAAAAAAAAAAAAAAAAAAAAAAAAAAAAAAACTGAAAAAGTGGAGAGAAAGACAAATGATTCCCCAAAACATAATTTCGTTTCAATGAAATATAGTTCACAAGAACAAGGTTCATAATCTTCTTCTCCCAAAGGTTGAATCACCAACCCCAAAGGCCCTCACACCTCGATTCGACCGAGCATTTAAAAAGATGTAAATTATAGTGACTTAATAGCTCAGCAGACAGGGTCAAATGTCGATGCGCACAAGGGATCTGTCTATTTTGAGCATAATCCCCACACTTCGGGTGACTCAATGGCTCAACAGACATGGCTAAATGCCGGTGCGCACAAGAAATCTGTTCACTGTGACTGTCAAAATTCAAACATCGGTCTCTTCTCTTAAATACTGCCTACTGAACCAGTAAACTAATCTCGTGCGGGCAAGAAGTTGAAACTCTCGAGTTTAAAGCGTAAGGGGAGGGGGTTGGGTTCAGGTACCAAGGCAGCACAAGACCACCTATGTTAGTGATTGAAGTTTTGAGGAAAACAATGCAGCAACACATGGTGTCATCTGCTCACCATCTTTCAAAATCAAATAGTGTGCTACAAATCTACAATAGACTAGTACTACTATAAACCCTAAAATAAAACAAAAACCAGAAAGTTGAGCAAACACACAGAACCCCGAGGTGAAGAAGATGGTGGTGTATACACTTGGATATCATGAATAACCCTATTATTATAATTGTGGCCTCTTTTCTATTCTTTCTTCTTTTCTTTGTCCGATAAATTAGGTTTCAAACTTACACCAAATTAACCCTGTTCAAGAGTCGTTGGAGGAGGTAAATCGTGAGTCCAAATTAATCCCTAATTTTCACTCATTGTCTCTTTAAATACATTAGGTTTTCAGCTTACGTCAGATTAATCCTAAGCGATCAGAATCCTGTTCAAGAACGAGGTAAATAACGAGTCGCCTAGGGTTACTACCCTTGTTTCTTTTTCTCTTGCTTCCATGCAAAGCTAGATGGCTAAAACAGCACGTAGCAGTATCATCTATTCTACTCATCTACTCCAAATTGAGTGAGTTCCAAAAAACAAACCCCAAAGAGGTAGAGACTAGAGAGATTCCCCCAATGCAATATCAAGAAGAGTGAATTTGGGGATTTGATGCCAATGCAGATAATGAGGCAATTCTTGAATCCCTCAACCCACAATCCCATCTTCATCTTCCTCACTAGTACCCTTCTCCTTTCTTGTGCTTCTTCTTCTTTTTCTTATTCTGCAGCTTCTGCAGATATCAATGAAGCTCTGGTGCTGTTTTCATGGCTTCATCAGAGCCCTTCACCCCCTCCTGCAATCTCAGATTGGAACCCTAAAGACCCAAACCCCTGTCACTGGTCTTACATATTCTGTTCTTCTGATAATCTTGTTACTGCCATTTTTGTTAACTCCATTCAGCTTACTATCCCCTTCCCTGCCAATCTCTCCTCTCTTAAATCCCTAGAAAGACTCGTTCTTTCTGGGGTTAATTTGACTGGGACTATTCCACTTGATATTGGGGACTGCATTTCACTCAAAACCATTGATCTCAGCTCAAATAGTCTTGTGGGTAGCATTCCCAGAACTGTTGGAAAACTCACAAATCTCCAGAATTTGATCTTGAATTCCAACTACCTTACTGGAGAAATCCCTGCAGAGCTTGGGAACTGCATAAATCTGCAGAATCTCTACATATATGACAATGAGCTTAGTGGGAACATTCCTGTTGAGCTGGGGAAGCTTGCTGGATTGGAAGTGATTCGAGCCGGAGGGAACAAAGAGATCACCGGAAAAATCCCGGATGAGATTGGGGATTGCCGGAGCTTAACAGTTCTGGGCTTAGCTGACACCAAAGTTTCCGGCAGCCTGCCTGCAACATTGGGGAAGCTTTCAAACCTTAAAGTTCTGTCAGTGTACACAACAATGATTTCTGGGAAAATCCCACCAGAGATTGGGAACTGTTCAGAGCTTGTAGACTTGTATTTATATGAAAATGATCTCTCAGGTTCTCTCCCAGCAGAGCTGGGAAAGCTTCAGAAGCTTGAGAAGGCACTGTTATGGCAGAACAATCTTGTTGGAGGTATCCCAGAAAAGATTGGGAACTGCAAAAACTTGATCATTCTTGATCTTTCTTTGAATTTCATCACTGGGAGCATTCCCTGGTCCTTTGGGAACCTTACAAATCTGCAGGAGTTAATGCTCAGTAACAACAATTTCTCAGGCTCAATCCCACCTGTTCTTTCAAATGCCACAAAACTGATGGAGTTGCAGGTGGATACTAATCAGATATCTGGAACGATTCCCCCCGAGCTCGGGTTGTTAACAGATCTAACAGTCTTGTTTGCCTGGCAAAACAGGCTAGAAGGAAACATCCCTCCAGAATTAGCCAGTTGCAGAAGCCTTCAAGCTCTGGACTTGTCCCACAACTCTCTCAATGGTAGCTTGCCTTCAGGCCTTTTTGAGTTGAAAAATCTGACAAAATTTCTGTTGATTTCTAATTACATTTCAGGGTCTATTCCACCTGAGATTGGGAACTGTAGCTCTCTCATAAGGTTAAGACTTGTGGGTAATAAGATTAGTGGAGAGATTCCTGCAGAAATAGGATTTCTTGATAATCTTAGCTTTCTTGACATCTCTGATAACCTTCTTACTGGATCTGTTCCTGATGAAATTGGGAATTGCAGAGAACTACAACTGTTGAATCTTGCTAACAATACCCTCACTGGCAGTCTGCCAGAATCTTTATCTTCTCTAAGAAAGCTTCAGATTTTGGACTTTTCTGTGAACAATTTTTCAGGCCAGATTCCATCTAGCTATGGCTTTCTTTCTTCCCTTAACAGACTGTTACTTGGTGGGAATTCTTTCGTGGGTTCGATCCCTTCGGGGCTTGGCAATTGCTCAACCCTGGAATTGCTTGATCTAAGCAGCAATGAACTCTCGGGCAGCATCCCGGTAGAACTGTTTGACATTCAGGCACTTGATATAGCCTTAAACTTGAGCTGGAATGCCTTGGCAGGGACAATCCCACCCCAGATTTCTGCACTGAAAAGACTCTCAGTCCTGGATTTATCACACAACAACCTAGGAGGAGATCTAATCCCACTTTCCGGGCTCGAAAACCTCGTCTCCCTCAACGTCTCCTTCAACAACTTCACAGGCTACCTCCCTGACAGCAAGCTGTTTAGGCAGTTATCAGCCCGGGAATTTGCTGGCAATCCAGGGCTGTGTTCTCGGGGACGAGAACCGTGCTTCTTGACCAATTCTGGAGTTCAAGGAATGAGAATCGTGGCTCGATCCTGGAGACTTAAGCTGGCAATTGCACTTCTTGCTGTTTTAGCTATATCACTGGCAATTCTTGGAATCATTGCAGTTTATAAACTGAGAAAAATGAGCAAAGAAGGGACTGATTCTGAGCTGGGGGGAGGAGGGAGTTCATCAGGCTCCTGGCAATTTATCCCATTCCAGAAACTCCATTTCACAGTTGATGATGTTCTAAAATGCCTGGTTGAATCCAATGTCATCGGAAAAGGCTGCTCCGGGGTTGTTTACCGGGCAGAACTCAGCAATGGCGAAGTGATCGCAGTCAAGAAACTATGGCCGAGCTCTCTAGCGAGTGGCTACGCCAATCAGTTTGGTATCAGTGCATATATCAGGGACTCGTTTTCAACCGAGGTGAACACTCTTGGCTCGATCCGACACAAGAACATTGTTAGATTCCTGGGATGCTGCAGGAACCAGAATACGAGGTTGCTTATGTATGATTATATGCCTAATGGGAGCCTGGGGAGTGTGCTTCATGAGAAGAGTGGGGGATGCTTGGAATGGGAGTTGAGGTACAAGATTGTTCTTGGCTCAGCTCAGGGCCTGGCTTATTTGCACCATGATTGTACTCCCCCCATTGTTCATAGAGACATCAAGGCCAATAACATCCTAGTTGGTCTTGATTTTGAGCCCTACATTGCGGATTTTGGGCTTGCAAAGCTTGTTAGTGATGGAGACTTCGCCAGATCCTCCAGCACCGTAGCCGGATCTTATGGATACATCGCACCAGGTTAGCTAGAATTCTAAATTTTATACACAAAAGGGTAACCCCAACCAAATTGCTTAAGCGGTTGGATTGATAATCACATGTTTTATGTTAGTCTTCTTAGTTTAAATCAGTCAATTATGAGCATTATAAGTTGGTTTACCTAGTTTGCCATACCAAGTTGGTTAGGTGGTTGACTCAGTGACTTCGAGTGCGACCACAAGTTTCAAGTTTGACTCCGAGTGGGCCATAGTTACAACCATAGTTAGACTGGAACTCATGACTCTGATACCAAATTGAAACATGTGTTCGATCTCAACTAAAAGTATAAGTTAATAGTTGGATTGCACATTAATGATTATATGCTCAACAGTAATCACAACTTTTAAGTTAAACTCTCGTAAGAGTAGCCTTGAGCTAATCATGGACAATTTAAACTGATTTACTTCTTTGTCATGCCAAGTTGGTTAGGCAATTGTTAGTATAGTAATTATTTTAAGTTTGACTTTCAGTAGGAGCGACCTATTAGTGTTTAAGTTAATTAACTATGAATCATTTAAGCTTGTTTACATCATTCTGATTAGTTACCAATTAAAATCGTGATTTACCTAATGTACATTCTCGCTTAATCACAACGAGTTTATATGCTAATTGAAAAATTTTAAACACAAAATGTAGACATTTTGACAGCTTGTACTTACATAATTCAATTGTGAGTCGCAGAGTACGGATACATGATGAAAATCACAGAGAAAAGCGACGTTTATAGCTACGGGGTGGTGGTTCTGGAAGTGTTAACCGGCAAACAGCCCATAGATCCGACGATCCCCGACGGGGCTCACATAGTGGATTGGGTACGGCAGAAAAGAGGCGGCGTGGAGGTTCTAGACGGCAGCCTTAGGGCCAGGCCGGAATCGGAGATTGAGGAAATGATGCAAACCCTAGGCGTGGCGGTGCTGTGTGTAAATCCTTCCCCGGACGACCGGCCAACCATGAAGGATGTGGCGGCGATGCTCAAAGAAATAAGGCAGGAGAGAGAGGAGGCGTTGAAAGTTGAGGACATGCTCCTCCTGAAAGGGTCGTCGGAAGGTGATCAGAATAAGAGCTGCGGCGGCGGCGGCGGAGGGCCGTCGGAGAAAATGCAGAGCTTGTACTTGCAGAGTAATAATACGAGCTTTTCTGCATCCTCATTGTTGCATTCTTCGTCGTCTAATACCAGCAGGCTTGGGTTTAAATAGACTATAGAGATTGCTGATCAAACAGATGAATATATTGAAGTTGTTGTTCATTTTAATTACTTGGTTGTTCAATGTTTTAGTTCATTTCAAGAAGATGAATCATAGTGTGAATTTCAAGTTTAAGTATACTTAGCAATTTAGTATACTATATGGCCCATACAGATGATCTAGGTATTGGGCAGGGCCAGGTCATGTCTAAGTACCCGATGACTGGGGATTATTGGACAGAGGTCGGTAAAGTTCTTAGGGCTTAACATTTATCTCGAACAATGTGATGGTGAAAGTAAAGAAATAATTTACTTCTTCACTACTAACTATAACTTTTGGCCAACAATTAAAATTGATTGGAGCAATTGTTAGGCATGACCGGTAAAGGGGTCATGTCTAGTACCGCAAATTATGCCATGGAATCGTGTTCACCGAGAATGGTGAACACAAGGTAAAACGACGTCGTTTTTAGGCAAAATAAAAAAATAAAAAAATCGCGGATGTGGAGTTAACGACGCGCGTTTGATCAAATTATGAATTTTCTGTTATGAGATTATGAATTTTCATAATCTCATAACAGAAAATTCATAATCGCATAACAGAAAATTCATAATCGCATAACAGAAAATTCATAATCGCATAACAGAAAATTCATAATCGCATAACAGAAAATTCATAATCTCACAACAGAAAATTCATAATCTCATAACAGAAAATTCATAATCTTATAACAGAAAATTCATAATCTCATGGTTCCAAAGTGAATGTGTAGGCATGGTTCCAAAGTGAATGTGCAGGCATGGATTCATAATTTATGAATGTCCGTGATTTCGGACGGGAATATGTAGGCATGGTTCCAAAGTGAATGTGCAGGCATGAATTCATAATTTATGAATGTCCGAAATTATGAATGTAATGAAAATTCATAATCTCATAACAGAAAATTCATAATCGTATAACAGAAAATTCATAATCTCATAACTGAAAGTTCATAATCTCATAACAGAAAATTCATAATCTTATAACAGAAAATTCATAATCTCATGGTTCCAAAGTGAATGTGTAGGCATGGTTCCAAAGTGAATGTGCAGGCATGGATTCATAATTTATGAATGTCCGTGATTTCGGACGGGAATGTGTAGATATGGTTCCAAAGTGAATATGCAGGCATGAATTCATAATTTATGAATGTCCGAAATCTTTGTTCACCTCAAATTAAAATGAAATCGCAAAATGTGAAAATAAAGAAGAAAAGTCACGCAATTAATTAAGAAAAAAAAAATAACGGTGTACTAACACCGTTGGAACCGTGTTCACCATTCATGGTGAACACAGTTCCATGGCATAACTTCCCGTCTAGTACTCAATGATGAAGAAGATTCATGTCTACTATTCAAAGATGCATATTGGTACGTTTTTTTTTTTTTTTTTTTTTTTTTTTTTTTTTTTTTTCTAGTACTACTGAGTCTATATGCATATTGGTACGGTAACCCGTCTATTCTTCCATTTAAAAAGTATAAAAAAAACAATAGAAAGCATGAAGTACGGAAAGCAAGCATTGTGGTGGGTAGCAAGAATCGTCAGTCTTTATCTCCATCAAAAAGTGGGCGTTTGCGTCAACATTGTTATCTTAGTCGTATTTGTATGTTTTCTCGTACACACGCAAACTCAAATCCCTTTTAGGGTGTAAGATTTATCCACAAACATAAAAAAGGAAAAAAAAAAAAAAAAGTCAAAAATTACAAAGTGAGTAGCAAAATCTATGGTTTGAAACTTTGAATGTTGGCAAATTAATCTGTGAATTCAGGTCCACTTTGTGATTCCGTATCAAAAGATACACAATTTACTTTTTACAAATTCACAATTTGTGATTATAATGTATTATATTCTCAAAATTTTAAAACTTAGAAATACAATTTATATTCAAGATATTCACTATTTCAATACTAAAAATGTACAATTTAAGACTAGGATCCACCTTGTAAGGTGATCATGGTATAACAACGGTTGAATGTCGAGTATGGTTCTTGAATTTAAATGCAACAAATAGATAGGATTGTATACGAGTCAATCAATCTCGGCACATGATTGAATAATCATATTTAGGTACATCTATTGCATAATAATATTATTAATTATTGTAGGGTTCGGGCTACTATTATTAGTTACCGTTCCAAAACTCCTTACATTAATAAACTCGCCGTCATTTACAAAGAGAAGATATTAACAAAAATCAAGTTCGTAACATTTAGACCTAATAATCATACTTTGATTCGTTATCCCGATCATGATTTTCCTACCCAGGGGAAAGGTACTTCCCTTTTGGGCCGGTTGTGGGCTAAGAGGGATTTGAACCCCCGATACCATGGTTCGTAGCCACATGCTTTAATCCCCTGAACTACAGGTCCCCGTCTCTACTGGATTCCTGTGAGTATCCTCACAAAAGGAACCTTTCCTCTCCCCGACCATTTCAGATGTGAAAGCGCGTTTAACTCTACAAGAACAGCGCGTTCTAACCAAGTATCGTAAGTAAATTGCTCCCGGTTGTTCAACCATTAGATAACCAAGAGTCATTATTTGATAAATGATCACTATGAGTTAGACTCAACATAATTCTTTTTTCTGTCTTAAGACGGAGAGCTGAACCAAGAATTTTCTTTCTTCCTCATGAATCACTGTTCGTGACCAAGGTTCTATTTTATCATCAATCCAATCCCGTTCACGTTTTTTCTTTTTCTTATCAATGAATAGATCTCTTTACTTGTATAACTTAGATGTCTCATATTTATAAAAAATGCCATTTGATGGAAAATAGAAAGAGATTCTTTAACCGCTGACACCTTAGCTAGCCGCTTCATGATTTGATAAAATAAGCATGCACCCAAAAAACACAAAAATGTAAACGTTGCATAATAGATCAACACTTGATATATATATATATATATATATATATATATATATATATATATATATATATATATAGTTAAAAGTAGAGTGGAGTGGCGGGCGGCGGAGCAAATTAAACAGCCGGAATTGAAGTAGAGTGTCCCATATATCCAACACTTAATTGATGGATCATTGTCTATATATATTTGGGGGCTGAATTTGATGCTAGTTATCAGGCAGGCCTAGCTTAGCTTCAAACTACTTACAACAACAATACTGCACCTTGAAAACTGGCCGGGTAGGTTTACAAAATGATCACATATATATGCATGCATGCACGCTTGAAGTTACAAGTTGCAGCAAATTATTTATACCACTTGCATTGCTTGCTGTAGTATATGATCATGGAGCTGATCGAGGAGGCGGCGGCGCTCGAGTTCCGGTGGCCGGGAGGCCGGCCGTTCAGTTCACTGTTTGTTTGATGAGTGAGATGGCCGGAGAGGTGGCGGTGGCCGGTGACGATGGGGGCAACGTGCGAGGGTTCTTCCTTGCCGGTTTCTTGCCGTCTGATCTTGCTCCATGCTGCCGCACTTTTACTCCCCGGATCAACTGCAATTTTATCCATTTTTTAATTCAAATATTTCTCTTTACATGAAAGAGGAAAATGACCATTTTGAACCATATTATCTCCCCGTCAATCATAGGTAGAACTGTCAAAACGGGCTAGCCCGGCCCATATGGGCTGGCCCATCTCAGGTTCATCCCGAAACGGGTTGGCCCTTTTTACAAGAGTTGGGATTTTCTGTTTAGGATGTGTGGATGTTCTTATAATTGAGGGCGAAAATATACTACATCAAATAATTCAGGGGTTAAAAGTGAAATTTAATTTCTAATACGACCTTATAAAACAAGTAGAATGGACTATGGACTATATATGTTTCCCTATATATATATATATATATATATATATATATATATATATATATATATATATATATATATATATATGACGTTATATCACATTACTACTAAAGCTAGTGTAAAAGAAGAATGGAATGGAAGTTTTCTTACATATTTTCCACATTTCATGTCAGCATATATCACAATGAAATCCCCTTCCTGAAGTCCATTGGCCCGCACAAAATCACCTGTAAAGATGAAGCCAAATCAGACTTCAGACCAAGCTGATTGCTAGCTCGTATTTAAACATTAATTAACGATATATTGATCTGTGTAACAAAAGGTTAACCTGTGTTTTCGAGAAGGTACATCCTGCTTTTATTGTTTGGCCAAAACCTGGGGAAATCAAAATAGAAATCGAACAATTTGTAAGACATTGAATTAAGCTCGGCTTGCACGCACAACATATGTGTATAGTATATTTGTAGTGTTTGATGATAATTTTATACCTATACTTCATGTTCCACACGCGAGAAGTGCCAATGTCTTCCATGGCAATGGAAATTCCATCTCTCGAATCAAGTTCGGGAAGTTGAGTTTCTGCCTCTTTCTGCATAGCCAATACAATCAGCAACTTAGGTGGCATTCGGGCAAATAAAATTCATCATATTGTAAAAGAACTATAAATTGGATGTTACATTTAATTGAAGTGATTCTAAAGCAATGAAAACATAGTATTGGAATAGGATTATGTTTCATCATCATTAATATATGCTAATATGACTGCATATATAAAAAACACAATTGATGGAAATTCATATTATACCTTTGGCAGCACAATTCTTCCAAGACTGCCAACATCGCTCTGCTTCAACACTTTTTGCAACAAAAATTTCAAATTCTTCTCTGGTTTAGAACCCTAATGAAGATACATATAGTGTTCAGTTGATATCACATCAAACATTCTAGCAAGCTATACATTTTTTTTTTAGTGACACTAGCCACTACATTAGGGCTCATCCTGTATTGTGACGCTAGCCTGCAAAGGATCAATAAACCAACTTAGGCAGCCACTACACTAGAGTGTGGACTGGGAACCGGGTAAATCCCCTTTACGACCCTAGTCGAGCTGACGGGTTAGGCTCGAACCAAGGCAAATTGCCCATACCTGATGGGCTGGGCTCAAACCAAACCAAGTCGCTCACACAGCCCGTGGTGGGGCGGACCTAATGGGTGGCCCGGCCCGGCCCGCACTGACACCCCTACCCACCAGGGTTGAACTAGCAATCTATACTTAATGACAAACTAACATGTATTCACCTGTCGTCGGTCCGATGAACTTTGCTTCTGATGGTTCTGTTGTTGCGCCGGAGGTGGTTGAGGTGCGGCCTCAGCTGGTGGAAGAACCACCATTGGCGGCGGAGCTTCAGAAGCTGCCGGAGACCAGTAGACCCAATTCCCTAGATTGCTAACCTGATGGGGCAGTACTGTATCTACGCCCATTCTCATTGCATGGTGAGGGTCGTAGTTCTGGGCGTGATGGTGGTGATTATTGTTATGGTGGCGGAAATGGTGGCTAGAGAGTCTTCTCTGCCGCGCCATCCTCTTCTTCCTTGCTTCTTTAGTTGCAGAGGACCCCAATCTCATCAACCTCTCGCCATTCCCGTCGTAAAGCTGGTAAGGATATTCGCTTCCGTACAAAGCCTGGGGTTGATGACCAGATTCCGCCGCTATTCTATTGTTATTGTTATCAGGATACGGATTGAACGACGGAGCTGCGGCGGCAGCGGCCATAAATTCAGACGACTGCCAAGATTGAGCGGTGTCCACGGCGGCGGGCTGATGGTATTCTGTTGGATGAGAAAAATGGCCACTGTTCACGTGCATAGGAGTGAAGGAAGCACCGCCGCCACAGTTATAAGGATCTCCGATATTACTGTACCCAATAGCATGCGGCTGGAAAACGGGAAACGGCGGCTGCGCTGCCGCCATCATGGCGGCGTTATTTGCGTCTGGGATGTAAGGTGGCGGCGGCGGGGGAGTCCATGGAGACGGAAAGAAACAACTGGGTGCAGTGTCTGTTGGTTGGAGAAATGTTTCTGCTTGAAAGTGACCGCCCCCGCCGGTTGATTGATGATCGGAGGCGGCGGCGGCCGCCGCCGCCGCTTCTTCTCGGCTGTTCTTCTTCTGAAGCTGGTATTGTTGAACCCACTCAAGTATGAGCTTCAAGAGCTGCTTCTTTCCTTCCTTTGAGCTTCCAAGTCGCTTCGAAGCGCTCTCGATCGTCGAACGTTTGAGTTTAATGTTCCTCATATCTTCCGCAGAAATGCAATCTTTATTCTGCTTCAACCAATCGAAGAATATCGCCGCCAGCTCGCCGTTCCCCTGGAGAAAAGACAGGTCCGCCGTTTCCGCCGCCTTTGAATCGTCGTCTTCTTGGTTTTGTTGCAGTTCTTCGAACTGAGATCTCGCCGCCGCCGCCTGCGGCGGCGGCGGCGGCTGATCCTCTTGAAAATTCTCTGTCTGAAAAATGGATATGGGGTCCCAAATATCGTCCCCGTTTATGAAGTCCATGTACCCCAAATTCTCCATGACATTGATGCAATCGTCGTCGGTGAAGCTGTCTTCAGGCGGCGGCGGAATGCCGCCGGAGGGGTCCATGGAGGCGCTCGGCGTCATGGCTGCTGCACAGCCTGTTTGAAGGTGGAATTTTTTGGCGGCGGGGTCTTCTTCCCCGTCGGATTTTATCACTGCCCATGAGGCGGCGGAGGAGGAGGAAGACGACGCCGAGGAAGAAGACGACGGCTTTACTACGCCGGCGGGGACGGAGGATGTGGAGGAAGATGACGACATGCATGGGAAATCCGGGAGAGGAGGGAAGTCATTTACATCAAGATGCTGTTCTTCATCTACGCTCTCGAGCCAGATCTCCATGGGATCAAAATCGCCACCTTCGCCGCCGTAAATTTCCTCCGTCGTCACCGCCTCCACCTCTCCGCCGCCGCCGCCGCCCGTTGCATGCAGATCTTGAATGTCACCATCCTTATCATATTCCCTCTTCATTTTCTTGACTCTTCCAGCCAATAATACAGTATTCTAAGTACAACACCAAAAATTAAACTATCAAAAAACTCATAAATTTCCCCTTCAATTCGCAGAATCGCAGGTTTAATTTTCGATGTTTACTAAGAAGAAGAAATTTTATTTTCTATAAAGAATAACACATATAGATAGATAGATAGATAGATAGATAGATAGAGATAGAGAGAGAAAAAGGAAACAGTATACCAAACAGCTGCGTACGTACGGATAAGGAGATCAGATGGGGTTTGTTCTGATCAGAGATTAAGGAAGCAGGTTAACTTCAAAGGGGCAGACTTTCTCTCTCTATATATTCCCACTATAATACTATATCTATCTAGTGGGATTTGCCACATAAAGCATCTGGGTAACTCTAATCCAAAAGGAAGAAAACCCCATCTCCCCATACCCTTTACTAATGAATACGGACTAATCCACAATTTTTTTTTCTCTTCCTCAAATATTATCTACTAAACCAGCAAACTAAATTGGTATGTATAGTAATCCACAATTTTATTTAGAAAGATTAGTTTATATAAAGATTATATATTTGATTTTTACTGATATCTTTATTCTCGAAATACGAGGTACTTATATAATTTATAACTACTATTTAAAGATATACACATTGTAAATTTTTGCTTTTACAAAAAAATAAATTAGTCTAGTTATCAATTGCTAATTGAACTCAGGCATAAATCAACTTAGGGCGTGTTTGGTTTGCACATAAGAATCGGAATCGAAATGGGTATCAAATACTTGGTAACGGTAATGAGTTTTGGTGAAAGTATTTAACATGTTTGGTAGTACAATGGAATGAGAATGGTTACTAATAGTAGTGCTTGAGAATGAATAAGGGAATGAAACCCTTATTTTATTTGGGTATGTGTTTTTCGATTGATGGGGTATTCAAAACTCATAGTAGTGTTCTAATTAAAAACCTATCAACCAAACAACAACATTCACTTTCATATCCATTGCTATGGACAAAACCAACCAACCAACCAAACACACCCTTAAATTGTTCAAAGCTAATTGACTTAAATAAACAAAGTTAATAGATTATTCAGAGGTTAAATTTGTAATTTTGTAATTATCAAACTAACGTCGAGTGTTCTGAAGTAACTTTTTTAAATGAGAGCTCATGGGTTCAAACCTCAATTAGAGCGGTTGACTCTTTATATTTCAATAAGTTAAAAAATTATACTTAAACAATTGTTATATTGTATCAGAACTAGTAGTACTAGAAAAAACTTAAATGTGTATGTATATAGTATATTGAATTCTTACCATATATGGTTAAAAAAAAAAAAAGTATTGATATGATGGTTGTTAATTAGTTGTCGGCGTAATAATGTATACGGAAAATTTGGGTTTGGATATACGGATATGGTAATGTATTACGTACATTATTGACTGGCATGATAAGCAATAAGTTTTACATGCAAGCTAAGGAGATAGAAAATGATAATTTATAAAGTGTAAATAAAAGAATTGAAAGTGGATAATATATGGAAATAGGGAAACCAGGCGGAAGAGCAAAAGCTGGTGCCGCTGGTTTGGGATACTTATTCCCGGGTTCTACGCCACAGTCCATACGTTCTCACCCCACTGGTGATCCCAGCGGTGCCGCAGGCGATCAATGAACTCACCACCTTAATCAATTCTTTTATTCCCAACAAAGTTTGAAAACCAGATTGCAAGCTGGTAGCTCCATTATCTGTCCAATAATCCATGTGAAAATGGCGCAACTAAGTTAGCTTCCTAAACACAAAGTCATAAGTTAAATTTCTTATGAAAATTGTATATTAACTTTCTTGATTTGAGTTGATCAGTGAATAACTTAAATTGATGTTGGGCAAAGTAAAAGGTTAAATATATTTAACAATGGGTGATTAGGGGATTGTTGAGCAAAAGTTGACGAATTAAAGGACCTCGTCTAGTACCTTGCATTTTGAAAATGTGGTAACGTGGTATATAAGAAAATAAAATTGCTCATTCTCTGTGGGCTATAGTTATAGGCCTAATTGTATACGCTTTAACAAGTGGTATTAGAACTAGGTCACGGGTATGTGATGTGAAGGAGAATTGTTCTAGACCGGTAAATGGTCAAATTCAATAATTTTTGGTGGCTTGGCTAATGGCTAGGAGGACTGTTGGGCGGAGGCAGATGTAGGGTCAAGTACAACATCTCTAAAATGTGGTAGTATATAGGAAATAAAATTGTATGTGCATTTTGTGAGTTTATGATTTTTGACATAGTGATAATCCTTAAATGTTAAAAACTAGTTTATTTCGTTATAATTTTTTATTAACTATGATCACAATTCACAACATAGAATTTATTCAGTACATATCCTTAAATAGTGACGGGAATTATTTTTTTTAAAAAAAAAGTCCATGTGGAAATGGTAAAATGGAGTAAAAACAGGGTGGCGTTGAATTGCTTAGTTCAGAGGGCTTGTCGCCATTCGTGGGCGAAGCGGCGAGGATCGGTTCCTCTCTCTACGTGTCGTTTCGCCTCTGACGTACGTTACCCGTTTAGCAAAGAGAGCTCCAAAGCCTGTCTGGCCCGCTTTTTCTCGCCCAATGGCTACGTCCGCCATTAACTCCGCGCTCAATCGCCAAGCGGCGGATACCAAGACGGAGTTAAAGTTTATTCAACGGAGTTTTATACGTCTCTCCGTTTCCTTTCCTTTCCACCGCTATGCCCTTTTTAGCTCGTGCGTGCGTCGTCGTCGCCGTTACGTTCCGTTGGGCGTATTGGAGTGTATATATTGCATCTATCATGCATGAACTCATTCTAGCTCAACGCCAATTAGCCAATTCTATGCCCGTCTATAGCTCAATCATGAACGTTACAATGTAGTGTACTCTACTATATTATACTATTTAATTTAATTATCACGTGAAACCAAAAATAACATAAAGTATAATAATTAAATTAAAAGTGGATGGATGCATATGGATGGCTTCGAAATTTAGAGTATTGGTACGTATATGATGATGGAATATTGACAATTGGCTTAATCGAGTCGGTCCACCGCTCCAACTTAACAATATGGACGAATCCACGAGAACTAATTAAATCAGTACATGTGTGTCTTCTAACTAATGTGAACATTAGTTATTGCATTCACACGGGAATTATTTTGTTGTTATGTGAGCGATGAGATGAGACAGTATTAGTGCGTTACGATATGGGCGAACCCTCAAGAACTAATTAAATCAGTACATGTGTGCCTTCTGACGAATGTGAACATTAGTTATTGCATTCACACGGGAATTTTGTTGTTATGCGAGCAATGAGATGAGACAGTGTTAGTGCGTTACATTAGAGTCACTGATCTTTTGATTATGTTTAATAATGTTTTTCTATGTGTTGTACTTAACACTAGTATAAATGATAGTCCCTTTACAGTTTACATTGATGCTATCATATTCGGTTTTATGCTATGTTTGGCAAACCTAGGTGAAAAAGTAGCTGATAAGTTATAAGCTCTGACAAATAAAGCTTAGACGTTTGTATTGTGATGTTACTTTGTCATTTCAGCTACAAACTCTTGTACTTTGATTACTTAACACTTAAGCTAATAATATAGTAGAGTCGGATTGTTTAAATTTGAGTATTGTTTTTAACTCACTTTCTTTAGATCTTTCCTATATCAGTTTGGTTGTTAATACGCAATGTTATATGGTTGCTAGGGATATCAGGAACGTTTTTGTTCACCATATCAAGAAGTCACCAGCGAATCAAGTCGTTCATGTACTTGGAATCTTCCCCTTGATCACAAGCCAAATTAAATGAAAATCTTGACCTTCTCTATGAAGTTGATTTAATTTGCCAGATCCAAGTGTAGTCCTCCTCCTCTTCAATATCATCACCTGAAATCGACTGGTTCCTCGTATGTTCTAGGTTCGTGAGTATCTTCCCGACCTCCTTGTATTTTTAACTTCTTTAGATTAAGGATTATTGATTTTGTAATTACTTCAAAAAAAAAAAAAAAAGAAGCTAATAATATTGTTAATCATATGAGCGAGGCTACATATTATTTAACACCCATAAAATATTTGTTGATAAAAACAAGAGCAAGAAAGCATTAACACATACATAAAAATAAGAAAAAGATTTAGCAGTTTGACTATTGCTTACGTCCCTTACGAGAGAAGAATATCTTTTATTGATTTTGATGATAATACTAAAAATTCATAATTACAAACATCATATTTATAGATAACTTTACGATAATTTACAAAATTACATCAGTACTATATCATCAGGCACTACCCCTACACCCCCATTCAGTGAATCCAGTTCAGGTTCAAACATGAAGATCGACAGATGTTTTCACTTAGTTTTGCTTCGCTCGTCTCTGCTCTATTAAACTCCAACACCTATCATCTCTTAATAATATATGAGACACAATAATATTATTGATGGGCGTAAAAATGTACCCAACTGGGTGATGACATCAGTTCAATCGGTCAGCATAGGCAGCCAAACATATGCACATACAAAGGGGAACACCACGATCCTGGGAGAAAATTGAGGATTGCACTTACCATTTAGCACTTGCTTTCCTTTAGTAAATTATCTTATTTTGGTTTTGAAAATAATTTAATTAATAAAATTTTAAACAATTCGAGAATTAAATTAATTGAAATTAAAAATTACTCTAGTAACTATATTAACAGTTTAAAAGAAATTGAGGGATTTGATTAACTCTAAAATTTATATGCGCATTATATTTTTCTACACAATATTGCTCTTAGTGTGAACACACGAGAAACGGTACGTGCGGCGTTGAATTCAAGAAGTTAGAATTTGGCGTAGTTGATGACGACGACCAAAAAAAAAAAAAAAAAAAAAAAAAAAACGTATAATTATAAAGGGTTAAATTCATTGGGTTGATGCCGGGGTCCCGGATAGAAATTTAAATCCGTTTTTCCAGCTGTCATCGTGCCACGCGGCAGCCATGCAGCCAAAGATGACATGCAACTGTAACAGTTCATCGTGACGACAACGTTACAGTATAGTCAAAACAGAGAGCTTCTCTCTTACGGACCACTCTTTAAAGTCTTCACTATAATCCTTAGGAGAGCTTATGGGCTTGGGCTTCTTGGTCGGAGTTAGTAGGCTTGAATAGATTGAGTTTGTTTTTAATGGGCCTATTGGCCTGGCCCAAATCCACCAATTAATCTCATTCAGACACCTGACGAGACTAATGTAAATTCATGTTTTGGTCTGCCAAAAATGGTCCTTTCATACATTATGATTGTTACTACAGTTTAATGTAAGATCAAAAAGTAAATAAAGAAAATGATGCTTTTAATATTTCGAATAATTGATTTATGGGGTGTTTGGTTGTTAGTTGATTAGATTAGTGGATTTGATTTTTTTTTTTTTTGAATGCTACTGACTCTATTACATTGTAGTATCTGTGCACAATTGAATCATTTCTTCCGCTTTAATATATATAATATATATGTTATTTTTTGTTTGATTGGTTTGGCAATCGCTACTCGAATGTACGCTTTAGGTAAGTCGTTCATTTTTTTGTGGCTCTAAAAGACCAATGAGGTAAACAACAAATTATACCATGAATCATTAAACGAAATGACATTCACATTATACGTACATGTCATTTACATATTATGTGCATGTACTTAACATAGTATGTGTCCTAGTGCAATATATAATATTTTAACTGCGTATACAATTTTTTCACTAAAGTCCCCAATGTAAGATGGACCATTGTCTACGGTATAACATACAATGGGAGGTAAACCAGGTTGACTTATACTAAACATTGCTATCTTTGGTTTAGCCTGTAATTCTCAACCGCTACCAAAAGTGCACTTGAGAGAAGTTAGTATTGTAACCCTAATCAGCAAAGTGGTTTACTCATAATTGATCAGTTCATTACCAAAATTAACCATATGACCAACTTTGCTGGTTTTCGCAGTACTATATGCTACCTATATATGCGGGGAATATAGAATTAGTAAGTGTACTATCTAGCTAGCTATACGTACATCATCCGTAGCGGAGGAAGCCTGATGTTTGATATCCAATTGGCATGGCCGCTTCACCGCCTTGTTTCGCCACGTCAGCTCCTTTCTTGACCGTGGTTCCATGGCGCTTGCCAATTACCTGCTTTAATTTGCACAAAATTTTATTTTTATGTAGAGTATAATATATTTATATCCGATCTAAATATAAATATAAAAATTAATAAGTGTGAATGAAAGTTATACTCTAATTATTATTGTATAATTATACAATAATAATTACAAGTAAAATGTATTTCAAAAAATTATAGGTAAAGTGCACTGAAGATGTTGCACTTGTAAATGACAAGCAATACACGTGATAGTGTTGTGGAGTGCACTTAAAGTTTGAGATAATTATTAAAATACTATTGCACATTTTTTACTTGCTTCCCTTGATATTCCCAAATAGATGGATATATATATTGTTCTCATTTCTTTCTTGAATGCTGAACGATCTCACTTGAGTGTCCCCTAATATATACACATACCACACATACACAACACAACCATACACATGCAGTGTTATATATGGTATATAGTTGGGTTGTGGATGATGGTTTGAATTTCACAGGCACACACACATACATGTATATATAGAAATTGAATTGTGACTCTCACGGACAGTTTAGTTGGTACTCAGATTGTAAATTGTATACAGAAAAGTATTATCGAAATATCACAATAATAGCAGTGCAGAAGTTACCCCTCCACCATCTTGTCAAGTCGGTGTGTATGTGGGGGCTTTTGGTGCGAGGGATTTCAGATCATCTTTAATTTGTGGGCAAGAAATTGGGTTGTGGTTGAAGCTAAGGTTTGAATTTGTCATAAGTGATGTATACCAGTCGTAATAGATGACCCTTTAAAGGAGAATTGAATTTACCATCAGAAAACTACCAACCTGCCATTGCATTTACTTCCCTCACAGAAGTAGGTCATGCAATGTTGTAAAAACATATGCATTGTTCTGTCCAAATCACTACCACTCTTCAAATTCAAAACCAATATATACATACATACACACACACCAATATATATACATGTATTGAAATGAGGACAAATATATTATAGAAGACTATGCAGACAGGTGTAGTCGTGTGCCATTAGTCTGTATGTTGTATGCATGGTCAAATGTAGTCGTGTGCATAGGGTTGATAGGTGTAGTCATGTGCCATTAGTCTGTATGTTGTGTGCATGGCCTAATGTAGTCGTGTGCCATAGTTTGTATGTCGTGTGCATAGGTTCATTAATTAATAGAGTTTGTGTTCGAAACCTGATGTTTACATGTATGCTACTGTGTCAGTATTAAAATCTGTGCACGATACTAATTTTTCGTGTGTCCATTATTTGTCCGCACAGTCCTCTATATTATCACTGTCCTATGTGAACTCAACCATATATATATATATATATATATATATATATATATATATATATATATATATATATTACATTCAACCTCAGTTTGACTGTTTGATGTTTTACTTTTCCCATATATATACACCAGTCACAACATGTAGCTTGCATAGTTGCATGCATCTCTCTTCTTTCAACCCCCATTCAATGCCCAATGTCATAGTTAGGTGATACAGGCAATATTCCTTAATGCTAAGTTTGAATTCCTGCGCATGGCACTTATGGCCTCGAAATTCGTAATTTTACTATTAGCCTCTATGGTTAATTATAAAATGTTATTTATTTACACTTGTAGATCAGAGTATGTGATCTAGATATATGCATGCTATCATAGTGTTATTGTCATGGTGGTTACATGCGGTTCTCAAAAATAGTAGCTTATTATAAAAGTTGAACATTTGTTAGCCTCAAACAAAGTTCACATTTAGACTCGTAAAAGGATAATTTATGGTGATTCAGTAGTTGTGAAACATAAATACTGCTAGCACGAGTTTAGCTCATTGATTCATAGATAATAATTGGAAGAAATACAAGAGTTCGAACCTTGTAATGTGGGGATTATTCTCAAATTGAACAGATCTCTTGTACGCATTGACATTTAGCCTTTCTATTTAAATGTTTTATCTTGTCGGGATGTGGGCCCTTGAAATTGGGGAATAAGATTCAACCATTTAGGAGAAGAAATACAAATTCTAAACTACCCAGTACACACTAGCTATTGCCAGATGTCCACAATGTAACCCAACATACAAACAAAGCTAAGCTGGCAGCTGGATGTCCATCCAGCAACCTAAGCTCTTAGTAAAAGCTTTTTGTTTAACTCCATTCAATGTTTCTACCTATCCACTGTAACCCTTTTTTTGCCTCTATAAATGCAACCCCTCCAAAACTCTTTCAGCCATCAAACTTGTAAAGAAAGGAATATCGGCAGTGAAAAGAGAAAGAAAAATGGCGAAGCTATGCGTCACTTTCTTCCTTCTCGCAGTTGCAGTTCAGGCGACGTGGGCCGCCAGAGAAGTTCCCGGCGCCGGCGGCAACGATAAAGGGCTGAAAGACCAGAAGAATTACTACTCGTACGGCGGGCTGGGCGGCACGAGTGGGATGGGCAACGGCGGCCTCCCCTTCGGCGGAGTCATGGGTGGTATGGGAACCGGCGGTAATATCGGCGCCCTTCCTTTCAACGGAGGTGTCGGCGGCGGCATGGGGATTGGTAACATGGGCGCCGGAGGAAATAACTTGCCGGCTTTCGGTGGCGGAAATAACATGCCGGGTTTCGGTGGCGGAAATAACATGCCAGGTATCGGTGGCGGCGCTGGTGGAGGTGGAGGTGGCGCCGGCGCCGGCGGTGCCGGTAACCTTCCGCTTCCCTGAGCAAGTTTAGTTTTACTACGTACGTGGAGCAAGGTGGGCGTGGTTTGTGAGAGAGTGTGAGTTAGTTTTACGTAGTTAATTACGTACGTTACGTTGTTTCCTAGTTAATAACGTTGGGTATGGTGTGTTTGTTTAGTATCTTTTCCATTTAATTATGTTATCTTATATTATAATTATTACTCACTGTTTAATTTACAGTATCGTTGTTCTGTATTTGTATTTCTTTTTTGCATGGGCAAACAGGCGCTTATTGCATGCATGCATGCATGGTAGGCGAAAAAATTGCTAGTGTTCATATCGGGAAAAGATGGTTAAGTTTACGTGAACTATAGTCATAGACAATTGGACTCAACATCATAACTTCACCTACCAATTTGATTTAATTATTCTCAAGAGTCGAGACATGTTAAACAACTCAAGTATCACGACACGTTGAGCTAAATTTGTCCATAATACTTGAGTCAAACTATTTACTAGAGTCCACAACTTAATTTCATTTTTTGTCCTAGATTTATAAGTGACAATTCACTTTTAGTCCTTTTTAGAGTTAATTTTATTTTTTGTCTTAAATTTATAAGTGAAAGTCCACTTTTAGTCCTTTTCTGTCAAAACATCCTCATTTGGTTATAGTATTATTGTGGCATGATCATTTTTGGTTTTCTGTCAACAAAATCGTTAAAATGTCATTAAATGTATTGACATTTTGATCTTTACAAAGTATAGGTTGACTCGCTATATTTTTATTTTTAATTTTTTGAAAAAAAATCATAATTGAATACCTAAATGTCATTGTATTTTACGAAATTTAAGCGATTTTGTTGCTGGAGGACAAAAAAATGGTCATGCTACAATAATACTAGGACCAAATAGAGATGTTCTGGAAAACAATTGACTAAAAGTCGACTACCATATATATATATAAATCTATGACTAAAAATGAAATTAATTTTTTTTTTTTACATATTTTGTAAATATATCATTACAATTTTGTACAAATATGTTTATTAAAAAAAAACACTAACAGAGATATGATACACAGATTGAAACTTTGAATCCTACCAAGAAAAAAAAAGTGTGATTTTGTTGTGAAAAATACTATACATATCGTGATTTAACTCGATGAAGAAAACGATAAATACTTTGTAAAATTGCATTAAATTTGAGTTGAACTTTAAACTTGGAGTGTTTGGAATTGATTGAATTCAATTACACCCCTATGCAACACGTACAATCAACTACTCCCTCCGTCCCGAATTGGTTGTCTCATTTGCTTTTTGCACGCTTTTTAAGGAATTAAAGTAAATGTTATGTATTTTCCAATTATGCCCTTCACTTTTTCACTTTTGGGAATAAAAGCAAAAGTCATAAGGGTAATTTGAGAAAAAGTAGAATGATGGTGATGTTCAATTTTGGAAAGAGGACAACATTTTGGGACAAACTAAAAAGGAAAGTAAGACATTCAAAATGGGACAGAGGGAGTATATGAAATCAACACAATTAAAGCTTGTCGGATAATATATATACTCAACAACTCTAATAAATTCACTCTACCAATATTAGTACAAGAGAGTGAACATAACCGTACCATTCTACAAACTACTCAGAATTCATAGTTTCTATAATTCCATGTATAAGGGGTGGAGATCTATAGGCAGTGTGCATTTTTTCCATTGTAAATTTTCATATTCGAAAGATTTTTTTTTTTTTTAACAATAAAAATATCTTTTTTGAAGAATTTAGAAAATAATTAATTCATAAAATTGAGCCAAAAGCAGTGATGTGAGACGGGGCCATGTGTTCTCACATAGTACAGATGGCTACAGATTTCATCAATGTTGTGAAGCAGAGCTTTTAATGTTTACAGAAAGCTGATATAAAGGGAAGAAGGAGCATTGAATGCCACCGTACAAATTGAGAAAAGTAATTCTTCACTACATGTAAAGCCCTTCAGGGACTCCCTCTTTCTTCTTGAACATCACCTTGTCCTTGGCTTTCTTGAAATCAGCATGAGTTACCTGCAAATTTTGCAATACTTGGGGTTAGATCACACTTCATAACCAACCAACCAACATTTGGGAAAGTAAATCGAGACATGTTTTTACCTTCATACGCCTCTCTCTTAACGCGAGCAATCCAGCTTCAGTACAAATGGCCTTGATATCGGCTCCAGAAAACTCGTCTTTTGTCATGACAAACTCTTCTAAGTTGACATCATCAGCCAGGGTCATCCTTGCTGTGTGTATCTAATCACATAATCAAAAGTTCTACTTAGACACGAACAGGTAGTAGTTATGGGTGAATCACCCTTTTGCAGTTTCGTACTAAATGTGATCGAGCCATGTGCATACCTGGAAAATCCTCCGCCTTGTTTTGATATCAGGAAGAGGAAATTCAATTTTCCTGTCAATTCTGCCAGGTCGAAGCAGGGCAGGATCAAGGCTCTCAATCTTATTAGTGGCTAGGATTACCTTCACATCTCCCCGTGAGTCAAAACCATCTAGCTGGTTAAGCAGTTCAAGCATGGTACGCTGAATTTCACGCTCACCACCCGAGTGTGCATCATACCTGTAGATGTTAAATGTTAACTAAGGATTCCACAACATTTTCAACATCCCCCTATATATCAAAAACTTACCTTTTGGTACCAACCGCATCAATTTCATCAATAAAGACAATAGCAGGTGAGAGTTCATCAGCAACCCTAAATAGCTCTCTCACCAATTTGGGACCATCTCCCAAGTACTTCTGTATCAGTTCACTTCCAACAACACGCAAGAATGTAGCTGAAGTTGAGTTAGCAACTGCCTGAAGATCATTGATGGGCAATCTGTTAGAATATCTGTTCCTAAAATCATGAGGTAGTGAAGGAAAATGCCAGCCAAAAAGCAAATGCAGTGCACAGCATAGACTGCTCTTTTGTTCTGTATGGTGGGGAACATAATAATTATAATACATGCTATAAAAAATTCCACACATCAAAGGGTGGATTCCATGTCAACCATGTAAAATCAGCTCCATGCTATAAGGCAACTCATTTTATTTGCACAGTTTCATCTTTTCTTTTACTATTCAAAGAAATTATGTTTGTACACATTTCAACCAGTCATGAATTCAAAGATTTCTTCAGCAAACCTGATGCCTCACAGAATTAGTGATTTCTCCCTCAGCAATACACTTACAAGAATAATACCACATAGAGATACATAGAGTTGTGAGCAAACCTTTGCAAGCAATGTTTTACCAGTGCCAGGCTCTCCATACAGAATGACTCCTTTAGGAGGTTTAATACCGATGTCTTCATACAGCTCAGGATGAGTTAATGGAAGCTCGACTGCTTCCTTGATCTCCTGAATTTGTGCATCTAGTCCACCAATATCAGCATATGATTCCAAAGGAGCCTTCTCAACCTTCATTACAGAAACCATGGGATCTACATCATCTTGAAGAAGTCCAACAACAGAGAGAACCTGGAACAGCAGGAAAGATCATTAAAATAATAGATCCCTATTTCATGTGCTTAAAGCAATGAGAATAAATTCATCATATAATAAGTACAAAAAGAAATAAGATTATTGGGACATAAGATAGTGGAATAACTTTTGTTTTCGCCCACTCTTACTGAATTGGAAGAAAAATAATCAATGAGATACATCTCGAATAAAAGGGATCTCTCAATAATATCAAAGTTGTAAAAGGCGTTAGGTGCTCGTCGGGCGGTGGATGGGCACCTAGGTTCCTTAATAAATTTCTTTTTTATACATTTGATAAAAACAATAAAGCATAAAAGCCTAACCCTAGCCCAAAACTTAAAAGTTCAGCACAAGCCCAAACTCTCCAAAGTTAAAAATCTAACCCTAATTTAAGTCCCAAAATTTCAGTGAAAGCAATGACTAGATGACTTCCAAGCGACGATAGCGAGCTGTGACAATGGGCTTTGACACGCCAAGGAAATCCAACCGTCCCACAAGGCAAGGGGCTTTGCAAAGGGGTTTAGGTGGCGAGCTACAACTATGATGGGCAACTGAGCAATGAGTGACTGTGAGGGCGTGAACTCCAGCAAAGGCAACAACAACACAGGTAAAATGGAAAACTTGTCCGACTAGTCAGTCAACTCGGTTGACTAGTTGGATGGCCACCAAAGTAGGTGCCTACATCAGAACATGCATCGGCCTAGAGGCGCCTGGCACCTATGTGGCGCCTAGGCTGATTTTTGCAACGCCATTAATATCTATGCATATGTAGTGTTTCTGAAATTTAAATGGAAAGAGTATATAAGTTGAGCTCGTGAAATTGATCCCAAGCTGTGAAACACCAAAGACAAGCTCTTTATTTTTCAGGTGGTTTAGATCATTGTTGTCCTTTCAGTTAAAAAGGATTAGGAAGACACCAGAAGATGAAACTACAATCTTCAAGAATTTCACAGCTTATTGGACTAGCAGAATTTTACATGGATTATTCCTTTTCGCAAATAGAGAACACTATAATCCACTGCCTTTCCATAAACTCCATGATATTCAAAGTTAATAGAACATCCACTAATGCAATAATCTAAGGCACTAACTGTCAGAATTCTTAAGTAACAAATGGTTTACCTAAAAACAATAAGTTATTGACTTATCATGCCATTTTCTCAAGAAATCTATACATTCCTCAAACCTCGGCTCAACATTCCCGAAATCCCAATTTTTCCTATCAAACCCTAGGCAATTCATCACCGTAAAATCAATGCGCATTCATTAGGAAAACAACATTCCCGAAATCCCAATTTTTCCTATCAAACCCTAGGCAATTCATCACCGTAAAATCAATGCACATTCATTAGGAAAACAACATTAATGGAGAAAATTAGACAATTACCTTATTGTGCATTAAAATTGCACATCCAGGCTCGAGCTGATCTTTATCAACGAACGATAAAATAGATACATAGTACTCCGGCCCCACTGAAGAAGAAACGATGGCATGGTTCTCATCAATCAGCTCCTCCAGATTCCCGACGCTCATAGGTGAGCCCCGAAGGTCATCGACTTTGGATCGATCCTCTTCGGTCTTTTCTTCCTGGGGTTTCAGCCGTTCCTGATTAGCCACGAACTCTTCTTCCATCAATAAATAGTCTTTAATTCTCTCGAGCTTCAGGAGCCGGAGTTTGCACTTGGTCAGCGGAGTAACAGTTGGAAGCCGAGCAGCCGCTTCCGAACCCTTCTGCTTCCGCTGTTTCCGGCCGACGCGGGCCGGCGGCGCCGCCGGCTCGAACTTCTTATCCTTCTTGTCATCATTTTTACGATCGCCGGGGAGCTGCCGATTCAGACCGCCGGGAGTTCCTTGACCCATGATTGTTCTTCCTTAGAAATTTCAAGAGCGAAGCGCCGAGAGATTTGTGCAATTGAAGATCGAAATTCAGTTCGGATTTGAAGCGACCTTTCTTCTCACGAAAGAAATGTCGATATAACGGGCCTACCCCTAAAAAGGCCCAAGCCCAGTATCTATTACAGAACCCTTATAAGCCCAATAGCAGCTCGATCAATTGTTATATCGTGTACCAGGGAACCCAATGCGTCCTAAAATCCCATGTTTCGTATGTACATAATTATATAGTAGAATACACATAAACCTTTAATATAATACACATAATTTTAACATAATACATTGATAATACTAATTCTCCCAGATGTTAGTTGTATGTACTAAATACATAAAATATATGTCTGAACAAGAGGAAGAATCACAAGAAAATAGCTCAAATTCCCTTTTTATTCATCTTTTGTTTGTGCAGAGAGAATTTAGAGAAAATGGGGGAAGGGAGAGCTTAGAGTGAGAGAGAGAGCTCATGGCTCCAAATGGGCCAAAGATCCCCTCACTCAGAGGGCTAGAAGCCCTTTTATAGGGCCACCGAGGTGGCGGGTTTGACCCATCTCGGGTTTGACCCGTCACCTTTGACCCCGACCCGTAGGCCAAGACCTGAATCGCGAGACTCCGACCCGACTGTAAGCGATGGCACGGACCTGGAGTATATAACTTATCATACATAATACATATAAACTCTTAACATAATACATAATACACATAAACTCTTAAAATATTACATATAAACTCTTAATGTAATACACATAACTCTTAACGTAATATATATAAACTCGTAACATAGTACACATAAACTCTTAGGGCGCTACGTTGTGCATTCTGGTGCACAATATAATTTGCCCAAGTCGATAGTTCATTTGCTTCGACTAATCACAAGTCCTATTTCAACGATAATGCAAGAGTTTGAATTTTAATGAAATCTGAGGGTGATTGGGAAACTTTGAGCGTCCGATCAAGAAAACTCCTGCAACAAGCAACGGAACAAGCATTGGTCAGCCCTTTACACTATTCCTTCTTTCGTCAGGAATAGCTGGTCGGAAGCTCAGCACCGATCAAAGGAGATGAAGGCCTCTTGTATGAGCAAAGTATACAAGCAAAGGTGAGAACCTATGGACTAACTAAAATATTCGCAACTCGCAATTTACATCCTCCAGCGGCTCTTGGTCAGGGACGTTTATACTATGGACCAAAGTTTATATTGCATTGTGAACTCTGATATAAAAATTCTGTACCTTCAGTTAACACATTCTATACATATAGTTAACAATTTATGTACATATAAACAAATAACTTGATAATTGATAACACATAATATGATAGTTATAGGTATAGAAACTATTAACTGCAGGTACAAAATGTGTCAACTATAGATACATAATCTTATTTAATAATTGCTGACACATAATATGATAGCTACATGTACAGAAACTATCAGCTGCATGTATAAAATGTGTCAACTATAAATACAGAATCTGAATGTTATTTTTGGACCAGAGTCTACAATACAAGATAAACCATTAGACCGTTATCCATCGTATAAAGAATACCTAATGTATCAAAATATATATCGGGCCTATCACTAGAAGTCCCAAGCCCAATATGTATTCCAAAACCCTTATAAGCCCAATAGCAGCTCTATAGCCCACTTAGGCTTCCATCAAAAGCCCATTAGCCCAAGCTTTTATACATCTATAGCAGCTCTCATGCTCGTGAAATTCAGCAGAGAAGATGGGGCCGAAGAAGTGTGGAGTTTGCGAAGAAGCTCAGTCTAAGTACAAATGTCCCAGCTGCGTTATACCCTAGTAAGCTTGCTTTCTTCTTTCTTTCTCCGGTTTTCGCTCCATCTTCAATCGACCATTATAGTTTCAGAGAGATTGCTTGAAAATAAAAATTGAAAAAGATCACTTTTTTTCATCTCGCAGTTGTTCCCTGACATGCTTCAAGAAGCACAAAGGTTCAATCTCTGGCCACTGTGCAATATAAGATTGATTATTATCTGTTTTTGTTGATGTTTGATTGCAACTTTGATGATCAAATTCGAGTGGTTGTGCTATTTTAGTAGAATTTTGTATCTTTTAGTATAATTTGGATGCTTGGCTTACCCGAGGAGACTTCACGATTTTTGCAGAAATTCCATGTGGAAAACCCCAGCCTTCTTCAGAAGAAAATTTGGGTAAGCTTTGTTGTGAAATGTCAAGTCTTTGAATAAACAGAAATTTGATTACTGCTTTTCTGTATTATTTCTTGGATATGTTGCTGTAGTAGTGTTGAATTGTTGTTGGCTGGTGATAATCCTGACTGAATGTACTATGAATATATATATATATATTTATGACATGTGAGAATATTAACCTATAAATGATGAGTTAAAAATAAAATGGTGAGGATGGGGCATTAATTTGTAGCTATTGATTAAAGGGAAAAAAAAAACGGGATTGTGATAAATTCCTAATTATTTCCAAAAGAAAAATAAAGTAAAACATTGAGAAAATATAAAATTTTGTGAGGTCGGGGAATCCCCTCTCCTGGATGGAGATGGGGATACGCCCCCCGCCCCGCTCTATTGACATCCCTAGTTCTGTTGTATAAGTTGCCAGATATAATGCTTGTTAGCCCATGAAAATTGATTAGATAGCATGATTTGACTATAAGGTGAATATGACATGTTTGTGGAATTTTCCCAAGAGTTTTTTTGTAAAGACCGTTGCATCTATCTCTCAATCTCTTGTGCTTTTAACATTATAACGTTATATCATTTTATATCCATCAGCTCCTACTCCTGCACTGCATGTTGATAAACCATTGTACGTTGATGAGCCAAGCCAGGTGCTGACGCAGTCACAACTCGAGTCTGTAGGTATATCTGATGGATGTCCCTCGTGCAAGATTCTTCTTCATTTGAAGTCGCAAAGTAAATTAAGATATTTTTCTTTCTGGGTATTTATTTTTATCGTCCCCTTTCATCAGCTTCATCCAGTGAAATATGCGAGGCACTAAGGAGTGAGGAGCTTCAGAAACTTATATGCAATATAGATTCTTCTACGGATGCCGAGTCTGTAAGTGTTATTAGCCCTGCTTAATGTGACTATAGATTCTCTTGACATGTTTGTTGAGCGTCTGAGAAGATACCCACCAGCCACCGGGACATCATTAACTAAATTTTCCACTTACCCAGGACCTCGATAAAGCTATGCAGAAGGAAGAATTTCACATACTTGCCCAGAAGGTATTTTACTTCCATTATGCTTTATGAAAGCGACTTTTTCAGGAAAATGTACTTTCCATAGTGTGGCACAACTAACTCTAAATATACTGCCAATGTATAGATCTTATCTACCATCAGTCCTTGAGGTTCGGTTTTTGACCATGTTCTCGATTGTATATTAATGTGGAAGAAGGAAGCTATTCCTTATGCAAGGAGGAATCTGCCGTGATCTGTTTGGACTCTTTTTCTTTTTTCTCTTATGAGAGCTCGTGAGATTTAGCCATTGCCCATTGGTCATATCTTCAACAATTTCATTGAGTGAAACCACTTTAATACATCGATTCTATGGCAGTAATTACATGTTAGCTGTGTTATTTTTGTACTGAGAAATGCCCGAGCAGGCTGCACTCTTCTTCCTGCTTCGCTTACACTACAAAATTTAGTTGGGAAGACTTCTCATCATTGATCCGCCTGGGAATCAACCTGCAAATGCAGAGGTACCAACTTGAGTGGTTAAGCAAAGTGGAGACTGTTTCATTTGCGCCATAAAAATAGCCAAAAGTTCACTAGAAAGATGATGAATCAGGAATAGAACTGGAAGTTTACCACATTGCAGAGTTGTTGGATTCTCAACATCTTTGCTGCTGCAGGGCTTGCTCTTATTAGAATGTTCCGCCATCTCGTTCTGAAAGGGAAAGTAAAGGTCCGTTTACTAACTGGAGAATTTCTCTAGTTTTTTGGAAACTGGTGGGGAATTAGAGAATAAAAAATAGAAAACATGTTTAGTAGCACAGTTTTCCATTTCCATTTTGAAAACTGGAAACGATTTTCCAGATTAGAAATCTGGTAAACTTCTAAAAACATGGAAAACAGGATCATTTATAGCACAGTTTTCCATTTTGATTTTTTTTAACACTTTAGTCTTTCTAGCAAGTTTTTTCCCGACAGAGCATCTGGGAAAATGTAAATCATGGTAACTCAACTGAACATCTCACTTTAAGAGGTTACTCCCACACTGCCGTTGGTGAGACTCGATCCCTGGTCATTCTTCCAAACTTTCACCTCTATGACCAGTTGAGCCACCCATGCGGGTTTCTAGCGAGTTTTTGACCTAACATCACATGTAATCCTGTTCTAATTGTTGCACGCATGCTAGTTTTAGGTGATATTTGGTCGGAAAACTTAGCAAGAGGCTAAAAGTGGTAAGAATTTGTGAAACTCGGGTGGGAAAAGGTAAGAGATGGAGATGGATAGCGGCAACTTCAACCAAGCTAGTCAAGCTGTTGACATGGTAATTATAAGGTTACAAATTTGACCCCGGCCTATTAGCCTTCTTTGTAAGCTAGTTTACCTCTTTCCCGTTGTTTGCCGACTAGAGTCACAAGACGGTGTTTACTCAGTTCACACCCACGTGTTGTGACTGTGGGTTTCCCTCGTCACTTCCCAAAAAGAAGATGGAAAAAAGATGAATGTTCAACCTAAGACTACTGTTGCAGCTTACCATTGAAGGTGTAACTTGTGTCTGTGTTGGGAATGGTGGGTGGCTAGAGTTATGAGGTGAGTTGAGCATGGGATCTGTGTGGTTTAATGCCTGAATTCTTGAGGGATCTGCCATGGAAAATGGAGTAGGCATTGGAAATGCAGGCATAGGAAACCTTGGACCCCCCATTGGATATGGCGCCACAGGGGGATTCATGCCCATCCCAATCCCCATTGCAGGCATGTACTGCTGGATCCCAGGAAACATCATCGGAATCATGCCACACCCATGTCCCAAAGACATCATCTGCAGATCAAGAATGTCCATTCAGTATAGAGACTAAGGTCACAAGATGAGATTTACCCAGACCATACCATCTGATACTAACTGCGAGTTTTCCTCATTACTCAAAAAAGACAGATACCTGCACTTGCAACTGGAGCGATTTTAGATACTCAATTGCTTCGTCTAAAATCGAAGCCTTGTCCAACTGAATTCAAGAAAAGAGAGTATGAAGATTATATATATGTATATACATATATAACTTGAAGCTAGCTAGCTAGCTAGGTAGAAGATCATATCAGATCAGATCAGAGCACCAAAACCTTGTTGCATCGCGGTATAAGTTGCTGCAGAGCTCTCATCTTCTCATTGATCCTGTCGCGACGTTTCTGCATTTGATTGATTGTAGCAAAGAAGAAGATGAAGAAAAAATTACAGGATTCTGTGTAATGGTTAACAAAACTGCATTCATACCCTCTCTGAGAGATTATGGACTTCTGCTGCGCGAGATCGCTTGGAAGACGTTTGCTTCTTTGCATTATACCCAAAGTCAGTGTCCTAAGATAACAAAAGACAGCAAGAAATTTGAGTCTATCTTAACCCTTCATGCATCACAACAACCACCCACCGAATACGTTCCGTTTTAACTGAAAGTTTAAAAATTGTTAGTTACCGACACTTCTACTGAATTTGAGTCTTTGATGACTTAATTGATTTTTCGTTGAAACTTGCAATCACTACTCGGAAGTGTGTACTGAAGCACAAAGAGTTAATATCGCATCCACTGAAAATCGAACCCATGGCTTTCCAGTTAGTAGAGCCACTTCGTCCACTAGACACAAGGTCATTCATTATGAATCAAAATTTGAAAATAAGAAGGATCCCACAATCCTGAACCAAATTCGTGATGAATTTTGACACTAAAACAATAGTCGTGGATGAAAATTGGTAAGAATTAAATATGTGAATCAAAACTGTCATTTTGTTAATACTCATGGGACCAAAATTGGTATTTACTCTTTTTTTTTTTTAGTTTTTTTTTTCCAACTTTCTATTTGAGTTTTATGTCCTATCATTTTCCTTTGTGTTCTATAGCGGTACACTAGGCAGAACCCAAAGACTATTATACGATTTCGGAAGCAAACACGGCATGGCGCATGGTAGTCCACCGGTGCCATGTACAACGGAAAGAGAAATTAATCCAAATTTTAAAATTAACTCTCAGTAAAAGCCGTGTATTAGTCTTCTTAATTTAAAATAGTTAGCCACTATATAGGACACAACTCCAGGAAAGAAAGTTTATGGGACAATTATTTTTGTAATTACAAAATTCTAAATTAAAGAGTGTTCTATTAATTTTCTTAATTTGAGTTAATCAGTTACGAGCATCTGTGATTTATGATTTTACCAACTATTTGTCACCCAAAAAAATTACTTAGTAGTTTACAACATCTGATACTAGACTAATTCTGTTACATAAGCTACCAAATCATACTTTCTAAACTTTTTACTCCTTGATGTGGCGGACAATGATAGGTTACTTTTTTTTTTTTTTTTTTTTATGTGAGTCTCAGTACAAGTGTCTATATCAAGATTTTGTATATCAGAGTAAAAGTTAGGAGTAGAAAATGGAAGTAGATATAATATTTTCTGAGATGAATTTTTATGGTAAAATAATTAAAAAATAAGAAAAAAAAAATGAAGAAGAAGAAGTGTAGCTAACTGCTCACCGCATTATGACCCTCGTCGTCCGTTTCGCTTCCTTTGGCCTTCCGGTCGTCCATCGCCGTCGCCGGAGCTGTCGACTTCTCCGCGCTGACGCTGGCTCCGGAACCGTCGTCTGGAGAAGACGTCACTGTCATTTCCTTGGCTCCCGTTGACGCGCCCGCAGCTTCAGTCCCGCTCATAGCCCCGCCGCGCGGGCCTAGGTTTCCGCCTGAAACCTGCGCCGTACTATCTGCAACGTGAGAATCTCTATATTCGCTGGGAACTATCGGAGTATCATTTGACTCCACCACCGTCGACGCCGCTCTCGACGGTCCAGCAGGCGGCCTACACAACCGCGCGAAGTTCTGGGAACGCAGGACGTCGGTGCGCCCCGAGGGAGGTATAGGCGGCAGAGGAGCGGGCGGCCGACGGACCTCCGGCGCAGATGCGCGGAAATCGCGCGGCGGAGCCACGGCGGCGGCGGCGGAGGACGAAGATGGATACAGGAGATCAGCGGAGAGATAAGGAGAGTCGTCGACGAGAGGATAGTGAAGCCAAGACGCCATCTCGTCTTCTTGCATGAATAGTTCCGGCTGATGATGAGACGTAGCCATTTCCTCCTCCGCCGATCCGACGACCTCTCTGGCCGCCGGAACCGGAATCGCCGCGTCGCCGCCGTGAGATCTCTTCACCGATCTCTGGTGGTTCTGAGTGTGCACCACCACCTGACCGTTCTGCCATAACAACTCCATAATCTCATCTTCCATTGCAGACTTCTTTGCGCCGCCGCTTAAACCCGCCGCAGACGGCGGCGCAATCATCGGAAGAGGAGAGTAATCCTCGTCCATTTCGAACTCCGGAACCGCGCAGTGATGATTCATCGTCACCTTTGCAATAACTTCATTAAAGCAGAAAAAAAAACTGAAGATCAGATCGATGATGAAGACGATGAAAAGCGATTAAAGAGTGGATTGAAATGCAGCTTTTGAGTTTGAAGGACAGCGGAAGAGATAAGGGGTTGTCTGTCTAGGTAGCTAGCGTTTAGGTAGCTTGAGGAAAGGAAAAGAATCAGCCAAAAAAAAGACAGAAATTAATGATGGATTTTGACGCCATTAATGTAAGATCAGAACACTAAAATGTTTGTGTCATAAAACACATTTCCCCACCTCTTTCAATCACTGGCTTATCATCACCACCAACTCTTAATTTTTCCATCTCCCACTTGACAACTCCCATACCATCATAAGCTATCATGTCTCCCTCTCTCTCTTTTAAAATTCATCCCATACTAATAATATAATAATCAAATATTTGGCCCAGACTCATTAGCAAACCTAAAATAAGTTTATAAGTTTTGCTTTGCTGATCGATCACTAGGGTTCATAAGCTTTGCTTTGTATTTGGGGGCGTGTAACCTATAGGCTGATTAAGGTACATCCCGCAATTTACTTAATGCAGAAGTGGTGGGGCTTTACCGGCACATTGAGACATATTTTACGATTTACCGGCCTCCAAGACAGGAGCTAGTGGTGGGACTTTTGCTTTGCATTTGTAGGTCTATTGACAGTTGAGACATATCTAACTATTTACTTCATCCACTCGTCTCCAAGGCTGGAGTAGTGATGAACTCTTAATTAGTTTGAGGTTCAAATGTATAATGATAAAATGTTTGATGTGAAACAAACTAAATATAATTAAAATAATAAATGAGAAAATTACCAATTTGGTCCTTCGACTATGAGGATTTCACTAATTTGGTCTTCGACTATCAAAATTACTCAATTTGGTCCTCGACTATGACATTTTTACCTGATTTAGTCCTAAGTGTTATTTGCAGGTCAAACCTAAAAGACAATTTTGGAATTTAAAAAAAGTATATTCCTTCTTATTCCCTAAATCTAAGTCGTTTGTTTTATATAGATAGGTTATTTGTTTTCGATAGCAGTCACAGCTTCAATATGCAACCAAAGTGCAATGAATCATCTTCATCCGGTTATTAGAATTGAATGATGTTCGAAAATGGAGATGCTTATAGCTGGATGAAAATGATGTTGGCACAAGGCAGCAAATTTTTGAACATCATTCGATTATTATAGCTGGATGAAGATGATTCACGGCACTTTGGTTGCATATTGAAGCTGCGACTGCTATCGAAAACAAATAACCTATCTATATAAAACAAACGACTTAAATTTAGGGAAGAAGAAGAAAGATGCTTTTTTAAAATCTCAAAATTGCCCTTTAGGTTTGACTTGCAAATAACACTTAGGACCAAATCAGACAAAAATGTCATAGTCGAGGACCAAATTGAGTAATTTTGGTAGTCGAGGACCAAATTGGTGAAATCCTCATAGTCGAGGGACCAAATCGGTAATTTTCTCAATAATAAATTTATACTTACAATTCTAATTATTGTTTACAATTTGGCATGTTCAAAGATTATAGACAAGGATACCATATCTGGTATACCTAATTATAATCATGTTTTTCTGTTATATATATATTGTTGTTCATCGTAACTCTCATGGACATGACAAATGCCCTATCTTGATCACTGTCTGATACAAAGGCATACATCGTTACGTTTACTTACACCAAGATAATGGGAGGCGTAGAACACCAAAATTTTCGGGTTAAAAGGAAAATTTTTGGTGATACATTATATTTTATGGGAAGAAAAAAAAAATACTAACCCACTTTTTATTTAGAAAAATTATAGTTCAGGCAAGAAACTTTGTTTTAAAAAAGAAAAAGAAAAAAAGATCAGAGTAAAATAGACCGCAGATAGGAAGTATAGCTGACTAAGGATGGTTGGATCGATAAGTTTATAGTGTTTAAGCTAATGCTAGTTGGATTCTGAAATTGGGGATGATTTGAGTTTACCGGTAACCAAGTAGTGCTAATTTGGCGAGGCTTGATGGGTGGAAGTGACCAGTTGATCGGTCAAGTGGCATGCCAAACTTATTAGTCTACCAGTCTAATATTGCGATAGGCATAATTTGACCTAACTTAGCCCGTTCAACAAAAAAAAAAAATCAATTAAATTATCATATAACATCATCATATCATAATAATAGTGTTAAAACCATCATTTCATTTTTCATCTTTTTTGCTACATGTAAGATGGGAAATTTGATTAATGGAGTAATTAAATGATTGATTATCTTTGCTTTCAAACAAAAATGATTGATTATCTTTAACTTCTTGAAGCTGGGGCTCATGGACTCCTAAGCGAACAAAACGGCGGCGTTATAGCGTCTGTCATATCGAGGTGGTCACGCCAAAGCAAATAAAGACGATATTTCTTAATCACAGCATTTTTAATTGTAGGACCCAGAAATAGAGACACCCCATATGTACGGTGCATCGCATACCAAGTACCAACACAATACCTCTTCTACTTTTCTATAAAAATTTGTTGTTAAACATTTTACCTTTTTAAATTATTTTTTAGGAAGTAAACCTGCGGTCACTATTTAAATATTTATACTAAATAAATATAAATTATATATTTATCACATCAGATGGTAAAAAAAAATGATAAAAGGAAAACCAATTCAAAATAATAATATGCTTATTGTTTACCATTATACTTTCAAGTCTCAAATAATCATTTTTCTCAGTGATAAGTTGATAACTCATCAAATATACGAACTTTATTTATTGTACTCATATATATATAAAGAATCATATTACATATTTCTCTCTTAAAATTACTTCTTATTTTTCACATCATGACATATTTTTATTCTATTAAAGTGTGTGTGTGAATATATATATATATATATATATATATATATATATATATATATATACACACACACACACACACACACACACACACACAAAAGTAGTCAACTATTATAAAGAGTAACAAATTTTATTTTAAAATTTTTTTTAGAGAAATAAAGAACTTCAAAGGCATAACTCGGTTAGTTGATCTAACTCTGTTCCGACATTTATTTTAAAATGTAATTCTTTTTGTAATTTACAATTTTTACCGAACTTCAAGATAGAGGCATATGAGAACCCATTGGGATAGGGTATGATCCTTTTTAGAAGAGAGAAATATCATTGATCATATATAATTGTATTGTGCAACGCGGTTCGGATCGATTGGACTTAGGCCATTGAACATGTTGAAGTCAACTTTGAGGGCACATTTTTAACTTTCTGTTTGTTTTCCTAATGTCAAATCTGTCGGACATTTTTAGTTTTCTTTTCCTTTTCTTTTTATTTGGTTTTATGGGCACAAATTATTAATCTCGTCATTTTAGGTCTGAGCTAATTTTGAGATTACAAATCATTAGAATCATACCTTTCCAGCTACGATGCAATTATCTTACTCCAAGATTATTTGAGTGGCAATCTTCAACCCCATCCCAAAGGATTGCACCCCCCTGAAACCCCATCATTCCAGCTCCAAAAACTTAATCAATAAATTACAAAATGTGTTTCTATGTTACTTTCGGTGCCCCACCACTTCTGTCTTAGAAGCTTAGTAAAGTAAGATAATCACGAAATGTACCTCAACGGCTCAACATGACCCTTTGTGACCATAACAAGGCTCTGAATGGCAATCTCAACCCCATCCAAAAGGATGGCACCCCCGAAATCCTTCATTCTAGTTCTAAAAACTTAATCAAGGATATTAATTACAAAATGTGCCTCAACATGACTCCCAAGCTTCTATGGGAGTAAAATAATCACAAAATGTGTCTCAACATGACCCTTGGTGACCACAAGCCAATTTTATACTGCCCATTGGCAAAAAACCAAACCTTGCAACAGTAACAAAGCTAGACTATATCAACCAATTGAACTGTAATTCTGCAGGTTTGTAACCACAATTTGACTCAAGAACTAGAAAGGGTCTTAGAATTCTAGGGAGTATTAAGATAAGGTGATGTATAAAAATGATGACTCCAATGAAAAGACATCGAAACCAATGATCTTAATTTAAAGGGTGTGTTGTCGGGAACTCAAAACCACAAAAGTCAGAATCTGTAGTAAAGGAAACACTGGAGAAAATTGTCATATCAAATCCCACGACCACACAAACATTTTATAAGTGGAGGAGTTGATCACCTTTCACATGCCAGATTTGAAATGTTCTTCATTTTCAGTAGTAGCTGAGGTTGAAGATGAATGAATGAATGAATGATTGAGGTTGTTATTCAAAAAAAAAAAAAAAAAAAAAAAAAAAAAAAAAAAAAAAGTAGATTCCTCCTCTCAACGTTTCGGGTTTCTGAGGCAATTTCAAGTTAGAGGGCTAAGGTCATGTTTCAAAGTACATAGGTGAACAGGAAGACATCATGTGCAACAACAGTAGAGCAGTTTTGTATGATAGCAATGCTCCAAACATCAATCAATCATAATACCAGAACAATCTTTTATCATATTCATGTTTCAACATCAGATTACGAAGTTTAGTTCGATTTTGGAATTCATGAAAGTACATAAAAGTTGCAACTCTGCTTTAAAACCTAACTGATTTGAAAAATGAAAGATAAAAATTACGTTAGAGAAAAAACCAATAAAAAACGTTACCACTCGAAAAGGACAGCACATTCACGCTATACATGAGAGAAGCCTTATGAATCACTAGAGGCGGCGACTCACTCCACCTACAAGACATTGAAAAAAAAAAAAACAAAACCTTCATCTAATTTTGGGTAGCATCTATGGGAGTACCTGTTCGGGCCTGTGATATCCGGTTTGCATAAATTGTCACTAGCCTCAATTGTGTGCTGTTGAGCCCTTGCAAGTATGGTAAAAATGCTTTTCCGAGCATGATGTATATGTCAACTAAACAGAAAACGACGGTCTGCCACCACAGAAAAGTATATACACTAATCAATTTGAGCTTGACACAAAGTAAACGGAATAGTGTTATCCCTAAATATCTTTTTATGCCCTATTGTGTTGACAATGAAACTAGAGGTACACATCTAATGCTAAAGTGCTACTTCTGCTCAATCCTGTGTAGAAAATAGAAATTCATATCATGTATATATACCTAACTCAACCATAGATTTACTTTGCGTATAAAGAAACTTGAAAATTCCCCATTTATTACATGCATTATTGCCAGCTTTAGATCATTGCTTCTGCAAAAGCTATACATGCATCATCCTTTGAGTGTCTACCTTACCGAGACTAAATCTACAGATGCAATCTAATTCAGTAATTCTACAGCTCTCCTTGTCTATTAGAAATTTCTTTGTCATAGGTAATGTGATTGATAGATTAGAATGTCAATTGGATTCTGATGTGAAATAATTATAAAAACTTTAAAAGGTTAAAATAAAGGTATTAACTACCACCTTCCGCACATCAGCACTTTGGTTCCCAAATGCATCAAACAGAGCAGGCAAGAATGAAGGTAATTGAGACAATAACTCCTCCTGAGAGAGCCTGCCTACGAGCTGAAGGCATAGACAGAAAAGGCAATATCACAAACCCAGCTTAAAACAGATCATTCAAGCATAAATTTTTGCAAGAATTCCTTCTACTTTATAAAACAATAAAGCAACAGTAATAAGGATCAAAATAAAATAATGTTAAAATTAACAAGTATGCAAGTCTGCAAATTGTAGTATCAAGGATTAGATGACATTGAACATTTAGCTTTTAGTTTTCATCATTTTTCATCTTTTCTTTTGGGTGGGGGGAGCAGGTTAAAGTCGAGCAGTCTTCCCATTTCAAAATGATTATGGTATGAGCTAAAGTTTGTACTGAAATGTGGAAAGGAAAAAGTTACCTTAGTCAAACAGTTTACACAGGTTACAAGAGTCTTCTCGTCTTCAGTAGCAAGCAAAGGAGTGATAACCTGTCAGATAAAAAGGGTAATCACGAAAGAATGTAAAAATGGGGCGGGTGATTTTCACAAGCAAAAACAAGATCAGAAAATTAACTTCAGTATTACTTACACTGAGACATCTGAATGGATCATATTGAGACAACACTATAGTCAAACAGTGTTCTGCTTCACTTGCAACCTTGATCAACATCTTGGAACCATAAGAATTATGTCTAAAAATAAAAAGAAAATAACATGAATAATAGCAATGCAGATGCTTACTTTAGAAGCACCATCCTTGGTAACATTAAGCAATTTTTCAATTATAATCTCAATGGAATCCTCCATATAATCTTTCTGCAAAGAATAAAAATGAATTGTTATTTTCAACCAGAAAAAGTGGCAAAAGTCGGAGAACTGAACTGCAGGTTAGGATAAAGAAACAAGAGGGGCATTTCAACTAGGAAAAGAGACCTGATTCTTCAACAATTCAACAATCAGAGATAGATCAAGTTCCCTTATCGATGGCTCAGAATCATGTAGAACCTCAAGTGCTACTGTCAAAATCTGATTAAAGTACTGCAGAATAGCGAAGGTTACAGGTTGATTTACCATCCAAATCCATATGTTATCCATTTGTAAGTGAAAAGTGATAGTTAAATTAAAAATTGTATATTAAAAAATATTCCTGCCACCAATTAGATGTCCGAGAGGATGTGAATTTAGTGTCAGAGGAAACATTTATCACAAATATTACCTAAAGAAATTTGTCTTTAGAAATTGATCTGATTGTGTGATGTTAAGCAGCCAGGATTGATTTTAATTAGCAATAATACCTTGTTCCACATAGATTGATCATTAGCCACAGAAACTTCAACCAACTGTTGGAGTGCAACATGCTTGTTTTCTGCAGGGCTTCCATCATTTCCATTACAAATCTACCCAAAAGAGGAAATGCAATAAGAATCCTGAGGATTTAAGCTTTTATTCATGTTTGGTGCACTACCCAACAGAACAATAGACACATATAACTGCTTTATTACATACCACTTGAAGAATCTGAGGGATGCTATGTCCAGTTTCTGGAGCGGAATTCTCCTCCTGTGCTGCAAGTTTGATATGGCTAAGAGATTGATCAGGTGAAGGATCATTATCAGCTTCAACAACTGTTGTGATGCATTGATGGTCAGTGTGCCCATTGATGGCTTGATGAAGACTGAAGATGGGTTCTATGTCTGAACCATTATCCTTTGATTCAAGTTGTCTAGCACATGCTTCAATATTTTCACAAGTGGCGTTAGTCTCATATTTCAAATCCTTGGATTTAGAAGTAGGGATAGTGTTGTTAGAACCAGTTTCCACACTGTGATAAAGGTCTCTAGTATCATTAGATACTGCATGACCAACAGAACCTGTGGTATAAGTTGAATCCAGAAGAGTGTTCCACCTTCTGCCACCTTCACTATCAACTGAACCACCAGAATACCTTCCAAATAATTGGCTTTTCTTTGAAGCTCCAACAAATCCCTCTTCAGAAGATGTTCCAACAAAATCAGATGGATCATATGAGGACTTGGACCGCTGCTTCTCTTTCCTATTCTGAAGAAAGCTCATTAGATCCACTTCAATACGAGGTGTATTCTGTTTCAGGGCACGCCTCAAGGAGTTTTGTTCTTCAACCGATAAGCTAGTAATGAAATTCAAAACTGCTGTTGCATCGAAGTGTGTGTAAACTGATATAATACATGTAATAGCTACTTCCTTAAGTTTGGTATTCTTATCATGGACCAATGGTGTCAATTTGGCAAGCCATAACTTGAGGATGCCAGTGTTACCAGCCCCTTCGGAATTTGAAGGATGCTTATTGAAAGCACCAATTGCAAAGTTAATAACTTCCAACTTTGCCTTCGGAGAACGCTGTTCATCCAGTGAGCGAAGCAAAGCTGGTAAAAGGGAATCTATACCATAAATTTTGCTAACCATATTCAATGTAGTACAGCAGGGTTGCCTCACTAATTCCTTTGGATCAATTAAACGTGAGAACACATGGGGCAAAATCCTCTCCATGTAACTTTCAAATGGTTTTCTGCAAGCAGGGATAAGTTCTGCAAGTGTTGAGAGAGCTGCCTGCGCAACTTTATGATGTGGATCATCAAGGTGCTGGAAAAACAACTTCATCACCTTCTCAAAACTCTGAATTATTTCTTGAACACCTCTAGAGCCTTGTTGCAGCAAGGAGTGAAGATAATTGAAAGCAGCAACCCTGGCATTCCAATCTGAAGTTGAACTGAGACCCTCACTTAATGCATCACCAAGCGAAGTGGGACCATCTGCATAGCCTGGCATATCACCCAAAGGGAGCTGGCTATCATCAAGGCTCCTTCTGCTAGCGGACACACGTCCTGCCGTTTTTCTTGATAAAGGTCTTTGAAAAGTTGGAACATAATTACTGTGGGAATCCCTAAGGTTAGTGTCTCTATATGGTGTGTCTAAGTATTGCCTGTCAACATGTGGTTTCATATATCGCCTGGTCTCCCTAACATCAGCATTCGCTTCAAGAAAACCCCTTTCCTGTAGCTTTTCAGAAGCTCTTCTTGTCAAGTGGGATGAAACTGTTGATATTGGTTCATTTCCAACATTACTAAGGTATGAGAATTTAGCAGAATTTTTTGAAACCTGGATCTGTGAGAAGATGTCAGACAAACCCAACCCACCATTGCGATTATTGCCTTTCGAGATACCAGATGGTGTATCTATTAATAAGGCATTTGCAAGACTACTTGATGCGGGAACTGCAGGGGGGAAAGGTGGATCACGAGAAGATGGTGGGTCAACTCCTGCAGGCAATAATAATTGGGCAATAATAATTAATAAATACGGAGTACATAATTTTAAGCTCTTTATGAAGCTACATAGTTTCATTACTGAATATTGTTTGATCCCCTATCAATTTTTATACAATGGAACAATTACCTAGATCCAGACTTGATGAACGGATTTTCCCAGATGCATCCCGGCCTTTAAGCAAGCTTTCTATAGCAGAAACTTTCTGTTTGCTGGCATGCAGTACACTTTCCAAGCTACGTGTTGTGCCTGTAGCCACAGGTTTCATCTGTGACAGGAGTAATCCAGAGGAGAGAGGTGTCGCAGTGGGCAAACTCGCACTTCTATCCATTGCAACTATCGCAGAGGTCCCAGAACCAGGACGGTGTGACGAAGCAGATGTTTGTGGAGTGACTGTACGCAAACTCCTGTCACGAAAAGGAGAAGCATGTCGTTTATGTATACCACCATCTTCGTCATTTATAATCTGCAAAAGAATGAACTCTTAAATCTACAATGTCAACTTTTATGATTAATTTCATTGAAGCAAAAACTATTTATATTTGGTAGACAAAGGGAGTGGTTTCCAAATCATACCCTTTGGATGACAGGATCAAAGGATAAAAACAAGCGCCTGGAATGATCTGGCCAAGTTTTTGCAAACATTCTGTATAAAGTTCTTGCGGTTGATCGTACCTGACGAGTCAGAGAAGTCAGCTATAAAGGCATAGCCAACAAAATGTGCTAGTTGGCTGATCCCAACAATGAGTCAATCATTTAATAACCCCATATATGTACAAATAAAACAAGAAAAATAAATAATGCAAAGGTTATGAATGGTCAATAACATGCACGCAGCATACATACATAAATACACATTATTGTGTGTGCACAAGTACATATACCTCACTCATTGCATCTGCAACACAACATCTTATAAGGTCCTCATAGAGATCAGCTAAGCGTTGTATCTCAGGTGCATCAGGCCAATGCTCTAGTATTAGAAGTGCATAGCTGCAGCATCTGTTAAAGAAAAAATACTAAAACATGTTGATATTAAATGAAGGGGGAATAGGAGTGCATATATTTGAGAGGAAGAAATAAACCTAGCACGAAGAACAGCATTACGATCATTCTTTGCACACTCTGCTATACGAGGAAGTACCCGAGCAACTTTACAGTTACGCAGCATCTAAATGCAAAACACCCATGTCTGGTTGATTAATATATTGTTGTAGGGAAAAATGAAATAAAGTATGAGTAAGACACAAAGCATTACTGTCTTGATGCAGTTATCAGCTGATTCAGCAATAACAAGTACAGTTATCACAACAAGCTTGAAAAGCACCTGATTTTTAAATGGCAAAGACAGAAAAAGATTATGAGTGAGAAGTTGAGTACTAAAGTACCAATATAAGCAACCCATGATTAGTCTCACTCTCACCGGAATGAACATCTCAGCACATGGCTCAAAATCTCCCAGAAGCTCTTTAGATAGAAAGTTTAACAAATGGCATGCCTAGCAACACAACAATGAAGAGCACCATATATGCACATAAGAAGAGAAACTTGATCAGAACACAGCATGTAAGTTGCATGGCACAAGATAAGCAAGGACTTTGCATTTGAATACAATTAATTTTTACTCTACTTAAACCAGATCTCATGCACCGATGCAGGCAATAAACAATTCATGTAAACTGTCACCAAGAGACTATACACACCAACTGGTAAACTGTCATTATCAGAAAGTTTCACGGCAAACAAACAATAGTTCCATATACAAATAAAATGACAGGATCCAGCTCAGGGTCATTAATTCTGTCAGTTTCAGGTTCTTCATTACATACAAAATTTTAAATAAATAAATAAATCTGCCTGAATCTAAAATTGAATCTACAGCTTTTGGAAGGAGCCTCAGACAGCATACCAGAATCCAAAGGTCATGGAGTTAGATGAAGCAAATTTTAGGAACATAACTTTGAAGCACCAAAAGATTATTTGCTCTTATGTTAGTAACCTGTTTTACTATGCTGGATCTCCGATCAGATAACTGTGTGCTCAGAGGGCCAACAAGTTGCTTCAAAAGTCCAAGAAAGCATGCGTAATCGGCAGCACCTGGTAGAACAAAAATGATTATTAAACATGCATTTGTAACCCCTCCATATAAAATATAAGAACAAACATGCCATTTCAGAAAGGGGATCATCGACTGACTCATCATCATCCAGCTTCTTATTTCTTTGTTTGGAAGCATCTGAACCTTTTGCTTGGGTGGGAGCAGAAAGGCATGTCAAAATCAATTAACCCATCATTTCCAATGATGGCTGGTACAGATTTCATAACTCAAACTATGGAAAGTGAGGTTTTTCTCATAGCTCAACTGCCCCCCTCCCCCCAAAATCACGGCAACACTTTAGTTTACTCACACACAAAAGACCTATTTGCAGAAAAACTATACAGACTACACATCTTAAAAGCCCGATCTGTATCTAACCCCTTTGCACCAAAGAAATTACAGAAAACTTAAACATTTGATTCAACAATTAGCATTATTTCAAACTTGGATTATATTGGGGGTCAGGAGCAGTGCAGTAGTTGACCAACCTCCAGTTACAAGTCCTTCTATTCTCTGCATGGCACCAATACGGATAGACCAATCCTTCTCTGGTGAAAGGGTGGAGGTAATCTTCTCAAATTCCTTTATGAGTTCCTTTTCAGAGTATACTTTGATTGGGTCAACAGGTTTTTCAGTCATATCACCATCTCCTGTTCAAAAACAGAATGCATAACTTAGAAATGGTGGTTCCTCAATTCTTTTACCCCTTACTTTTGACAGCTTGAGTAGCTAGATCCATAAACCCTTCAATTAGTTAGACCACATCATGGAATACATTGCAGCTCAACAATCAACAACCTAGGATAGTATCAGGCCACTTTTACAGGAACATAATGCCAACAGAAGAATGTACTAACCTCCAAAAAGAGATGCATCCCGTGTTGAATTCTTGGCCTTAGGACTGCTTTTCTTGGGATTATGGTTCAGAGATCCTATATCATGGGCAGGATAGTTACTAGTGCGTCCATTGGCAGTTTTAGTTTTGGGCTCAATCCTCTCTAGTCTTGCATAAATATCTTTTAACTGCCGTCAGTTCACACATTAGAGCGAATCTTCAGCAGAAATCTTATTTGTTGTGCCACAATTTAATTCAGCTTGGTAAATATGTCCATTGAAAAAAGCAAGAAGGTAGCCATCTATGGCCCATGGACCTACCATCATTAGAGGAAGATCATGACGCTGAAGTTCATCACGAAACTGAGGTCCAACATTTTTATGCATTTCCTAAATTATTAAAAAAAAAAAAAAAAAAAAAAAAAAAGGGAAAGAAAAGAGATGAGTTGTATAGTTCTAAAAGCAAGGGTAACTTGTCAACAAAGTGCCGATTAATAAAACATTAGCAGCTTTGCATTTCAGCAGTTACCAAATAATGTTACAAGAACTCAATATTCAGTTAAAACATCCAGTTATAATCCCAAAGTAAGAGTGAATATTTCACTTTTGTAAAGGATATGGCATGTCAGTTGGTCACATCCACTACCATATTAACAGATAAAAGAGACAGCTAAAAAAATTGTGCTACTGACCTCAATACACACTAAAGCAGCTTCTGTGACACCAGGGTTTGGGTCATTTAAGAGTTGCAAAATCTGATAATAGACCAAGTAAAAAGTAGTTGATGAATCTAGATCTCAAAAGATTTAAATACCTAAAGACGCAAAAAAAAAAAAAAAAAAAAAAAAAAAAAAAAAAAAAAAAAAAGATGTATTCTATTAACATACAAAAGGAAGAATAGCCCTTTGAAGGGGCAGCTCTGTGGATGCAAAAAGACCAATTGCCGATGTAACAGTACGAGCAAATTCTTCCCGAATTTTAAAGCTTTTGTGTGTCCAAGCATAAGACCCTGCCCTCTCAACAATAATTGTCGGTGAGGAGACCTGTAGTTCATAGAATAAATATTGAGAATTGGTCCTAAAAGATCTAGAATCACTAATTAAACAATAAATGAATAAGGAATAGCAGAAAAAACAATTATTAATAAATGGTGTAGAAGTTCTGCTGAGTGAAGACTTAAGCTAATCCTTAACAAAGATCAACACTTAGTTCTATCTTATGAATAGAATAATAAAAATTTATCCTGAAATAAATCCTAACGGTAAACTAGCTTGAACTGATAATAATAAATACTAAGAGAGTTAGAGAAAGCAATAACATAGCAAGCATTACGGTAAGCATAATGCTGAGAGATTGACATCATAATTAATTAAACCATTAAGAGTGCTGTTCAGCAACATGATAGTATGTTTAGTCAGATAAGTATGAGCATGGAGTCATGGACTCATGGAGCTTTATATAGCAGTCCAGGACTCCAGGTAAAGATAGAAGCAATTTGGAAGCAGATTTAAGCAATAAAGTTCTGTTAGTGTGGCAGTCATTTGAGTGAAGTAAAGTTGATATCAGAAAGCTGAAATCCAGTGACAAATAATTCCATCACATCTTTCAATAGATCTCAGCACCTTCACACCCATAATGAAGATACAATTTCATTTCTTTTTTTTTCTAGATTTTTCCTTGCAAATATAGGATACAACTCAAAATTGAAGGTTCAAGGTTGAACTTTACACTTTATCTATCTTACACTAACATTCCAGTTAAAAGGCAAACATGTTATCAGGTGTAGTTCCAAGCATTAAGCCACCAAGGTGGCCAAGATGTTCCCTCATAATGTTGGCTCAACTACCTCTGGATTCAAAGTTCTAAAATCAGAACAGTTCTCAAGTTTCCACTAAATCATAGTATGGGAATCCAATTGCATTGAAACAAATATCATATGCAGATATTTTGTGCACAACAATCAATATCGCCCCCACCGCAGATATGAATTTCCAACCACCATTTCAATCACCAACAAAATGCAAACAAAACCAACGCATCTTAAGCCAAACAACTGCAACGAAATCCAAGGAAACAGAGACAATTAAGTGCATAATGAGAATGTACGCGCACCTCCATTAGAGTGAGCAGCAGCCGCCTGGCCGCCTCCCGAACAGGCTGTTTAGCATCTCCCAACTTCTCGACCACCGCAGGCAGAAGCGCATTGAAGTGGAGCTTCAACTGCTCGACGGAGAGGACGGCGGCGGAGGCGAGCGCTTGGAGAGCTCCCTGAGAAACCCTAAAGTTACTGTCCTTGAGAAGATCCAAGCAAACATCCATCAACACCGTGACCTCTGAAGACGAGAGGCTCTTCGTGGAAACTTCTAGATGCTGGTGGAGGCGCTCCACGCCCGCCATCCTCTCCTTGGCATCCTTTGCGCGCGTCAACTCCAATGCCTCCTCCATGGACGGCGGCACGATAACTTCTTCCGGCTCTCAGATCCACGGCGAGCGAAAATTGTTGGTGGGAAATTTGGTAGATTAGTGACAGCGAAGAGTGCGATTGCCTGAATTTTGAAGAAAGATTAAACACTAAGATAATGACGACATCAGAGGAGAAAGAGAATGCGAGTGACTAACCGGCAACCGGAAATGAATAGTGCTATATCGACGGAGGAGAGGATATAGCATTGGGTTTGCCTTAATTATTTAAAAATTTAATTTTGTTTTTAAAATATAAATTCTTTCTAAATACAAAGGAAGGAGGACACCATATACCTCTCATATAATGAAGTAAACCGAATTCTAGTGGACCACAAGTTACTTGGTAAATATAAATTCTTTATGCCTCAATAATTGACAACTTAAATCTTCAGCCACTATTTTGAGATTGTGCATTGTGAATTGAATAAATCTCGTCTTGTAACCCTAGTTGATAAAGTATCACAATAAGGTAAACTAACTTATGTTGCTTTGAAGTCAATAGAATACTCCGGTGAAAAATCGAACGTGTAACCTTATTTGCACTTTTAACAACTCTACACCAATTGTTATGTTTTCTTCAATCATGACGCAATATATAACTCACGATAAAATATGAATGGTATTTAAAAAAAAATATTATTATTAATTTTTTTTAATCACAAACACTTCAAATGTTACACAACTCACCTAGTTAGACGGGGTAGAAGATACTATTGGTACAAGTTATAGAATGGCTAAAAGAGCATTTGAAGAACCTACCACCCTTGCATATTCCATATGCTCATGGACAAATAATTATAACAAATTAAATTGGTTTATATTCGAGAGCAATACCTATTCAAGAATTTAATGAAAAATTATTCAACGAATATGAACAGCACTGACATTTTACTTGTAATAAAACTATTGCAATAATAAAATTATTACAAATAAGATGGGAATCGAATAGTTTGATTCATCTTATTGGTCACCATTTCATCATAGAATTGGATGTCTTTCATTTCTATCGAATTTCATATCAATTCTTTTAAAATAAAGAATGGTACTTGAATTAGGGTTAAAATTTCATATGTTAGTTATTGTTATGGGTTAAGGTATTAGTTTGAATGGCTATCATTAGTGTTCGTATTGAAATGCCAATAGTGGTAAAAAGCTATTCAAATGCTATTGATTATGTCCAAAGAGAGCCGATAAGAGTTTAAAGTAAAAACTATTCAAAGTAAGAGTTGTCAGTTTGTCAAAATATGAGGGATGTTGGCTCTCCAAATTTGGTTGAAGGTTTTATAAATGACTAGTATTTGCGCCCGTGCGATGCACGAAATAGATTTGTTGTAATATATTAAGAATATTTGGATCGATATATAATTATTTAAATTAGAACATCAAATATTATATAGTGCGATGCACGGAATGTATTCGTTATAATATATGAATTGTAATTTGCTTCATATTCGATAGTGTAAATTTTAACGTTAAATTAAGGTTTGTATGAATGTTTCAAAATTGAATTAATTGGTCTCATTATCTTTATGTGTAGTAATTTAGCTATAGAAATTTTTGTAACGGAATATATACGTAATATGTAACAATTTTGTTATATTTTTGCAAGAAGAATACATAATATAACTGTTTTGAATTAGACATTGTTGAAAACCTCTTTGTAGACGACATTAGTACGTAGTAGTAATAGAAGTTTGTCCATCATCGTCTAGAGCTAAAACCTTTAGGCCATAAGGATGAGTGACTCGGGAAAAAGCCACGTACAATTGACCATGATTAAAGACTGATTTTTTCAACAATAAGCCAACGTGAGTTAGTGTTTGACCCTGACTTTTGTTGATAGTCATTGCATATGCTAGCATCAACGGGAATTGTTTACGCTGGAACTTGAACGGCAATCTCGTATCAGAAGGGGTGAGAGACATTCGTTGTATAAGAACTTTGTTTCCTTGTTGCGTTCCATTAACTATTCTTGCTTCGACAATATGATCCGCCAATCTTGCAACGATGAGGCGTGTACCGTTGTAAAGACCAAGAGAGTGGTCTATGTTTCGCAGTAACATAATAGGTGCACCAACCTTTATTGCCAATGAATGATTAGGAAGTCCAGACAATCTCAATCTATTTAAAAATTCAGGAGTGTGTACTTGTGAGAGATTATCACCATCTATATGATTCTGCCTTACACAAAGAGTCACAGTTTAAATACATTCGACCTTTTGCAGTGTTCATGTCACACATATACTGATTAATTTGATCAACACCATCTAAAGTCGGTGAGATGATCGCTTGTCCTTCTAGGTGCGACTCTTCTAGCATTCTATACTTCTCACAATTACAATGGTTTAATTATTCACATAATTTGTTAACTATTTTTCATTTTCAAGTACATATTGACTTTAATTTGGGGTAACAATTCATTAGATATATTAGTTAATTTCCATATAAAATTTTGTTACCGATTAAGCTTTATTAATTTTTTTACGAATTAATTAATATTCTTTATTAGTTTAGGCGGAAAATTTGAAGAGGATAATTTGTTGTTTATTTATAGTATAGATTGGTGTAAATAATAATTAATAAATTATTATTTTCTTATAAAATTACGCAAAATTTCAAAAGAGTTTTCCCATTTATTACGCAAAATTTGTTTCCATTATTCTCACAATTATTATGGTTACTTATTCTTAGAATTTGGTAACCATTTTCCATTTTAAGTACATATTTTGGGATGGCAACGGGGCGAGGCGGGCGGGGAGTATACTCCTCATCCCCGTCCCTGCGACCCCGTTCCCCTTCCCATCCCGCCCCCGTTCCCGGTGGGGAATTGAAAATATTCGTCTCCGCGAAGAATTAGGTGGGGACGGGGATTCTCCATTCTCCGTCAATTCCTAGTCAAAATGTTAAATAATTCAAAATTTTAATAATAAAAAATTTAAAATATAAGTCATAGTTTTAAAAATTAAAATACTAACTCTACGTGTGTGTGTGTAGTCGAGTTCAGGTGCGGCGGGGTCTTCCCGTGCGGCAGTGCAGCTTCACAAATAGTAACGAAAATATACAACATCAATGTTAGGAAATGCACCACAAAACACACAGAAATTAGGTTCGCATCACCAAAAAACACACCATTAGGTGTGAGTAAAAGCACCATACAGTATTTGAAAATACACCATTAGGGATTGTGAGTTATATAGTGTATTTTTTTATTTCATTATTGTGTGTTTCCCTTACACTGTTGGTGCCTTTTGTTAACACTGTTGGTGTATTCTGAAACTATGCCACACCCCTGCACGGGAAGACCCCGCCACACCTGAAGCACACAGAGTCAATTATTAATAATCATTTACCATTTCTAAATGTATATGTTGCTTTCAAAAAAAAAATGTATATGTTTAATTTTTTTAAATTAAAGTTCGCGTCTTGACCTGCTTCGATTTGAAATTTGATTTTGCTCGATTTGAAGATAAAAGGTAAAAAAAATCATCAATTTCACTATATAGATCTATACAGTGAAATTGATGATTTTTTATTTTTTATTTTACCTTTTATCTCTTTATTACTTTTTTTTCGAATTAATTAATATTCTTATTAGCCTAATGTAGCACACAATTAGGCTAATTTTCTTAGTGGATGCGTTGTTGACTCTGTGTGCTTCATTAGGTTGAGAAAGTATTAATAATCATTTTCTTTTTTAATTAGCCTAATTTTCATGTCATTTGTATTCTCAATCAAATATTTTTTTTAATACATATCAATTAATTTATACTATAATTATTAATATAATTGTCGTTATATATTTAGAAGGGTTCCATGTCATTTTTAATCAAGTATTAATTATCATTTTTTTTTCAATTGGCCTAATATGCATGTCATTTTTTATTCTCAGACAATAATTTTTTTAATACTATTAATTAGTTAATTAATAATAATAATTTTTTAATATTTCCAATAAGTTTTTAATAACATATAGTTTTTCGAATTTACATATACTATAGTTAATCCATTTCCTTTTTGACATGGTTAATATGAGGATCCTTTTTTCTTAAAATATTATACCACAATTTATACATTTCGTGCTATCTTCAATCTCAGTCAAGTATTTTCCCAATTAACAAATTCTTTTTCCAGTTTAGTTATATTATTGTTTGGACGGTCTGACCATTTTCTTTTTCATTTGAGTCAATTTGAGATCATTTTTAATATTTAATCAAGTATTAATAATCATTTCATTTTTCAATTGGTCTAATTTTCATGTCATTTTTATTCTCAGTCAAATATTTTTTTATTACATATCAATTAATTTATATTATAATTATTAATATAATTACCGATATATATTCAGAATTTATATATTCAATGTCATTTTTAATCAAATATTAATTATCGTTTCCTTTTTCAATTGGTATAATTTGCATGCCATTTTTATTCTCAATCAATGATTTTTTTAATACATATTAATTAGTTAATTATTAATAACTTATATATATATATATATATATATATATATATATATATATATATATATATATATATATATATATTATTTCCAGTAATATATTCTGTGTCATTTTTAATCAAGTATTAATTATCATTTACTTTTAAATTTGATCTACTTTTTATACCATTTTTATTCTCAGTCAATGATTCTTTTTAATACATATTAATTAGTTAATTATTAATAACAATTTTTTTAATATTTCTATGTTGAAGTGATTTTATAATACTATCAACTATTAGTGTAAATAAGTTTCATGTGTAAATACGATATGTAACCTTTATGCATTTTAAAGCTTTGTTATGTAATAACTATATAGGAAACATTGAGATATTACAATTGAAAAAACACATACTATTATTTTATTGATTTTCAAAAACATACTATCAATTAAATAAGATTTGATATTTAAAATGAATAATTAGCTAAAATAATAAACTTGTAATACACCGTATTAAAATAAAAAATTATTACAAACATCTTAGTAAACTACATTAGTAGTTAAACTACAAAAGAAAATATATATTCTCATTTATCAGTAATTCCGATTACACCAAGACTAATTAATGTATGTATATATTAATTGCGCAAGTTAGGTGTTGCCACATCCTTTACTAACATCCATGTTAATTTGTCCAATGTCTAAACTCATGACTCATCTGTATAATCTTCATCACAATAAAATTAAAAAGAATATGATAGTTGTTAATTCATCCCATGTCTAAACTCATAAATACAATCTTCATCACAATAAAATTAAAAAGAATATTATGATAAAGAATTGGATATGATGCATCTACAATTCAATTTTTATTCATGAAATATTTTCACAAAATAAAAATAAAGTAATTAATAAATATAATATACAAACAACTTGCTATAGTGTTTACCTGAAATAGTTGTGAAATATTACATTTTTTTTAATAAAACTACCAATACAATATACTTTATTAAATTTATATACTACTTTTTCAATATATGCAATTGCATGTATATTAATAAGAACTAAATATGAAACTTTTGATTTTCATTTACATGATTGTATAGTAATTAACTACCAATGCAAAACAAATTTAAATCGTATACATATGAAATATATTCAATTTAGGTATATTGTAGAGGAGATTTAAATTCAATTAACTACAATATTTAAAATGAGTAACTACCCTATTTCGATTTGATATTTAAAATGTGTAATTAACTAAAATAATAAACTTTTAATAGAAAGTATTAAAATAAAAAAAATAATTAAAAACATCCAGATTCTTCATTTTGCATTATTGATTTTTGTATCCACCAAGTCAAGATTCTGTAATACAATCAAAGTTGTCCAATGAATTACTATCACCTCTAAATTTGAAAAAATTCATCCTGCAAGTTTACATCTACAATGATTGGCGGTCATGGTTGAAACCCTTCAAGGTTGACAAAAGAGATAGAGACAAACATCCAAACAAAAAATAAAGTTAAAAAACAACATAAAATTAGATTCTAGGATAAAAGATAAATACCTTTTTTCGCCTTCAAAATGGATCAAATAGCGTAGTAATTCTCTATGGTACTACACAACAAAGGAATAATCCTTAGAGATTGAACAGTGTTATTAATACATCAACAAACTAAGCCTATAATTATGCAGGAAAGAAAATACAGTATTAATATGAATATAAATATAAATATGAATCTTAAAAATGGTAGTGAATATAAACATGAAAAAAAAAAACTAATACACATATATTTATGATCCGCACTCTCATTGAGTTGTCATCCCTACAAACTTCAACCACTGCCCTCTGGCGTGAACTGCTGCAGTCATCTATCACTGAATCTTCTTCCACTAACGCCATAAAAATAACTACTAATTTGATCCAAAGCAATGCCAACTTTAGATTTGCAGAAAAAAAAAATTAAAAAAAAAAAAAACCCAAAACCTTCCGCACCGACAACGTCAAGATTGCTTCCGCAGTGTTGACTCCGCCGGAAATGCCAAAACTTCGCTCTGCCTATTGGCTCGCCTCCTCCGCGTACGCTTTCTCCGCCATGGCACTGCTCCCTTACATTGTCCGTGATTTTGGCGACCGCAACACATCCATTCAGGCATCTAAGCCCTCTGAATAAATAGATTGATTTCTAACCATAATAATATTATGCTATTATCACAGTGAGGTAGAATATTAATCTAACCATAATTAAATATTTTCTATATTTTCCTACATTTAAAAAGGAATGTTAGAGGCCAATTGTATGGAATATTCTTCTAGTCTATATTGTTCTAGTATTTTCTATTACCATCAACAATTAAAAGGACTACAATAATATATAATTTCCATAATTATATTACCATAATGTTTGTTATTCTGACGGAATATTCCATACAATTAATTAAAAGGACTACACTAATATATATATTTTTCATAATTAATTAGTTTATATTACCATAATGTTTGTTATATTCACACGGAATAGTATGAATTATATATAGACTAATTATATATACACGGATATTACAGAAATGCCCCTAAATTTTGGAGGAGGGAGAAATTTGGTTAAAAGGATTTTACTTTTAATTATATATAGAATATAGATATAAATATATATAAATTAGCAGTTGATTAGTTTTATATAAATTCTGTATAATTTATATATGCATTATGCATAATTTTTGTTATTTATTTTACTTTGGCGTTGTGTTAAAAGGAATATTCCATAATATATGCACTATATGCAGTATGCACATTAATTTACAATGCAAGTTAATTAAAAGAAATAATTCATAATTAATTAGTTTATATTACCATAATATTCTTTTTATAATTAATTAGTCAATATTTATAATCGTAATTTTATATATAATAATATATGCATAGTTATATATAATATATGCACTATGCAATATGATAGGTATAATTAATTAGTGACCAACGAACGTTGGTGAAGAACATTTCATAATCAATATTATAGGAATATTTCATAATTAATTAGTTTATATTACCATAATATTCTTTCCATAATTAATTAATATATTGATATTACTTAAATGACCCTAAGTTTTGGGGGGAAAACTTGGCTAGGAGGATTTTACTTTTATATATATATAGATTAATTAAATAATCACTTCAATCCTTGTCCATTTCATATCATAAGAGTAATAATTAATTGAATAATCACTTCAATCCTTGTCCATTTCATATATCATAATAGTAATAAGTGGCGTAAAAATTAGATCACCATGCCCTCAACACATGTGCTTCAATGAAAGAATAAGTGTACTTATTGTAGTGTACAATTGTACGTTACACTGCAGTTTTATGGATAGCTTGCCAGATATTATGGGGGCACCAATGACTTTATATTGTGTTTGAACTTTGAAGTACAAAAATAAATTATGTTTATTGAGTATTTATGATAATAATTTATTTTTAAAAATTAAATTCGTGATATTCTCGTACGAAAATAATGTTTCATCTACTCGATCACCTACTCTAGGACAATTTTACTTCTTGTTGTTGATAGTTATGTTGGTTTTGTTCAAATTTGTTATACTAATACAGAGATTAGTGGTCCATAACCATAGATGTATAGTTTAGTGTTAGTAAATACATTCTTTTTTGTATTATTTAGTCATGAGTTTGATATTATTGTATATTATTGGCTTAATTAAATATAGGAACCTTTACTAGGACTATGTGGTCTAATGGTATCCGGGTTAGACTTCCATTTGGAAGATTATGAGTTCAAGCCTTAGTGGAGGCGTTATTGGTTCTTTGTGTTTCAGTAGGTTGAGAAAGTATATGAACAGATACTACAATGTAATAGAGCCAGTAACTTTCAAAAAATAAAAAATATAGGAACCTTTGCTATTAATATAATACTTTCATCACACACGCGGATTAAAAATGAATTTTGATAAAAAAAATTAAAAAATAAAAAAAAACTATAAGACACAAACAAATACATAAGGTCATATTTTGTGTCCCGAGAAATTTAATGATGTAATACTCATCAATACTAATTCAAACCAATATAATGTAACATTAGCTTAGTTTCGTATATATATATATATATATATATATATATATATATATATATATATATAAAATGATACTTAAATTCGAAAGATCCTTCGTCCTTCCACATAATAGATTAGTATTTTTAATTTTATAATAGACTTTCCTCTTAGATTTTAGTTTGGTTCTTATCATTATTGGTGTTAATGTTACCATGTGTTGGCAACAATATCCATGTTCAATCATGTAAAATACATTAAATTTCACCTTAACAATACTGCAACTAGATCTACATACTTTATGCATTATTTAGGGGTCGTTTACTTCATCTCTCTGTTTTTCCATTATTTCCAGTTTTTAATTTTTCAATTTCTCCAGTTTTCTTTCTCCATTCTTCCAATTTTTCATTTCTCCATTCCTATGTTTTCTATTTCTCCATTCCTCCAATTTATAAAAAAAACAATAATAAAATCAACAACAACAATAACAACAACAACAACAACAATAATAATAATAATAATAAAATAGCAATAATAATAATAACAACAATAACAATAACAATATCAATAACAATAACATTAATAATAATAATAATAATAATAATAATAATAATAATAATAATAATAATAATAGTAGTAGTAGTAGTAGTAGTATAATACTAGTGAAAATAATAATAATAATAATAATAATAATAATAATAATAGTAATAATAATAATAATTTAATAATAATAATAATTTAATAATAATAATAATAGTAATAAGAATTTAATAATAATATATGAGGGAAAATGGCACTTTTTCCCCCTAAGTTATATACTTATAGCACTTTTTCCCCCTCAATTATTTATGTAAGCACATTAGCCCCCTCAATTATTTTAAAAGTGGTGATTTTTCCCCCCTGATATATTAAATTGACATTTCTACCTTTAAAGTAAACATTTTATTTATTTTACTTCTCCAACAAATTATTGTGTATATGTAGCAATGATCACGGTTCGGTTTGAATTGAACCAGACACTATAGCAATCGAATTAAAAGTTTTCGGTTATGATTTAGATCTAGAATCCAATATTTAGATTTCAATTTATTAAATTTATGAACCAAAAAAAACTGGATCATGAACCGTGAACCGGCGGTTCCGGATCCGGTTCGCGATTTTGAACCGTTTTTATTTTATTTTTTATTTTAAAATAGTCTAAATTCAACAATAAATTATTTTATTTTTTCAGTTCGGAACATGAACCGGCCATTTCGATTTGCGATTTTAATAAACTCTAAATATCGCGAATTGATTCTAAATTGTAATTTGATTCTAAATTGTAATTTGAATATTTTAGTTTGGTTGCTATAGTATCTGTTTGGTTTGAACCAAATTATAGTAATAATTTGTTGGAGAAGAAAAATAAATGAAATATTTATTTTAAGGGTAAATATGTCCATTTAACATTTTAGGGGGGGGGGGGGGGGGGGGGGGAAAGAGCCACTTAAATAATTCAGGGGGAAAAGTGTTATAAGTATATAACTCAGGTGAAAAAGTGTCATTTTCCCTAATATATGAAGAAGAAGCGAATGCACAGTGAGAGGAAGAAGGATGAAAACATGGAGTAAAGGCGAACTAGTCAGAATCAAACACGGGACATCAATGTCGAGAAATACTATTCACACGTGTGTTTCCAATTTTCCATTTGAAGAAGTTAGTTTTGGTATTCTCCAAATTCCTTAAGAAAGTTGGAGATTGGAGATAAAGTAAACATTTGGAAAAAGATATTTGGTAAACAACTTCTCAAATTTTTATTTTTTTCACTTCTTAATTTCTCCATTTTTTGGAAAATTCTCCATTTTTCCAAGTTAGTAAACGACCCCTTATATTTTCGTCGTTGTGTTCTTTTAATCATATAGAGGGAGGGGACCAAAAAAAAAACAAAAAAACAAAAAACATCTACCAAAAAAGGAATGACGGATCGGAGTGAGAGAAATTGAACATCATTCTCGTAGTAAAATATTACAATTTACAAGTCCAAATATATTACAATTTATGTGAATATTGTACCCATTGGGTAACATATATTGACTTTTTTCCACCCACAATATATTAGTGCTGTCACATTTTCAGTATCAAATTGAAGTTATTTGTGAAATGGCTGCTAGCAATCATTCATAAGCAATGGAATGATTGATGAATCTTGATCTACAATAAGTGTTTGCAGGTATGCTGAAGTTAGTGTCTTAGATTTTTTGTTGTAGTAGTTGTTGTTGTTATGAGATAATAAGCAAGCTGTGTAAAGAGATGCATTCTAATATTTAAGTTTGATTTATTTCTTTGATAGATAATTGCTGCTAGTATAAGGAAAGATGGAAAATGCAGGAGACTAGTGATAGCAAGATGAGTGCTCTCTCTTCTTTAATTGCTGCTAGTATAAGGAAAGATGGAAAATGCAGGAGACTAGTGATAGCAAGATGGGGGCTCTCTCTTCTTTGTAAAACATTGGCTATGAATAATTTCTATGTATTTGTTGTAAAAGTGGGAGTTTATTTATTGTTTTTAAAAAATTAGTTGCATATATATATATATATATATATATATATATATATATATATATATATATATATATATATATATATATATATATATATATAATTTTTAAAAAAAATTGAAGACTTCCCGAGACACCTGCAACGGAGCAGGTGTCTCAGATAGTATTTTATAATAAAATATTAAATGGCTTTCCGAGACACCTGCAACGGAGCAGGTGTCTCGGATAGTATTTTATAATAAAATATTAAATGGTTTTTCGAGGCACCTGTGACGCAACAGGTGCCTCGGAAAGTCTCTATTAAAAAAAATAAAAAATGCTTATTTAGCTTTCCGCGACACCTATACGGGTGCCTCGGAAAGCTAAACACTTTCAGAGGCTCTGGATTCCGACTCACCTGTACAGGTGACTCAGAAAGTGATTTACAGGTGACTCAGAAAGTGTTTTTTGTACTAGTGACTCACATTAAGCACACAACTCACGCACATTAAATTTGACCTAGATGCAAAAATAACTAAATTGTTGTAGTTTTTTTTTTTTTGGTAATCCTAAACGTTTGATTTAAGCAAGATCAATAGCTCAGATTTAACCGCACCTGGGTGCACCAACCGCATTTGAACCTAATTATATATATATATATATATATATATATATATATATATATATATATATATATATATATATATATATATTAACGCGTCCGGCTAGGCACGCCTAGTGTGCCTCACGTGCACCGATGAACTTCTTTGCTTTTTTGGTGGGTCTTACTTTTCCTGCAAAAATGAATAATCTCCTACAACAACATAACCCATTTTCTTCTCTAACATCTCCTTCTCTCATCCACATAAACATTAGCTCTGCATAATCAATGAAAATCTCCCTACTAGGGATGCTTTTTAAGTAAAAATTCGTGAATGCGTATTTGATTAGTTGGTCCACGCCTTTTATTAATTCATGATTACAGCCAAATTGCAGCACTATATACCGGTATTCATAAGGTTGTGTCGTTGTCATTGTATTAAAGAAAAAGGGTTGCGACCACACATGCACATATATATCAATAAATGGCATTAATGTACGGTGCAAAAGAAAGTAGTTCGATGGAAGACCTTGAGCCAGGCATTATTCATGCACTTTGTCCCACCAATAATAATGAGAAATTGAGCCTCAAACCGCCCCAGCTGCTTCCTCGTCAGCGTATCTGTATTTTCACTGGCGGAATTGTGTAAAGCTCGAAAGCGACCAATCTGGTCCCTGCCACTTATTGCCCCCGTCGCGTCGCAACCGAAAGTTAATTGGAAAAACGGTAGTAGTTGGCAATTTTTTCTTATGTAAATTTAGGCTAGACTAATTTTAAAATTTTAGAATCATTAGAAAAGATAAATCGTGAGATGTTAGACCAAAATTTTAAAATAATCACTTAAACCAACTGAGCCATTCCGAAAAGTTTTTTTTTATTTTTGTATCTTTATAAAACTAATTTGAATTCATTTTGGATCCCCTATGTAAAATGGGACTCTTACTATATATATCAAACAGTCCAAGCTATTGGGTTATAGTCATTATTATTTTGAGTGACCGGAGAAACTCATTGTTGCCACTTGAAAGTGTGTACTCATTATAAAGATCTGATCTATCTGCAATTAGTTCAACATAAAAATTATGTTTCACTGACCCTTAGTTGCCCCTCTCAAGCATAATTCATCATTATTTTACACCATATTAAAAAAAAAAAAAGAGAAAATTTTAGAAATATAAGAGTAATATTGCATGGCCTATTCGGAGAAAATTTTAGAAATATAAGAGTAATAATATTGCATGACACAACCCTATTCGAGTTGATTGTACACTTGACATGGTAATTAATAATAATAATGATTACAAAATATAAAATGTACTCAAATGTTTTTAATCGGAGGCGGTGAGAACCATACACGCATACAGTACTACTGCAGACAGAAAACGATATATAAATCTATATAGCAATTGAAGCAACAGAAATCTGGGAATAATAGATTAATAGTAATGATTTATTAATAATATATAGCTCTACGGCCCAATATAATTAATGTGCACTTGTAAGGAGACCGGCCGGGAATGCATGCACATACAGGCGGTTAGTCGTCGGAATCCATGGCGATAATGGTGCTCAAGTTCATCGGCACCATGTACTTATCAGTTCCGGTCAAAATGGAGCGGACGATGATGCTATTCGCCCTCTGAGATGGATGGAAGGCATCCCAAAACGCATATTCATCTCTGTTTGAGCAAATGTTAGACATTGGTGTGCAAAGTCCGATCCCGTTGTACGGTCCTTGTCCGCAACACGCCACCTTCGACGTGACAAACCCTGTTTCAGTTCAGTTCATCACAAACCAGCCGTTAGTTATGGATAGCGAGCGAATTGAATCATGCACACAAGGTGTTTGTAAAAATGTTTTAAAAAGCCCGGAGTACAGTGCGGTTACCGTATGCCTGCGGATTGTTGATGAAATCGTTATGCATTTGCTGCGCATTGACGGCGACGAAGACGGTGGAGCCCAGCTCCTGGTTGAGATCCTGAATCATTTGGATGAGAAGCGGATTGAATATTCCGGAGGCGCGTTGCAGCTCCGGCGCACATTGCCCGTTTCTTCCCCGTTGAGCTAACTCAGACGGAACGCACCCTAACGGCCCCGTCCCTGTCACCAACACTCTTCGAGCTCCCATCTCATACAGCCTCTGATATACAATAACGGTACGTAAATCTTCTCTCACACCATCTCATATTTGTTAAAATTCCAGAATGATCAGAAAAATTCTCAGTCACTATTCAAGACTATACATTGAATAAATCCTAATCAAAACTCGAGCCAATAAAAAACGTAAACTCGATCGATTCAAACTAAATGTTTGTTTGATTACCGTCAAGATCTTGCGGTATTCGGAGATGAGGAAGCGGGCGTAATCGGGGATGTTGTATTGGAGGCTTCTGGCACTGACGGGCACCAGGAAGTAGTTGTTGACGAAATCGTTACCGCCAAGGGTGATGAGGACGAGGGCTTTGTTCACGAGATTCTGCGTCTGTTGTTCGCCTATCAGGGCGCTCACCCGCTGCTGGTACTGCTGGAAATTCTGCAACTGTTGGCTTATCCTTATAATGTTTATCTGGGAATCAAACGTTTAACCAAACCCCTCAGAGGACATTAATCAAACATCTAAGGTACAATACAAAAACAATCATTAATCATCAGTACCTGAACCAAAATTTATGGGAGGTAATGTTCACCACTATCACTACCTAACTTTGATGGAAGAAATAAATCAAAAGTAATAAAAAAAAGTGATTGGCATCCCCAGTGGTCCACTAGTTCTGACAGTCTATTAAGTATACATTAAGAAGTTAGAAAGCTGTCTTTGTCAAGGAGGAAATGTTGCTACTTGTTAGGGTTTGTCACCCGTATATTCCTTGTGTTAGTGCATATTAATTTGTAAAAAATATTATGGGTGTTGGGCAAATAGCTATTAGCTGTTAGCGGATTGGATTAGCGGGTTTGACTATCTGATAGTATTAACTAGTTGTAAAAAAATATTTGGTAAATTAGTTGTTAGTTGATAGCGGTTACGTGCAAAATGACCTTTTAAGGATATATTTTAATTTTTAAAATTGATCAAAAAAGTTATTTTTAGCACCTTTTTGAATTTTAGCGTTTTAGAACAATAAGTTGTTAAAAAAGCTGATTAAGGAATTGCTCATATTGGCTGTTTAATCAAGTCAAACAACTAATAGTAGTCAAACAAGATGATAAGCTAACTATGTTACCAAATATGACTTATATGTATTCTCAATTTTACTTCATACTCTTGAGTCTTTGATGTAAACAATTTTATTTTTTTTTTGGCTCACAAGATGAAAATGTCATATTCATGCTTGTCACATTAGGGAGTCCCCATAGTTCAACTCTTTATTTGTGGGACAATTTCAACTAAACTAGTCGGATAGTTAGCTTAGTAAAAATAATATTACAAGTTTTAACGCTTTTCAAATATAATAATTGATTTATTTTATTGTGATCCTTTAACTGGACGGTTTCACTAGAAGAACACATAACACATTGGAGTACGTGGTGCTTAATTTATGACAATAAATAATAAAGCAAGGACTCTGACAAGAACTTCATCTTCATTCATGGAGTAGGCACAGTAAATTAAAGTACGAGATAGAACCTTAAATAATAAATTCTAGAACTAGAATGTCAGTACTTACAAACTGAACGCCAGTGTCGTTGAGAATCCCGATTCCAGCAGAGGCGAAATTTGCACCGACCAACAACTTTTTACCGTTAAGCTCCGGGTCCAAGTAAGGCAACGTTGACTCCGAACCAATAGCTTGGCCTGCCCAAACAAATTTTAACAACATTTATATTACCACACAAAAACCATAATAAGAATGGAACATTTATTATTTATAACCCACTTTAAAGTAGAGTGGAGGTTCTTGTTGTCACTACTTAAAAATATAATTTAGAACAAGTTCTTGTAATTCTAGCAAACAAAGAATCGGAAGAACTAAATCAACTTAAATTCACATAGCTGAGGGTCAAACTTGAAACATGGTGGTTACCAATACAATTGTTTGATCAACTGTTTACCAAACAACTATCCAACTAACATTGTCGGAGTTATTCTTAAATAATGTGCTTACAAAGTCAACCATCAGATCAACTTAGTTGGGGTTGCTCAGCTCTTAGATGTTTCTCATCTTAACTCTTGTGACACGAGTTTTCCTAGTGCAGTTTACTTCTTTAGTGTGATTTTGCTGGTTTCTAATGTAATTTACTTATGTAGTGCCATTTTACGAGTTATTAGGTTTATTCAGTGCACACTATAAAACAGTGACAATGGTCGGATTTTCATTACTCACTCCAAAAAAAAAAAAAAAAAAACATAAACAACAATATATTATATATATAATCTTACTGATAAAGTCAGGGATGTTGTAGCCATTGGAGAAGCGGCCGGTGGGGCGGTGAGTGGGGTAGTCAACGCCGTAGGGCGGGGAGTCGGCCCGGGCGGAGGTGGCGAGGTAGTTGTTGTTGCCATTGTCGACCAGCGAGTCGCCGAACACGAAGAAGGCACGCGCCGCCTCCGCAGGAGGCGCAAAGAATGCGGCCACCGCAACCACGGCGACGGCTAAGAGAACACTAAAACCAACTCGACGACCAGACATTATTGTAGTTTATGTGATGAGAAAGTTACGCAAGTAGCTTTCTGCGGGGTTGTGAATGTGATATGGGAAGCAAAAGCAATGGTGGTATATATATACACATATACACACACAGACCTATACATACACACAGCAAGAGGGTTGCCCTTTTTGTTAATTGGTTGATATGGGGTGTGATACAGAGTAATATGAATTAAATGGGCGGCCTTGATCCACCTGCACTTTCACAGCTATTGATGATATATTGATATTTGACATTATGCCCTTTAACTAGCTAACTACATTCTTATTAGTTCTAGCTAATTGCTTTTATGTTTTCTTTGATTTGATTACTCCTAGATTATCAAGTTCTAGGTATGCCTATGTTGGTAGTAACTCCAATCTAAATTTCTAGGATACTTATTTAAATAGTTACAAAGTTTCAACTACTTTGGACTTTCGGTAAGACGGAGCTGACAAATTTATTAGACTTATTTGTTTCTTTATGATCTTTTGTTAGGTAAAATCACAAGATGAGTTTCAGGTCCATAAAACATACATTTGGGTAACAATTGCGACTTTTTTGTATATCAAAGGTATACCTATGTTTGTTGTGTGTGAGGATATCATAGATAAGGCTATCACACTATTTGACTAAGTGCATTTTTAAGGTAAATCCAACCCAGCTAGATTAATCTCATTTAGTAGCAGTCAACATAATTTCATTATAAAAAACTTGTGTCAGACCGTCTCACGGATCTTTGTCTGTAAAACGGGTCGAGTTAAGATGAAATGTAATACTTATACTAGCAAATGTAATAGTAAATTAAGAATAAAATATTTATTATTTATATAAAAAAAAATGTAATACTTTTGACGAAAAATGTAAAAGCATATTCATTCTTCCAAAAAAGAAGAACCCCAACCCGATAAGCAAATGTAATAGTAAATTAAGAATAAAATATTTATTATTTATATAAGAAAATGTAATACTTTTGACGAAAAATGTAAAAGCATATTCATTCTTCCAAAAAAGAATAACCCCAACTCGATCTTTGCTCACTGCGCACAAGGAACCCCACTGGTGAGACTTGATCATTGGTCATTATTCCAAACTTTCACATCTATGACCAGTTGAGCTGCCCATGCGAATAGTAACAAACATATTCATGGAATAGTAATTGACGACCGTTTACGTTTAATGTCTTCGCTTATGTTGTATCCTTTATTTTTGGTTCCTAGATAAATGTGATTGCTTATACTTTAGCTTCACAAGCTTCTGCTCAGGCTAGTTCATTGTACTGGGATTCTGTCCCACCTGACTTTGTTACAACTTTTTTTGGATTAATATATGCTAGCCGTTTTTGCTTTAAAAAAAAAAACAAACATATTCCTGATTTAGTATTACATTTGCTTATTAACCATTTAACTGACCGACTCATTTCACAGATAATGATTTGTGAGACAATCGTATACAAGTGTTTGATTCACAAGGGAATTAAGTGATTCATAGCTAAATAATAATTTAAAATGAAATGTGCTAAGATGAATCACGTACAATTCATTTTATTAAATGTAAAATAACAAAATTTTCCTATTATTATCTTATAAGAATCATAAAATAAAAAGATTTAGGAAAAAGTGTCAAATTCATCATATAAGTCTAATAAACTGTGAAACCGGATGGCGATTAAATTTTTTAATCAAATGAATGACTCAGATTGATCAGATCTTAATTTTTCCTTAAGATTTCCTAATTTATCCTCAATGAATATGATTTTCCGTTAACTTTTCCGTTAATTTCTGTTAGTTCATCGTTAACTTACTCATTGATTTCAATAAGAAAGGTCTTAGGTTCAAACTTCATCCCAATCAAAGTTGATATAATTAGTACTCTATTTTACTCTTATTAAATTAAATACTCCGTAATAATTTAGTAGCTACAACAAAAAAATAATACATATGCATTCTTTAATTTAGAATTATGTGTCTACAATGTCTTTATTCAAAAAAAAAAAAATTGAGTTAATACCCAAAATCGTCCTCGACTATAGTGGTTTTTCTCAATTTCGTCCTAAACGACTTTGGTGACCTAATATCGTCCCAAACTTTTGTGTTTTGCTCAATTTAGTCCCAGACTTTTGTGTTTTTGCTCAATTTAGTCCCTCATTTGTTATTTTGTCCATTTGGTGTTAAATAAATAGACAATTCAGTAATTTTAATATTGGCATCTCTTTACTCATAGACATGTGAACTGCGAAATCCTTTTTTTTTTTTTTTTTTTTTTTTTTTTTTTTTTTTTTTACGAATTACTACCAGAATTACTTCTAAAACTGCGAATATAAAATTTGATTTGCAGGTCCGGGAGTAATTCTGGGTGTAATTCGTACACGAAATAGAAATTTCACATTTCACAAGTAGAAAGTAAAGAGAGATCAACATTGACATTACTGAATTGTCCCTTAATTTAACACCAATTTGACGGAATAACAAATTGAGGACTAAATTGAGCGAAACACAAAAGTCTGGGACGATATTAGGTCACCAAAGTCGTTTAGGACGAAATCGAGAAAAACCACTATAGTCGAGGACGATTTTGAGTATTAACTCAAAAAAAAATTATTCATTATCTATAAATTAAATAACAGAAATAATTTCATTAGTTATATTGTATTTATTTTTCTCCAATATAAAAAATCTTTACATTCAAATTCGTCAATTGATTATATTCGCTACATTGTCCCTACAATGCTTTATTTAAAAAAAAAATTATTCATTATCAATAAATTAATTAAGAGAAATAATTTTATTAGTTATATTGTCTTTTATCTTTGTTGTGCACTATTTTTTAATTAAAGATCAAAGTTATGATACAAAATAATGTTATATATTTATTTACCAAGTATTTTATTAATACCATGAAAAAATTAAAAAAATATAATTAATAAAGCCAATCATATTAACTACTTTGAGGGATTTGTTGACAAAGAGAGTATTCAAATCACACAACAAATTGAAGTGAGAACTACCTTGCAATGTCCTTGTTTGACAATCAACAGTTAGCGGTTAGCGTTAGCGGATTATATTAGCGAATTTGACCAGCGAATTATATCAATGGTTGTAAAAATATATTTGAAAAAATTAGTTGTTTAGATTAACATGTAAAATGAGCTAAGGGTATACATATAATAATAATAATAATAATAATAATAATAATAATAATAATAATAATAATAATTGTTTTAAAAAATAAAAAATAAAAAATATAATTAAGTCAATCATATTAACTACTTGGGGGATTTATTGACAACAAGAGTATTCAAATCACACAACAAATTGAAGTTGAAAACTACTTGCAATGTCCTTGTTTGGCAATCATCAATTAGCTCTTCAATATTAGTGTATATTTAATATTTTATGCCCTAATTTTTATTTGCTCTCCATTATGTCCCGTATTTGGTTGCAACCATACCTATACAATTATTTTATTGTCAATTATAATCAATCTTGACTATATTATCTTGCATTTGTAATCTTAGAATTGCCTATTTAAATACGTAAATTTAACATTCAATTATCTATGCACGAACAATTTCAATATAATCTTGTCTTGATATACTTTAAAGTACTTATTTTTAAAAAAAAAAAAAAAACATTGGGCATTATCCCAATCGCGCAATGCGCGTAAAAAACTAGTAAGTCTAATAAACTGTAAAATTGAATTTCTTAACTAAAAACAGTTCCAATGAATTCCCCTAGCTAATAATACTTTTATTTTTTATTCTAATTTTTTTTGTTTTTATTTTATTTTTAAATAACTATTCACCGTCTACTTGATAGTCGGTGACTATTTTCGTTGACAGACATCCAGTCAGTGCAGTTGTCCGATCTGACGAAGGTGGCCACCTTCATTATATTTGGACACCCATGGCTGTTTAGTCCATTGTGACGATGTCTAGACCTCATGGTGATGTATAGATTTGGACGCCAATGACTGTCTAGTCCGTTGACAGACAACCTTTCAAATTGAAACATTACTTTCTTCCAAATTTGTGCTACATTTATAATCTCGACATTATTGATTAGGTCCCCTTTCCTATAAAAAAGGACTATGTATCACATGAATATCTTAATGTTGATTTGGAAGTTTGAAAAATATTCTTAGAAAATGATTCAATTTTTTTTTAGAAAAAATATTTTCATTTTCTAGTGTTTGATTAAAAGTTAATTCTTTTTTATATTTAATTCATTCTTCCAAAAAAAAAAAAAAACAAAAACAAAAACAAAATTTTATCACAAGGTTATTTATTATAAAATATTAACTCTTTTATAATGATATTAATAACCATAATAATTGTAATATTAAAAAAAAAAAACATAATAATACTAACTAGAGAAAGTGAGGGAGAGAGTCGAGTCTGAAGTATTGACCCGGAAGATATCATTCGTATAAAAATCTTAAAGGCATTTATTCTTAAAGTGATAATTTTTTCTTTGACCATAACAAACACTTTTATTAATTTTATTTTTCTTAAATACCTAAACGCACAAAAATAAAATCCTAAAAAATAATTTTCAAAGAGTTTTTTCAGAGATAAAGTCCAAAAAGACTTTTCGTCGTCCGTACGAGTGATGCAAACAAAACATACCCCACATTAAAAATATTTTCCTTAGAATTATTAGAGCAGTAAATCATTTAGTATTAATTATGTTCTTGCTTTTTCGGCCATTTAATTCCCATGTGCACAATTCAAGTTTTTTCTCACCTTGGAGAGAAGTAAACAATTTACAATTATTTATTTATTTATTTATTTATTTGGAAATAGTACACAATTAGTTATAATAAACTAGGTTCATGTCTAAAAAGACCTTATGTGATGATTTGATTGCGAGTGTGTTGACATTAATCGAATTCTTGACTTTTAGATACGATAATTATGTTCAACTCACTTGACCGCCCTTTTCAAAGGAGTATATTATTTCTTTTAACGTTGGATGGAGTTATAGTAGTCGGTGAATAAAAATGATTTTATTACAATGTTAAGAGATGAACATTTAAAGCGAAAAACATTGTTGTATATAGAATATCAAAGAAAAGTATATGTATCCATTTTGTTAACATTAAATTCAATTCAATCAATGCAAATTGTATGGGGCTATATACTATTGGAAGTGTAAAGTGAGCCGAAAAGTATATGCATTTATAAAAATAGGTTCTATTATATACAAGGTAAAGATCATCTCTTGTTAGTTGTCATATTATGGAGTAAAAGTGAGAGAGTAAAGATTATAAGTACATGTAGTAAAACTCTATTCAAAATTAGTGTCACTTCTAAATCACTTAAACAAATATCTTATTTCATTAATAAATATTATTTTTTCACAATTATTCCCTTTTATCAATAATAATAATAATAATAATAATAATAATAATAATAATAATAATAATAATAATAATAATAATAATAGGAAAAGTACATAACTGGCCCACAATTCTGACACCAAAATTTCATATTTTGAAATCTTTGAAATGGTGGCATTTAAAGAAAATTTAAAAATTCTAAAAAAATGCCGACAAGGAGGGCAATTGGAGAGACTTTCAACGCGGTGAGCATAGCCAATAGGAAAATACATATGTATTCTAATTTTCTACTTTCAACTTTTATTTTCACAAACAAAATCTTAATGTAGATAATTGGAGCATGTGTTTCATCTCAACTAAAAAGCTTAAGCTTGCGGGTGGCGCTGAGTTTCAAACTCATAACATTTGGTCTGGTTCTGATATCAAATTAAAGCATGTGCTTCATCTCAACTAAAAGCCTAAACTGATAGTTGGATAAACATTAATAGATATATGCTCACATAGACACTTATATTAGGACCCATATCCAAAAAGCAACTTATCAATATCTGTCACATCATAAAGTAAAATTTAGAGAGTATGATTTGAGAGTCTATGTATCAGAACTCTAACCAATAATATGTTATTATTGCTCCTTTGTTTTATATGTGTTGGAGCAATCATATCATATCATAAAAACAAGTACAATGCCAACTGTCAACCCCTGTTCTTGTAAATACTGAACTTCAGAAAGTACCCAACTACCTATACTGTACATATATCATTTTCGCTGTACATATTGATTATGTACTTTGTAATTTTTATTGAGTAAAATGTTGATTACGTGATTTTATTAATAAAGAATTAAGTTAATAAAAACTATGAACCGTTTTTCTTACTTGATGAATAAGAATATGTCACGTAAGTAATGGTAAAAAAATATCCTTAATAAATTTGTTTAATTTAAATAAATGTAATTTTTACTTCTAAACTAGAATAAATTAGGGCAAATTATTGTATGTACCATGATCCATACAGTGCTGTGTGGCCCGTAATAAAAAGTACATTTTAATATATTAAATGTACATTATTTGTGTATTGAATGTACATTATACAATATAATGTACATTTAGTACACAAATAATGTACATTTCATAAAGAGTAAATACTTAAAATGATCCCTCGACTATAACTAAATTCACAAATTGGTCATTGACTTTTAATTTTAACCAATTAAGTCCTTAACTTTGCAATTTTAACACGATTTGGTCATTCGTCTATTTGACCGTTTGTTGACTGTGATTTTTGAGGATATATATGTAATTTCATGGTCCATCGTCGATTTTTTAAGGTTCCGGTTGTATTTTCAGACCGCACTGTTACATTTGGATCCACTGTCGAAAGCAATCTGCCAAATCCTGTCGCCTTTCTTCATCCTCCCTTTGGATTCAATGTAGTTGAGTTCGTACCAGAGTGAAGAAGACAACGTGTTTTCAAACCGGTGCAGGGTCATCCTGGAGGCCTCCATGTGCTCCGATGAGAGCTGCAGGTTCTTCTGGAGATCGTTGATGACGGCGCGGGTGTGGGCGTTAATGCAGAAGTGTTCGAAGGACCAAATCGTGTTAAAATTGCAAAGTTAAGGACTTAATTGGTTAAAATTGAAAGTCGAGGACCAATTTGTGAATTTAGCTATAGTTGAGGGACCATTTTAGGTATTTACTCTTTCGTAAACATAATGTACATTTTTAATATATTAAAAATACATTATTTTTGTACTAAATATACATTATTATACAGTATAAAAAATATGGTCCACACAATAATGATTGATAAATTAGTCGGTGGTTCTTGTAATATCATAGCTCGAAACATGGTAATAAGAATAGTGACATTTGTTAATCTTTACTTTTTTTTTTGGTAGAGTTGTTAATCTTTACATTGAATATGAATATAAAGTTACATATATTATTTATTTTTTAAATAAAATCGTTTTACACAATCTCACATGACAATAATTTTTTATTTATTTTTTATATTCATTGGTTACTACAAATTGGCCATTCCTACTCATGTTAAAAAAGAATTAAACTTATTAATCTTTTTTTTTTTGGAAAAAGAAAAAGTTATCATATATTGAGGTAGAGTTTAACATTAACACATTGCACAACTTGGTCTCATGTCTGGGGTCTCTACTCTCTGGCCAAAAGTTACTCTAAATAAAACTAGAGAAAATTTGCAACCAAAGAGAAACTTAGGTGAGCAGAAGCATCATTCTGGTGAAACACAATAATAATAATAATAAGCCAAAAGAAGAGTTATGGAGTTGAAAATAATACATTAGAGAAGACCTGAAGAAGATGAGGTGTGCATTCACATTGTATCTGCCAATCCAACCACAGCATCCTGCACAATCTCTTCCAACAATTTTCCTTCGATTTCCTTTCCTATACTTTCCGCTTCTAATCTCAAGTATTCGTGCCACCCTTTCCCGACCGCCTCCTGTCTCACCATCCTCTCGGTCAGGTTGTTGTCGTCAACGCCATCGTCCGAGAGGCATCCCGCCGCGCTAGGAAACCATTCCTTTATCCTTCCCCAAACCCGGTCCGCTGATATAATTGAAGAACCATCTGGGATGGTGTTATGGGCACCGCTGAAAGCAATGGTTTTGTGGCAAGTGTCTATGTCGATCAGTGCCGCATTGACACAATCAAACACGAGCTTTCTAGTTGATCTCCTTTGCCTTCGCTTTGCTTCATGCACTGTTTCTTTCTCGTTCAAATTGATGTACTTGTCCCTTAGTAATGGGTCAAGTGGGCTATCTGGGGAATGCCATCTCGATGAAAGTGAATCAGATTGTACTTCGTCGAGACCAGCCATGGATAGTAAGGTCTGAATGAAGAAGAGCCATTCTCGTTCTTCTTCCTCGGTCCTTTGCATTGATACTGGTGGGTTAAGTGAATATGATGACGTGGCTGTATCTACACAAGAATCATCCCATGATAGAGTACGGGCAACTGATCCTATTGGAGGAGATTTGTCTATTAGATTGGACCTAATGGGCTGAAAAGGCAACTCTCCCCCTGTTTGTTTGAATAAAGCAATCAGAAAACATATTAAAAAGAAACAGAAGAATTCCTGCAATCTGAAGAAAGAATTTTACCACGACGGTCTGCCTTGATATTCCCAAGTGATAATTGTGCCAAATGTTCATCCTCCTCAAATGATGTCTCCAAAACTGATACAGGACTTGGTTGATCGTGGTTCTCACTCGGATTTCCAAAAGGCAAAGACAGTCCAAACTGCAGAATTTATCACAATTTTTTTTCTTTGAGTTTTAAATATTTGTAAAGAAGTTATGCCAACTCCATTTACCTTTGTTGGCAAAATTCAATTTTGATAGCGAAAGCAAAATAAACAGACAATAAAACATGAAAGAACAAAAATAGGATAAATTTGAAAAGTATAGGTGGAGTGTGGAAATAAGTTGTCTATTTGAAAGCATGGGATTATTTAAAAATAAAATAAAATTGGGAAAGCAATTAATAAAAGTCAACCACATAGAAGATGGGCTTGCTAATATATGCTGAATTACCTCTGAAGAAACCAAGCCTTGCTTTTCAACCAAATCCGGAGAAGTTGCTTCACCTGATGATTCACGCAGATCAGGTGATGAGCAATCAAGCCCTGTGCCATTGAGGCATTCACTTCTGTTGTTATCTACTTTTGCAATAGAATGTGAAAGCTTTCCACCAGAATGAGATTCATCTGTTCTAGGCTTTTGTTTGCAGAGTTTTTTGTTCCTTGAGAAGAACAAACTCGAAACTTTCCCCTTTAGCAATGACTTTGTGCTTCTTTCCTTTGTTTTTTCTCTGGGAACATCTGTTATTGCTGTCTCTGGTTGTGAAGTGTCCAAATTCAAGTGGGAAGCAAATGTTGTAGAAGATACAGGAACAGATTTTGATCTCACGAGATTCTTTGGCATACTATCAATGCCTTCATTCTTGTTTGTATCCTCAACTGGACAACAATTCAAGTCCCTAGGTCCTTTTTTGCCCTCCCCCTCAGCTGTTCCTGGCTTCTTTGCATCAGAAAGAGCAAGCATCTCACCTAGAGTACTAGAGCTTCTACGGAGATGTCTCTGTTCTTGATGACTTCGATGAGATGTCACCATGGCCCATCTTTCAGAAAGTCGTTTTTTTGCTTCTCTTGATACAGATGATTCTGGAGAATAAGATGCACGGCTCAAGGAGGAGCAAGAATAAGGACTGTTAAACCTATTAATGTAATCCCACGAGTGCCTAGACATCGGTGACATGACTTCTGAATCACTGAGGTTCATTGCTGCATACTCATTTTCTGACTTGTTGAATGAACTCTCATCACCAATATATCCATTTGAGAACACTGAAGAAGAAAGCAAAGTTTCATCCCTTCGATGCCCAGCTAAATTTTCACGCATCTGTTGTGTGATTGATTTTGCCACTTCTCTTGATTCTTGAGCATCATTATCTTCGGGAACACCAACAAACTTGTTTCCATGTAATACTCTTGGTGATGTGCAAGGTGGGGAACTCAAAGCTTTGAGTTCATGAGACTTCACAGTGCTTGGTTTTAGTACTACTATTCGAGTTGGTTGAGTGACACTAGTGTCAGTTTTCCAACTAGCTGCAGGAGAAGAAAGATCTGGATGGGTTTTATCTATTCTGTTCACTTGGCTGACCTGGTTGGTTCTCTTCATCACATTTTCATTCTTCCCCGTTCCAATAAATTCGCAATTATCGACCATCTTGGATGGTTTAAGAACAGTTATCCGCTTGGTCTCAGAAGGAGCAGGAATAGACTGCAAATTATATATATGCTCAGATAACATGGGCTTTGGTTCTTGCAGAAATTTAAGGACCAGATCGGTGTTTGAACTCAAAACTTCCAATGCATCTTGGAATTGCCTAGAGTGATGACATTTTTCATCTAGAGATAGGCATTTTGCTTCAATGAACTTCTGACGGACAAAAGCCACCTTGTCGGTTGAAGTTTCATTACATCTTCCCATCTGGGGTGATTTACTTCTCATGGAGTTCATATCGTGTCGATTCTGCCAAACCTCATAAACATCTTTGCATTCATTCTGCTCTGGATATTGATAAAACTCACACTCCATTTGCGTGTCTAAGGATCCACTTCTGTGGTGGAAATTATTCAAAGGTGTACCCTTAGCACTTTGTGCATTCCTTCCAGAATAATTTCTTTGAGCAGTAGAAACTGGTAGCTGAGATGGAAAACCGTCAAGCCCCATTAATTTGGCTACAACACTAGGTGGATTATGCTTGGAGGCCATGTCTTTGGACATCTCTTCTGCTATAAGCATCTTCATTGGTGTTCCATTTGCTTTCATTTTTGAATTATTTCTCCTCAATTCAGACACAATCTGCACGTACCATTTCAAAGAAATATAAACCAGTATTAAAGATGAGCTCTGAAAAACCCCATGCTGCTTATTCTTGATCACCAAACTGAAAGATATACCTCTTTATCCTCAATTTGATCCTCACTTGGAGACATCCTTGCCACATCTGATTGGCTCCTCGAGAGGGAACCTTTAAAATCAATTACATACAAATGAGTTCAACAAGCCTAGGAAAAGAAGCCGTTTCTGCATAATGCAGTTCTTTTAGCATTTCATACTTTATGCTACAGCTTGTCAGTTCAATCACACTGTCAAAGAATAAGCCTACAGGACAACTATGAACTCTGGGGATAATTACGACTCCTTTTGGAGAAGTAATTATTACTAGTTGCAAGCAATCCTCACTTAGGAAACTAAAATAACAGATGCAACATATCAATTGTCAAAGAAGAGAAATATGAAAATAGGATTCACCATCTCTATGAGGTTTATCTGTGAGCAACCTGTTCCCTGCAACACCGCCATTCAAGTCAAAAAGGTTTACCATTCTTCCCAAACATCCTGGAATTGGTTTCTCAAGACCGCGATTTTTGCCATTCTGAACAGCATACATCTCAGCTGAAATATAATAACATTTAAAAGAGTAAATCTCATTGCAAAAGAATACTTGGCCTAAATGACTAATCTCAATTTGCTACTTCCTATCTCCATATCCAGAAAGGGGCAGGCTTTGCACTTTAAGATATGAAAAACCAGTAAAAATAGTAGTGGCTAACTGGCTATGGAACATGGAGGTAAACAAAAGAGAAATAGGAATCTACTACAGTTTCGACCAAAATCTACCGACTAAAATAGAGCAAAAAATAAAACCTTGCATATATTTACACCTCCATGGCTCCATTACAGAAGTCCTGATTTACTAAGCTAGAATCCAAAAATATGACATTTGGGCAATTAAAAGAGAGTAATATCTTTATACACAATCAGAAGCAAATCGGAGAGGACAAAAAAGAAGAAATGAAATAATGAATCGACTAGATCTGCAGAAGAAAACAGATTCCATGGTTTATGCAAGAAATACCCCCCAGAATTTACCATTCACTGTAAATTTTCACGAACTTCACATCAACTATTCCCAGAAAAGCATAAAGAACTCCCAAGTGCAAACAAAGAGAAGGAACATAACGTGGGGGAAAAAAAAAAAAAAAACTAATTGTAACGGTCCAATTACAAATATTTAACTAAATATACTCAATATCTCCAAAAAAATAAAAAATAAAAAATTGCTTAACATGCGTTTTTGAGCAGTAGAAATGATTATATTGTAAACAAAATCATAGCAGTAGAAATAAGAGCTAAATGTTAGAATCTCAACACAAAAATTACTCTGGTAAAAAGCTGAAATTTGAGCAGAAAAAAAAAAAAAAAAAAAAGAATAATCCAAGGAAAAAAAAAAAGGTGGGGGGGAGTATCGAAAATCAGATTCGATTTGCCTCCGAAAGGCGAGATCGAAAGGGAAACCAGAAAAGCATAAATGAGCAACGCTACTGAAAGTACTGTTAGAAGCTTTACAGTGTCGAAGCAATGCGAAGCTCTGACAATGCCGCAGCCGAAGATTCCGCAAGCCGGACACAGCCGGAAGCGCGTAAGGTTTAGATAGAGAAAGTAGATACTCGCAGTGAGAGAAAACGAGCGGAGGCCGAGAGTGTCGCCGGAGCCGAGAACCGAGTCGCAGGGAAACCGCTTTCCGGAGGGAATGTCGCCGGAGATTCTCCGATTACCGGTGCCGGAATAGAGCTTTCATCGTCAGCTGTCCACCGACTATATGTCGGACTATTATTTATTCCAATTTATTTATGGGACTTTTGAGAGAGAAGCCAAAATGAAGTGAAGTTTTTCTATAAATAAATATGAAATAAAAATAAATAAAAAAATATAGATTCTTCAATAAATACACTCCAAGATGATTGTTTTTTCTCCGCGACATCCTTTCAGTTTCTGATAATTCTGCTCGAGCCCCAACTTTCATAATTTTATAAAATATTAGTCCACCTGTGGACAACGTCTGTTTACAATAACTATTATGAGCTTGCTATTATCTGTCATTATCTTGCAATTATAGAATGGGTATCCCACCGGCGTTATGCTGTTCAGTTTTTCGTTTCAGTAACGTAACGCCCCCTCCCCCCTCCTTTATTGTATTTTTATGTGGATTAAAAATATTTAAATTATTTTATGTATTGAAAAATATTATACTTTATTATGATATACATTTATTTATTTTATTGAAATGGTATTGCAGTCACCTTTTTTTTTTTTTTTTTTTTGTGAAAAATTTTATAGTAGTTTGATTCCAAATAACTTATGAGCTTTTTTCTTGTACAAACCTCACATATCAAGACTAATTATATTCGTGTCCTATTTGATTTTCTAAGTCAGAGTACACTAGGATTCCATACACTGAAACAAATTATGTTTGTGTTGAGTAAGACTTCAAAGGGTGAGTAGTTACATTCTCATGTTCAAACATGATACCTTTGATTAAGTTGAAAGAGATTCACACTATCTTATTCACATCTCATGAACAAATAACTATTCAGTATTAGTCTTTGAAAAAAAATAAAATAATAAACAAACAAACAAACAAACTTTTTATGAGCTTTTCTACCATATTAACAATATATGTATAATAAAATGATATACATGTTAAGATAATTGGATTATATTATTAGGTACTAATATGATATCGACAATACCTTATGCAATACGAAAAAAATATTTAGTTGTATATGATATTATTATCAACACCAATGTTGAATGGTATTCTATAAATTTTTAATTTTGTATAGTTGTATAATTATATGGAACAAATTGGATAATGGGTATTTTTTAATATGTTCCTAATCTCAATCATCATTGGAATGATTTATTCTTACTTTTCATAATTCAGGGAATCATTTAATAATGCATTATGGCTCATGAAGAATTGTCAATTGCTATTAGTCTACCCAAGATTTGATATAAAGATACAGACACACACACACAACATACCTAACAAAATTTCTTTAGTATTTGGTGAATGTTACATTACTCACATATTTCTTTTCTCTCTTATATATGTGTACGTACGCTATGGAGTAATATTTTCGTGGAGTAATAAATTACAAAAATATAAATATATCAACTTAAAACAGTTGATAAAGAAACTGTTAATAAGGTTAGAGGTTGTGGATACTCAATGTTGTATGCCAAAAAAATTACGAGAAGTCTTAAAAGGGTAGACCGAGTAGGTGTAGTATGATTATAGTACAAGAAATTAACAAATTCGATTGTTATCAACACCAAATTGATAGTGTCCATTACACATTATCTTTCTAGTGCAATTAACGTATTCTGTGTTATTTAAAAGCAATACAAGAGCAGGGTTTACTTAACGTACACTATCAGATACTAACTACAAATTTTTATTTCACTGAAAATAAAAATTACAAGAGTAAAAAGAGATTTAATTAAGACACTATCTTTTTATTTTTAGTTTTAGAGCGTATTAGATAATAATGTCATACGACATCATTAAATGATTTTAAATATGGTTCAATAAATATAGAAAAAAAAAGTAAAAACTGTAAACAGTTTTAGTTACTTATAACTTTTTGTTATTGTGATTTAATAGACTTCAAATTCAAATAAATTAATCCAAAATGTTGAATCCCCAATCTTAATGACTCTCCACACTATGATCTGAATCATAGTGACTAAATGTCGGTGCGCACAATGAATCTGTTCACTTTAGACATAATCCTTACACTGCCGCTGCCGAAATTCGAACATTAATACGGAGTATCTTTTTTTAAATACTGTCTACTGAACCAGTGAGTTAACACCGAGCAAATTGGGCATATAGATAAATTATACTCCGTATACAGATAAAAGTGCACCTAATACAACCTGGCGTGTGATGGGCTAATTGTCCGGTGGGTGATACAAGGCCTTATCAGTGATCGGTTAAAAGTCACTTTGTTGTGTAATGCGGCATTGTTTCGACACTTTTGCAGGAATCAAAACAAAAACGCACGTACACAAAGTTTCGTAATCCACAGCAAGAAGAAATTGGCAAAACTTCAGCTAACATGTGGGCCCCTACTCTACCTACCATCCCACTTGCTCCCTCTTTAACCGCCCGCGTTCCATTCCATTCACATCTTACCACATTTACACATATTTACAATTAAGGACCATGTTATGCACTCGTATGTTTATCATTCATAGACATTCACTTTTTAACTTTTTTTTTTTTTTTTGAAAACCATTTTTAACGTTAAAGTTGCATGTTTGAGATGTGAATCATGTGATAATTGTATATTTGGGTATTTATTACATAATTCTAATATGATATTTTGCTACATTAGAATGTGTGTGAAGGACAATTGTACAGATGTTTTTCTTGTACAAAATCAGTGAATAAAATTCTTAACACGTATCTTAATTTTATTATAGAAAAATAAATAAAAATTATGACTCACTTTTGTAATGAATCAATGTGTTATGTCAGCATGAAATAAAAAAGAGTAAAAAGCAAGAGTGTATATGTAGTATATTCTATTTATAATTTTTTTTTTATTAAAAACTAATATTAATAAACAAAAAAAATTTTAAAATGTTAAATAACAAGAATGTCAACTATTATAAATAAGAACAAAAGCATCAGGCCAACTAAGAGCAACCACATTTTTTATTTTTGGATGAGTTTTTTCATAACAAAAACATGAGGGGTGAGTTTTTTGCTAATGGAGGGATGAGTTTTTAATGGATTTTTATTTTTGTAAATATAATTTTTTGTGGGACTCACAATTAAAGAAAATATTTACAAAAAGACACGCTACTTGTGCATAGGGGGAAACTACCGCGCCTAACTGATTAGTGCATGTGTCAGCTGAGCGCATAATATATATATATATATATATATATATATATATATATATATATATATATATATATATATATATATATATATATATATATAAAAGTACTTGACAATGATATTGGACTATAGTTCAATAAATTGTAACTAAAGTCTATGGATGAATTTATGATTTAACCTAATATTTTGAATTAAGTTTCTATATTTATTTGCCCATACCTAATGCTCAAACTACCTTGTATCGTACTTTCTTTTTTAAACACTAGCCATTGATGCAAGGACACCTCATTACCTAAGGTAACAAGTACATACAACTCAATCACAAAGTTATTTACAATGTTAGAGTTTGTATTAATTAATTCACCTACATATTTAAAGAACAAAAAAAAAGAAAGTAATTTAAAGAACAAAAAAGGAAAGTGATTAAAAAAAAAGAAACAAACAAACAAACAAAATACTAAGGTAGTCATTAACTTATGCCCAACAACATCCTTTTGGTACAAATAACTTCATTTTTTTTTTCTCACTAGAAACGCTCTTACAATGGATCATTTCATCAGATTTATTTCTTTTGAAAATCTATAGATTTTTGTTCAACACAATAAACTTAGTATAAAATCAGAATTAGTGGATAAACATAGAATTATGGAGGATAGGGAATTGGGAATGAAATAGAGTGAAGGAACATCAAACACATTAAACATGAGTTGAAACTGAAGTTAATCAAGAAAAACATATTAAGACTAATTAAGATCAATAAAAATTACGATGAAACACATATTTGATGATTATGCAAATGAGTAAGTGAATGATTAAAGAGATTAATTGATTAAAAATGCCACATGTTCACCACGGAGTATGTTTGATTTTTTTTAAAGCATTTATTATATTTGGTGCACCTATCTTATATACGGAGTAATTAAAATCCGACCTAGAACGAAACAAATCAAAGAGAATTTGAAAATGAAATTTCTTGCTGACTTTTAGCTACACGGTTCACATATCAAATTGTACCTCATTTGTGCACGATATTCCTGTGCGCTGGTGAGCATCTTTTGATTGCACACCTCCCCAAGTTTGACTCCTTCGTACCATAATTTTCATGGCTTACATATTTTTTGGAGCTTCGAAGAGAAGATCCTGTAAAAAGGGTACTTGCAGATCATCATATCATAATTTACAAGTTACCAATAATGAAAATGTTGGTAGCAAATATCAATAATTTATTTAACATATAAAAAATGATACCCAATTGATTGATAAAAGTCCTGGTTATAATATAACATGCAAATTATATCATGCACTAGAGTCTACCTTGCATTGTAAGCCCTGATCCAAAAATAACCTTCAGATTCTATATTTATAGTTGACGCATTCTGTACATGTTGATAGTTTTTGTACCTGTAGCTATCATATTATGTGTCAACAATTATCAATTCTATTATTGACACATTCTGTACCTGCAGTTGATAGTTTATGTAACTGTAGCTATCATATTATGTGTCAACAATTATCAAATTATTTGTTTACATGTACAGAAACTGTTAATTGTAGGTACAAAATGTGTTAACTGAAGATATATAATTTTTGTATCAGAATTCACAATGTAATATAAACCTAAGTCCATGTATAAAAATTGACTATAACATGACGGTGCAATTCAAGATCTAACCAAATCCACCTTGTATTTCTTTATCATGGGGACCAATCCATTGAAATCCATAGATTTTTCTTTTTGGTGCAAAGAAAGAAAGACAATTAAAAAAAAAAAAAAAACAAATATCTAAACCATTTCGAACAAGCAAAATCAGCAAAGAGGTGTAACTTTAAACCACTAAAGAAAATATCACGTATCATAAAGAAGAGAATAATTATAACTCATTATCTAATCTGTACATTTATTAATTTCCATATGAAAAATTATTAATCTGGAAGTGAGGAAAAAGTATTTAAAAAAAAAAAAGGAATAGTGGTCTATAATCAGAATTTTACAAAATCTTCAATGGGCCATATTAGAAATCAGCTTCAACTATCTAGTGGCTTATAGAAGGGGAGAGCACTGGGAGTGAAAGGGACTGCTACCCGATTTAGGCATGGTATCAGCTCCTCTGATTTTGCTCAATTAGGTTCAAGTGGTTACAAACAGTAATCTTTTGTCTGTATTAAGGGCATCATTTTTACCGCTTACAATGATAATACGGTACTCATAAAAAATTGAACTATGTAAGTGATAGCTTACCATGTTGCGAATTGCAATAATGGTATGCTAATTAATCATATAGATGTTTATTCAAAGATTACTAACCAAGAATCTAAGTAGTTTGGACATTCGGTATGCAGATTGCTAATGTAACAGCAAAGTCAAAAATTCTACTATGCACTATGTTAAAGAACTTTAAGCTAGACCTTTTCTGAATAAGAGTTAAACTTTGCAAGTGCTATCCATGTCAAATCTGAATTATTTTTATAGTTGTGAGATTATTGACAAATTATACACTACATCATGATCCACATTGTAAAATGAATCACTAATAATAAGTTCATTTTGCGTGTTATAAATTTATTTTTAGGTAGTATACTAAAGATGAATTTATAGTACATTAAAAATAAACATGTATCAAAATATAATGATCATACTAAAAATAAATATGTAATACAGTAAAAATAAATTCACATTATACTAAAAATGAATATGTATGTCATGGTCCATAAAATAATGATGGGAGATTATTAATTAACCAAGTCTAGTTTAAACAGTTATGAGACTCATAAGCATGATGGGGGATTCCCGTAATTTGAGCAATCCTCATTAACATGGCATCAGGATCTATAATCATGTAATTGGAACTAATTTGGGTTAGATTAAAACAAACAAGCAACTGAGGACAAAAACACAAAGAAAATTAGACAGTTAAATCTGGAGTGGGACCTACCTGAATCATTATAATTATTGTATTTAATTATATAATGGACGTGTTTTCTTTTCTTGTAACATCATCATTAAGGTCACTAAGCACCATTGATTCATCTGTGCACAGAAAATGACACAACATTACACTGATCCAAATTTCTCCACTGCCCAACTAGTCAAACTATAACAGTATCAGATATATGGCATATATACTCCATGGTGAAGAAAATTTGTTTGGGATCAAGAAAGCAGCTGAATCATGACAGACGATTTTGCAGGTGTGAAGATCACATGAGGTGAAGGACTAAGGATCCAAAAACGACCACATAATCTATGCTTTACGACAGTATAATCAGGCAGACAACATAGGGTTGGCTCTGTTCAGGAAGAAAACACATGAACTGTGATTTTTTTTTTTCTCTTTGCAATAAATTTCTCTGTTATTCTTTTCCCCTCCAGTCAAAATAGTACTCCATACTACGTTGTTGGAATCAATTCATAAAAAGAATATTACATAGACTCTCATTCTCTACTTTTAATTTTTACTTTATAGTCTACACTTAAACTCTCAACGTAAGCATTTTTTTAAACCTATACAATGAAAATACATTATCATTGCTCCGAAAATCAAAAAATAAAAGTGAGGGAATAAAAATTGAGAGAATGTGTAGTAGACTACTCTCTACTCATAGTACTGATAAGTATTAAATTACGATACATACTCTCAATTTATACTTCATCACTTTCATTCCTTAATGTGACAAACAATGGAAAGATATTTTCATTATATGCGTCAACAAAGTGTCAACATTAAGAGTTTAAGCATCGTAAAAAAATTAAAAGTAGAGAAAAATAGTAATTGGAACTTTTATATATATATATATATATATATATATATATATATAGTCTGCCTCTCTCATGAGAACTAGGCTTCTTATAAAAAATGTGAATAAGTGCAAACTAATAATTTAGTATATCTAACAGTTGAAAAATAAGAAAAATTTAAAAAAATGTGGGTCAATTTCATAAATGTTGTAAACTTTAAAAGTTTATAATATTTATAAAATTGATCATGCTCTTCTTTTTTCTTCTTATTTTTTAACCATTGATCATTCTAAATGAATTATTCATATGAGTACGTTCCATACTTCTCACATAAAAATATAACACGTATATTTTTAAATTTTGAAGTAATGTCACTTTACCTAAATTTCCATATACCAAAAATGCTAACAATAAAAATAAAAATAAAGCTAAATAAAAACACCTTCTTTTTTTTTACATATAACATTCAATATTCAATTACTGAGATTAATTGACTTACCAACCACTAAGCTACTGGTTGGTAATTTATTAATTAAAAAAAAAACCTAAACTTTCCATAAAAATTTATTTCTTTAAAAGGATCAAACAAGCACCAATTGATTCTAGCAACGGCAAATGACAAAAAAGGACTAATATTTTGGCCAACCCAGAGTTATGGTGGGTGGGGAAGGGTGGGGGTTGGGGGGACCATAGAGTCTGGAGTCCGTGTAGGGCAGTGCCAGATATGGTGTCACATCTCTTGTCCACATTGGGTCAGGAAAGAGCGGTGTGGTCTTTTAAAAAAATACACCCTCCTGTTGTCGCGTGATGAATAATGGACACTTAGAAAATAATTTACATTTGGCTGTTGACTTTTGATCAACACCAAAATTATGGCTGCTTTCTCCTAAAGCATGTTTCTCACTCTCATATATATAATAGTTAAAACACTAATTCATTGGACAAATGTGAATACTTAGAAAACAGGAATTGACAAATCCCTGATTTTGGTCACTGTTACCATCGTCTTTCCTCTTCCACCCCCACCACATGGGTGTTAGGTGGTCCTGGTTTACCTCATCCCAAAGCTAATGTGGGTGCATTAAAGACATTTTAGATTTAAGTGACCGCTGCTTCATATACCTTAGGGATAAGAATTTTAGGACAATGATGGACTTGGATCCAACATCAAGGGGCTCAAGAACTAAAATTTTGAACCAAGGAGTGGACCAAGGGAATAGACTAAGGCAATTATTATTCCAGCAGAGTAAAGCCTACTAAAGGACACCTAATAACTTGATTCCACGCTTCCCTGATTCAAGCCTTATCCAAAACAAAAAAATGAAATGATTATTTAGAAATTCTTTCTTGTATACTTGTGGAAGTAACTGAAAGAAACAAATTGCAAGTCTGACATTTAGTCACAGACGACTGCAAATGTGCCCTTAGGTTCAGGGAGATGATTTATTTTCTAAAGTCTTGGCGGGAAAGTAGGAAAATCAATGTACACTTTGAATTTATGGAGCTATTAGCTGAGAAATTTTAGATATTATTTTGCAATTGAAGTATTCAAAGAAGGCTGGAGAAATGAGGGGCAGGAAAGATAATTAAGGTATTCAGAAAACTAGTATAAATGTTCAACCCTGGCTGTGCTAAGCTGATATGTTTCAGTAGTTTGACTACACGTCACGGGTCTATGGCTAATAGAAGAAGATGGTTTACCTATGGGGGCTGATGATAGTATGAGAGAGGAGAAGTTGGAGGAAGAAACTTCCTTTTGATTTTATTCAATTTCCAACTCACTAAGACAATCTAATATTCTCCCTATATATAGGAGTTAAAAGCTTAAGACACAAGGAAACAATATATATTCTAAAATACGGTTACTTAAAGTGAAAAAGACAACTACTAATAAACTAGGAAATAAGATAACTAAATTGATTTTAGCAGATTGGCAGCCCAGGGTCTGTATTGTATCATAAGCAAAGTAGTATACAAGAGTATGAAGTAAATGTCACTAAATGGGATCTTACGATGGAGGAGAACGCATAAGTCTCTTTATGAGGCTAAAGAAATTACGCTTGTATGTTGTTTAGACTAAACTATTCCTCACAGAATTATTAGCTTGTTCATTTATCTAAATTTATTGATACTAAAAATATGCTGACCAAAATACAGAAACGGATGGAAGAAACACACAACTTAAAGGGCTAAGAGGCAACAATGTACATACATGTATTTACTTAACCAAATGTAGGGGGCAAGAAGTGCACCTGAATCTTCAGCTACGCTCTCATTCATTAGAAGAGCCAAGATATGTTCCTTCTTCTGATCTAGCACAGATTGAGTCCTTAAGCAACAAAGGACATCCAAGCATTCTGTTAAAAGATGTTTGAAAGTTACAAATTGGCTGCTCATAAAAGTCAAATGCTTCTCCTCGAAAATCAACTACTGTTGAATTTGAACTGCCTAAGTTCCATGCTTCCTCCAACTTAGTATATGCACTTCTATAAGAATGTTGACTAGAATGATTTCGCCGGGAGAAACCAGTTGCTAGTAAGCTGTTCCATTCTGAATTGTTCGGTGCCATAGGCAAAAGGAAAGCATTAGAATTTAGATGACACTTCTCACTGAAAACCTGGACTGGACCATCCCAAGGATAATCTAGAAAATAGGAAATGGCATTGCCACTATAACCATATTCTTCAGGATCAAGATATTCTGCGGATAAGCAGTCTGGGTCTGTGATTGCATATTCATTATACTGAAGATTCCTTCCAAAATCCCTGGTATATAGTTCCTCTTGCAAACTGGTTGAATGGAAATCTGGCAACACGCATAAATGTGGAGAATGGTCAGAAAACAAGGATGATGAACACAATGCCATTGTATTGTGCCCGGTGTCTATGCTCTTGTGGAGATCAGCATCCCTCAATGTTACAATTTGCAAATCCATTTTGTCCTCACAGCAGTCAGCATTTATTGCTATTTCAGGTTTGTCCCTCTCATCAAAATCCCAATCCAGCAACAAGGCGTGATGTTCCCTTCTTGAACACAATGCCATTGTATTGTGCCCAGTCTCCATGCTCTTTTGGAGATCAGCATCCCTCAGTGTTACAATTTGCAAATCCATTTTGTCCTCACAGTAATCAGCATTTATTGCTATTTCAGGTTCATCTCTCTCCTTATCAAAATCCCAATCCAGCAACAGGGCTTGAGGTTCCCTTCTTGAACACAATGTCATTGTATTGTGCCCAGTGTCTATGCTCTTGTGGAAATCAGAATCCCGCAGTGTTGCGATTGGTGAATTGATTTTGTCCTCACAGCACTCAACATCTAATGTTATTTCAGGTTCATCTTTCTCGTTGTCAAAATCCCAATCCAGTAACAAGGTTTGAGGTTCCCTTTTTGGAGATTCATCCAGAGAATAAAAGCTATCTGGTTCCATAAGATGATACCGATCAGTAAATCCAGATCTCCCAAACAATAAGTGCACAGGTGAATCAATGTGTTTCAACAATCTTTTAGTTGTTTCACTTTTTGAACCATGACTATTATCCACCATTTCATTGTGTGAAACAGTATTTGCATTGTATTTGGTGAAACAATTGTCAGAAGCAAAGGCAGGGCAATCCACAGGGAATATCTCTATTGTCCCAATAGACCAACTGGGAAGTTCACTACTTTGGCATGTTTCATATTCTGGTTCAGTTAAGTCTATCCTGTAACTTTGATGGTGCCTCATCTCTGATGGATCTGACTCTGTTAGAACAGGTGAGCAGCCGGTATTGTCTTTGTGCTTTGAACCCTGACAACAATGTCAAAATCAAGTATCAGCACAAAATCAAGAACAGTCAAATGGTAATGCACTTTCTGCAATGGCAAATGCAAATCATACTTTGTTCTCATTGAGACCTGGGGAAAGACGGCTAAGGAGCAAAGTCACCATATCATACCTGGAGGAAATCTTAAACGAATTAGTATATTTATCATTGGAAAATGCAAAATGGACCATTTAGCAGCACCCATTTGCCATTATACTAGAATTGAAAAAAATGATTTGCTGACCCCTTGGAACTGAAGTTCTCAGTGCCAGATAAAGCCGTTTCTGCCCACAGACGTAATTTCTGTCTCTTTGCAGAAAAAACTTCACTCGCCAAGCAGTGGCTATCTAATGCTCAATTTGAAGTCAGTAATCCTTGCAAAGCATACAGAAGACCTAAGAAGAGCATCAAATGCATAATTACAGTTTGAACCTGAAAATTTTAGAGCAACTTGTGGTGATAACTGCAAATTTTGATCTAGTGTTGTGACATTCTTAGGATGTGAAATTCTGGGCCTACTGGACATGCCTGCATTATTACAAATTATTAGTAAATCATAATAAAATTAAAAACATTAGAAGAGGTGAAGGAATGTAAATTACTGATAAGAGCATTGATTATTATTCCCACCTCACCTGGGCTCTTGCATCTTCCATTTTCAGGCGAGACAAATGGGCACTGGTTATTAAGGCTTACTTTTTCTGATTGAACTGACAAGTTGATGTCTCCAATATGGCAATTCAGCATGTTGGATTTTCTCAAGGCCTCTTTCAATTTATAAATAAAGAATCAAGAAAGTCAGATTTTAAAACCTTGAGCAGTTCAATTGTTCATTAAAAAAAAACCTTCAATGGCACCTTATTTTTAGGGTATATATTACACTTATTGTTTATGCATTGTGGATGAAGTGAAAAACAAACAGGATTAGTTACAAATAGAAAGGAGAACATACTGCTAGTGTAATCATTAGTTTTACACTTCTTCAGTTTTTCCTTCTCTTTATGTAGAATATTTGGATAACAATGCCTGCCATCCTTCAATTTCTGTTCACTTTCTTTATTCAGAGAATGTTGATTACGCTGAATGGCACCCTCCATCACTTTCTTAAAGAAAGCATACTCTGAAGTTTTGGGGATACCAGCTGCACTAGTATTACCATTCATGGATTAGGACCAATATAACTACAACCAACTGGTGCTATAAGAGAATTGAGGACTACAATGGATCATATAAATAAATAAATAAATAAATAAATAAACAGTAATATTTACAAGATTGGGGATCCCTGGTTGCTTCAAATCCTGTTGAAGAATCATCTGATATGTTGTTTGATAAAGGAGCTCTGTTAACATCTGCAAATCTCACTCTTTTTGCCTTGCTTTTGACTAACAGAAAAAAATGAGAATGTAGTTACTATAACATTGCAACATATGATTAGAAAAGCAATAATTTACATCTAATCAAGAGCAGCACCAATCCAATAGCTGTGCAAGGAGCTAGCTACCCATAAAATAAGAAAAGCACCAGAAACAACACATTTGCACTAAGGGAAAACGAAGAAGTAAAAGTAAAGGAATACATGTTCAATATATAGAGTAATGAGTAAATTCCCTAGAAATCATTAACTCTGTTGGTATTTTGGATGATTGGCCCGACACTATCAATATAATTTATACTAGGACTACCATTATTTCATAGCATTCCAGTTCCAGAGGTTACCAATGTATAATTCAGTTGTGCTATCATTCATTTTATCAATATACACATAGAGAGAAATACCACGTAATCCATGAAATGGCTTAAATTATATACACCATTGCTAGCTAGAATTTCGGTGCACATATGATCATCTAGCGAACTCCCCTCATTGGAAAAACTGCATTGCAGCTTAGCTTGTAAATCTAGATTCTAGAAAATGACAAGCATGGTCCTGGGAGCCTGGTAAGAAGTTTCAGACTACCTACGGGCTACGGGTTTAGGGACGAACCCTAACCATTTGAGCTATCTTCTCCGTATTATCAAACAGTCAAACACGTATTGATTCCTTCGTATATGCAGTACAGACTATGCTCATAATGTGAACACCAGATCAAATGCGAAAGCATCTGAGAATTGCATTTTATCGTGACCACGAATTAATTAACCATTGATTTAGATTTTTTGAGCTGCAGGAAAACTATGAATAAAGGCGCGCAAAATAACACTCCGGTTGAAATTAGGATCCAAAGTGAACGGAATACCATATCGGTAGTCGGAGTCGCGGCGTCGAGCGAAGCCGCCGCCTGAAGAGCCTTGGACGTTAGACGGTTGTGCGTCGTCGGTTATGGACCTTCGCACCATCGTCTTCCTTCGATTCATCTGAACTCGATATCTAGAACTCTAGAGCTTGTAGAATGGAGATCGAAGTTTTGAAAATCTGAAGCCCGCGGATTATGAAGGCCGGGACTGGAGCGGTTGTTATACAATGGACCATAGTCGGTGCTATGTGAACCATGATGTTCATGATTCTCAAATGAAATTGTACTAGATTTAAAATTTAAAATGATACTTTAGTGTTGTTCAAATGAAATTAATGTGTGAAAAAATAAAATTAAAATACAGAATTTATTTAACAACGTATTATCAAAAGAAACTATAGTATAATTAAAATGATACTTTAATTTAGTAAAATGAAATCAGTGTGTGGAAAATGAAATTAAAATTAAGAAACATACAATAACATATATTGTCATATGAACGTAAAGTGTAATTAAAACAATAATTTAACATTATTATAATTAAACTAGTGTCTGTGGATTTTCAAAAAAAAAAAACTAGTGTCTGTGGAAAATAAAAGAATAAAATATAGCTCATACAATAATGTGCGTGAGTGTTGTACTTAGTGTACGTGAATGTGTAAAATGCAGCAGAAAATATGGATGTCAGCTTCTTCCCCATCCCCAGTAGCCATTGCCCCCTCCCTGATGATAATGATGCGGAGGCAGACTATGGTGGTTAAGAATTATGGGAATAATACAACAGAAACCCACACTTAGCTGGTGTGCAAATTTTGCTGTGCGTGCGTCATATATATAAACATTCAACTGCACTGAAGGTAGCTGATAATTCAGAATCCATGGCCAAATTGAAGGAAGAAGTAACAAGAAGCTTGGGTGTTAATGTGAGTGAGTTTCTGTTCTGCTTCCTTCTAAGCTCGTAATTCTGAAATACTAACGCACATTAAGCACAAATCTCACGCACATTAAACACAATACTCAGGCACATTAAGTACAAAACTCACGCATATTAATATTACGCACATTAAGCACAAATCTCAGGCACATTAAGCACAACACTCACGCACATTAATCCACCGCATATCCGCACGGGAAACATTCAACCGCACGGGAACCTTTCACTATATATATATATATATATATATAGGAAATTGCTCAAGAGCGGTCGCATCCTCCCGTGCAGCCGTACAACCGTTTTCAGAATACACCAACAGGATTAATGAAAGACACCAACAGTGTAAAGGAAACACACAACAATAAATTGTAAAAATACACCAAAAATACACAACACACTAAAAAAAATACATCATATAGCTCACCATCTCTAATGGTGTATTTCCGAACACTGTATTATGCTTTTATTCATATCTAATGGTGTATTTTTGGTGATTCGTACCTAATTTGGATATTTTTTTGTAGTGCATTTCCTAACGTTGATGGTGTTATATTCGCTTAACCATTGGTGTGGGCGCACTGACTGCATCTGAACTTAACTATATATATATATATATATATATATATATATATATATATATATATATATATAATTTCATATGCAAAATGGAGATTTGACAATATTATTCTCTATTTTTTTTTATTATTTTAAATTGTAGCACATCGTCTATATTTTTTCTACAATATTTTGTTAAAATCACGTTTTTTATTATGTAATAAAATATCGAGACTAAACAAGATTATAATTAAAGAATAAATATTAAAATGTACTACAATATTCATGTAATAAGTAAAATTTTGATAGTGTAATAGTTTTGTTATTATAAGAATCAAAATAACAATTTTTTTTTAAAGAATTGGGAATGTATATTGCAACGAAAAAAAAATTATGGACTAATTAAAACTGCTAATATAGGAACCAAAATTGCATTTTCCCCAAAAAGAAAATATACGCACGAGCACGACATTATCCACAAGAATGGCAGATGGTAACCACATGGCAGCACGGCAGTGGACAAGTCCTTCCGGAGTGATTCCCATCCAAGAAATGATAATCCCATTAATTCGAAGCCTTTGAAAAATCCTTCCCAGTATTTTCCGCACTCGGATTCGCATCTTTGCAGCAGTTGAGACAAACCATGGCAAGCTGCGGCATGGCATCAGCCGCGTCTGAGTTTCTGCTGACTGCTAAAATGGTGGCCTCAAACACCACCACACCTCGGATCAACATCGTAATGTTCCCTTCCAAGAATGCCACCACCCCCGCCCGCTGCAGGCTTGTCGTAAGGGCAGCCGCCGAGGAGGCTGCGCCGCCACCACCGGCAGCCGCAGATGCTGAAGCTCCTCCGGCTAAAGCTGCCAAGCCACCCCCCATTGGACCCAAGAGAGGAGCCAAGGTAAATATATACTCCCCTGTCCATTTCTTTCTAAGAAGTTTAAACTGCATTTACTTCAATTCTCTAGTCGCTTTACTTAAGTTAAGATTGCGTTTACCCCAATTTTCGGTCTTAATACTTCAGTTTAACTTGCGTTTACATCAATTCTCCAGTTTTAGTTCTTAATGGAATATGTTGATTTGCATGGATTGATGAACCTCTTCTTGATAGGTGAGGATTCTAAGGAAGGAGTCATACTGGTTCAAGGGAGTTGGATCAGTTGTGGCAGTTGATCAGGTAGTTTGGATATGTGATTTTTTTTTTCCACCTTTTTCAATAAAAAAATAGTTTCAGATCATTTTCTCACTTTAAACTGACTCTAGATATGATGTTAGGTTAAAATCAGTGTTACAAAAATCACGGCTAGGCGCCACCCGGCCGCCGCGAGGAAGGTCGAAATCGGCCTCCTCCGCGGCCAGGCGGCTAGGTGGCTGTCTAGACCGCCTAGCCGACTGAACCGGCCGATTATTTCTTAATTTTAATTTTTTTATATATTTAGATGGTTTCAACAATATTTAGAACGATTTTACAACCACTTACGTATATTTTTATTAGTGAATTTTACAATTTTTAGTTTAATTTTTTAAAAAAATAACAAAAAATAAAAAATAAAAAATCGGCGCCGAAGCACCCCTCGGCGCCTAACGTGTTTTGCAATCTTGGTTAAAACTGACACTGGATATGATGTTCGGTTAAAATTGACGCTAGATAACCACCACCGTGGCGATGTGCAGGACCCCAAGACTAGGTATCCAGTAGTGGTGAGGTTCAACAAGGTGAACTATGCAAATGTATCAACCAACAACTATGCATTGGATGAGGTTGAGGAGGTGAAATGAGGCTTAAAATTAGACCATCTTCTTTCTGTTGTTGTTTACCTGTCAGATCTTGAACAGAAATGACAATGGTTGTATGATAATATACTCTTCTTGCAGTAACTTGAATCATTCCATCAAGAATAATCTTATTGGTGGGAAACTAGTTCTGAATACACTGAAACTCTTTGGTTTTTTGATTGGATTTCACAGAATACCGTAGTTTATACACTGGAATTGGGATAAAAATGCAACAACCATTAAACAATCGACTTTCTTGCAAGTCTGCAATAGCTTCTGCATCTAAGAAAGCTTTATGCTTTTCTGGCATTAGCTTCTGATAGCAAATTCTCGAGTTCTCCTTTCTGATACAGCTCGATGGTATCTGAAATGTGGAACAAGGAGAAGATCAAAATGCTGCCAAATCGGTTGTCAATAAGGGAGGTCAATATGCAGAATTCAAAGCATGATTTAAAGGAAACCCCTAGAAGTTTTAGAAAATAAAACACAGATTAAGATTAATCACATTTCTGGGCATTCATCTCACACTAAGCTACTCAAATATGGGACTCAATCACCTTAAGAGCGAAAGGTGTGTGGATTACAAACGCTACTTGAGAGGGCAATGATGCAGAATACAAGAATGATGCAATGCGTTTTTTTCTTTTTCCAGAGAGCAAAAGACTAGCAAAAAGAGGTACCTGAACAACCACCGATATGTTTGCCCCCTGGTCAAGAAGAAGAAATGGAACTCATTAGCCATTTTATCTAATGCTCGATACTAAAATAACCTCAAAGAGCCATTGAATTTCAAAACGAAAACATTAAACATCAGCGTGACAGCATTACGGTTGTCCTTATTATTACTATTTTTGGTCAGGCCATGAAGTGTCCTGAGTAGACCCTAAAGGTAGGCCGTAGGAGACACCTTTAAACCCATACCATACTCAGACTAATTCCCATTCGCACCGGGCCGGCCCAATTACGGGGCAAAGTGTTGGCCAGATTGGTTTTTCCATACGAGAGGGGTTCAAACTCCCGACCTCTCTTAAGGGATGAGAGTGCACAACCACTCACGCCATATTATAAGATGAGAGTCTGTTACAGGGCTGGATCGCGTCACAGGCCTACGGACTGGACTCGAGTGGCGAGCCGGAGGGACGGGGGAATCTGGTGATCTACCTATGGTTAAAGATAAGAGAGAACAAAGGATAATGATAGCTAGTGGACACAAGATTGTTAAAAGAACTGAAGCGTTTCTGGAGTGCTTCTCCTCCCAATCTTTCATATACTTGAAAGCCAAAAAATAAAATCCAAGATGATCTCCCCCCATGCATGGCGAGACTTAAATACAAGAAATAAAGAACCTATCCTAGAAAGCAGGAGAAGCAAAACTAATAATAACGTTAACAAACTAATAGTAACGTTAACAAACAAGAAGATAGGAAATATTTATTTTGAAAAAGTCCTAGGCTGCTGCCACCTTCTTCTTCCTTCGCTGATATGTTTTGCCAATGAACGTATCAATACCCCCTCCCTGCAAATCAAGCTTGTCCTCAAGCTTGTAATCGGGAAATAATTCCTGGAAATGAGAAACAGTTTCCCACGAGGAATCCTCAGGCGCGGCACCCTCCCACTGGACCAGAACCTCAGGCACTCCACGATTCAACCGGGAGCGAAGTACATCGGTAGGCCGAAGCAAAACTTTACCATCCTTGACTGGCGGAAGCACCGGAATGGTGTGAGGGGGCTCCCCGATGAATTCCTTAAGCAGGGACACGTGAAAAACATCATGGATGTGAGAATCAGGAGGGAGCTCGAGCTGATAAGCCACCTTACCGAACAATTTCTTAATACGGAACGGCCCGAAAAATTTAGGGGACAACTTAGTGAACAAATGGCGACGAACGGACAGTTGGCGATACGGATGGAGACGTAACCAGACCCACTGGCCTAACTGGAAGTGGACCTCACGATGATGATGATTATAAGAAGCGGACATACGGGCCTGTGCAAGCCGCAAACGGTCACGAACTTCGGCCAGAACCATATCCCGCCTTTGTAAGTGATCATCTATGGCCTCAAGTTTTGAAACGCCTGGTTCATATGACAGAAGTTTGGGAGGATCTCTCCCATAGACAACTCGAAAAGGAGTCGTGCCGATCGAAGTGTGGAACGAAGTGTTGTAGCAAAACTCCGCCCACGGCAACCACTCCACCCATTGGCGAGGGCGATCGCCCACGAAGCAACGCAAGTACATCTCTATCGTACGGTTGGTCACCTCCGTCTGGCCATCGGTTTGCGGGTGGTATGCGGTCGAAAAGGACAAGGTAACACCACTGAGTCTGAACAATTCTTTCCAAAATGCGCAAGTAAAAGTCTTGTCCCGGTCGCTAACCATGCTCTCCGGGACACCGTGCAACTTGACGATGTTCGCAAAGAAAACAGTGGCGACCGTAACCGCCGTGAAGGGATGCGAAATCGGAATGAAGTGAGCATATTTGGAGAACCTGTCAACGACGACCAATAAAGCAGTTTTCCCGTGTACCTTCGGTAATCCTTCCACAAAGTCTAGTGAGACATCACTCCAAACAAGTGACGGAATAGGCAACGGTTGAAGAAGACCGGCCGGTCGCAGGTTTTCCCACTTGTTGCGCTGGCACGTAGTACACGAGCGCACGTAGTCCCGAACAGAGGTCTTCATTCCTCGCCAATAGAATTCCCGGGACACCCGGAACAAGGTCTTCTGAGCGCCCTCATGCGTGGCATCATGAATACCTGCAAGGATTACAGGAATAAAGTTAGAAGTAGGAAGTAGATAAACACGATCTTTATACCTGAGGACTCCATCACGCAAAGACCAGCGGTCACCAGCCGAACCCGCATTCACACGATCGAGCAAGGATTTTCCTTCCGGGGAATCGTCCAACTCGCGGGAAATGGAGTCCAACAACGAGGAACGAGGACTGGACAAGAAAAACAACATTGGGGAGTCCTCGTCACGGCGGGACAACGCGTCTGCGACCGCGTTTAAACGCCCGGCTCGAAACTCAACCTCAAAATCGTATCCTAATAACTTGCTAATCCAGTGGTGTTGAGGAGACGTCGTGAGACGTTGCTGCAAAAGGAATTTGAGGCTGTAATGGTCCGTGCGGATCAAGAACCTACGACCCCATAGGTAGTGTCGCCAATGACACACTGCCTGAGCGAGGCCAATCAATTCCCTCTCATAGGCCGCTAACTGATGATGTCGATTGGCAAGCTTGCGGCTAAAAAAAGCAATGGGGTGATTAAGTTGATGCAGAACCGCCCCAATACCCACCCCCGAAGCGTCACACTCCACAATAAATAATTCATCAAAGTCCGGGAGTTGCAGCACTGGTGCCGACGTGACAGCGGATTTAAGCTTAGCAAAAGCGACGTCCGCTGCAGGGGTCCAACTAAAAGCGTTAGATTTTAATAAAGAAGTTAGGGGGGCCGCAATTAAGCCGAAATCTTTAATAAATTTCCTGTAAAATCCAGCTAAACCCAAAAACCCACGCAACGCGCGAGTAGACTGCGGCACCGGCCATTCCAGGACATCTTTAATTTTATTAGAGTCCATTGAAACGCCGTCCGCAGCAATAACATGACCCAGATAGCAAACCTGAGACTCACCAAAAACGCACTTAGATTTTTTTTGGAGTAAATGATTATCATGCAATAAAGCAAAAACCGTCCGAACATGATGCAAATGCTCAGCCCATGTCCTACTATAGATAAGTATATCATCAAAAAAAACGAGGACAAATTTACGGAGTAAAGACCCGAAAACCTGATTCATCAACGCCTGGAAAGTGGACGGCGCATTGCACAACCCAAAAGGCATTACCAAGAACTCGAAATGGCCGTGGTGCGTTCGAAACGCCGTCTTTTCGACGTCATCGGGGTGCATGCGAATTTGATGGTATCCGGACCGCAGGTCCAATTTGGTGAAAAAACGTGAGCCGTGCAACTCGTCCAGAAGTTCGTCAATGACGGGGATGGGAAACTTATCTTTAACTGTTTTGGCGTTGAGTTCCCGGTAATCAATACAAAATCGCCAAGACTTGTCTTGTTTAAGGACAAGCAACACGGGCGACGAATAAGGTGAACGACTAGGCCGGATAAGGCCCAATTCAAGCATGGCCCCGCACTGTTTCTCTATTTCGTCTTTTTGTGCCTGCGGGTAACGGTAGGGACGAACAGCCACCGGGTCCACCCCAGTCGCAAGTGTAATACGATGATCACAAGAGCGAGCCGGAGGAAGTGACGTGGGCTCCTGAAATAACACAGAATAGTCAGTGAGAAGATGTTCTAAAGCGGTCCTGGCCGGCGTTGTGCTTATCGCGCGCAACGCGCGATGGGGCCGAAGAAGCTCGCCGTGCCAAGTGATGGGGTTGCCTTTAACGGTAAAGGACATTGTAAGGGCAGTGAAATCCCAAAGAATTGCTCCCAAGGTCCGCAACCATTTAACACCCAAAACTAATTCAAAACCCGCCAAAGGAATAACATACGGACTAATAAAAAATATTAAACCATCCTTAACAACGCGAACTTTATCGCACAGTCCAGAGCCGGAAATCTGTTCGCCATTCGCGACCGCAACCTGGAGACCGACGCACTCGGTGACCGGGAGGCCAAGCAACTTCGCCGTATGCTCACTGATGAAGTTATGTGTACTGCCCGAGTCAATCAAAGCAGTGACAGGCGTGTCTGCGAGAAATACTTGCACCTGCATAGTTTGACCGGGATTAGAACCTGTAATGGCGTGTAAGGAGATCTCTGGATTGTCAGTAGCCATCTCCGGAAGAGGGTCGCATTCCGCGTCTGAAATAGTGTCATCCAAGACGAGAAGGAATAAATGCTTGCATTGATGCGCAGGGGTCCACCGTTCGTCGCAATTGTAGCAAAGGCCACGCGAACGCCGGTGGGTATACTCTGCGCGTGAGAGGCGTCGTTCCGGTGGAGGAGTCGCGCCGACGGGCCGGTTCGAAACAGAGTGCGCGCTGGCCGACGAAGACGCGGAACGACTCCCTAGCGAGTGGGCAGTGACACTGGCCGGGAACGAAGCAGTCGCTGAGGGACGGCCAGAGGAGATGGACGCGGACTGCTTCGACTGTGTACCTGAAAAAGAAAGGTTGGCGGTGTTAGATTGTCGTCGAGGCAATCCCGAAGACTCGCGCGGAGCACATGACTGTCGTCGGCTATATGAACGCGCCAAGTTCATGGCGATATCCAGGTTCGCCGGCCGGTGGTTTTCGACATCAATTCTCAGCCACTCGTCGAGGCCGGCAGTGTACAAGTCGACCTCTTGGTCGCGACGAACAGTGGTGGAGCGCATGAGCATTGACTGGAACTCGTCGTTGTAATCCTCAACCGGCTTCCCGTCTTGATTGAGCTTGGCTAGCGATCCCAGAACGTTGTTGCGCAGCCCAGGGCCAAAACGCAAGAAACATCGCTGCTTGAACTGCTGCCATGTCATGTCTGGTTCCTCAAGCTCCAGCCGGAAATGCCACATCTGGGCGACACCCGTCAGGTGGAACGCGGCGGTGCTGACGAACTCTTGCGGCGGCGTGTTCTGGGCTTTGAAAAATTGTTCACAGTGATGCATCTAGCCAATGGGATCATCTCTGCCATCATAGCGGGGAAATTCGAGGCGCGTAAACTTAGGCAGGGCTGTGGTGGCCAGACCGGAAGACGCCGGAACTTGGGCAGCCTCAGGGCCTGTGTGGGGTGCAGCGTGGCTGCTGGAAGCGGTGGCCGGCTCTTTTCTGGTAAGAAACTAGCGGAACATTCGGCGCAGCTCATCTTGGTCAGCGCGCATGGCCTCCATCGCTGTGAGTTGGTCAGTGCGCATGGTCTCAAGCGCAGCCTGGAGGTGTTGGACATCCCCGCGAATCGCCGTGAGGGAGTCAGCCGGTGAGTTGTCGCCCATGACGATAGGCTCTGATACCAAATTTGTTACAGGGCTGGATCGCGTCACAGGCCTACGGACTGGACTCGAGTGGCGAGCCGGAGGGACGGGGGAATCTGGTGATCTACCTATGGTTAAAGATAAGAGAGAACAAAGGATAATGATAGCTAGTGGACACAAGATTGTTAAAAGAACTGAAGCGTTTCTGGAGTGCTTCTCCTCCCAATCTTTCATATACTTGAAAGCCAAAAAATAAAATCCAAGATGATCTCCCCCCATGCATGGCGAGACTTAAATACAAGAAATAAAGAACCTATCCTAGAAAGCAGGAGAAGCAAAACTAATAATAACGTTAACAAACTAATAGTAACGTTAACAAACAAGAAGATAGGAAATATTTATTTTGAAAAAGTCCTAGGCTGCTGCCACCTTCTTCTTCCTTCGCTGATATGTTTTGCCAATGAACGTATCAGAGTCACCAATCAAACTTCCCAGTGTTCTCATTTTCATATGTTCACAGTGGCAATCGTTACATGCTACACCATAAACTAGCAAATAGTATACGACTCTTAATAATAAAACCAAATAAGGTCTTAGCCTCTTATAGTATGTCTCCGGGCTCCTAAATAGCTTGTAATTGCGTTATAACATTCTTACCAATGAACACATTAGGAACAGTACGCTGTCCAGTGAGACCTTCCAGCACCTTCTGAATTTGCGATCCTTGCTGACCTGAAACATTTTAGTTTCAGGTAAAAGCAGAGCATCACCAATGGAATATCGCTTACAATACATCTACCATAAAGAACTTCCAAGAAACACGAGCTATCAATCTAAGTTCTGAGTGCACTTTTGTTATCTGTATATCCCAATTTGCAAACCAGAAAACCTAAACCTAAACCTTATGGAGCAATACAAATTCTAGTTATGTCATACTGATCGAATAGCCATACCTCATTAATAAACAATCAAGACTCTAAGAATTCCTTAAGACATCAATGCTCCGATTCTTTTTGAGTGACCATGGAAACCTGTAACCACTACCCATGGTAAACCCTACCTTAAGATCCTAGCCGGTAAAGGAACATAAGGAGCTAAACCAGCCTAGGTTGTCCATTGCTGACGGGCTCCAATTCAACAGTAATGAAGCAGTGTTCATGAATTTCTTTGAAACTACTTCACAGAATGTGCAGAAATTCGTATGCAAAAGACAAACAAAATGGATAAAAACATACCCATTTGGTCCAATTCAACAACAAGTGGATCCAAGCCAAGCCTTCTGAACAAAGATTTCACCTGACCCGAGTACCTTTACCACAAAATCAACAATTCTCACTTCAAATCTCTGCAAAACATGAATAATAATACCAAAAATAGCAACAATATTTCACCAAGAAACTAAAACTTTATAAAAACATTAATAATACCAAAAACAGCAACAAAATTTCACAAAGAAACGAACTTTATAAAACATTAATAATACCAAAAACACCAATGATATCTCTCAAAAGGGAACGAACTTTACGACTTACGAGCACCAAGTTTTGGAGTAGACAACGACTGGGTTCTCGCTGACGGTCTTCTTCACGCTGTCCTCCAAGCCGGAGGAGCTGGACGAATCCGACATGGCGCGAATCAGGGTAGGCGCCCGTTTTCGGTGGACACATTTCGCGAGACTCGTTAAGCTTCTGCTGCGTAATCTGATGTTTCGATTGTCGCGATTGCAAAGCGCAGATGGGTTACGGGAAGGCAAGAGAGGGCGAAGGGAAGACGTTAGTGATAAGGAAGCCATGCCTCTAGTCATAGCCATAGTTGTAGTTGCAGGCGTACCCGCCATTGTTACCTAACTCAGATTGGTTTTTCTTTCTCGGCCTAAAATCTGGTTTTCTTTTGAGCCCATTTGAAATCCTTCCATTGGGCCGATCAGTGGGGACCATTGGGCCCATTTCAGTAACAATCCAATCTTTATATGATTTTTTTTTTTTGGTAAGACCAATCTTTATATGATGGACCATGGTGTATGTATCTTATGTTGTGAGTGTTTGCGGTCTGGTGTTATAAAATTATGTACTTTAAGAGTATGAATTTTGTACATGAAATAAATTAATAATTATGTATTATGTTATTAAATTTTGTGTCTTGTATTGTGAAATTATGTGCCTATAGACACAAATTATGAACTTAAATCGGATTTGAAAATAATTTAATATATAACATGTGTATTTGTTTGTGTCTTGTATTATGAAATTCGGTATCATTCTTCCAAAAAGTTGGGCCCCCCACACCCCGGCCCGACAGAGCGGAATCATGGCAACTCAACTGAACATTAATCACATAAGTTGGGCCCCCCACACCCCGGCCCGACAAAGCGAAATCATGGCAACTCAACTGAACATTAATCACAGAGGCTAGACCGGTGCTCACTGCGCACAAGGAGCCCCCCTCATTTTGAGAAGTTGCTCCCACACTGCCGCTGGTGAGACTCAATCCCTAGTCATTCTTCCAAAGTTTCACCTCTATGACCAGTTGAGCTACTCATGCGGGCTGAAATTTTGTATCATACAAGTATGGATTATGTACTTCATTATTTTGATTATGGTCAATAATATTATGTGGATCCTGGTCCATGATATGAACAATAATTATGCTGTGGAAACGTGTTCACCATGCACATGATGAACACAGGATAAATCTATAATTTCTAAACTGTAGATTTATAATTTCTATACTGTAGATTCATAACATTTATATTGTAGATTCATAATTTCTGTACTGCGAAAATAAAATAATGCGATTGTGAAGAAAGAAACATCTTTAAAAAACAAATAAAAAATAAAATTATGAATCTATTCCTGTGTTCACTATGCGCATGGTGAGCACGTTTCTAGAGCATAATTTGCGTGATATGAATGGCTAGTAACAGACTTTCTCTCTTTTGTTAGATTATTGGGCCTAATCTTCAAGCCTTTTGCCCACTATCTAGATTTGGCAGACATTGAGCTAGGCCCACATTTTTCAACCAAGCAATTAATAATGGGCAAATTTTATTGTGGAGCATGGTGCATGTAGTAGTGTTGATTATGAAGTATCATTTTTTTTTTTTTTTTTTTTTAAGAATGAAGTATCATTTTAATTACACTTCAATTTCATTTGACAATATTATTTTGTTTTTTAGTTTCATTTATATACACATTAGTTTCATTATAACAATACTAACGTATCATATTAATTCTATTATATTTTTATTTGACAATATGCATTTTTTTTCATCAATTTCACTATACAAACTTGAACACTTACATATATAATATTTAACAACTAAATATGCAAACCTGATAAATTTTATAAAATCAAAGAAAAAGCTAAATTTTAAATCTAAACCGTGAATGCTGGATCTTGAGAAATAAAAAAGTGAACTATTAAACCAACTAAAATCAAAACTCAGTCATAAACTCTAAAATCGAAACCCTAAGTGCAATGCACTTTCACATTTTTGCAAGTGTAATTTTTTAATACTAAATATTTAAAATGTTAATACTAAATGTAAAAACCTGAAAAAGTATAGTATGTGAATTGCAAATTTTAGTGTTCAAGTTTGCATAATAAATTGGAAATAATTATGACAATGCCACTAAACCTATTGAAACACATAGTTAATTCCTTACTGTGATTCAAACTTGTAACCTCTCATTTGAGAGAGCCACAACTATGACACGCTTGACTACAAAGTCTTTAACTTTTAGTAATAAAATTGATTTCGAATATTATCACTATAAAATATGTTATATTATATACTCCTTATTTGTTTTTAGCCAAATAGGTAATTAGTTAGGTAGCTAGGGAATTTCAATATTAATAAAAACCAGTCCAGATGCTCTTAACCCTACCCTAAAATTGGGCCTAAAAAAATATCTGAAAATTTATAAGGTGAGATGTCATTTTAGGTGAAATGAATATTCAACACATGTTTCTTAAATATTGAGTTTACTCTGTTCAACACATTTATAAAACAGTAAATAGTGAATAGTGACAGATCTTTGATAAGTTCTCAAAAAGACTTCACTCATTGTTTTGTTTTGTTTTTGTTGTTTTAGTAATGTTGATAGTGTAGTATTTGTTTAAATCTATGTTCTTAACCTATTGAAACATACAGAGTTAATACCGTTCTCAATAAGGCTCGAACTCATGACCCCTAATTTGGGAGAGTCACTCTATTCATTGCTAACTGCTAAGTGGTAACTGTGAACCCCACTGAACACATTTATTTATTTTTGCTTTCCTTTTAGGATCGCGCCTGCGGCCTGTGTATAAAAGAGAAGGATCAAGAATTAATATCCAGATAAAAACTGTAGATTAAATTTAATTGTCAATCTGTGTTGATCAAATTAAGGGTTGTAAAATAAGAAAAAATTGCTTCCTGTATATATATAATTAAGGTACTAACAATCAAGAAACAAAACAGCAAAATCTGGCTTTCTTAGCATGTTTATGAACATTAAGAGCAGCAGGAGAACATATAAACAAATATGCATTAGGACAAAAAAAAAAAAGGATACTTTGGATGTTTTGTTGAACCTAACCAAAACAACCTGATACATATTCATAAAACCTCAAATCTCAAGAGTTGCCCAATCAATCATTGCCATATATAATCGTCGATTTCCATGTCTTGTAAAAACTGATTGGCATAAATGAGACAGTGATATTGATAATACTTTGTATTAACGGTTCGGGATGAAGGTTAGATAATAAAGTTCTACCAAACAAAGACGTGCAAAATTTTCACATAATTTAAGTTAGGCAAATTTGTTTGAACGCCAATCAAAATCATGTCAAAACGTACAGAGGTGCCAACTTGTGCATTTCAGTGTTTACTATTTGTTAGTGTGATTATAAATGGACAATCTTCATGAGATCAGAAATCATTGGCTAAATATGACAAAACAAAACCACAGACATTCGTACGTTTCAGTAATTACTATTTTTTGACTTAATTACAACTTAACATTATTCACGAGAATCTCTATTTTTTTTTTTTTTTTTTTTTTTTTTGGGGGTAAACCAACAACAAAGCATATATATTAAACTATAAACCAGAAAGAAAATGAGGGGAACAGTCTCCCAACTCATATGACCAGACTGAGAGCAACCGCTTTAACTAACGCATGGGCCATCTGATTCGCTGATTTAGGAATGTAGTGAACAACGTATACATTGAGAAATAGAATTACTAATAACTTTACAATCATGAATAATTGATCCGAAATAGGTCCTATCCTCTCTTCCTGTTGATAAAGTTTGGATGAGATTTAGACAAACCAGATGGGGGGGGGGGGGGGGGGGGTATTTTTTATTTTTTATTTTTTAAATACAATAGGCTTCTAATCAAAAAGTTAATATCTAAAATGGTTTCTTGATTATGCCATAATTTATAATTTGGTCATCAACTATCCATTTAAAGAAAATGGTCTCTCAAGAAGAGCTTATTGCACAAAGTCTTCCTACTTCCTAGTACAGTTTATTGGTTCCGGCTATTACACAAGAGCGGAGTTTATCCCATGCACGTCCTTGAGTAGTGGTTGGGTTTCCGTCATCGTAAAAAAGGGTATCTCAAGAGGCCTCGAAATGAGTGACCGAGTAGATGGAACATGATTCCCGTACCAGAAAGTCACAAGTTCAATTTTTGTCATCAACACCTTCTATGTCGAACTAACATTTCACCTCACCTGTGTAATTTGCGTGCTATTGCACAAGAGCAGGTTAGATGCAGATTTCTCTCGTAATCCCAAAACAAACAATATAACGGTCTCAAGAAAGTGGGGGTATACTAAACAGCACCAAAAAGCTAGCAAAACAGGAACAAGTAAAAGATCAAAAGCAAGAAAGGGGACCTAATAAACAGATGGAGGAAGTGAGACATACTGCACATGTTGCAATCTGCAAATATAATGCAAGTAGTGATGTCCCAAGAACAAGAACAAGAACCCAAGCAAACACGTCTTTGAGAATCATAGTATACACAAACCAGTCCAAATGGATAAGGACACTTCTCGTAGCTGTAAATATATATGTATTGCACTCAAGCTAGCTAGCAAGTAGCCTGCAGATCTGATCTGAGGATGCATAATAATGTGGTCGTGGAAGTATATTATTGATCCAAACAGAACTATATCGAATTTGTCCATGGAATGTACATACTGGTTTGCTTATATTTGAATTGATGCCAATATGTACCTTACCACATGGCTTGTTTTATTAGCTCCTCTCATCTTTAGATCGAATTCAAGAAAATAATCAAGAGAAAAGTTTTATCAAGTTAATGATAAGAGGCTTTAAAGTTGTTGTATTGAGAAAAATAATTATGAGTGTTTAACATTATGTGTTTTTTTCTTTAATGAGGTTTTCAGGGATGTATTTTTTTTTAGATAACCCACGTTTTTGGATTTGCCAGATTATATCCTGAATCTCAATATCCTATAGACTTGTCTTAAGAAGGTAAATTATTAAGTAAATTTATTTTTTAAACTTAACATCAAATTGTATATTTCTGTTTAAAAGGAATCTAATCTGAACTCTTAATATTCGTGACAAAAAGCTAACATTACTAGCTGGGAGATTCTAAAGTGAAATTTGAAATGTACATGTGCCAAGACAACAAAGGGAATATCATTAATTGATGGAGTAGTGTTCATGAACTAGAGATGAGTCAAAGTCTACTTTAATGATGAGTTAATCATCACAAAAGAATGGAGTGTGATGTATGTGAAGCCAACACATCCAGAATCAAGAAAGGAATATTAATAGTAGTATAGTTGTATGCATTTTAATTGATATTATTATTAGTGGCAACATAAGACTTGTTAGACTTTTACTTTTATGAAAAACTTATTACTAGATTAAAAAACAATGTTTAATTCAAGATCAGTTTCTTAATATCATAATGATGGGTTATTAGTTATTGGGCAATTCAATCAGTCTAATAACTTGAACATTATATATGTTAGGTCTAAATTAAAATTAGTCTACGATAAGATCAACTTGAACCAAGTTAATTAAGAAAAATATTTGAGTAATTAGGAATTCAACTATCAAGACTATTTTATATATGCTTGTAGCTCTGAATGCCCAGGCCACCATAGCTATTTGAGTCCCGGTTGTCACTTAGCTAATTGACCCAATAACGAATCAGAGAGTCACATCAACCTAGTTGCAATGTGTCATCATGACTTAGTTAACTTAAATCTCGTATAAATAACTTCCTAGTCCTATGATCTAGATCATCTCCATCGTCTCATATCTCTAATTTGTATTAATTTATTACTGTATTTGATCAGAACTGTCCGATCATACTTGATCTACTATTCCCCAATCTCATTGTATTTGACCTTATAGTGTTCTAGTTGTACTTTTGAATCAATAATAACAACATACTATCCATTTCTACTCTCTACCTCAACCCCTATATCTTATCTAGATTTCGCTCGTAATACCTAGAGCGTTCCCAAAAGATTTACTTTGAAGTACTACGATAATGTGAGTTCTGCAAATATCATAAAAGAACGTTCGGTTCATGTTATTTCACATAACTTTAAAAATGTGAATATCACATTCAATTTCCTTATTTGGTTTAGGAGAATGTGATCGAGGTCCGGTAGGAAATTTGAGATTCAATTCCCAACTTCGTTTTAGTCCATTTCCCGTAACATTATTTATAAGAATCACTTTATGTGCAGACCCCACATCCTTAAATTATATGACATTCCTTAAAAAATCCTTTGAAGCAAATACACCCCCCCCCCCCCTCTCTCTATCTATATATATACAAACGATGCATGCATCTTTTTTATTTTTAATCTGAATGGAGTGAAATTAGTTGACATGGATTCAATGTTCCATACATTCTACTACTAGACATGGAGGTTCAAATAATTGACAAGTTAGTAATACAGTCAAGTGCTACCTGGCCTGGACAACAATTCAAGAAATAATTATAATGGCCAAGTGGGAGCAAACTGCAGATAATGCAAAACATTGAAGCTCATAAAGCTAAAAACCATCCAGAAGTTGTATTATTTCTGGGCAGATGAAGGTGAGAGTGACATATTAACACCACAAATAATGCAGTTTGATGAGTAGATGGGTTGTTGCCATCAAGAACTTGGTACCCATGGCCATTGCTATTTGGTAATTGATATGATTAAGACTGCAGAAAACTGACTTGACAGTAGGACATTCCTTACATCTACTTGTTATTATGCATGACAATGGCTTCCAAATGTGTACAGGGGAGGAGAAGATTGATGAGTCATTTTCCCAAATCTAAGTTCTCAATTTTTTGTGTGACACCCAATCACCCAAACAGTCCTGGAGTCTCTAGAGAAAAAACCCTTTTCTCTTTTGGTTATATCTGGCCAAAATTGTCATCAGATCGTATAAATTGAACGACGTGTTCCGTCCTTAACCACTGCCGATGAAAATAGATACTAATTAAATTAACTAAGGTTGTAAGTTTGACTCCCCATAAAAATTATGTGTAACTTAGATCGGTTAATTTACCTCATTGTGGTGCATGGCAAACTTAAGTAAACTGGCCAGCATAAGTGTGGATATATATATATATATATATATATATATATATATATGGAAGGGATCAGGTGCGGGATTTGCTTCCCGTGCGATTGTGCGGTTGGACGCACATTAAGTATTAAACTGACGCACTTTAAGTACACAAACAAAAACACCTTAAGAACACAAACACACGCACCTTAAGCACAAACCTCACGCACCTTAAAGCACAAAACCCACGCACCTTAAGCACAAAATTCACGCACCTAAAGTTTCAACAACTACTCACATTAAGCACAAACTCACGCACCTTAAGCACAAGACTCATGCACCTTAAGTACAAAACTCACACACCTTAATAAAAAAACTCATGCACCTTAAGTTTCAACAACTACTCACATTAAGTACATACACACCTTAAACACAAAACTCACGCACTTATTCACTGCACAACCGCACGGGACCGCACTGGAACTTAATGTTATATATATATATATATATATATATATATATATATATATATATATATATATATATATATATATATTCAATTGTATAATATGCTTGCATTTTTAGTTATTTATGGGAAGGGAAAGTTATTCTTAAACCATTTAAACTATTAGGTATGTATAGGTAGCCTTAAAATTTTGAGGGACCATAACATAGGAGGGAATTGAAATGTTGGAGTTAATTGAATGATGTGTTCAATCTTATTGTGACCGAAAAATTCTGATTATGTTATTTTTTACTTTACAAACCATATTTTGCGTGTTTTATGTACTATATATTTATATGTCTAAAATATAGTATAATATGCTTGTAACTTTAGTTGTTTATAGATCGATGTATCTTTTTATATCTTAATGTACACATTTGTGCACATAATACATCTAACCTTAAAACTTTGAGGAACCATGACAGGGGAGGGAATTGAAGTGTTGGAAATAATTTGTGATTGTAATTAAATAAAATAATAAATAATACACATATCCGATGAAACGAGCACCAAAACGCCTCATCATCCTAAGCGTACGGGGCTGCCCAATACTAACAAAACTGGGCTTTCTGGAGAGGGCTGATCTGACTGATATCTATACTATCTAGCTACCTAGCTACTTGTCATTGCAGTTTATGTATAATTAAAGAGCAAAAAAAAAGTGTATAATTCTAGTCCACATGTGTCAACTACTACTAATTCAAGATTAGGAGATTAGGTTTAGTTGAGTTGAGTTTAGAAGGTGGAAATGCATCTTCGATGTGTCGGGACTTTTTGCTTTTTTTGCTTAATATCCTCTTTGTAAACATTAGCGATATCTTGGGCTGTTTTCACAGCATCAGCCGAAGCACCAGATAGTCCTCTCCTAGTGAATCCAACGGCATATAGCCCTGACTTGCCTTTCCAGCTGTTTGGGAATGGTGTTTTTGCGAATCCATTTTTGGAGAAAAAATCGGCTTCCTGTAAAAAAACACAACATAAGTTCAAATTGTTGGAGCAAAATTTTAAAATAAAAGATATGTTAAGTTTAAGGATATGATAATATGTATAAATAATAAATGTGACGTCTCACCTGTAGCCAGTATGGGACATTGCTACGATATCCGGTAGCAAGGACGACGGCATCAATTTCGAGGCATTCGCCGTCGACGAGCTCAACCGTTCCACCGGAAAATTTCTTGATTCCCGGTATAACGTTAATTTTTCCTGATTTGATCTTTTCCAGGGCACCAATGTCAAGAACAGGGGTTTTTCCTCGTGTGTTCTTGAGTTCCAATGGTCCAATTGAAGGCCTTTTCAGTCCATATTTTTCGATGTTTCCGAGGATAAACCATGTCAGGACGACCAGAATCTTGTCCACCAGCCAGAGCGGCAGCCATTTCATCATTAACACCGCGAGTTCGAACGTGGATTTCCCCAAAATTTCTCTGGGCAGTACATGAACCTGAAGAACAATAAAAAGATGAAAAACTTTATTAGAATAATTCAACCATGATTTTTCTTTGTTATTATTAGTTGATTGATGGGTTTCTTGCTTACCGAGCTACGGCAAACCATGGAAGGTTTAGCGTCGTGGTTGCAAAGATCGAGGGAGATTTCCATGCCGGAATTTCCACAGCCGACGACCAGAACTTTCTTGCCGCGGAAATTCTCGCCGGACTTGTAATCGGAGACGTGGATGACTTCGCCGGCGAATTCCTTCAGCCCCTCAATCTCCGGCACGACGGACTCCGCATTCTCGCCGGTGGCCACGACGAGCCACTGGCAAATATACTCGACTTCTCCGCCGTCAGGGGAGGCGGTCTCGACCCGCCACACCTTGCAGGCCTCGTCGTACTTAGCGGACTGCACGCATTCGTTGAACCGCGGCTTGATGCCGAAGTGGTCGGCGTAGGATTCGAGGTATTTAATGAACTCCCGCCTGGTCGGATACTCCGGGTAGTGCTCCGGGAAAGGGTACTTGGGGAGCTGGCAGAATTGCTTGGGAAGATGAAGTTTGAGGCGGTCGTAGGTGCGTTTCTGCCATAACGACGCAATGCAGTCTGCCCTTTCGAGGATCACGAAGGGGACGCCGTGTTCTTTCAGGCAGGCGCCGACGGCGAGCCCCGACGGGCCGGCGCCGACGATCACCGGCCCGTTTACCCACACGCATCTGCGGGCGAACAAATCTTGGTCGGATGATAAGGTGAAGTTAAACATTTTTATTTCTCTGGATATATGGGTTTATCGATCGAGCTGGAAATTAAACAATGGCGGTTTCTTTGGAGTTGTGATTGGGATTGACGGAATTGAAGAAGTTTTTTGGATTTTTGATGTTTGAAAGAGGAGAGAAAGAGAAGAGAAGAGAAGTTTTGTTGAATTTGATTGACGGAAATGGAGAAGGCAGGATGGGTTTAAATAAGGAGTGCCCATGTGACTGCTCATTCTAATCGTAAGCTCAAGTCTGGCCACTATTACGGAGTATATTTTATGAGATAATACTAATTTGGTCATATTGCTAAGGAATTGTAATTAACATCCTTCCACATGCTCTATTGGAGGGTTATTAGGGTTGAAATTCAACTTTTTAGGAGAAGAGTTAATACCAATTTAATGTTGGACTATAATGATTCTTTTTTCGATTTAGTCTTATTGTTTTTGTGTGTGTGTGCGTGTGTGTTTAATTAGGTCATAAACTTGGATGATTACCAAATTGAGGCATCAACTATTAAATCAATGACTAATTTGGTCCCGAGAGTTAAATTGGATAAAATTACTATAATCGAAGACTAAGCTAAATTAAGGGTGTGTTTGGTTCTAACATGGAAATTTGAATGAGAATGATAATCAAATACTTGGTAATTGGAATGAGGTTTGATGAACGTATTACGCACCAGTTGTAGTACACGCGCTAGCTGGCGTGTTTTTATTATTATTATTATTATTTTTTGTGTGACATTCTTTTTCTCTGGACAAATAATAATGATTTCCACAATAACTCAGATCACTGGACAAAGAAGATTGGTCTCATTTGTTAAGGGACGAAGGATCATCCAGCAATAATAAGAGACCTCGTTTCCTTCAATTCGGCTAGATGTGGGCGAAGGAGTACTCCTTTGTCTAGTTCTGGCTGAAGGTGGAAAGTACTCCTTCGTTCAGCGACTACACATGGTGGATCCAACGATAAAGGTAATTTTTTTTTTTTTTTGGGTCCTGTTTTTTAATGATTATAAAATTTGATTGGATTTTTATTTTAATTGAGGTAATGAAGCCACATAAATATTCTATCCAATATTAAGATATTTTAATTGTTGATGAAGTTAATCATGTTTAAAAAAAAAAAAAAAAAAAAAAAAAAAAAAACTTGGGGGACAAATACATGTTGGCAAACTACGATAACTTGTGGTAAATAAATGCTGATAAAATTTTAAAACATTTAAATGTTGGTAGCTTAGTCATATACCACGTCAGCAGTATCTTGCTATATCATGTAAGGATAATTTAATTGCATAATTTTTCCAAGTTCAAAGGTTTGTTTGGATGTTGTTTGAATTCCAGTGATCACTTGCATTTTTCTAAATTGTCAAAGGGTCTAACTATTTCACCTTTATCCCAAATATTTAGCCAATAAAAAAAAATCAATGAAATTAACTAAAAATAAGATAGTATAAATAACTATTTTTTCCTATGCAGAGGGAAATTCATAGTCACTACTCAATAATGTTTACTGAGTAAACACTTTTCTTGTGTAATAGCCCACATACCATACAACTTATACAAAAGAGGTAAACTACACAAAAAAATTACTCGATCGAGAAAATATTAACTTGAACTCATATTTTTTTGATACGATAATCACTATTTCGCGCACCCATTTCAGGGCTATAAATAACTGCTTTGTGCATAGTAAAAATATATGAGTCAAATTTGACCTTTATTTTCGGTTATAATTAAGGGAATGATGAGTATATATTATGAGGTTCCTACCAATGCGAAAGTACCATTGTTGTTAAAGCTATGTACTATGTAGTACTAATATAATGTCTTGAATCCAGCTATGACGCGCCCTATTGTGTGATTTATAATTAATTATATTGGATTTAAACATTTGCCGAATTTGAAAATTCAATGCATTCCGGCCAATATGAAAACTTTTTAAAGCAATTATATTTAAATATATTTGTTTGGTATTTCACAACAATTCTAAAGCATCCCGCGTTCAATATCCAATAATATAATTACCTTTTTTTTTGTAATAATAATAATAATAATAATAATAATAATAATAATAATAATAATAATAATAATAATGATAGTGACTGATGACCACATAGAAATTCCTTAGTGACAGCGAAATGTGGTCTCCTACCTGGATTCAAGCGATTCTGGTAGGGCCCATCTTCTCAAAATAGGAGCGAAATCTCTCCAAGAGCCAAGCTGATGTGGCAAATGGAGAATGCTGACTAGGATCAAACATGCATGCCCACGTGGAGGGGTTGCTCTACAGAGGACCCCCACAACACAGTCTACAATTCACCTCATTGTCAATGCCCATCCCTCCATAATGCCACCAATTTATGATTTTCTTCTCCTACCTTTTTACGATGTCGTTTTAAAAAGTAAATAATATCAACATTATATTCTTTATTTTATTAGAAAAAATTGAGTTATCATACATAATTCAAACTTCAAAGTTATAAGAATTTTTGCCAAGTAACCCAACCAAATTGATCTTAAACTTGTAATTCTGAGTTGTTATACCATGGACGGCCCACCTTGCAAGGTGGGCTTTGGTCCTAAACGGTATATAGATTGTATATTTTTAGTATTGGAATTGTGAATTTCTAAAATATAAATTGTGTTTCTAAGTCAAAACACATACCAACGGTATCAAATCTTAATATATTAATATTATGTGACTGCAGTATTTGAAAAGAAATTGTGAATATAAAATAAGGTAATCAATTACATATATGTTAACATTTTGCGTTTATAGTATATTATTATTATTATTATTATTATTATTATTATTAGCTCCAGAATAAGAGGAAAGCAGCCAATCAGAAGAGAAGAACATTGATCGTCATGACGACTTAGCCGCATAATCCTATTTTATTGCGTTTGTTACGGTTCTATGAAACTAATTGAACCCTAATCTGTCATTAGTTGGTATAATTAATTAATTAATTAATTAGTGGAAGGTGCTAGGCCGAAAGTGGTCACCTTTCTTCGATTAATAACGCTGTACTTTGGTATGCTGCATGCATATATGATGATTACATTAATTGGTTATCATTTGAATTAGATGATCATCAACATACTTAATATATAATCTACATAGGTCTATATATACCTTGTATGTAGGGTTAATATAATCACTTTTAAGTAGGGTTAATTCCACCAAAGTCCTTTATCTTTGGTGACAATTTTAAATTTAGTCTCAGACTATCGTTTTTGTCATTTAATATCCAAGACTATTATTTTTTGGATACATTTAGTCCTTCTCATGATTTTTTCTATTTTTAGTAAGAACATTTTTGTCCCTTCATATTTTTCATTTGTTATTTTTTCCGGTTTCAATCGGTTTAATTGGTTGAGAACTTTACTAAAAAACGGTTGAAATATTATTGTTACTAAAAATCAAAGGTTACCTGAAGTTCTAAACCAATTAAACCGGTTGAAACCTGAAAAATAACCCAAAAAAATATGAAAAGACAAAAATGCCCTTATTAAAAATAGGAAACGTCATGAGAAAGACTAAAAGTGTCAAAAAATAATAGTCTAAGATGTTAAATGACAAAAATGATAGTCTGAGACTAAATTTGGAATTGCCACCAAAGATAAGAGACATCTGGTGGAATTAACTCCTTTTAAGTATTAGTATGTATGTGTTATTAGAGCAAGCTCATTTGTTAGGTTTTTTGCGAGTTTTTGTAGGTATGACTAGGAATGAGAAAATAGGATTGAGGGAAGAAAAAAAGAAAAAAAAAACAAAAATAAAATCTGAAAACAATTTTTTTAAAAAAAGAATATGTGCAGATGAACACACCCAGCTGGGCGCGGGATGTGCACCAAACCGCAAGAATGCAGCTCTCTTCTGTCATTTCTCTTTCCCGCGGGACCCACAAAAAACTAGCTAGGCTCTTGCAGGAGAAAAAATATCCAAAAAAAAAACCATTGTTTGATTTTTTGGCCTGCAAAACCACTAATGTGGTTGCTCTTAAATTTATATTCTTTAGTGACAAAAAATTCGCAGTCATTACTTGAGTATGTGTACGGAGTAAATTTCATCTATACAGTAATAACTCAAAAATCACATACAAAAAAAAAAAATCACACTAAAAAAATCATTATGTGCAATAAATTCAATCAAAAAAATATTAACAAAAATCAAATTCGTAATTTTTAAACACAAAAATCACACTTTTACCTCTTCACAACTAGATCACTATCATTTCTATTTTGATATTTGAACCAAACGCTATGGTATTAGTTGTGAGATGGAGATAGCTAAAGGGATAGAATGATATGATAGATAATGAAAGTACCCCACACACAGCACCCTCCACTTGAAATTGTTGATAGTGACAATATAATTCCCATCGGGAATGAAAGGGGAGCACGTGCAAGAAGCAGTCTCCATTGATCATCCATTGAGCCTTCTCTCCTTTTTATGGAAAAAGGCCTGAACAATTTAAGTTAATTTATTTTATTGTAATCATTTTCTGATTAAGATCATAAAGTATGATTCATTCAGAGTGCACTTTGTGAATATACTTTATCTTAAATCAAAATATATTACTCCGTAAAAATGAATATATGTGTCAATATACTAATTGGGTTTTTGGCTTTTCTGAGATTTATCCATGCAATATGTACACATACCATTTTGAAACTACCAAAAATTACAGATATTATATGGCCTCGGAGTCATCGAGTTGTAGCTTCCACTGCACCATCATTCTTCCAACTTCGTAATAAAGAAGATAATAATATAATGTAAGTATCCCATGCACCACTTTATAGTGATATGTGTGTTGTTCTAACTCATTATTTTTATCCATACAACAAATGGTGGCCAGGCCAGCTCCATCATTTGGACTTACTTTTTATGCATGCACATTATGTGTGTATGTATGTGTGTATAAAATTCAAAGAGAGGTCATGTAACACGTAATTCTACGTGTTACACTATTTTGTTAGTAATATAAAAGAGGGAGAGTACAACTTGACATTGTCAAATATAAAATATATCTATAATATTATTATGTATTGTTAAGGCAGATGCTTGAAATGGAGAGTCTAACATCTTACTAATGAAACGTGGTGTTGACTATTACACAAGTATAATGAAATAAAATTGTGCCATCTCTACTAGTTATAACTTTTGATATAGTTTGGTAAGCGTTTGATCATGATTGGTTCGAATCTCATTGAAAAAAATGTGTGTGATTGAGACTGTCATGTGCTAGGAGGGTAATTGTTGGCGTAGGTAGGGCTGACTACTATACAAATATACGAAAATAGTTACGTATCCACTATTAGCTATACATTTTAGTGTAATGGTATGTCTTTTATCCTTACACGTACTACATATACTAGAAAGTTAACCCACCATCAGGGTTCAAAGTATTATTCTTGTTATATCAAGTGATTAAAAAGAAGATATATCTTTTTTTTTGGGTGACGAGGGTAACTCCCTGACTCCAACCACTATACCTAGCTAGGTGTGTGTATTGAGTAAACCTTACTTATATGACTGCAAATTACATAGAAAAAGTAAAACATGCTAAAGAATATTGTGTGAAAGGTTGAATAGAAAAGGTGTTGGAAAGAAATGTTTTATTTTTTGGTTCTAGGTTAGCATCATATAGTTGATTACTTCTTGTAAGTGTAGTATAGCAAGAACGAAGGAGTTTCGCCCCCATAACTTTCTGTGGGAGCTGAGTCGGCGGTCGTAGGGAATCAACCGCCGACTTGAAGCGCGTAGTAGCTAAGGAGAATATATATATATATATCTGATCTTTAATAATGTCATAGACCAATAATTCAATATTGATTTAATTTGGAGTAACTTGCTTTCAGCTCATCAATTAATAATTAGTGAGTGCAACTAATTATATATAATAAATAATTCATTTTGGCCTGGGGAAAAAAGGTTGATGAAATCTAAATATATATAAAGCTAATGATTGCTTAGTTTGAGAATTGAGACTCCAATTTAAATTAGGTCAAGGCTCAAGTAGGTCTCATTAAGAACAATTTAATTACTAGGAGGGTATGAGTTTTTTTTTTTTTTTTTTTTTTTTTTTTTTTTTACACAACATTCAATTTCTTTACTACTAGGAAACTAATTTAGATTTGGTCCGAATTTGACTTGAATTACGCTCATAGGATCTAACTCCTACTCGAACATTCAATTTCTTTACTTCTATATGAGACTATTTTAGAGTTGGTTTGAATTTGACTTGAACTACGCCCACTGGGTCTAACTCCTACTTGGGTGACGCTCTTCACCTTTACAAAAGCCACTTTTATTTTTACATTTGTATTAGCAGTTCGTTCAAACTACAAAACATTACTATTGATATGCTATTACATTGTATAGTGATATCTGTTCAAACATACTTTCTCAACCTAATAAAGCACACGAAGTCGCCTCCACTGAGTATTGGATGACACACGTATATAAACTGCCAGGGTCTTATGTAATAAGGGCATTCTTGTCCAGACTCTTATATGATAGGGATATTCTAGTCTTTTCTCCCTCATGGCAGTTATAACCGCTAGCTAGCTTGCATTTATATTCTCAGTTGTATCTCCTTCGTTGATAACAACCATCAGAATAATAAACCATTTCTTCCTTTCTTCTCTCTTCAATGTAATCCGTCATGGTATCAGAGCGCCAACACTCCTATGCCGCCGTCGTCACCGGCGCCGGCAGCACCAGTCAGGGAGGACAGACAGCTACGCCTCTCGTCCAATCACCGATTCAAACAACTCCTGAAGTGATTCCGCAGAGGAGTCCATCGTCTCGAGCTCGGAGGAATTTCAATACGGAGGATCTGGAGAATCCTCTGTTTCTCAGCGCAAATGACAGTCCGTCTCTCGTCCTTGTGAGTCCGCCGCTAACAGGCAGCTCGAATTACGGCACATGGAGCATTTCGATGCGGATAGCGCTCGAAGTCAAAAATAAGTGGACCTTGGTGGACGGGAGCACCAAGCCGCCGAGCAGGGAGCAAGCTCAGTATGCCGCATGGAGGCGGTGCAATCTCATGGTCTGTGCGTGGATCTTCAAGTCCGTCCACGCATCCATAGCACATAGTATTATGCACCTCGACAGGGCTGATGATGTCTGGGAGGATCTGAGAAGAAGGTTCTCGCAGAGGGACGCACAACGCATATCGATTTTGCAAAGTGAGATTCACAATCTACGGCAAGGTTCGCTCTCTGTTAACGAGTACTACACAAAATGCAGAACTCTATGGGAGGAAATGAACACCTTAAGGCCAATTCCTCTGTGTAAGTGCACTCCTAGATGTTCCTGTGATCTGGTTGAAACCATCCGGAAGGAAAAAGAGATTGATCAGGTAATCTTATTTTTGCAAGGCTTGAATGAGGACTATAACAACCTGAAATCGACTGTTCTAGTGTTAGATCCTCTACCTGAGGTCTATAAGGTGTTTGTGATGTCTGAAAAACTAGAGAGGCAGATTATGACATCTCATTTGAATCTAGGAAGCCTGGATATAAAGCAATCTAATGCTGTTCAAACATGCATGAATGAAGATACTGTTGCTGCTTTGAATTTCTATAATGGCAGGAAAAATAACAATGTGAAAGCCAAGTGTACCTACTGTGGTATGAACGGACACACAATTGATAGATGCTACAAGAAACACAGGTATCCACCCGGCTGGGTGCAAGGTTTTAAATCAAAAGGGAAGCAACAAGGAACAGCTGCATCTGTCAACACTCCTGATGATCTGGGAATGTCTCCTGAACAATTGCACAAACTAATCTCATTCCTTCAGACACAGCCGGGTCAAACATCTGGATCTTACAGTTCAAATAGCACTCCTAGCACTCCTGGATCACATGTCATAGCTACAACTGCCCTGATCCCAAAGTTTGATAAATCTCATAATCCTGAAGAAGGCAAGTTCTCTGTATGTTCATCAGTTTTAAATTCATGTACCTGGATTCTCGATTCAGGGGCCACAAATCACATTGTGTGTTCCCTTGGTTCCTTAGTTAATCATCACACGGTTAACAATGTTGAAGTCAATCTCCCTACGGGGCAGTCCATTACAGTTGAAAATGTAGGTGATGCTAGACTGTTCAATGGAAATCTATGGTTGAAAGAGGCATTACATATTCCTTCTTTCAAATTTAATATTGTATCTGTGAGCAAGTTAATTCAAGATGATGATTATAAGCTAACCTTCATGTCAAAGCAGTGCATGATTCAAGGGAGTCATGGCCAGATAGTTGGTTTAGCTAGAGAAGAAAAGGGGCTCTATCTAATGAAGGAACCACAACAGGAGCAGAATGGACAGTTTGTTTTGCAGTGCAGTAAGTCTGAGGTCTGGCATCGAAGGCTGGGACATTTCCCAATCAACAAGTTACATCTCATTTGTGATATTGATGTTACTAAGAACAATAATAGCAAGGCTTGTGATGTATGTCATTTGGCTAAACACAAGCGTTCCCCCTTCCCAATAAGTGTTACTAGTTCACATTCCTGCTTTGAATTAATACACATTGATATTTGGGGGCCTTTCCCGGTTTGCTCCTTGAAAGGGGAATACTATTTTCTTACTGTTGTTGGTGATTATTCAAGATTTACATGGCTTCATTTGATGAAAACCAAAGCTGAAACAAGGTCACTCGTAAAAAGGTTTCATGCTTATGTTCTTACCCAGTTTGGGATTTTGATTAAAACCATTCGCAGTGATAATGGTTCTGAATTCAAGATGGATGATTTCTTCCTTGATAATGGTATTGTCCATCAGCGCTCTTGCGTTAATACCCCACAGCAAAATGCAATAGTTGAGCGTAAGCATCAACACATTTTAAACGTTGCTAGATCTCTTCGTTTTCAAGCCTGCCTTCCTCTAGAATTTTGGGGACATTGTGTCATGCATGCGGTATTCATCATAAACAGGCTTCCCTCTCCTATTATTGATCTCTCTAGTCCCTATGAAAGGCTATATGGAAGAGCTCCAGACATCAATAACCTAAAAGTTTTTGGTTGCTTATGCTATGCAGCAACTCTGTCAAATGCAAGAAATAAGATGGCACCAAGAGGAAGGAGATGCATGTTCATCGGTGTTCCAGCTGGGATTAAAGGCCATATGCTATATGATTTAGAAGATGGCTCGACATTTATATCACGAGATGTTACATTCTATGAATCTCAGTTTCCAATGGCAGTGAAGGACTGTTCCAAACATATTAAGTCTCTTACTGAACCTCCTTTACCTAACATCCCTATTTCTATGGACCAGGTGGTACTTGATCATTCTCCAGTTCACTCTGGACACAGAAGCCAAACTCACAGCCTAGCAGAAGGCAGCATACCGTCATCACAAGAGGTTGATGATAACCAGCCTCATATTTCTGAAAGGGAGCTCCATAATGATCATGCAGAACACACCCAAGACTCTGTGGAGTTTGCCTTGCCATTAGAAGACGAAGATAATCCCAGTGATAATAGAAGCGTCCAGAATCAGCCCCGACGCTCCAATAGAAGCCGGATAATTCCAAATAAGCTGCTCGATTATTACTGTGATACTGTGAGCAGAAAGGGGTCATCTCCTCACTTGTTAACCAAGGTCATCTCTTATGATCATCTTTCCACTCCTCACATGAAGTTCGCCATGGCAGTCAGTGCTCTTAATGAGCCATGCTCCTACAAACAAGCTATAGAACATGACTGCTGGAAAGATGCAATGGCAGCAGAAATAAAGGCTTTACAGGACAACAAGACATGGACCATTGTTGATCTTCCACCCGGAAAAGTGCCAATAGGTTGTAAATGGGTATTCAAGACAAAACTGAGGGCGGATGGTACTGTGGAACGACATAAAGCTAGGCTAGTAGCCAAAGGCTACACCCAACAATTGGGAGTGGATTACATTGACACTTTCTCCCCAGTTGCTAGAATCACCACCATTCGCACTCTTCTGGCTGTGGCTTCATCTCTGTCTTGGCACACTCATCAACTTGACGTGAATAACGCATTCCTCCACGGGGATTTAGACGAAGAAGTCTACATGGTTCTACCTCCAGGCTTTCAAGGGCAGAAACCGGGTCAAGTGTGCAAGCTTTTGCGATCCCTCTACGGCTTGAAACAAGCCAGCAGGCAGTGGAACTCCAAGTTAAGTACTGCTCTTATTCGCAAAGGCTTTACACAATCTCAGTCTGACCCCTCTTTATTCATCAAAGGCAGTGGCACATCTTTTATTGCTCTACTGATATATGTAGACGACATTCTAATAACTAGTCCGAATTTGCCTCTCATCCAAGAATTCAAGTCTGCTTTGAATGATATCTTTCGAATCAAAGATCTGGGCTCCTTGGGGTATTTTCTGGGAATTGAGGCAAGAATTGATGACTCCGGTTTAAATCTCTGCCAGCGTAAATATGCACTGGATATATTGGCAGAAGCAGGCTTCCTCGACTGTAAGCCAGCTGACACTCCCCTTGTTCCTGGACATCATCTAAGCAGAGACAGAGGAACTCCTCTTGATGATATCTCTAGTTACAGACGGTTGGTAGGCCGATTGCTTTATCTTACTGCAACAAGACCTGACATCGCATATGCCACTCAACAACTCAGTCAGTTCATAGATACCCCAACCACTGAACACATGATGGCAGCTCACAGGGTCCTTCGTTACATCAAGAAAGCTCCCGGCCAAGGATTATTCTATCCCAAACACAATGATTTGCAGTTGAATGTATTCTCCGATTCCGATTGGGCAGCCTGCACTGAAACTCGACGGTCCATTACTGGCTTCTGTGTGTTTTTGGGATCTGCCTTAATATCGTGGAAGTCGAAGAAACAAGTGACAGTTTCTCGCTCATCCTCCGAGGCCGAATATCGTGCCCTTGCTACTACTGCATGCGAACTTCAATGGATCACTTCTTTGATCCGTGAATTGCAAGTTCAAATGGACAAACCAGCAGCCTTGTTCTGTGATAGCAAGTCCGCCATCGCCATAGCCGAGAATCCCGTCTTCCACGAACGAACAAAACACATTGACATTGATTGTCATATTGTTCGAGAAAGGCTCAACCAAGGTCTATTCAAACTTTTGCCCGTATCCACTTCTGCACAAACAGCTGATGGCTTCACTAAAGCTCTTCCCACTTCAGCCTTTCAGCAATTCACATCTAAACTGGGCATTCAAGATCTCCATGCCCCAGTTTACGGGGGGGTATTGGATGACACACGTATATAAACTGCCAGGGTCTTATGTAATAAGGGCATTCTTGTCCAGACTCTTATATGATAGGGATATTCTAGTCTTTTCTCCCTCATGGCAGTTATAACCGCTAGCTAGCTTGCATTTATATTCTCAGTTGTATCTCCTTCGTTGATAACAACCATCAGAATAATAAACCATTTCTTCCTTTCTTCTCTCTTCAATGTAATCCGTCACTGAGGGGTGTCACTACATGCCATCTGAGCACAATGTCATCTGGCTTGATACATATGTGTACTTTTTTTAATTATCTTATCATACCATATTTTACTATTTAAAGTATGTTATATACATCTCATTATCACTTTTTATAGCAAAGTGAGAGCTACAATATGGATCTTTCTATAGAGTATGGCAAGCCACGCGTTTAAGCAAATCAATATCAAGAAAGACGAAATCGGTAGTATATCATCACCGGCCTTGCTTGTGACAATGATTAGAACAAACATTTGGTAGTATTAATGATTTGGTTGTGTATATATAACTATATATACATTCAATTCATCCCCCATTTAGCAACCCAACTATATATATCTACCAATGCATACCATATACATGTATGTACTCCCTAGCTTGTTGGCATGAAGGTTCCACGTCACCTAATACCATTTCCTAATCATAATTAAGATGAGTTTGGGAGAGCGGGACATTGAATGGTTTCGAAAAATCTTTTAAAAATAGGTTAGGGATGTTTAGTATAATTTTTCTCCCAAATGTACTTGTAGTCTAGAAGGTTTTGATCGTTAAATTTATGTTGGGCGGAGGTCGGTGAAGAATCTAGTCCAATGCCAGGTAGCTAGAAGGATTGTTATGCGGAGGTATGAATGGTCAAGTCCAACACCTACCCTACTTCTTAAAAATATGGCGACATAAAGAAAAAATCAAAAAAACTTGCATCTTCGCTACTAAATATAACTTTTGCCGTAGTACACGAGTTCGAGTCCAAGACTGGCAAGTTCTGGGTTTGGACTTTGGAGGGGGGAGGGGGGAGGGGGGGGGGGAGGAATTGTTGGGCAGAGGTTTGGAGAATCAAGTCCAGCATCCGGGTCACAAAGGTACAGTGGTAAACGCTTGATCCTAACAATTTATATATCTGAAAAATTGTCCATTTTAATTTTGAATCCCCAAGGTGATAAATAGTAGTGTTAAAGGTTTTTTTTTTTTTTTTTTTTTTTTTCATTTTATATCCCAAAATAGTAAAAAAAGTTGGTTGGAAAGATCATTTTCATTTGAAAACTCTAGAGATTTTCAATCACTTTTAAATGGTTACTACTATGTGTCTTCTCCTATGCAATATTTTGAAAACCATACAATATTGAGATTCTTATGTGACGAGCTTAATCAGTATTTGAAAACAATCAAATTCTTAATTTTCTGATACGAAAATCATGTTCAACCTACTTAACCACCATTTTTAGCTACTTATAATTATCTTTTGACGTATAAATATAAAATTGTCATGGATGTAACGTTTGCAATGTACAATGATCTGTTTGGAATGTTGGGCGCAGGTGGAAATTAAAGATCAACTCATATTATATATTTTTTAACTTTATGCATGGGCCATTTCGCCGTCTATATTAGTTATTCGCCAATGGTATCCTGCCACGTCATAATCCACCAAACTTAAACTAAATTTATTGATTTATTTTTGGGGTGTTGGGTAACCCTACTTTACAAATAACAATTAAAATATAATAATATTAATGAAAAGAAAGAGTTTTAATTTGGACTTTTGTTCATGGGTCTTCTCAAACTTCTTAATTGGTCAACTTGAAGGAATATATAATAATGGAGCTGCACTAACCTATTTAATATATGGGATTAGGTTGGGTTCATGATTAGTAGTGACCTCAAAGATCATGACAAGCTAAGCTATCTCTCTTGTTCATTAAGAGTACATTTTTAAATAAATTAATTGTCAAGTTCTACGCCACGTTTCAAGGACAAATTAACGTTACCTAATTTGAGACCAAATGTAAAAATAAAATACTTACTATTATGTTAAAATTATACCTAGTAATGAATGCATAAATTTATTTTCTTATAATTACTTGTCAATTAGTGTCATGTTTCGATAATAAGACGTTGGATTCGACCTCCATCCAAACCTCTACCCAATAATAATTTTATTGTACACTTTTTTTGGTACGCCAAAGGGGCACAACACTCCAGAAAAATCATCTAGTCATCAGGTGGGTGATCATGGATTGACGTCCCCCACTCGAAGATCTGTCCCAAATTGACAAGGAAATCAGCACATTGGTTCCCTTCTCATAGGATATGCGTGATAATGTTGACTCCTCGCATCTGTCTTAGGATGACTTTACAGTCCAAAATCAAGGTTGTAGCTTCAGGAAAGGAATCATTATCCTTAACGATGGCGTGAACTATCGCCTCAGAGTCCGCCTCGACCACAATTTTCTCCCTTCCTTGATCTCTAGTAAGAATGAGACCTTCTCTTAAGCCCCAAAGTTTAGCAACGTAACTGCTTGCAATGCCTACCTTAGTCACAATTCCAGTGATCCAAGTATTATTGTGATCCCGAATTAATTCTCCCGCACTTACCAAGCCTGTATTAGTACGTAAAGTATCAATATAAATAAATAAATGGAGAATAATATTTTTTTTGAATGCAAATGGAGAATAATATAATTTCATTAAATATAAAATATACGGAGTATGATTTAGAACACCATTAATTGCATGCAACCATTTTTCTTCAATCATATTCTCTGATCTCCTAATAGGTGGTGTTAGTTTAATTATAAAATATATATGATTGATAACACCTACGGCTGTTCAGTCTTATTTGTTTGATGATATAATGTTAATTAACAATTTTTACAATATAGTATTATGTTCATTGTTACTGGTGACATGCATGCATAAAAATAAATAAATTTATGGATTAGTACAATTGTTAGGTATATAAGTCTCTAACACGACTTGTATCCCAAAATTGGACACGTATCCATCTAAAAAAAATATCATTTCTCCGCCATATAGGCATATAAGCCAGCTAGTGAAGGCAATAAGGCATTCAATTCAAAGCTTTTCTTAAGGCATTTATATCCACACCATTATAAGAATAATTCAAGTTCATTTCATATAGTGCATGTAGAGTTTAATTCTTACATAAAAAATTAATATAGATTTTTGTATTAATTTTTCAACTTTACAGTTTATATATATCATCAGCTCACTTACCAATTATCTCAAATTGTGATTTTATTAATTTAGAACGTTATTTGTCTGCAACACATGTATAAAGAAAAAAAGTGTCTTCGCTACTAACTATACATTTTGGCTATGCGGTCATGGACGGACCCAGAGTGAGGGGTAATAAGGACAGCTACCCTCCACACACACGCAAGCACACACAACATTAATTTATAGATAAAATCTATATTTATGTAAAAATTACTAAATGTTTGTGAAGCTTAGTTGGTTGAAACTCTATATTAAACTTGATGTTTAATAGGCTATATATGTCACAGGATTGAATTTCATTAGTAGGTATAGTAGCATTATTCGAATTTTATTTTTATTTTTAAATTAAAGTTGATTTAACTAAAAGAAATTAAAAATAAAAAATATTTAAGAACATAGTGTCTTTTCTATTCTAATTATTTTATCTAATTTATTGTGTTTCATATTTAGTCATACATATTTTTATAGCATTTCAAAATGTTTTAAAATTTCACATTTTTACCCCACTCAAATACATTTGTGACTCTGCCCCTAAGTATAAATGTATAATGTAGTCTATCAAAAATATTCTATTGTAATTTGAAATTTATTTTGTATTTGAACCTTATTTTGAATGTTTGATACTTTGTCATTGACATTTCTAACGTTATTTAATGTGTCCACCCTTGATTTGGCAAGTGTTTGATCCTGACACTATATATATATAACAACTAAATATGTAAACCTTTATGTTGCAAACTTTAACATTTAAATATGCAATATGTAACAACTAAATATGTAAACCTAGATAAATTTTTAGAAATCAATGAAAAAGTTAAATTTTAAATCTAAACTGTAAATGCTAAACCATAAATAATAAGTGAACCAGCAAAATCAAACACTCAGCCATAACATCTAAAATTGAAACATTAATTGCAATGCATTATCGCATTTTTAGAAGTACAATCTTTTAATCCTAAATGTGCAAAATGTTAAAATTAATTATATTGTGCATGTTAATACTAAATGTGCAAATCTGAAAATTATGAAAATTGAAGATTTTAGCATTCAAGTTTAATACTAAATGTGCAAACCGCATTTTAAAAAAAATATGATTTGGTCCATAAAATTATGAAATTTCCGACCACCTGAAAGTGATCTTAAATCAAGTCGAAAACCTTGTTCCGACTACTTTTGGTATCCGAAAAAATCTTTGTCGCTATTTATGATCATTTTTTGCTTTCAAATTGATTTAAGATTACTTTCAGGTGGTCGAAAATTTCATAATTTCAGTAGTAATATATATATATATATATATATATATATATATATATATATATATATATATATATATATGAGGAAATAAAATGGTGATAGTGTGCAGAAATTAAAGGTGGATCACATGGAAACAAGAGAGCCATTCTGAATTAAGAATATTAATGATATACGGAGTATAATCTAAAAAATCTAGATATGAGTTTGAGGATATCTATAAAGTAACATACATAGAACCTCCCAAAGATTTTAAAAGATTTCCCATTCTCAAAATCTACCCCTTCCATCGATATCTAAGTGTGTCACACAACCCTTTTATTAATTTTTTTAATTGTGATTCTAGTGCAAACTATCACGTAATGTGATATCATCTCGGTTATCATTTCAAATAGATAATTATAGGTTTGAATTTTGGTGGTGAAAGTTTAAATTTTTTGGGTTAAAAATGTTTAAGAAAGTACATAACTGATACTATTGTAAAGAATTATGAATATTTAAAAAAAAATTGTGATTCTGTTTTTTTTTTTTTTTTTTTTATACCACATCAGATATTTTGATCAATTTAAGAATTAATCCTAATTGTATTTTTGAGTTTGACTCATGTCACAATCCTACACGAATTGATGATATAACTTTAATTTGCCCGTTGTAATTCACTTATCAATTGATTCAGTTGCTAAATTTAGTTTTAAATTTTTAAAAGATGAGTAAATTTAGTCCATAACATTAGGATTTAGTTGAAATCACTAAGAAAATATGTCATTTCTCTAGGAATTTAGAGACTAAATTTATATTGCTAGCTAATAATTGGTCTATTGTACTTGATACAAACACGTAAATATAGAGGGTACGCCAATACCCACTAATTATACCATAACATTATAGAAGTTTCTTAAATTTATATTACAATTCATTCCTCCTTGAATGTGTTTATCAAAGAATTCCATTATTGAATCGAAGTTAAATAAACTTCTAATTAACTATTTTGTGACGAAGGAAACTTGCAATAATTACTTGAAGGTGTTTAATGGCAAAATCCCGTTTTGTTGTAAGAGCTCACAAATTACACAAGAGAAATAAATTTTATATTAATACATAAAGGAAACAAAATTATTTTGTGGAATATTTGCTAGCATGTGTTTGGATATTTCTCTTATGACTGGTCAGCGGCAAAGAAATCTTAGCCATATTATTGTCATTTAACTTTGTTGGTATATGACATATTATTGTCATTAATTAACACAAATTAAATACATATAATATATTATGTTTCGGATTCCCCTCTAATAAGTCCATTGAATATTGTTTCAATTCGCAGAATCAAAATTAGGTTTTGTACTTTTTAAAAAAAAAAAAATAACCACAAAATTTTCATAATGACTAATTCAGTTTGAGCCATGGATTGAAATTACCCACGGAAACTAATCTTGTAAGTAATTAATATCAATTTGAGTTCAAAGGTAATAAAATTGTTTTAAGGTAGCTATATTCTCTAGCTTTGAACTCGAGGCCTTAACTTTAATTAAGTTAGAAGAGACTCATGTCGTTTCAATGTTGATGTGTCATAACTTATTGGTTATAAAAAATTATTTATAAAATAAATTAGCCTAATTTCGACCTTATAAATTATGAATATATGTGTATAGAGCTGTCAAAGTGGATGGCTTTAAAGCCAGCCAGTTTTGTAGGCTTGAAGATGGTCGACCCGCCTAGCCCCCTTAGGCCATGGTTGGGGCCTACAAAGTTACAAAATTTCTGAATTTGATTAAAATTAAAATTAAAATAATAAAAATTAATAAGTACATATTAAAATAATTTGAATAGTTTAAATAAACATTAAAACGTTTGTTAAATACAATAACTAATAAAATAATAAGTCATTCAAATTATTTGTACAATGTACTAATTACTTTTATATTGTAGGACATATCAACCTGACATGTTTAGTCTCTATCGACATCTCTATATATCTGTATGTATATTTATATACCAAGTGTATTTGTATGTATATACTTTTAAAATAATAGATTAGGTGATTAGTTTTAATCTCAACCTTATATATTTATATAAGTACTTATATATATGTATATGTATATGTATATATAGGTAGTGGTGATCCCATATTCTAGCTTAGCTTGTACATGCATCACATGGTGGAGAACGTGGATCCCTTTATAATGTACTAGTAATTTTAAGGGGTACATCAATAATATGCCCCTGATTAATCAAATAAATTAATGTAATTATTCAACTTATTGCATGTGGCTCATCGACCTAGCTCATTTAATTCCCACCCAAATATCATAAATTTTATTTTGAAACCATAAATATTTAGGAAAATAGTTTTTGCCTTAAATTCTTTAATTTCCTGATGGAACTTATAATCATAAAAATACTTTTTACTTCTTATAAATTTTCCATCTCATATTTTTTCCCTCCTAATTTGATTTTTAATCATTAGGTGCTCATAAATTGATTAATAATAACTACTAATTAAAAATTAAATTTAATTAATAATCAAATATTGAAAAATTCAATCAAATAGTGTCACATTAGGAAAATAATTGATGATTAAAAGAGTGGTATTTGTAGTAAGAAGTGAGTGGCAGATTCTATGTTCGGAGCATTGCACCTGGCGCAGCCAAAGGCCTGCATGTGGCAGTATTAGCAGCATGCATTTAGGTTATTAAATAATTATTAATTGTTAATAAATAACTGAATACACTAATTATTATGATTATTAAATGTAGGAAATCTCTTTAACCAAGGTGCTGCCTCAACTCTAGCTATTCCACTGTTTCAGTTTTCAAACCGTCGTATTTTATCAGTTTTGATGATTATTGTTTGAATCTTCCAAGTGGTATGCATGCAATGTCTTCTTTCACATTAAGTTGAGGAAACGACCAAGTGGGGGATTTCTTAAATTAAATTAGATTATTACTTCTTCTTTTTTTGCAAAGGAAACCCACAACTAATATTTTAAGATATATATATATATATATATATATATATATATATATAATAATAATAATAATAATAATAATAAACTTCGCTCCTATATAATAATGCTCAAAGTCGGGATGAATCTCACTTCTAAACTAATAATGCTTGGTTCAAATGCGATGCTCTGTTCTCGTGTGACCGTGCGAATTTCACCAGGTCATTAGGTATGCATAAATGCACCACAACGTATTTACCAATGCACAAATGCACCACAATCTTGGGACGCGCAATCATACCACACCATTAAATATGCAAGAATACACCACACCCTGGTACATTTATACCTAATGGTGCATTCTTGCATACCTAATGGTGCGGAAAAGGCCCATTTCTTAATTCTTCCAAAAGGAAGAACCTGAACATGAACCACAGAGGCTAAACCGGTGCTCACTGCACACAAGGAAACCCCCTCACCTAATGGTGCTTAACCATTTCTGACCGGTGCTCACTGCGTACAAGGAAACCCCAATGGTGCTTAACCATTTCTTAATTCTTCCAAAGCTGAACCTGAACATGAACCACAGAGGCTAGATCGGTGCTCACTGCGCACAAGGAACCCCTCTCACTTTGAGAGGTTGCTCCTACACTGCCACTGCGCACAAGGAACCCCCCTCACTGCTGCTGATGAGACTCGATCCCTGATCATTCTTCCAAAATTTCACCTCTATGACCAGTTGAGCTGCCCAGAGATTAATCATTTCTTAATTGCTTTTGAAAGTTAAGGATATATACCTGCATTATTATTTTTTTATTATTATTATTAAATCTAAACCCATCGAATGAAGAGCTGAGCTCTATAAAATGATCCGTTCAAGATGGTAATTAAAAACATTATATCGCACGTTAATCTCTACTTTCTTTAATTCTTTCGAATAAAATTACACAAAAATCGAAGGCCGGAAAGTTGAGTTCATAACCAGATAGGTATATACATGCAGCAGTAAGCTTAGGTTGTTTACGTGCACATGCAATGGCGTGCATGGACCGCCGCTTAATTACATTATTATTCACTTCTAATTAATTAATTCATTCATTCAATTCATAATAATAATAATAATAATAATAATAATAATAATAATAATAATAATAATAATAATAATAATAATAGATGGTCAAACTAATAATAATAATAATAATAATAATAATAATAATAGATGGTCAAAGGTTTGAACTCTGGTACGTAGTAGGGACTTAAATTCTTTGGGCTAAAATTATTTGAAAAAATATAGAACAAATACTATATTGTAAAGAATTATAAATATTTCGATAATAATAATAATAATAATAATAATAATAATAATAATAATAATAATAATAATAACAATAATGATAATAATCTTCATGTTCTTTGCTTAAGCCAAATACTTTGTACTTAGATGGCATGTAGGTGACCTCTTCCATATGAGAGGTCATGAGATCGAGATTCAGTGGAGACATTGTTGACTCTTTGTACTTCAATGGGTTGAAAAAGTATATTATGTTTGAGCAGATACTACAATGTAATAGAGTTAGCAGCATTCAGAAAAAAAAATGTTCTTTGCTTAAATTTGACTCGGACTGTCTGGTTTTTTTTTTTTTTTTTTTTTTTTTTTTTTTTTTTTTTTTTAATGTTCTTTGCTTAAATTTGACTCGGACTGTCTGGTTTTTAATGGTTTAATTCATTTCAAGTTGATATAAGTAAGAAATAATCACTGCTTGTGACCCATCACAACCTTAGTCTTCTTCATTTAGGGTGTGTTTGGTTCGCACATGAGAATCAAAATCAGAATGGATATCAAATACTTGATAATAGTAATGAGTTTTGGTGAAAGTATTTTGCATGTTTGGTAGTAGGGTGAAATGGGAATGATTAGGTTGAGGAGTAATAATAGAATGAAACCCTTATTTTCCAAATCAGGAGAATGATAAACCCTTATTTTATTAGGGAATGAGTTTTTCAATTAAGGGGTAATCAAAACTCATAGTAGTGTGTTCTAAAATTAAAACCTGTTAACCAAACAATAACAATGACTTTGATACCAATTCCTGATAGCTATACCTGTCAACCAAACACACCCTTAATTCCTTCCATATCCTTCCTCAGTTCTGCGGTAACCTAACGAACCATTAGGTACACATAAATGTACCATAAAGTGTTCGAAAATACATCATTAAGTGTGGTGCATTTTTTTAGTATGTGTGCATTTGTGCATTTCATTCTTGTGCATTTACACGGAAAGCTTGATCTTCATTTGAATAAGTATCTCTCTATATATCTCAAAATAATTTAAATTATTTTTAAGAAAACAAAAACATTGGAGAGATGACTTGATGATAAGAAGCACAGTAGTTCCACGTTTGATTTGTTTTAACTTAGCCACGTTTTATGTTACTCATGAAACCACGTAAGTGCAATTAGCCATTAATTAATCCAGCCAAACTGTATTAACAATAATAAACCTAGAAGCTTCTAACTACTTAACGATAATAACTGCCATCCAGCTAATTAATTAAATATACATAATTTAAAAAAATAAAAATAATAACCAACAACAATAAACCTTATTATTCAATTCATTCTCCTACTTCTCAACTACAACTAAGGGAATATGCACTAATATTTTAATTAATTAGCAGAGGTTTAAAAACATGATTAAGGTTAGTAGATGGTTTAATATAATTAATATAATTAATTTTCTCAGATTAAGGATCGGAGCGTTTGACAAGAAACACATGAGGCCACGTGGAATGGCCGTTGAGCAGATTTGGAATATTTTGACTCCATTTTTACTCATAATTAACACCATTCATTATAAAATTATCACAACAAATTCAAAATTAATATGAATTATAAAAAAAATAAAAAATAAATAAAAGGGGGGAGAGGGGGGGGGGGGGGTTGTTGTTGTTTTACCTAACTTAACATGTATTCAAAACATCAAGTCAATTTATATCATTCCAATCATTTAATCATACGTCAATTTATTACTTTAGGGTTTTCTTACATCAATAATTCTATCATTGATATTTAATAAATACTGAGTATTAAAGAACAATTTAACATTTTTAAAAATAATGTCATGTCGCAAGATACACATTTTATGTCAACTATTGTTTAATGCACTTTCAGGTCCTTCTTTTTATTCAGCTTTCGGTTTAATTGTAGGTGATTTAAAAGAATTGGCATCTTCTATTATGGATGTTGATTTTTGTTTTGTCAAGCGATTTACGAATCGCGCCGCCCACATTGTTACTAAGGAGGTTGTTTCTGAGTCAATGTTGCGGAGAGTGGCTTGGTGTCCCTCCTCCTTTTCTTGTTCATTATCTTGCTGATGATTTAATGAATTAAGTCTTTATTCCCAAAAAAATACTTCAATGAAAAAAACACACAAAAAAGTGAATATTTGTGGAAAAAATAGACAATTCATTCAAATAACCAATGAATATTAAATATAAAAATAACAATAAAATGTCACTAAATGTATGGAAGTATAAATGGTTATGTGGTATCTCTTCTCCCAAATCCCAATTCAAAAGGTCTTCATGTCCTAATAAAGCACGTGGGAGGAGGAAAATCACAGTAATTCATTACACATCCACTGTAGAGTTTTGAACCTTAATCTGTTCTCCTAAATATTACTTATCAAATCATTTAGCTAAGTCCGTGTAAGCTGGTTATGTGTTATTTCGATAGACCTAATCCTATTATTGAATTCATAATAACCTGCCGTTTTTTTCCTTTATATATATATATATATATATATATATATATATATATATATATATATATATATAATTCAATATAATGGAATTTCTTGTCATATAAAATGCAAATAAATTAGAAGAATCCAACAATTTGGAGCAATTGTTAATCGGATTGCGATTGCTACAATCATTATTATTGCGTGAATCACACTCTAAAAATACATAAAAATTATATTATTCTAACTCATAAAATAAATAATCTTATCTCAGAAATTTTATTATTCTATACAAAATATATTATACATTATTCTAACACAAAGTACATTATTCTGACTAATAAAATATATTATCTTACCCTAGAAATTTTATTATTCAAACACATAAAGTACATTATTTTAACTCATAAAACACATTAATGTTCATTATTCTAACACGGGTGCAGAGCAACAATTTTTTTTTTTTTTAATATCAAAATGACGTCGTTTTGAAACGTGGCCCACACAATAATTTGCCCTGTTGCTATTACAAGGTCGGAGGTTCAATTTTTGTAAAGGGTGCATCATATACCCATTAAGAGCCAAATTTTACAGACCCAACTCAGTCCGAATTTGATTAGGCATAGGATATTTTTTTGAAGGATAAATAGTGATACGATCTAACGGTCCTGATTAATCCTAAATCTTAATCCAATTTGTGTGGTGCACTTCTCCTTGGCATTACTCAGAAATGTGGTTTGGTCCATACCTCTATAAGAAAATTTTAGAAGAAAATAAAGCAGAAAACTCAAGGCCACATTTTCCCTGCCAGAAATAGTCGTAACATTTATATATATTATGACAAAAGTAGGTATGTATATAGCATATACATACATACATACAAATGTACAATGAGTAAATATATAGAAAAGGGGTCAAATAAGCTACACATAAGTGAAGCAAATGATGCAATTCAACCTCAAACTAAAAAATAATAAATAAATAAATAAAGCCCGCACAGGCTTAACTCACAGGTTTAGTATGTACTGTAATATTTAAGAGAAGAGACTAAAGTTCGAACCTGGACAGTGACAATATAAGAATTATGTCCAAGTGAACAGGTTTCTTGTGTGCACTATTCGCTCCACTTAAAATGCTTATTTGACTTATTCTTCTTTCTTTTTTTTTTTTTCTTTTTTTTTTTTAATTCCATCAATTACTTTATTTGCACATCCCTATTGAAAATAATTCTTTAGGGCTGTCTTTATGCTGTTATTTTATAAGATTGGCTTGCCCACACCAGTTATCAAGAATTGACCCTAATCTACAACAATGAGTTTGCACCAACTACAATAATGGCTAATCCAAGAAGGAAGATAGATACCAATAGGAGGGCCCATGAAAAATCCAAAAAATAAGTTATGACCCACAAATATATTGAATTTAAATGAGGGTGGGGGAATTTATTATTATTATTTGAAAAAAAATGATAATTACATTTTTAGTTCTTGAATTATAAGATAATAGCATATTTAATCTCTTTATTTTTTTGTTTCACCAATTTTAGCCACTAAGTTGTCACGAACACTTTAACATTAATGAAAGTACCAAAAAAAAAAAAAAAAAAAAACTTCATTAACAACTCAATGACTAAAGATGATGACAATTAAAAAAGTAGCAGTAATAATAACAACAACAACAAAAATAATAATAATAATAATAATAATAATAATAATAATAATAATAATAATAATAATAATAATAATATAATAATAATAATAATAATAATAATAATAATAATAATAATAATAATAATAATAATAATAATAATAATAATAATAATAATAAGGGTGGGGGACCTTATGGTTATAGCCCATGGACCAGTAACAGGGTGTTATACGATGACTAATTGAGTAGATATTCAACTGACCTTACCAATAATATATGGGCCCATATTCATATAATAACGGTCCAAAATGAGAAGTACGGCAAATTATTGTGTGACCACGATCGAAAATGATGTCGTTAAATTTTATGAGTTAAAATAATGTACATTATGTGGTAGAATAATGAAACATCTGGAGTAAGATAATATACATTATGTGTTAAAATAATGTACTTTATGTATTAAAATAATGTACATTATAAATTATAAAAAATATATATTGCGGCGGATTGCGTGAAAAAAATTGTGCGAAATGACGTCGTTTTTGGATCGTGGTCCACAACCGGTCCACACAATAAGTATTGGAGGAGTACGGACCAATTCTTATATACAGTATAAATGGTCCCTCTTCCTATTTTTAGTCATACGAACGTATAAGGGTGTGGTGAAAGATGTGGCGATGGTCTCGTGCGTAATTTCATGGAATTAAAGCAAGCATGTGAATAACCTCATGCTCTGGCCCAAACAATCAATATGGAGTACTTCCACTCTTCCAGTTGTGTGTGTATATATATGTATATGTATATGTATAATCAATTTTGAATGTATGTATGCATCAATGCATGTACGGAAAATGATAATTTTCGTCCATAAACTTTTGAAAATAGCACATTTCGTCTCTTAATTATATTGTAGTCACATTTTTTGTCACTCAATTATATATGAATTATCATTCTGCAAACAACTGTGGGACAAAAAGTAAGAACAAACATAATTGAAGGCCTAAATATGCTTATTTTTTAGACATAATAAAAGCCCTAAGGTGATGTTTCAATGAGAACCACTCCCCCCGTAAGAATATGAGAACCAATCTGGTGCATTAAAAAAAGACATATCTATGGATGAGATTAATAGAGGGAATTAAAAATGCGTCCGTGTGTATATAGAGCATTATGATGGGTGCATATTAAACATGTGTTTTGTGCAACATAAGATATGCACACACATCACATGCTTAATATGGACACAACTTAAGAGTCCATATGCACACACATGTTTTTAATTCTCACAATTAATCATATTCATAGATTTGTCTTTTTTTAATGCACCAGATTGGTTCCCGTGTTCTTCCGGGGGAAGTGGTTCTCATATGATCAATTGATCACTAATATATATATAGTTTAAACCCTAAACTTAAAGGCCTCTCACAAATTTTGAGACAGATTGATGATTTATATTGTGAGATATATCTCAATTGATCTATAGATCTCCAAATACTTATACATTAGAATCTATACCCTTGCTGTGCTTGCATATAATTGCCAGTACTTGTTGATCATGCCAAGTACTACCTACTTTGAAAGATCACAGATTGACATGTCAAATACCACCAACTTTGAAAGAACACATATTGACATGTCAAATACTACCAGCTTTGTAAGCCCACAAATTGACATGCTAAATACTACCAAGTACCAACTTTGAGTGACCTCTTATTTATGAAAATTTTGGCAAGTACATTTTCATATTTATCATCCTATCATGTTCGATCCCATCATAAAAGTTTGTGACAAGAACCCAAAAAAAAACACAGATTTACCATGGCAGTGGACCAATGGTTAAAAAGATGCATATAAAACTCGCTTCTACAAGCAGGGTGAGAGTTCAAACTCTGCTATAGACAATCTGGAGATAAGACTCTCATAATTAGACTGGAATTGCGTTAAAAACGGATGAAACTGGAATATCTGAGTTATCAAAAATAGTTATAATTTTGCTTACAAGGAATACATGCAATAAAGAGAAATCGAGTCCTTCAAGCTAAGAAGTATCATGTGTCAAAAATACATGTATAAACATGCTATGCTATGTAAGTGTTTACATAACAACAGAACCTTAAGGGGGCGTTTGGTTGGGGTTATATTGGATAACAAAGGTTATGTTGGGCTGGTTATTTAACATGCCTATGTTTGGTTGAAGTTATATAATATTCCCTTGGAATCCAACATTGCCGCCACATCAGATTTTTTCCCTTTTTTGAGGGAATGTGATTCCCTTGCTAAACTTAGGTAATGTTAGATTACCTTGACATTTTACATACCTCATTTTTACCAAACACAAGAATCTAACATTCCGAGTAATCTAATATTCCCAGCAATCTAACATTCCCTAAGGTAATCTAACATTCCGTGAACCAAACGCCCCCTAAAGAGTAAATCTTGCATACTACTCTTTAACTTGTGACTTGCAAAAAATTACCTATAGGATCCAATTTTAAGAAAGCAATCACAAATTACTTATATTATGTATAATAAGATTCAATAATTGTTATATTACAGGGTGATAATGGGTGAATAATGAATATACAAGCAAAAATTTACACCCGATAACCAAAGAAAAAAAATTAAAAAATAGAAAATGGCGCTCCATAAAATAGAGACAAGCGCTGACCAAATGAATACCCTGACCCGTACTCTATGGAATTTTACAATTATAGACAGAATAATTCTACTATATGGGAAAAAATGTGAAGAAAAATAGATTTACAGGTTATATTCAACTACGAGGAAAAAAAAAAAAAATCAAGCAAGAGAGCTCAAGGTTCGTTCGCCTCATTCATGTAAAAATTGGAAGCTAGGATTCTCGAGAAGTTCTTCTGCAGGCTTGACATCAACAAAATCCTTAACTTGAAGTGTATTGGAAAACTCATCGGTCGAGAAGGGGATGCTGCAGTGATGATCATAGTTTGGTTAGAATGTAACATATTCCACTGTTCCAAACACACAAAACAAGTAATAGTGCAAAGAGGAATGTTGGAGACTATAGTCGTCAAACAACACTTCTAAGCATATCTCATTGTCTTGAGTGAAGTATGAAATCTAAAAGTCGGTTGTGGTATCAGAACAAGTAATAGAATCAACAGTGTTGTTAAAAGGTAGAAGAAACTTCACCTTGAATTATCGTCCAACAGAAATGAGCTGCTCTCAGCACTGTTGGAATCCTCGGTCATTAATACCCGCATGCTCGAAATGACCTGTGTCAAGATGAGCATATATTTTCTTGAGCATTTTTTTTTAACTTAGGATAAAGAAAGCAATTTTAGTTGCGTAGTTTGGATGCTACTTACATCAGGGGATACACTTCGAGTATTGTAGCTATCGTCCCAGTACAAAGTACATATTCTGTAAAGTTGCTGGACACTAAGAATCTAGGGAAAGCAAAAGCATGATGCATGTGAGAAAAAGATTGGGTATGGGTTATTTCGGACAAGAGAAGAAACAAAAGTCGGTTCAAACTTACAGGACACAAATCGTTGGTTATTTCATCATAAGATATTCTGTATTTCTGATGTATAACCTGCCAATATGATGTGAAAAACATGACAAATACATTAAGCATAAGTGTATAACTTGCTAAACAGGACACTAAATAATTGTGACAAAACAATAGATAACAACCTGTTAAGAGTCCCACATCTATAAAATAAGAGAGAACATATGGGTTTATAAAGCCATGGGTTAGACTAGCTAATTGGTTGGATTCAATCTTTTAGTGTGGTTTGGCCCATGTGCATTATAGTCCAATTGAATGACCATGGCCCAATCTTAAATTATAACATGGTATCAGAGCCTGTTTGGTCCACTTTGGGTTCACCCGGTTATGGGTATTGGTGGCGTCCAGAGCTTTCGTTTCAGGGGAGGGTTGTCCACTTGAGGGGGAGTGTTAAGAGTCCCACATCTATAAAATAAGAGAGAACATATGGGTTTATAAGGCCATCGGTTAGACTAGCTAATTGGTTGGATTCAATCTTTTAGTGTGGTTTGGCCCATGTGCATTATAGTCCAGTTGAGTGACCATGGCCCAATCTTAAATTATAACACAACCATATCCATGCAGCTGTTATGGTGGCTAACCACTGAAAAAGAGAAACTAATGTAATATACAGCAAACTCGTATCAAAGTGATAAGCATACCAAGAACCCAACAGCTTGTCTTATATGTTTAAGTTCATCCCAGGCAGAGCCCGCATACTGCAATGGACGAGGCAAAAGATTTGATATATTAGAGGCTAAATTATGTATTAAGCAGACATGAGAAAAAAGAGAAATAATGAGTGGGCAAACAGGCTGAAGCCTCTGTTTGTGGATACATTACCTCCTCTTTAGCCTGGCAGCACCAAAGCTCTAGCTCAGCCAATCCAGATTTTACGTATTCCCCATTGCTGAATGTACAACACTCCCGACGTAGAAGAAGACTTCAAAGATCAAATATAAATTCAGCAACACTTCATACAAACATGTCAATTAAAGGAAACAGCTAGGACCAAAAAAAAATCAGTTTTACCTGTTAAAAAGTCGTACATTGATGTATGAGAACGTTTGAGTAAATATCTTCTGAACAAGAATAGGAGGCACCTGGTACCCCAAAAAAAATACACAAATTTCTCTTTATATTGTAAAATATTTATTTATTGAGAAGTAAAGACAATCTTGTATTGGGAAGAGATAAGGTATAAATAGAGACAGGAGGTTCATACAAAATTTTCTTTCAATGTGCAGAGAAGGGAGTTGAGGCATTCAATGATCCCCAGCCAGTGATTTGTTGTCTGAGAATCTCTGCCAAATGACCGTCCAGATCTTATTGCATTTCCTTTAGAGGTCCTAGGTGCCTGAATATATCAAGTAAATTATTGAGCAAAATTACAAAAACAAAGTATGCTTACCATGTATTGGGAAGTACTTGTTGCACTAAATGTAAATAACGTATAGCAATATTAACAAATTATCAATCTTATGTTAATCCAAGAAAATTGATAAAACATTGATCCCTATCAAAAGGGGAAAAGGCATAAATAGCTCAAATATAAATCCCAACACATTTCTACACAAACGTTATTCTCTAGAAGTAAGCCTAATTTGTGCTTCTTTATACATTTAAATTATTTAAAGACATCTATACTAATCAATGTTGAATAGAGTAGGCAAAAAAACACTTAATGGTCGATAGTTGAAAATACTTCATATGGTTGGTAATATAACTTCAGCCTGTCAATGCTAAGTTAAGAAATAAAGGATACACCCAGCTATACATATGTATCATGAACCTGCTGCGTTAGTACTCAAACAACAACTTTTTTGAGTAAGGTGTCAGGTAAACCTTATCCAATAGACAGATGATCCAAGAGGCACAAGCCACATTGCAGTTTTCCATTTTCAACACTCGGAAGAGAACTACATAATTTGTGTAATAAGCCTGAAAACAGTGGTATGAAGTGCAAGGAACCATTAGGTGTTCACCTGTAGACACAAGGAAAGCAGTGATTCCAATTCCTTTTTCAAATTGTCTCGAATAATTCCATATATCTTCTCAACATATGCTATAAGCTGCTGCTTGAAAAGCAAAGCTGGGTATTTGGCTTCAACTTTGCGCACAACAAGTGCTGCTGCTGCAGCAGCAGCATTAATATTGGCGGTAGAAGGAGAGGAGCGAAATCCCTGGGTACATTTACAGCAATAATAGATATCAAAACAAACAGAAACACCAATATGCAGCCAAACACACAGTGTATCCAGCTCTTAAAAAATAAAATTTATGCAAAAATGGGTATAAACAATTCCAATACCATTGCCATTCTGCCAAACAGGGATGTTGGAGTTTTATGTACAGGAGTTGCAGCAACTGAACCAGCAGGTTTCAAACTTTCTTGGATTAAGAACAACAATGTAGAAGTGTTTGATAGCCAATAAGCCATGTGGTCATTGCTGTCTTGGTTCTGCAAAGAGGTAGCAATGCAAAGATTTCATAAATTTTTCTGCTTTTGTAACAGATAAAAATACGGCCATAGGAAAAACAAAATAATCCCTACTTGAACAAACCAACAGTGAACACACTTTCAGATTCACAGGTATGTCTAAAATGTAATTGTATACAAAAACAATGTGCACTTTGCGTTTCAAAAAGACGTTGACAGACTCAGTAAGAGGCAAGAGCTTGAAAATGTAGTGCATGCCACCCAAATTACTTGTATAATACAGCCAATTTATTCAAGAACTATAAAGGTTATATAAAAAGTAATATTCAGCCTAAAATTATATTAGGGTTAGGAGCTTAATCTGATGGCTTTGCACCGGCAAAAACCTATATTGGATTGTTTCAAACATATGTTCAAACAACAGTGAAGTTAAATTTAGCAATGTTGCATCTGTGACCAAGCAGCATAGATCCTAGTATATCCAACCAGGCTACCAGTTACAAGTAGAGAAAAGCCACCAGGGCCCATAAGCTTTTACCTAGCCATGTCCAACTTATTTTGATTAGTTGTGTTCAAAAGTTCAACCATTACAAACAATACTTTCACATAGTCAAATGTTTTGCGTGGTTTCTTCTTATTGTTATGCGTTATTCTCCCCATCCATGGGGATAGAATATTTCATTACCTCAATGGCTGAACCAATCATCTGAATGAGACGGTCAAACACACTAGTCCTTTCAGCTTCAAAAGATTTCCAATGGAGGAGGCATTTGTAAATGGTAAATGCTGCAACAGGCTTTCCCTGACTGAAGCCCACATCCTTCATCACACAGTCAATGAGCGCATCAACATCCTCCTGTATCAAGGTCCACAAAGGCTCAAGTCTACATAAAAAGCCTGGATTGAGAGAAAGAGAGCAATTTCTGAGGAAGCACATACATGTGGTCGATCAATTGGAGGTTTTCTTAACTTGCTATCAGGGGTTTCAAATTTTTTAGCTGGCGACCCACTTGGTGATTCCTGTAGAAATCCAACTTCTTATGAATATAAAGCAAAATTTGAGTATGGTACATTCCTTTAATTAAGGTAATACTTCTAACAAGAAAAGAGTATATTACACTGGCATTGCTTTCCTCATTCAGATGGTGGCCATTTTCCAATATCTGAAATCAGTAGTATATCCAGCAAACACATAAGAATTAAAAGGAGCAAGTTAAGAACACAATGTTGAACTGTGACAGACTTTACCTTGGACAGAGTTAAAGGTGATGACACCTGCTTAGCTGATGTCATCAAGCCTTGATGCTGAAGAATTTGCTTCTCTGATTCCAAATCCAAAACTTTTTCTTCAAGCCTAAAATTAGACAAAATCACAAAGAGACTTGAGACATGGATTACCATTATTAGATCACTCAAAAACTTGCATACAAAACCCAATTGCAACATAATGTCAGCCAACTAGCAAAGAGGTTGCTCAACCTTTGCATGGCAGTCTTCAACTGAACAAGTTTAGACTCTGCCTCCATTGCCTGCCTCAATCTCTGTTCACTCAGTTTATTTGTTTCTTCATATTTTTTCTCTGCTTCACCAATTTTCTTTTCTAGAGAGCAAACCATACCCTACACCATTGATAAGAAAAGAATACATCACCAAAAGAATTCACAAAGTGACAATTCATGGTAAATTAATTAAAATATCCAGCAGCATACCTTTAGTTTCTCATTTTCAGCAGTAATCTTATTCATCATTTCATGGTCAATAATGGGGACTTCCTGTATGATAGGGATTTGCTCTGCTGCCTTCTTTGCAGCTTCACGCTCTTGCAGAAGCATTTCTTTAGCTTCCTTGAACTGAACTTGCAGCTCTTGCAAAGCTGATTGTAGTTTCGCATTTTCATGTGTTTTTGCTTCTTCCGCATCAGCCTATAAGCCCATACAGAGGAATGTAAATTGTGGAGGAGGAAACAAGAAGGAACATGAAAAAAGGATAAACTATAAAATGAAATTATGTATAGAGGGCATTTCCTTTGTAAAAAGGATAAACTATAAAATGAAATTATGTATAGAGGGAATTTCCTTTGTGCTAATCCCAGGTCTGAGTATCCGCTCTTAAATCCCTAAACGAAAATTGAATAAGTAATCATTTTTCTATTCATTAGTGTGGTTATCAACACAATGGTTAGGACTATATTCATAAATTTACACTCATAAAGATCATAGACACTCTGGATAAAGGCATCTCAAAACTTTGGCCTAAAATATGGCAACAAACTGAATAGTATTCTATCAACCAAAACAATACCAAATGGACTGATTTGGATCTAATATTGATAGTGTTCGTTTTCTATTGTACAACAGAAAAAGATAGGGGCCGTTTACCAACTTGGAAAAATGGAGAATTTTCCAAAAAATTGGAGAAATGGAGAAGTAAAAAAATGGAGAATGGAAAACTTGTTTACTAAAATCCTTGTTCCAAATTCACATTCTATCTCCATTCTCCACTTTTTCACTATATTTGGAGAATAGATAAACAAAGTTCTCCAAATGGAAGAATGGAGAGAGGCGCGTGTGAACAGTGCCATTTCTTGTGGGTCTATAGATCGATTCCAAATAGCAACATATTAGTGTATATATGGCTTATTAAATATGCATGCCTTTCCCATTTTTCCCTTCCTCTTCCCCTGCGCACAGCCACCCACTAATTATTATTATTTACCATTTTGGTTTTAATTACTATTATTACTTATTATTATTACAGTTTTTACTTCCCATTTTGTGCTTTTCACATTCAAAATTATTATTATTATTATTATTATTATTATTATTATTATTATTATTATTATTATTATTATTATTATTATTATTATTATATCTTTAGCGTTTTTCCCTTTAATAATTACTATTATTACTTATTATTATTATTATTTATTATTATTATTAATATTATTGTTATTTATGTACTAAAATGATTGAAATAGTTTTAATTATCTAGAAATATGTTTTTATCAACTTTTGTTATCTTTTGTACATTTAGTATTAGTGTTGATTTTTTTATTAAAAAAATAAAATTCTAAAATAAATTATTATTATTATTATTATTATTATTATTATTATTATTATTATTATTATTATTACTTGTGCTCCATATTATGAAATTTGTAAAATGAAATCAGAAAATTGGAGAAATGGAAAACTGGAGAAATGGAGATGAAAAATTGGAAAATTGGAGAAATGGAGAATTGGAAAAGGAAAAACAGATAAACGAAGTAAACGACCCCATATTGTTCTGTTTATGATAATATGAAAATGTTATTAACTTCTATTTCTTGTTAATCCTAAAAGTATTGTAATTTTCTTATTCTAGTCTAGAATGATATAATGTTCCAAGATGAAGACTATGAGCTCAGTTCAGTTCATTTACTTACCCGCATGCGTTTCTCCAGCTGTAGCCGCCAAGTCAATTCTTCAACTTGCTTCTCTAATTTATTCTTTGCAGCTTGCAGAGCACCAGTCTCCCGTGCAGCCTGCACCAAAACACAATTAAATAAAGAACCAAAATGAAGAAGAAAATTGCACTCGATGCTCTAGCAATCAAAGGCAGACAAAAGCAAATGCACATCATTAGAAGACCTCTTTTGGTGTCATTACAAGAGAATGAAACAGAATTTGTCTGACAGGCTGATATGATATCACGAGTTTCATGACAACTTGTTACAAGTCATTGCTTTGAGCATTAGGATGATCTCCAGAAAATAGCAACTTGAAAAGGCAATACCAAGTCCCAGAGGTGAAACTAGAAAAAGTAGCATGCAACTAAACAAACTAAGCTCATCTATAACTATGCATATGGGGATGCATAGGATCCGATCACCAGAGCAGCAGCAAGAAATAATTTTACACATTTAACAACGTTTAGCAGCAAATTCAGCAATAGCATACTTCAGTAACCAAGCAGTTGTACTAAGAACTTGTCAACCAGCAAAGAGAAGGAAGGGCATAGAGTAAAGGAAAAATGAAGAGGTATAATAAAATGAGATGTCACCATCTTTAGTTTTCGGAGTTCTTTGCGTGCAACTTTGGCTCTCCAAGCAGATTGTGTAGTAATTGCAGCTTTCTTCAGTTTCTTGTAATTGGACTGGGATAAGAATGTGCGACATTGGGTCTGACATATATGATGAAACTCATTAAGAAACTACAGTAACAAGCATGTATAAACATATAATTATGTGAGCATGTAACAAGGCAACAGTAGTACAATAAAAAATATATATTGCTATGTCCATCAACAGATTAGCAAGCGCGCCATGTCTGGCAAGACATCATGTCTTTCACCTAAAATAAATATTACCTGAATGACAATAGCTGCCCTTGTCTGCCTTCTGAAGCGAAGCTCATCACGTGCACACATCCCACGCATGCCTGTCTGAATAGCAACAGCAGCAGAGCACAATTCTTTGTAAGCCTTCCTAGCAAGATGCATACGCAGATTTCTCTGGATCCTAAGCGAAGATGCTTGTCTCCGCAAGCTATTATATACTCGCCTATCAAGTTCTCCTACAGTAAGCAAAGAGAAAAGACTCAGATTTGTATGATGAAAAATGTCATGGTCAAAAGAAAGAGCATAGCCATCATAGGGTTTTACAAAAATTTAAATACCTCTGCATGCAGATTGCATCTGTATTGCTGACTTACGCAACAATGTAAAGCCTTTACGAGCCATGTAAGAATGGAATTTCCTCTGGATTATACTTGCAGATCTTCCTAATACCTCAATTCTGCGAGCATCCAGCTCTGCCATCTGCCCAGCTCTTAAAAAGACCTTTGTTTTACCAATCTGCACAAGCTAATGGGTCAACTAAATGAATACAAATTATGTATAAACAGAAAGATGCAAGCCTATAGATGTTTGGCAGTTGTGCAACGAGATTTTATCTTCGGATACTGGAAATATCTGGACTAGATGATTGCATAACATCAGTTGCACAAGCAACAGACCTCTTAAGTAGCATAAGCTCTAGCCCACAGTATTCCACTCCCAGATCCGTATGAGAGCACAGAGGGGACATATATAACAACATAACTATTGTCCTAGAAGTCTACATCACACATCACCTGGTAGCCCTGAAGACCCACTTTCTCAAGAAGCTTTTTGCATGCAGTGACATCATCCATACTGCCATAAATTCAGTTAAAGGATCAAGATTAGAATCTTCTAAGGATTCCTTTAGCTACAAAAGAAGGAATAATCCACACACCTCGCATCCAAAACTTCTGGTGAAAGGATACCAAAGCGATCCAAAAATTCATAGAAAGGCTTCCGAGTGGGATATCCAGCACAACTTATTCTAATTGCTTCCATCACTCCCTGGAAGCAGAAAAGTAATCAGCCTTGTGTGTAAATCAAGTCAGAGGGCAAGCTTTTAACTCTTTCATTTCCAACCAATAAACCAGTATATTACACTTCCTTACCCCACAACGAAGTTGTTGCAGAACATTATGATTTTCAAATATAGCTGGCTTAAGCAAATTATTAGGCTTTACACAGCGAATATAGTGAGGCTCAGTGTGAGTCAGAGTTTCAAGCAATGATTGCAATTGTTGCTGCAAAATGTAGAAAAAATGTCATGACTCAATTTCATATAAAAATATAATGAAAAGCAATGGAGAATAGAGACATAATGACATACTTTAAACCTGGAGCCGATTGAAGAGAATTTCGATTGTTTTGATGATTCATCAGATGATTGTGGAAACAAATTTGAAACGAAGGGGCATTTTGACGCACTCATGAGCGCCTGATGTTCAGCAATAACATAATCTTTGTTTTTATCAAGGAACAAATCAGTTTGATAGGTGACCTGAAATATGAGCAAAATCCAAAATTAAAATGGAGGTAATCGCTATAATTCTTTTTATTTTCTGAGATTATTTTATATTCAATATGTATAACATGTATAACTTACATCACCAGCATAATGGCAAATTGTAAAGTCAGAACGAGATAATTTAGGCTTGCTGAAACGCTTATGGTTCTTGAATGTTTGATAAAGCTTTTGGGCAAATGTTTCATGAGTTGATCTGGGAAACATGCTACAAGAAAAGCCCATAGATATCTTAATCAAAACTGATCAAAGAGGTAATCAAGCAAGCTATAGCAGTAACATTCACAGTTGTAAACTTACCAAGCTTCATCAAGAAGTGCTATAATACCACCTGGTTTCTGAGAAACAAAACAAAACAAAAAAAAAAACAAAAAAAACAAAAAAAAAAGGGGGGGGTTAGAAAGTAAAACTGAGGACAGGAATGAGAAGGATTGAAAGCAAAGAAGCTCTTTTTTCTCTATTATTATTTTTGGCCAGATTTTCCAAGCTTAGAAATCATCATTCTCGATCCAAGAGAACAGGATAAAAATCAATTTTGAGCAGGATATACAGTACATAATATAAGGCGCATAGTATTTGCTATATAAATGAAGCATTTAAAAAAGGGCACCCTTAAGTATCACAAGATCTCACCATAGGAGAAGAGAGATCTACTAATGTTAAATGAACATAAATTAGTGTCTAGAAATTTTAAATTTTAAGCTAACAGTTAAAAGCACAATGACTAATTGCAAACCTTCTCAATTAGATCTAACACATCTTGATTGTCAATGAAATCGATGTAGCTCCAGTTAATTTCTTCTTTTTTATACTCTTCTTGTTCCATTTTGAAGACATGCTGTTAAAAAGGAACATTGTTATCATTTCAGTGTAGAATACTGGAAAACCCATCAAAATCGATGAAAATAGACTAACAGTAGAACCTGATTGAAATGCTGCTGAAGTTTCTCATTTGTCAGGTTAATACAAAATTGTTCAAAGCTGCAGAATAAACAGCATCAGAATATGATATGATATATACAAATAATCTGCAGATAGTACAGATAATGATCTACAGATAGTCATCTGTCCAGTTTTGTTAGTATAATTTAAATAATAACTATCCTTAGGTGCTTGTCATGATAGTATCCCTCCTTAGGATCCAAAGCACAGTTATGGAAAATAATCATTATAGGCCCGTTTACTAACTGAAAATTTTCGAATTGGAGATAGAAAACAGAAAACATGTTTACTAACACAGTTTTCCATTTTGAAAACTGAAAACATTTTCCAGTTTTCTTTTGAACTTTTAAAAACTGTTTTCTAAATGGAAAACAAAATCATCTATCATCTATTTGGCTATATATCACTATAAGTCTATAACCACATTCTTACCATTATCTACTTTATGTATTCATTACTATGATTACATTCATTATCATATTCTTTTCCTTTTCATCATATTCTATCTTTTCTACTTGTATTTACTTATATAAATATAACTTATTTGCTTACGTTTAAAAAGTTAGACATTATTCACATTATCAAAATTAAAACTTGAAATCTACACCAAGTTTTAGATTTTGATTGAACTCAATAGTAAGGTTGAAAAAATCGCTAGGCGCCTGGGGACCGCCTAGGGCGCCTAGAGCGCCTAGACGGGTGCCTAGAGCGATTAATCGGCGCCTAAAGCGCCTAGGCAGGCGCCTAGGGCGCCTAGGTAGCCGACCGCTAGCGCCTAGGCGCCGATTAATCGACACCTAGGCCCAATTTTTGCAACACTGCTCAATAGATTATTTGTTCGGATATTTTTAGTTATGTTATATCGTAATACAAGTTTGGTCCGGATATTGGATATTGAAATTTCACATATATTAGACATCAAAGTAAAAATTATATGTATACAAGTCATTCAAATGAATATATCAAAAAATATTTTAAATATTAACTCAAAAAAATATTAATATTATCTAAACTAAATTTTATGTGAACTTAATAGGTATTGATTCGGATATGTTTTTAGTTATGTTATATACGAATATGAATTTGGTTTGGATATCAAATGTAAAAATCTTACATATATTAGACTTAAAAGTAAAAATTATATTTATTCAATTTAAACCAAACATATCTAAAAATATTTTAAATATAAGGTTTTAAAATCACTCGAAATTAAATTTGTGTTAATTCTATAACGTTAGTCTAAAAAAAGTAAATTTTAAAAAATGAGTGTTAGTAAACAAGTTTTCTAAATATAAAATAGAGAATAGAAAACAGAGAATGAAAACTGAAAACTTAGAAAACAAAAAATAGAGAACAGTTTTCTAAAGTAAACAGGCCCACAAAAAAAAAAAAAAAAAAAAAAAAATCCTTGTGATATCTATTTGTTATAATGTATATCAATTATCACATTCAAAAGGTTTATGATGCAAAGACAAGTCTTAATGCCAGAAGTTCCACAACAGACAGACTATATCCAACCATCTTGAAAATAATGTTCTGTTAATGTGGGATGAGAAGTTATAGATGAGCAACACTTTTCAATGAAACATTCCCTAAACCATCAGAAAAGGGGCACCAAAAAGATACAGTTAAAGTAGAAATTAGAAAGCACAGAATAATTTAGTCTTTAAAAGAAAATTGCAAAAACTACCTACTAGAAATATCTTACATGCTAATCTTTGATCTGGTCTCCATTTCTTATGGATCAAGGTTGAATGCTTTTAACATATGTCAAGTCCACCACTGGAGACCAGACCTAGCATGTAACCAAACTAATAATAGGCATACCAGTTAAGCACCTGTTAGTCTTGAAACTCTCAAATCCATAGATATCCAGCACCCCGATTAATGATTTTGAATTTGGGTCTTGACCTATGGAATTATTAATCCTATCCACTAGCCTGCAAATAAAGAAGGAACACAAGTAAAGCAGAGTTGTGATGATTAATCACTTTTGAGAACCATATACTGCAACTAATACACTGGAACAATGCACAGACATACAGTGTGTAATGCACAACCCAACCTTTCACAGAAATAAATCTCACCAGTCAAACAATCTTGAATATACAGTTTTTGCCAAAGCATCTCTACTGACAGCAGCAGCTTCTGGATCCAGCCACTTGGTGATAGTTTCATCACGAGTTACAATAACTCGTTTACAGAGGGAATCCTCTAATGCCTTCACATCACACCTACAAATAAATTCATATATAAGTTGGAAATTTTTAAAAACCTTAATAAGATATCAAATACCATATAGCCAGGAATTTAGTGATGATGCAGATGTAATGTAACTATTAAATGGATCATTTACATGAACAGCTCAGCTGCACTTCTCAAATGAAACAAAGACTTCTCATCTTTGGGCACAGACGAGTCCATTTCCTTCCCTTTTGAAAATTCAATGTTCCCAAGATGGAGAATCGCAGCTACAACTCTGAATATACCATCCTGAGAATGGAAAAAGGTGGTAAGGAGAAAAATATTAGAAACATTTTACTTCAGTGCTGTTATTTTGAATTTAAAATCCACCAAACTACCTGTTCTTCAGAATGTATTCCAACAACATCCATTGCCTTTCTTGTTATCAAGTATTCTTTGGAATCATCAACCCCATCCAACTCATAGCAATTTGATTGATTCAGATAATGAAATGTCCTTGGATTCCCAAGTTTGTACCTTTGAACATCCTGATATCAGAAAAACAAAATGTTAATAAATCAAGAGATGCAACAGCAAAACTGCACATCAAGCTAACATTTTATCATGCAAAGTTTATTAGCAAACAAACATGACTTATCCACAACATAAACCACATTGAGTAGAAAATTTGGAAGTTTTGTGTCTACCTTGGCTTCATATCGGGAAAAGAAAAGATATGTCATAGTGTCAACTAACACAGAAGCAAGGAGGAAAAAGGTAAAGATGCAAAATATAAAAGAGACTAAAATTTATATTATCCACTAACAAGTAAAAAAGCAGAAATCCTAGTGAAGTTCTATATATCACCAAACCAAGGGGGGGAAAAGATAATCAAGGGGGAAAAAAGATTAAAATCTTTAAAAGAAGAACTCATTACCTCAGCTGGTGCAGCACAGAGCATATAGAAACAATGATAATTTCTCTCGGGGTCAGACACTTGACAAACCCGAGACCTTTCCAGCAAGTAAGTTCGGATGGCAGCTCCAGAAATCCTTCCCCTCTGATCGAACTGAATTTCCACAAACTTACCAAAACGACTGCAATTCTCAATACGAGTGTTATTAGTAGCCGGAGAAATTTAAAAAATAAAAAGAGAAAAGAAAGATCAGAGGGTGGCTAGAAGGTGTCACAGGAATGCAAAACAATAAAATAAAAAAATAAAAAATAAATAAATAAATAAATAAATAATTGGAAAAGGTTCCACCTTGAGTTATTGTTTCTGACAGTTTTCGCATTACCGAAAGCTTCAAGAACAGGATTAGACTGCAGAAATCACAAGTAAACAGATTGTAGAAATTTTATTGAACAATGGGTTTCTGAATAATTTAAGTTAAGACTTGTCACCTCCAGGACTTTCTGTTCAACGGTCCTCCCATCAGTTGCAGCTCTGCCTCCCATGTAAGCAAGATAACGCATTAATTGTTTTGTGCTTTCTGTTTTGCCAGCTCCACTCTCACCACTAACCAATATTGACTGACTTACTCCTTCATTACTCATTAGTCTGTGTACACAGAAATAGTTGTTTTCAGTTATTCAGTTTCAAAACATAATCAAGTGTTTAATTGGTCACACTGTGCTTTTACCTATATGCTGCATCTGCAACAGCAAAGGGATGAGGACTCAACTCCCCGAAGGCAGCACCTTTATATTGTGCCATCATATGTGTATCATAGAGATGAGGTAATCTTCTAAAAGGATTGACAGCAATTAAAATATTCCCTGTATAAGTCTGAAGCAACAATTGAGTCAGTCTTATTCCAATAATTGCTAGACTAGTGTAAGACAACAAAAAGAATAGCACAGAAGAGACATTACAAAATAAACAATGTGAAACATACATATATTTCATTAATATCATATCTGGATTTTAAATTATGAAGAACTCCTGGTTCATGCAAATAAGCCAGCCTTGTCATATCATCAACACCACAAGATGGAGCTTCAGCATCTTTAGGGTAGGCGTTTGAAGATTTAACAACAACCTGTAGAATGGCAATCAAACTCAGTTCATATATTATCTGTGTACTTTTTGGTAAACTAACAATGAAATGATTTTCACAATTATATAGGGAACAACTATGAATTCTCTAGTAGTTTCCTGGCATCAAGAAATAGCAAGCACTAGAGCACGAAAGTCGCAGAGTATCATTTATTCATCTGACAACCCACATTTTGACAAAGAACGCTCACCGTTTTCCCTGATGTACAAAGAACCTTGACATCTTCACCTTTGACCTCCAAAACTTCCCCATCTATCCAGGCTACATCAGGATCCTCCACCCAAACAAGAGACCCAACTCCTAAGCTCATTGAAGCAGCCTGAAAAGATAGACCAGTTGGAATTGACCATTCATTCAGAATTACATACAAATATTGTACATGAAGATCATTTAAAAACTTTATAGTAAGTATTGAAACATTGAAATATGAAATAATTTCCGTTCATTTTATTCCATAACTGTTCTTCCATCAATAGCTATCAGCTTCACTAAAACGTTTTTCATATTGCCAGGGGGGCCACATTTTAACAATGCTGGCATTCTATCAACAATTCAACATACACATATATCAGAAGCATTTGGCCATTCTCAGTTCAATAGGAAGCTCTTCATCTGCTAGAATTATAGTTATTGATGTTATTTCCACAACGTTGAAAATAAAAAAGAAACCAAAGCATTGTTAACAATACAACTCAACAATGTTACTACCGAAGTCTTATTCAGTCATAAACTATCCGATGAAATTCAGCTGCTAGTAAAACCGGAACCAAACCGAAAACAACTTGGAAATTTTACTACAAAGCTCAACAGACATTACAGCATAAACTCCTCCTCCTTTAATCAAACGAGAAAATCCACATCGAAGCTACAATCACATCCACGCAGATCAACGAAAATGCAAAAGGAACAACGAATCCATACCATTTATAATGTAACTGCCGTCAGATCAGATAATCTGGCGGCGTTTCGTTCAACTCTCCAATCAGATCAAAGCACCAATGCTCCACTTCAAATTGCGAGCGCTACAACTATGAGAGCTGCCAGCTTCTCCTTTCGAGCTGCTTCGGTGCGATGTTCGTGGACAAGATCTAGCTATAGAATTTAGCTGTTTCCGTTCACCTTTTTCTCGATTTTTCGATTGAAAATTTGAAAAATCGTAGGGATATTGAAGCCTCTCGCTCCTCTTCTGTGCGTTTTGTTGTCTTTGTGTTTGGTCTGTTTCTCCTTGTTTCTTCTCTTCGTCTCCTCCAGTTCTGGTTTGGTCTAAACCTCTCGTGAGGCTTATTAATTTGGACTAACGTAAGTAAATGGGTAATAGAGAAATTGAAAACGAGCTGAATTCCAAAACTACCCTCCTGGGTACCCGTTATTACGGCAGGGCCCAATAGACTCGGCTTGAAGTCTTTGAACATGATGTGTTGAGACTTTTTGCACAGGTCAGCAACGCGGACTGAACTTTGACGTGGTCCCTACCGTTTAAATTGCCCCGGCGCTAACGGCAGGAGTGTAGAGTGGCTAAAACGTCGTCGTACTCATGCGCACCCATTAGTTTGGAGTTGTCGTCTTAGTGGCCGACAAATGCTTCTAATTATCGTTAGGGACTATGGTTGATTAGTACTTCTAATCCATTAATACCTAATTGTAAAGTAAAATGGTTTTGGCAGAGCAAATCTTGTATCGTATTATGAATTGTTAGTAGTTGTTGTTGATGTAAATTAAAATATATAGTATGTGTCACTAATTGAGGTATAAATTAAATAAATTTGTACTCATATTCTTAGTGTAATTTCATTCATATTAAACATTATGGAATTGTAATTTCATAATTTGTTTTGAGTTAATTGCAATTTCAAGCTTTGTGACATGATATGAGAGGCCACCTTCGGGATGGATAAAGATGAATGTTCATGTCTTGATGGACAGAGCACATCATATGGTAGGTTATGAATGGGTCCTAAAGGATGAAGTTGGAAGTTTCATGGCAGAAATGAGTGTACCTTGCAATGGTGGTTATTTAGACAGAAGTGTTGATTTTAGGACTTTTGGAGTCCACGAAGGTCCAACACAACTGGTACGTGGTTGGTGGATTCATCGGAAAAAACTAAAGGTGTGAAAATAAGTAGATAAAGTATAGACACAATGATTTTTACGTGAAAACTGAAAGGTGAAAATCACGGGCCTTTTTGGGCGGTGTCAAGCATAAAGACTTTCACTATTGTTGTAGGTATTTGTACATGTATTTGTATAGAGTGTATGATATAAGAATGTAGTTGTCTCTCTTTCTTACATGTACTAGAACTTCTCTTCTAGTAAAATGGAGCCTCCTTGAGTGAGGGTGGAATAGTGCTATATTCTAGTAAGAGGAAGAGTGGAGTTTTCTTGTTGAGAGCGAAAGAGTGATGTTTTCTAATAAGAGGAAGAGTGATGGAGTCTTCTTGTGGGTGAAAGAATACTGTGGCGTGTGATAGAGAAGAGTGATTTAGTGGAAGAGTGCTTGAGTCCTCCCATGTGTCAGAATGGTGTCCCTTGCTTCTTCTGTAAGATTTTCCCTAATAATATATATTATATATTATATATTATATATTAGGGCCTTAATTAAGTGGTGCAAGTGGACTAGGCTTGTTAAGTGGTCTGGTTGGACTGAATAGCTAGAAGTTGTTAGTCCACCAAACTCTGTGCCTAATGTAATACTGGATTGATGGGATACAGGATGATTGATGTTAGCACATTCAGTTACGGTACTCAAACTGCTAGTAGATACATGGAGAGGAAACACAATAAAAACATCAACTATGGCTGGAGACATCGTTGGTTAATAATGTATAGTTTGGGATAGGCAATTATTGGGTAATAATGGGTAGTTTTAATAGGGTAATCAATAGGCAATTATTGATAGGGGGAATAATGGGTTTAATTGGGAGGTTATAATAGGAAGCAAATGGGTTAGAGGGGTTTTACTTTTTTTTTTTTTTTTTGAATGCTATTGACTCTATTATATTATAGTATCTATTCAAACATATTTTCTCAATCTAATGAAATACACAAAGTTAATAACGCCTCTACTAAGGCTTGATTTCATTACCTTCTACATGGGATAAATCACAACATGCTATCTGAGCACAAGGTGCTTGGCGAGAGGTTTTACGTTTAGTTTAGTAGGATATTTAATACATAATGAAGGTGTAATAGTGAGTTAGTAAGTGGGGTATTTATGTGGGGGTTATGGAAAGGTTTTTGGGTGTTTGAGTGGTCCAATTGGGGCTAGGCGGTCTAATCGGGTTCAAATATTGGGTATCCATCAAGAGGCATTGGCTATCCGAGAGGTCTTGAGCCGGATAAAAAGTAATGGTCACTTCAAAGTATGGATTGAAATCGACTCTTTGCAAATTGTGTAAAATTTAAAAAGTCCAAAGAATCTTTCATCTTTTGGTCTCATTAATCCTTTATACTACAAATCTGTTAGATCAACTTTAGTTAGTGGATATTTATTTTGTTAAACGATCTACAAATATGACTACCGTAACTTATCCAAGAATCCCTTTTTATGTATGACCGTATAGAAACACCCTTCTTTATTTATTTGCAATGACCTTATGATGGATGGAAATTAAAATTTGTTGGTTTTGTTTGTATTAAAAAAAAAAATCTATTTTTGACACGAAGTGAGAGGTGTCTGTGCGTGGGGCAAGAATTGCAATTACATTTTGTTAATTCTTATTTATTTTCGTGGATAGTACTTTTGAGCACGTTGTTGTGTATACTGCACCCAACACACTCCGTACCAGATTATATTTGACGCAGTTGAGGACGTGCGGGAGAAGACACCATTAGGATTGAGAATAGACGGCGAAGATCAAGCTAAAAAATCGGTTTGATCTCCGCCGTCATTCGCGCGGATTGCGTGACAAATATGTCCTTATCGCCGCCATAGCTTACGGAATCAAAGTATCAGCTCTCGTGTGGCTTGGCATGTTGGCATAACTTCGTTGAAGAAAAAGCCTACGCTAATGTTTTTATTTTTTTTAAAGAAAAGAAAAGAAAGAAACCTATGCTAAGCCCAATACAGTAATTGGGCCTTTAAGTGCATAGTGACCGATCCACTAAGCTTGAAGCCCAGCAAGTGTATAAAGGGCCGTATTGGAATTATAAACAAAGTGAACAAAATAAAGGAATTAGCACAACTGCACAACCATTCCTGACCGATCCACTAAGCTTGAGTACCACCTAGCGCCTAGGGGTGTCAATGCGGGTCGATCAGTTCAACATGAGCTTTTATGCAGGCTTATGTAGGCCATCTCGAAGCCTGTGGGCTGAAAAATACACAGCCCAAGCCCGCCCCACGCAGACTTGTAGGTCTCGTTAGCCAGCTCGTGGGTCTAACTTTAAAAATAGAAAAATATAATTTTATTATTTTATATTCAAATAATTTAACTTAAATAATATTAAACTTTTTCGTATTTCAAAATTAAAAAAAATACAATTTTAAAATTTTTAATGTTATATATATATATTATTTTAAAAATTTGTGAAAAGCCCAAGGCTCACGCGGGCTAGTCTGCATAGCCCGTCAACTCGTGCGGCTAAACCTGCAAGGCCCACATTTTCGTTAGTTAAAATTTTAGGTCTTAACTCGCCTCATCACGGGACAGTTTATGACTGGATCGCAAGTTTTGGCCCACCTTAACATCCTTAGTACCACCATCATAAGCTATTTATCCCAATACCATCTCAAATCTCAAATCTTTATAAATGGTTCAACGTTATACCGTCAAGATGTGTTGCCACACTAGCACAACCAGTTCCCTCGAATATTTCGAGCAACATCCCTAACCGTTCCATTCCTAAACTGCCCTTTTACACTATCATTCACATATCCTCTAACATATTTAATATTATCTATAAAATTATAACAAACAAAAGTTAAGAAGTAAAAAACAACTATAAACAGACAATAAAAGTGGAAGGAGTTGGTCATAGTTTCCTTTTTACCTAGGTTGTGTCTCCTTTAAGTTAGACCAAAAATTTACTCCTTTCTAGCCAAAATAGGCTGTCTATGTATACACATATTTTTACAATGGTCCCATCAAAATAAGATTGAAACAAAGGCATCACAAAAGCAACGCTTCTTCTTTGCGTGCTTCTCGTCGACCTTTTTTATTCCGAAGACAACACGTGAATTCAGGCCGCGTTTGGTTATGCGGAATGAATTATGAGGGAAAAGAATTACAATTCGATGAAAATAAAGTAAGAATTTAAATTACATTATTTGGTAGAGAATAATATAATTATTAGAAATAAAAAGGAAAATGGTATAAAGACTAAAATGTCTTTGTACTAATAATAACTAAGGGTAGTAGTGTCATTGCATCCCTTTTTTCATTTCCCACACCCATTGAATTGTAATTCCGTGAAATTGCAATTCCTTCCAACCAAACACTGTGTTTTCGACCGTTCAAATTTCTACCGCCGCCTTCGTGAAGAAAGTGGATCAGAGGCGGCGTCTGATCGTCTTCCCCAGCCGCCATATCCACCGCAGGCAGCGTTCGCCTTCATTGTCTGGCTTCACCATCTTCGCCACCGGTTACGCCTTGCCCCACCCCTCCATCTCCATTGCTATCGATCGTTACATCCTTATTTTCGCATTGTTGTTTCTCTTTGCTTTGTTTTACTGGTTTAGTTTTGTTTGTAGTTTCTGTGTTTTTCCTCTCGTTGTTTTTACGAGTTTCTTCATCTCGTTTACTTGGCGAGTTTTTTTTTCATAAAGCGTAAAACGATAAAATTGGTCATGACGTATGTGAAGCTCATTCTAGGTGACAAACATGACAATAAAAAAGAGACTCCACTGAACTATGATATGCAGTTCAGCCCGATGGAGATATTGTCAATGGATAGCATAATAGAAGTAGATACTCAGGTGGTGTGCAAGACTATTCAACCTGTGTTAGTCATGGGTACGTTTGATCACATGTTTAAAGAAACTTTAAGTTTCTCCAAATAAGTCAACTTCAAATTTGTGAAACAGTTTGCGAATCAAGTTTTTTGTAGCATTGCTATGGAAGTTGTTTCTATGTCTGACTGTAAGAAATATTTGACCATTCCATCAATCTTTATGGTAAACGTTTCAGCCTATGATTAATGAATTAACTTCTTTATAAAAATAAAAAAATAAACATTGTAATTTTGAGTGTCAATGAATTATATTGTAAATGAATTGTAACTACGTCAAATCAAATATTCTATCAGTGTTCACGAGTAGTTCACACTTGAAGAGTATACTTTTTCCCTTCCATCTCCATGGCGTCACCAATGCCCCATGGACCTGAATTGGGTTTACATGAACTAGTGGCAATTTGGTTTACGAGATTAATATGGTCAAAGTTAGTTGTAGGAGGAACAAATTAAGGGTTAAAGAATTATTGTTAGTTGTTATGAACTAATTAAATAAGGGCATAATTCTCTCCCCGGATTACAGGAATTTCCACTAGCCAATAATGAATAGTCATAAAGGGTTATTATCCTATAAAGAAGGGTCATAAAAGTGCCATGTTACCCCAATGCAATGACATATTATGGATTAACATTATTTTGCCTACATAAACAGCTCAATTAGTCATGAATAACATCTGAAAAGTAGACTTAAGTCTCATCAGGGATAATGTGGAAACAAAATGCTTTGTGCATGCATTTGTCAGGTGAGTTAATATTATTTTACTCATCAACTTCTACTATAAAAAATCCAATACCTTGCATGTCGAAAGTGTAACGGTCTATAAAGAAATCAATTCATGTTAAATCTTCCTTGTGAATTATAACTTTTAATATAGTGGTAATTAAACACTTGATCTTAATAAATTAATATCAAAGTGATGTAACAAGTTAAAATCACATCAAAAGACATAAAAGTGGTTGCAAGTGAAGTATGTGACATTGAATTGGAGCAGAAGAATGGCAGCAAGAGTTTGGGGGAGAACCCAAAGGAAAGAAAAGTGGCTGACAGTTGAGAGGCCCGATGCAAAGAGGGAAGAGACAGAGGGATTTAATAATGTTAAGAGTAGCAGACAAATGTTACGTCCATCCTCTCAAGATGTTCACTTGGCGAGAGGCGAGAGCCCACAGACACACTCCCCCCACTGTCCTACTCAGGCGCTTCTTCTGCCCATAATAACCCATCCTTTTCACTTTTCCATATCCTCCTGCAAACTCCTCTTTTGACTTGTCTTATACCAAAGTGTATTTTGTGTAAAACTACACCTTATAATTGTTTTTTTTTTTTTTTTGAAATATACACCTTATAATTGTTAAAAATTACAATAACATAAATCAGCATAAGTTATTTATCTATATATGTGATAGAGATATACCCTCATAAATGTAGCGATACGACCGGGGCGAATAGGTACTCGAGCCCTAGATCTTTGTGACCCTCAACCGAGCGTCTTTTTCCGGGCTGTCTGAGCCATGGGTCTAGCCCCTAAGGTTAACCAGTCGACTTGAGTTGCCCAACCTCTTGAGCTCGACCCCGATCTGCATGCCCTCAAGCCCAAGTCCCTGGTGGCTCTAGAGAGGTATCGCCGCGTGTCGCGGCGATACGCAACTTCGGCAGTGACCGGTACATGCTTGTCACGTGCCGTCTATGTCGGACGGCCGGAGCGTGTCCCCTCTTTTTCCTATAAATAGTGTATTTATTGCTGGTGAGATGGACTTTTGGCATTTAATTAGACCGGAACTTCCCGACCCAATTAGGAACCCGAGTTCCAATACCTAATCATTCATACACGCGGATTACACCCTACGTACAACCTGTATTTACAGTATCAATATGACCCCCAAAAAAAAAAAAAAAAAAACAAAGTAAAAAGACAGTTCTCATCAAAGTTGAATATTGAACCTTGTAGTTATCAAAATCAATTGTTCCTTGTAAAAAAAAAAATAATTATTATGGAGTAATATATATACATACTTTTTAAAAAATTACAAATTAAATAAACAATTATATTGTATATTTTTATATTTATAATTTTTCGTTTCATATCATGTGATTTTGATTTCAATTCCCGCACAGTCTAGCTACACGTGTTCTTAATTTTTATGCATTTTTTGTGATATATTTTAGATCATTTGAAAAAAATTGGATCATAAATTCTATTCATTTAATTTCTTCTATTAATAAAATCAAATATATAGTGGGAGTCCTACTTCCTATTAATACTATTCTAGTGCTATCATTTGTTTTTTTATTTTCACCCAAGTTTATTAATTAAATAAAAAGTTATTGTTTCTAATGACTTATTATTTTAATTATTCATTTTACAAACAATAATGTTCTTTATATCTATTAATCAAGTTTTCATAACAAACACGATAGTTGGGGATGTTTGGCATAGTTGCAAAAATCGCGCCTAAGCGCTAGGCGGTGGACGACCGCCTAGAAATTTGACGGAATCGTCGTTCTAGGCGGCCGACCCCCTAGGCGGGCGCCAATTAAGCCGCTGTTTAGACACTCATTTTTTTTTTTTTTTAAACATGCACCTAGGCGCTCCCCAGGCGCACGATGAACGCCTAACGATTTTTGCAACCTTGATGTTTGGTAAATAGTTGTTAGTTGATTAGTTAGTGAGTTTGACTAGTTGATAGCATTAGCGGATTGTAGAAAGATGTTTGGGTAAATTAGTTGTTAGCTGATAGATGATTACATTCAAAATGACTTTCTCAAAAACTGTTTTGACCAGTTTTTTAAATTTTAACTTTTTTGTGCAAAATAAGTTGATACAAAAAGATAATCAAACATTCGTATTGACCATTTAACTAATTCAAACAGCTAATAGTGATAAAAAAAACCAAAATTAACTGATAAACTAACTATGTTACCAAACATGACCAATGACTACTTATAAGCATTTCCACCTTTATTTTTCAACTCAAATAATTATACTTTGAAAATAAAATTTTCATTTACTCATTATCCATTTTGAACGTACAAGATATTAATTCCATATACACTTTGACCCGGTCCAAATTAAAAGAAAATCATATATATTTATACCACAAAATAATCACTTACAATGCAATTTTATGCTATTTTTCAAATATTTAACACATATTAAAACGGAAAATACTTGGTGTACTCCCATTCTATACTCTCAACTTGTACTCCTTCTCACATGTTCTTAATGTAGACATTTTTCTGTGGACCCACATGTTAAAAATAATCAATCCTGATTTGTCACCTCAGAGAGTACAAATGAAGGAGTACAATTTGGGAGTCTATATAGTAGAACTCTATTAAAACAAACTTTATAAATTTTTTTGATGTGATAATGACATAAAACAGAGTCATTTCGTAGATTTGCAGAAGCAATATTTGTCATGTTACCTTTTACAATTTTTAACTATTCATAAAATTAACTTTTAATCATACTATTATTTATTTTTATATTTAATATTCAACTATTAATTTATTCATATGGTGTAGGATGATATTTTTGTAATCCAATTTGATTCTAATAAATAAATCTTTGACATTCGACCACTATAAAATGTAAATATTCTCTCGTATAAGATTGCTTTAAAGCAAATTCAATTCAAATTCAAATATACAATTCTATTTCTGATAGAAAGTTTACATCTTTCAAGCAAGTATAAAATGTAAATATTCTCTCAAAAATTGGAGTCAACCCTACACTTGTTGATCCGACCAGATCGGTGACACAAAAACTCATGAGTAATGACAAATTAATCTACAAAAGTATAATTCTATCTTGATTTTTTTTTTATATACAAATTATGTTGAATAAAATTTTAAATAATTTGAAATGCAATTAAACCAAAATATAATACTCCATATTAGAACCCTACCTTTATTGTTGGTCTAACCATGCCAGCGGCACAAAAAATCACGAATAATGACAAACTAATATACAAAAGCATCAACCTCTCTCGATTAAAGAGTTTTCCCAATTATAATAAATAAGTTTCTAAGCAAAATACGTTTTTGGATGGACTTAAATTCATTTAAACAAAAACATATATACTATATACTACTTTGTATTATAACTTCATAAAATTTTGTAATTATGACACAATAAAATTTACATAAAAGTATAATTGGAGTTCAAAGTGTAATCTATAATTAAAATACTTTAATACATTAACTTTTAAATAGTTGACCTATTTTGAATATTAAACTACATTTACATTAAATCTTTATTTTTTGATTATCAATTTTTTTATATTCTCTTCTTCTTGTTTTTAATAAAAAAAAAATGTATACTAAACTTATTACTTGTTTTGCTTTATTTTATAGTATCAACGATATTATACTAACATTATTAATGATTCATATAACAATTGGAGGCCCCGTCAAGCTTGCCATTTGGTTAGTCCTTAAGAATTGAAGTTAATCCTACCTTTATCGATGGTGAGACTAGACTAGCAACACGAACACTTAGGAGTAATGACAAATTAATATACAAAAACATCATCCTCTCACGATTAAAGAATTTTACCAATTATACTAAATAAGTTCCTAATTAGTTTGAAGTTCAATTAAACAAAAATATAAAACTCCGTATTAAAACCCTACCTTTATCGTTTGTCTGACCAAGCTAACGATACAGAAACTCATAAATAATGACAAACTAATCTACTAAAGGATCATTCTCTTTCGATTAAAGAAATTTACCAATTATTCTAAATAAGTTTCTAACTAGTTTGAAATGCAATTAAACAAAAATATAATACTTTGTATTACAACCATACCTTTATTGTTGGTTTAACCTGACCAGTGGCACAAAAACTCATGAGTAATGACAAAATAATCTACAAAAGTATCAATATCTCTCATTTAAAGAGTTTTACCAATTATGCTAAATAGTTATTTAAATGATATTGAATTCAATTAAACAAAATAAAAATACTCCTTAATATACCTCATAAATATTTTGCAATAATGACACAATAAACTTCACATAAATTGTAATCTAATATTAAAACACTTTATTACATTCACTTTAAAATATTTGATTTTGATTGAAATCCTAGTCATATTTTCTCAATATGCAATAAACTAATTAATTTTGCGGCCCTCGAGATTTAAATTAAACTCAACATTATCTTTACTGTTGCCCAAAATAGGACAAAATAAACATAAATATCCAGACAATCACGTGAGTAATAAAGTAAAACCCAAAAAAACCATGAAAAATGACAACTCATCCGCATAAGCATCAGTCTCTCTCGATTAAAGAGTCTTACCAATTATGTCAAATAAGTTTATGAATGATTATAAATTCAATTAAACAAAAATGTAATACTCCGTATTATAAACTCATAAATATTTTGCAACTATAACAAAAAAACATTCACATAAAGTCAAATTGGAATTTAAGTGTATCCTACTATTAGAATTGTACGAATAATTCAATGACCTACACCACAAACAATTTGAAATACAATATTTACATCACATTCAAAATTAATTAACTAAAAGTGTTATTCTTTTATTTTTTGTTTTAAAAAGTGTTATTTTTTATATTTTGTCTTTATTAATTGTCAATTTGTATAGGGTTAATTCTAGTGGTGGTTCTTTGTTTTTTGTGGCAATTTCACATTTAGTCACATAATATCATTTTTACCTTTTAACATTAAGGATTAATATTTTGAATACTTTTGATTATTTCGATGACTTTTTCAGTAAAATTCTAAGAAATGTTGTCAATTGATTCTATCTTTATTAATTGTTAATTGATTTTGAGTAATAAATGTTGTTAATAGAGATATTGCATTAACATTACTAATGATTCATATAACAATTGGGGACTCACCAAGCATGTTATTTTTTGCAGTACGTCCTCAAGAATTGAAGTCATCCCTGCCTTTATAGCAAACCATAATAAATTAACAGACTTAGCATGTTTTGGCGGTTATAAGTGTAACAACTTATAAGACTTTTTAATCCAGAGAAACTAATGCTTATGTGGATTGATTTGTCATTGCTCATATTTGTTCGTATGTTGTGTTATTACTCATATGGTTGTTTAGAATTTTACATGTGCTTTGACATATATTCTATTCATTGTTACACCTATTGCAAATATGTCAAAAAAGTTTCTGAATGGTTTTAAATTTAATTAAACAAAATATAATACTTACATTGCTTGTTTTATCCCATTATTTGTACAAACAACAAACAAAGAAAGAACAATAAAGTATGTTTTACAAAAAAACAATAAATTATGGGGGGTCAAGGAGTAAATTGTATTTACTGAAGGGGGTTTGACTGAAATGTATCTAAGTGGGGCCATCTAGAGTGCGCGTGAGAATGCATTCAAACTTCAAATATGGATTACTATTATCGCTCCGTCGGGGGTCGCAGTTTCGGAGACACGCGCCTAAAAGAGTGAGAATAACGTTAAAAGAACAGAACGGCCTTCCTCCCAACACACGACTTACGACATCCTCAAATTCCTAGTACAGATGTCGTGGACCCCACCCAGACAACAAATTATCCGCCTGAAACATTAATCAATTTTTAATTACTCGTGTCAATTTATTGAAACTAATTAATTAATATATCCACAATAGATGAAATCACTTCTCCAAATATCTCTCAATATCCCGATATAATAGGATAATAAATAGATAAATCACAATCGCTGTGTGATAATCTGAATTGTCCGTGCAAGTTTTGTGCATGAAACTAAGAAAGGATATCAAAGTAAATAAATTTATTTAGGTAAACTCATAAACCTTACAAAAAATAAGAAGAATATTATGTTTACTTTTCTGTCTTTAACTAAGAAAAATAAGTTAATCATCGGAAGTTGATACATGAGGCAAATGATTATGCGGATCCAATGTGAATTTGGGTCCAAATGTTTATAATTTATCTTTTAAAAATTTACAATTGATATATTATGAACACACAATGTTAACATATATGTTTAAATACTGCAGTCACACAATATTAACAGATTAGGATTTGATGACCTTGTATTGTATTCACAAATTCGTGATGTGTTTTGACTTAGAAATACAATTTATATTTTAAAAGTTCAAAATTCCAATATTAAAAATACACAATTTATACGTCGTGTAGGACCAGGGTCTACATTGCAAAGTGCAAGGTGGACCTTGATCTATGGTATAACAACCCTATACATGAAGTGTGAGCCTACTATCGTTGTCTTCTCCTGAAAAGGTTGAATCCCCAACTCCAAAGGCCATCCACACCCGATTCGACAAAATATTTTGAAAGATGTAAATCACCGGTACTCAACGACTCAGCTGACAAAAGTAAATGCGGGTGTGCACACTGAATCTTCTCACTTTAAAATCCCACACTCTCTCCCACTAAATTTTGAATCTTAATCTCTTATCTCAAATACTATTGAACTATTGAGCTAAGCCGGTGTAGACTAATATCCATCAACACAACATGCTATCCTATAATCCCGTCATAAATGGTCAAAAACACAAATAACATTTTGTTAAAATAATTTAAAAAAAAAAAAAAAGAGGGCAGAAACTGGGTTCAAACACTGTACAGAACCTCGGACAGACAACTCGTTTCCTTCTTCGTGTAACTAAGTAATTGGGAGTCTCTGTGGATTCTATCACGCGCCGCTGCAAATTAATAACTCCCGTCTGTCAGCCATCGTAGTCCGTCCACCTCGGTTAAGTTCTCGCGTAGTGCCTTGTTTGTTTCCACACAAAATGGTGAAACCTTATTATTTAAAAAAAAACGTATTGGGTTACATTACTTACATAATTACAACAAAAGAACAAAAAATAGTAATACACAAATAGCCAAATAGGCAAACAGGGCGCTCGAGAGTAACGAAACAAGTCGATGCTCCGTCATAACGACCCAATCCCTGTTTTAACTCATTTATTACTGTCTGGTCATCAATGTAATATGCCAGAAAACACTAAACCAATCTCTCTCTCTCTCTCTCTCTTTCTGTCTGTAATCTAGTATCTCTCTCTCTCTCACTTCACCTTCATACTCTAATCCAGCTCTTTTTCCAGTCAGTACACTGATGTAATCTCATTCTTCTCTTCTGACTCCTAAGACTATTCAGTATAGTATATACATAATACACTTGGGATTTTCTATCTTACGTTTGTTGTTTTTCTGTTTGGGGTAGAGAGAGAGAGGGGGCGGAAATGAACGGCGGGAAGGAGAGGCTGGTGGTGGAGGTGGTGGCGGCGCACAACCTGATGCCGAAAGACGGGGAGGGGTCGTCGTCGGCGTTCGTGGAGGTTGAGTTTGAGAACCAGAGACAAAGGACTCAGGTGAAGCACCGGGATTTGAACCCGGTTTGGAACGAAAAGCTTGTTTTCCATGTTAACGACGTGGCGGACCTGCCTTACCGGAGCGTGGAGGTTAACGTCTTCAACGAGCGGCGGTCGACCAACAGCCGGAACTTCCTCGGGCGGGTCTGCGTTTCCGGGTCGAGCGTGCCCCGGGAAGGGGAGGAGGCGACTCCGACGCAGCTGTACACGCTGGAGAAGCGGAGCCTTTTCTCGCACGTTCGAGGGGAGATTAGCCTCAAGCTTTATCTCTCCACCAAGGAATCGAAACCGGTATAGAACCTGTATATTCAATATATATATATATATATATATATATATATATATATATATATAATAAAACTTATTCTTTCACAACAGGTTCTCAACGGCGGCGGGGGAGAGGGTGTGGTTTCATTCAACGTGACGCCGAACGGGAAAAAGAGCAAGAAGATGCAGCAGGCGGCGGCGGGGACGAACATGGTGGTTCAGCTCGGCGGCCAGGATAACAACAAACTGATGAACCCTCAAAACCAGAGTCTTTCCAAGCCGGTGGACCCCACTCCGGGAGACATCAAGCCGGTCGTTATAGCAGCCGTCCCCGGCCCCACCATTCCCGCCGTGGGCGTCGGCGGCGGAGCCGCCGGAATGGCCGGGATGGGCGTCTACTCCGGCGGCGCCGCACAAAACGAGTATTCACTGAAAGAAACCAGCCCGCACCTGGGCGGGTTAAACAAAGACAAGACAAGCTCAACCTACGACCTCGTAGAGCAAATGCAGTATCTCTACGTGAGAGTGGTGAAAGCCCAGAACTTTCATCTCTTCGGCGGCGGGGACATAGTCGCCGAGGTGAAGCTAGGGAACTACAGAGGAATCACGAAGAGAGTCCCCACCACCGCCAACGCGGAGTGGGACCAGGTCTTCGCGTTCTCCAAGGACAGCATTCAATCCTCGTTCGTCGAGATCTTCGTCAGGGAAACCAACAAAGACGATTTCTTAGGCCGCGTTTGGTTCGACCTAAATGAGGTTCCCAAGCGGCTCCCGCCGGACAGCCAACTGGCGCCGCAGTGGTACAGAACGGAAGACAAGAAAGGCGACAAATCCAAAGGTGGCGAAATCATGGTTTCCACCTGGTTCGGAACCCAAGCCGACGAAGCTTTCGCCGAGGCCTGGCATTCGAAGGCGGCCAACGTTGCATTCGACGGTCTGGGTTCGATAAAGTCCAAGGTTTATCTTTCCCCCAAGCTTTGGTACTTGAGAGTGGGAGTGATTGAAGCGCAGGACATTATTCTGGGAGAAAAAGGGTCGTCGATAATGAGGTACCCTGAGCTTTTCGTGAAAGTTCAGGTTGGGAGTCAGGTTTTAAGGACACGCGTTTCGGTCCCTGCGGCGAATAGAACTCTGTCGAATCCTTTCTGGAACGAGGACTTGATGTTTGTAGTTGCAGAGCCGTTTGAGGATTTAGTATTAATCTCGGTTGAAGATCATGTGGCTTCCAACCGAGACGAGGTTGTCGGGAGGCTTTTTTTCCCGGTTTCCTGCGTAGAAAGACGGCTGAACGAGAAACCGCTGGCCCCTAAGTGGTTCAACCTCGACCTTCATTTCAACAACAACCCTAACGATCAGTCCAAGGCGGTGAGATTCGCGTCGAGGATTCACCTCCGGGCGTCCTTGGACGGCGGGTATCATGTCCTGGATGAGGCCACAATGTACAGCAGCGACGTCAGGCCGACGGCTAAGCAGCTTTGGAAGCCTCACATAGGAGTTCTCGAAGTGGGATTCCTGGGAGCTACTAATGTTGTTCCAATGAAAATGAAGCAGGGGAAAGGAGGCTCCACGGATGCTTATTGCGTTGCTAAATATGGCCAAAAATGGGTTCGAACCAGGACCGTGGTGGATAGCATGGCGCCAAAATGGAACGAGCAGTATACATGGGAAGTGTTTGATCCTTGCACGGTGATCACCATCGGGGTGTTTGATAATTCCCGGGTGGACAAGAACATGGCCGGAGCCCCGGGGAGTAGCCCCCGGGACCCGAGGATTGGGAAGGTGAGAATCCGGCTGTCGACTCTCGAGACCGATAGAGTCTACACCAATGCATATCCCTTACTCATGCTCCACCCTTCCGGGGTGAAGAAGATGGGGGAGCTTCACTTGGCGGTTCGGTTTTCGTGTTCTAACATGGTGAATATGCTGCATATGTACACCATCCCGTTGCTCCCGAAGATGCATTATGTGCAGCCGTTGTCCGTGAACCAGCTCGACAGCCTGCGGTACCAGGCGATGAACGTGGTGGCGGGGAGGATGAGCAGGGCGGAGCCGCCTCTCGGGCGGGAGGTTGTGGAGTATATGCTTGACCATGATTCTCATATGTGGAGCATGAGGAAGAGCAAGGCTAATTTTTTCAGGCTGAGAGGGATTCTAGCCTGGGGTTTCAACATAAGCAGGCTGCTGGAGTCTTTGAGGAACTGGAACAAGCCAGTGAATTCAACCCTGTTTCTGATAACCTTCTTCGTGCTCGTCATCATCCCCGAGCTTATAATCCCGTTCGTGTTCCTAACCATGGCGGTGACGGGGGTGTGGCGTTACAGGTCCCGCCCGCGCCTCCCTCCCCACATGGACACGCGGTTATCCTATGCCGAGAACGTGCACCCCGACGAGCTGGACGAGGAGTTCGATTCCTTCCCCTCGAGCAGGAACGCGGAGGTCGTCCGCCTGAGGTACGACCGGTTGAGGAGCGTGGCCGGGAGGATTCAGACCGTGGTGGGTGACATGGCGACTCAAGGGGAGAGGTTCCAGTCGCTGCTGAGCTGGCGTGACCCGAGAGCCACGTTCTTGTTCGTGATGTTCTGCTTCGTGGCGGCATTCGGGTTCTACATGGTGCCAATTAGGTTGGTTGTGGCTCTCTGGGGGATTTACTTGCTAAGGCCACCCAAGTTCAGAAACAGGCTGCCATCACCCACTGTCAGTTTCTTCAAGAGGCTGCCCACCAGAGCTGACAGTCTGCTGTAAAACAACAGTTTCTTTGATAGGATTAGGAATTGGATCATTAGACCTTTTCAACTGCTTCTCTTTTGCTGTAAATTATGGTCTGTAGAACATTGGTATGGTGGGTATGTTATTATTGGTTTTTGTTGTCAAAAGGACAGAAAGTAGTTAATGCTCAATTTGGTATTTTCCTTCCAAATCTTGAAACATTGATCTCTTGATCAAGCTTTGATACCATGTTATAAATTAAGATTAGGCTAAAATCACTCAGACTATAATGCACATGGGTCAAACCACAGTAAAAGATTGAATCTAACCAAGGTCTTATAAACTCATATGTTCTCTCTTACTCTTAAGAGTAACGAAAAAGCATTCGATTTCATTGAGTAAGACATTGTAACAATCCAAACAGAATGTCAGTCCAGAGAAACCCGGACAAGAACATGACAAGAAAAAGCACAATCCTTTTGTTTCTGTGACTTGCTAGACCAATATTGTGGGCACCCCTCGGGCGCCCTCCTACACTAAAAAAGGTGTCAAGCGAGGGTCATCACGTCGGGGAAGACCAGCTCGGGCACCCAAGGCTCTGCAACCGATAGCTGCCTGCAAATCGCCACCGGAAATCATAAGTGAGCTTTTCAGGTTTCCCCACAAACAAGGATCAAATAGTAAGTAGTAAGTACTAACCACTTGGGCAGCAAATGGCAGCATCTTTTCTGGGGGCATATCAGCACAGATTGCTGCAGAAAGATCATGGAGAATCGCGTGATTTATGGTGTTGCCAACTCCAATTATAGAAGATAAAATGGTTTTATTAGGTAAAGTAATTTTACATACAGTAAAGGATTGCACCGATAAATGCATCTCCAGCACCGGTTGTATCAACTAATTCAGAAGGCGGTATCTTTTCAGTTGTTCCCAGAAGTAGCCTACCACAAACCATCCCTACTCCCTTTGCTCGCAGTTTTGCCACATTCTGTAAGTGTTTATATACATTACTCCATAAGTAATAACGTACGATTTTGATGCAAAAACTAGAACTTTCCATAAAACTATAGCCACAAAGACAGGCATGTAGTTTCTAAGCAAGACTCCGGTCTACTGATCATTACTAGAGTTTTTTGACGAGGAAATGATCCTTCAAATGAAGAAAGTTACCGATGGTATGCATGTAGGGATGGTTGTGTTAGCATCCTTCCTTTGCTTCAGTATTTCATACAAATCGTCTATATCTATTTCTTCATATTGAGTGGACTCTGCAAAAGTATATTATAATCTTAAAAAGATATTAGCAGGTTAATACAACCATGGTCATTTCTTTAGATGCCATCTCTTTCTACACAAATATACTTCCGAAACTTTGATGAAAAGAAGCCAGAAAGCCAGAAGTGTGTAGACGTACCAGTTTCAGTCCTTTCTAGCATTATGCAACCCTCTTCACCCAATGTCACAACCACAAATTTTACATTTGGTAATCGTATAAGCATGGAAATAAGTGCACTTGGAAGAGTAGGGGTGTCGGTCCATGCCTGCAAAAGGCAAACATATTTTACTGTCTCAATCACCACATAACAAAGTATAACCGCAAGAAAGTGAATGCTCAAGTTGCAAAGAAATAACTCAACATTTTTTATTTTGGGGTGACAAGGAAAACCCGCAGCCACAACCCGAGGAGACCACATAACAAAGTATAACTGCAAGAAAGTGAATGCTCAAGTTGCAAAGAAATAACTCAAGTTGCAAAGAAATAACTCAACATTTTTTATTTTGGGGTGACAAGGAAAACCCGCAGCCACTACCCGAGGAGGTAAACCAATGCTCAAGTTGCAAAGAAATAACTCAACATTTTTTATTTTGGGGTGACAAGGAAAACAAGAAAGCTAATAGGACGCTCCCACTAGGAGTTGAACTTGGAATCTTGTGGTTATCAAGCCAACAGTCTGACCAACTTGGCTAGGGTTGCCCCCAATAACATTTTGGTTTCTAAGACTAGAGTCAACCAATGTAAATGAATGCAGCCAAAGAGCATTACGCTAAAGAGCTTGCCTGTGGAAACTTTGTTGAGCATACAACATAACTAGCAAAGTTCAAAAGATCATCCAGTCCGTCCCTTGCCCTTTCCGCATCAACTAAAATGGGTATGCTCCTACTACTTGCCTGCACTGAAATCCAAAAAAGAACGTGCAACTTACTTCCATTTTTCCAACGGCAACCAAAGTACAAATGAAAAACTGAAATGAAATTAGCATATTAAAGATTATGGAGGTGTCAATATACTACAAAACCAAATGACAGAAGAGCGAGGTTCATTTGACAGCACAGAGTAACTTGCACAAATAGTGTAATGTCAAGTACCTCCTTTGCCACAACGCAAGCAGTTTCATACAATCTTCCATCAAAATAGACAATTCTTGCTCCATCAATAGCAGATAGCAAATGTGATTGGGATAGCTCTTCTGGTTTCATGGGTGGCTCTCCTGGAGTATGTATGCAAGTGCGAGTTTTCCTGAAACATCAAAGAACAACTTTTCTTTCAAGAGATACAGCAATGTGTTCAAAAGAATCTCAGAAAATCCTCAGACTGTATAGATGAATCGAACTAAGAAGATAGTAGCATTAGTTAGAATCCAACTTTTCTTGCAATTTTCAGTACAGGCTAACAAGAAAGATTCAAACGTTAAAGCCATCAAACTAAAAAGGCCCGTCATATGACTAATGCCTCAATAACAAACACAACTATACCACAGAAACAAAAGTCAGGGTACTCACGTTTGACTGTCAACAATGATATAGCTGAAAGGTGAATTGCCTCCCTCGGATACCTAAAATGAAAATGCAAACACCATAGTTGTCTCGATCCTCTAAACTTTATAAGATGAACATTTGTACTAAGAACTTACCACCATGAAAGACGTGTCAACACCATCCCCATCTAGTTCATCCAATATTCCTTTGCCTTGTCCATCATTAGCAACCTATTAAAGTTCAGAAATGGTAAGGTATTCAATGTACCATAGTAAGCGGCTTAGAAGTGAAATGGTGATTAGGAAATAACACTAAATCAGTTTCGAATAAAGAAACAACCTGATTTTTTCTACTTCATAAATATAGAAATAATCAATAATAACAATGTTGAATTCTGAATCTTGTTATTTACTTCTCAGATTCTCGACCAAATTTCCCAATTTGCAGATATTGTCTTGCTTCTTCGAGTTGAGGTTTTTCAACTTCTATTAATTGGAGATATTGGCAATGGATACTCTTTAATTATAACTAAAATTAATCAATGGATAACATAACATTCAAGTACTGATCAAACCACAAAAGCATCACTACTGAAAATGAACTGAAAACCTTGGAAATAATCCTTGGATTAAGGCCAAGTCGAGCTGCACAAGTCAAAGCATTTCCAGTGTTGCCACCTCCTTGAACCTCAAAGCTGGTGCTTCGAATTTTATCATCGGGCTTAGGGTAAGAAGCCACCACCGCCAAGAAGTCCACCGTCGCACCTCCAACGCCTAACTGCAGAACCACAACTAAAGTTTGAATCTTTTTGGAAAAGATGGAGAACATGAACGCAATCGATTGAGGGAGATTGAGATTTGAGAATGACGCACGACAATGCGATCTTCGGGGGGCGACGGAACTGACATTTCCGACTTGAAAACTCTGTCGTTATTTTAACAAGAGTTTCAGTAAGCTCATCAGCGTAAACAACAGACTAGCTAAGTTAAAAGAGATTGAAGAACCTAGTACGAGAGACACTGAAGTTAACGCTGGACAGTGGAGAGCCCGATGACTTCCGCCGTGAGCCACCGGGAAGGGCGGTGGCGGATAGGTGATAGTGTCCTCCTAGCGTCGCCATTCCTGTGGTGACGGTTGTACACTGGATATTTGGAATGTCGGAATGTGATTTCCATGTTTTCTTTGTTTATCTTACAGATCGAGATACTTGGGCTCAAGCCCACTATAGCAAATTCAGGCACACTCATTTGCCAATCGTTATATCCAACACCACGGCGCACATAGCACTGTGCGCCGCGCGCCTCCCAAAACGATGTTGTTTTAGAGTAGTGTTGGGAGGCGCGGTAGGAAATTGCTGAGATTATGTGTATTTGTTCACAACGTTATGTGTATTCGTTCACAACGTTATGTGTATTCGTTCCTACAGTTATGTGTATTTTTATACAATTATGTACATTCTTTTTATACAATTATGTACATCCGAATCAGAAAATTTGTGTGTATTATGTTAAGAGTTGATGTGTATTATGTTAAAAGTTTATGTCTATTATGTATTATGTTAGATTATGTGTATTATCTTTTAAAAAGAGTATGTATATTTTGTTATATAATTATGTACATTCATGTATAACATTATGTGTATTCTAGTATAACATTATATACATTTTTGAATAGCGGGTTTTTTTTTTAAAGAAAAAACTACTGCCATTCACTGGGGCAGGAAATTTCAAAAAAAATAATAATTAAAACGACGTCGTTTTGCATCTGGGCGCATAGTGTAACGCGCGCCGTGGTGTAGGATATAAATTGCCCTCATTTGCTTCTAAGCCCATAACCCAATGCTGGTTCACGGGATTCTGCAATTCACACTAAGTACGCATTTTGCTACGTTCTTCATAGATGAGAGAGTCGAGATATCCGTTGTCGAGAAATCACCAATCGTTAGTTCGAGTGAAACATGGTTAAATGCTTGGACACTTAAACATTTAACTGAAAATTTGTAAATACTTAGACTAGTGACATGAGACACAGTTTGTTCCAAAAATCACATGAGATTTCAGAGGTGATCCGGACATTTTTTTTTCCCAATATTATTACATGGCCATTTAGTTTAAAGCATTTTAACAAGGCTTGATCAATTAGAAATAAATTTGAATGCAGGCTCGAATGTCTAACGATGAAGATTGTCTTAACCCTAACCAACAAATAACTATAAAGAGATAAACCAAACTAGAATTACATAGATGACTAGCTTAAATTGAGACGGTCAGTAAGTAGCTCATAATACCAAGGCCACATAGGGTAAACCCGAGAAGACTAATATGTTACTCATAGATGATATATCTAGGTTGCTCATAATTGATCAACTCAGTCTAATAAAACTTCTAAATCATATGCCTGACCAACTCAATTGGTTAATAAAATAAAATAAAGTAAAGCAAATGCATAATTCAATATCTTTGCATACTGTTGCTATATGCACCTAGATATAAATCCAACTCAAATTTCTTTTACTTAAAATTAACAAACTCATAATTAACATGAATAATCACATCCAAAACAAATACTAAATACTTTATAAGTCACATTTTATTCTCATTATAACAACTATAGAATTAATTTGAATTTGGTGACATTCCATTTACCAAAATGGAATTTTGGATTATAGTATTGTATTAACATAGTATATTGTTAAATGCAACAAAACAAGCAGGAAAAAAAAACCTAGGAACCCCTGAATAATGGTGTCCCAAAAAACACTAGATTCTAAAAAACGGTATTCTCCATGGGGCTAGCTGGCAAGCTAGCAGCGCCCGCAGAATCCATATGACACCGCGGGATACGGCGTCGTTTAGAAGGGCGAGAGTCTGTTGTGATCCGTCCACGTGGCTCGTACCCTCTCTGATCTTTGTCTCTGTCTTCTTCAAATGCATCTACTCTCTCGATTTGCTCCCTTTTTCCTTTCTACTCTCCACTGAGCTTATTAACTTCTGGAATGGAAACTGCGAGCTCGTGCAAATTCATTTGTTCGTAGATTTCAAGTCCGTACAGTAAAGCTGTTACTGAATTCTCAATATTGTTTTCTCGGTCTCGGATTAGTTTTCGGGTATTGTATTCAATCTCTATTCTTGTCAAGATTGTGTTTAATTTTGCAGTGTTTGATTCGATTATTGAATGTTGTTATTTGGATGAATTCATGCGTGCGCAGTACATTCATACGTTCTCTTCAATATACTAATTAATGGCAAGTTCGTTTTTGCGGTTTTGTGATTTACTTTGTGAAAGTTTCTCATTTGTTTGTGAAATTTTCACTTGGAATTGCTATGCAGAGGGTTTTATCATAGCGGCTTGCGAGTTTGAATAAGTGGGAGAGGGAGTTGGTGATTTTAAGGCAATTGGGTGATGATTCAATGGAGGATTCGGTGACAAAATTGGGGGAGAAGCGGCTAATCATGAAACATGAATTGGTGAGAGTTATCATTCAGTGTCTGTATTCATTAGGTTATGGGAAGTCTGCAGCTTGCTTAGAATCTGAGTCTGGACTTTCATGCAAATCCGCGGAGTTTGAAACAATCGAGTCACAAGTTCTTGATGCGAAGTGGGATGAATGTATTGTGAGCATTAATGGATTAAAGGGATTAACTGATGAAAAGAGAGCTTCGGCTTTATTCCTCGTTCTCAAGCAGTGTTTGATAGAGTGTTTGAAAAGCGGGGATGATTCTGCAGCATTAGAGATGCTGCGGACACAGATTGCTGGATTAAAAGTAGGGAAGGAGAATATTCATAGACTTGCTTACGAGATAGTCTCTCCCCAGGATTCAGGGTTGGATAACTTTGACCATGGTTTAATTCCCAACTTGCGGAAGAAACTCGTGATTGAACTTGAAAACGTGCTGCCACCACCAATCACGTTGCCTCAAAGACGGTTAGAATATTTGGTTGAAATGGCTGTCAGTTCTCAGATTGATAGCTGTATCTACCATAGTTTCTCTACAGTGTCACTTTATGAAGATCACCACTGTGACCGTGCTCAGTTTCCTACGAAGACCATACAGGTGTTAATTTAACATCTTGTTTATGAATTAAAGCCAAAAAGGGACAAAATTTATGTTCATGATCTCTAACTTGACAATAATAATAAAAAAGCTAATTTTAATTGAATGCTCCAAGTAAATCCTATTGATTCTTGACACAAGATTTCATCCCTTGCAAATTACAATAATCAATCTCATATTCAGCCTTTTGTTCTGCCATTCAACTGTTTAAACACGAGCAGTGCTTTTAATGTTGTTGCAGATTTTAAGCAATCATGGTAATGAAGTTTGGTATGTCCAGTTTTCCAATAACGGTGAGTACTTGGCCTCATCATCAAGTGACTGTTCAGCAATTATATGGAAGGTATTTTCTTGGTATGCTTTATCTATGTTTCTATGCACTTCATATTTGTTATGTCATTACTTTGTGGATTTTTTTGGCTAAGTTGCTGAAATAGGTGGTATAAATGGCATGAGTTTAAAAAAGGGGAAAAGTACAGGGCTTTAATATGCATAAGCTTCATTGATGTAACTGACCTAGGTTTTGGTTAAATTTGGTGCTGGAATGCAAACCAAAGTGCTTTTAAGTGCTGGAATGCAATAAATGATACTATGCACTAATTGGCTGAAAATTGTGCATAGCTATTAGCATTCCCATGTGGCAGTATATGAAATAATTGCACTGTATAGATACATCAGCTTTTGTAACTTCTGAGTGTGAAAACTCTTAATACATTATTGATTTATTCGATACACATCGATAAGGTTAAGCTAGTAGCATGTTCTACTTTGAATATTACTAGTTTATATTCTTCAGGTGTGAATTGTTACGGTTCAAAGAAAGAGTAATTCCCTTTAAAAAACCAAAAAAATGAAAGCAGCTCATTCAAATTGGATTTGTAGAGCAAGGATGAAGTAGTGAAGCTGATTATCACTTCATTGTTGTGACACTTCCTTCAAACTTATCAAGATCTTTGGTAATGTGAGTGAGGGAACTCTGCATTTTCATTCACTATTTGATAAAATCCCCGTCTTGGCAAATAAGTAATTTGCTCCACAATTTTACTGGTCTCATGGTCTTCATTTGTTAGTTGGAAGATGTTTAAAATATATATATATATATATATATATATATATATATATATATATATATATATATATATATATATATATATATATATATATATAAAAGCCCCACCCTGTAGCCCTGTTCGCAGGCGGCTGGTTGCCTTCTCATCGGTAACCGCCATGTTAGCATATTACCAGGTCAACACGTCATTTTAGGTTGAATTGCATGATTTTGCATTGTTCGGGGACCTAAATTGTAATTTCTTTGAGTTCAATGGCTCAATTGCAGTTTGCTGTGTAGTTGGATGGCCAATTTGACCTTTATTCCTCTATTTATTAAAGTAAAAAAATTATTGGCATGCATCCCGAGGAATCTATGAAGAAGAAATTTTTCTAGGCACTTCTAGATACAGAACTCTTAAATGTCTATTTATGCCAGTTTGTACACATCGAGCAATTAGTAACCTCACTGTAAACTGTGACAAGCTATAACTTGCTGCAAATATCAATTATTGGCTTCACATATATGAACGAGAAAGTAAGGTGTAGGAAGAAATAATAATCTTGGTTTAAATAAATAATTACTTTTATCTTCAACATCCAGGTCAAGAAAGGTAAGATATACAAGCAAAACATGTTAAATAATATTTCCTGGCAAGTGGGCTGGTTTCCATCATATTGGGATGGCTAGCTTGCATAATTATGTGAGGCTGAACATTTTTTACCAATTTGATTTGATGAAAGTTTACTTCAGAATAATTCACATGACAATAATCCAATGTGTGTGCATTGCAATGATGAACAGTTGACCCAATGCTCTCAATGCTTGATGGCACAGGGCTGGTTATATAGTTTGCTGTCGATATAAGCCACATTAAAGCTATTAAGCCCATACTTTTAGTACCGTCATGTTGGGGAGAAAAGCATACAAATTATAAAAGGGAAATTCATAAAGGTTATTACATTCAAGATATTTGTGATAATTGTTAATAAATGTTGGAACGTGTAGAAGTGTATAGTTCATTAAATCCTTGAAGTTAAGGTTAAAGTTTTGAATAATAGCATATTATTAGTTCACTTAGATTCTTGGGTAGTGTAAGTTCTTTAAAGTTTTAAGAAAATTAAATTTCATATTAATAAAAAAAGAAAAAAGAAAAAAAAAGCTACTTCAATTGACAGTGGGAGTATGGAATAACTGAAAAGCTGGTGAACCTATCTCTGCACAATATAAAAGGAACATGTGAACTAAAGTCACTATTGTGGAAGGTCCCTATGTTTTATCCCATAGGAAAAACAGATGAGACTGGAAAATTTTGTCAGTCTCTTTTTAGGATTCTATACTATATGCTCAAATCGGTGGATATTTTGGACATTGACATTTTTGTGTGAAATGATATGGAGTATTTAGTACTGTCCATGTTCTAAATTTCTCATGCTCGATTGAAAATTGCCTAATGCCATAAATTTTTCTTTTCATCTTGTAGTCTATAGGTTTACGTCCTTATATTATAGATGTGAGTTTGCGAACCAACTTTTGATAATTTTGTGATAGGTGCTGCCTGATGGTAAGGTGGCCCAGAAGTACACGTTGCTGGGTCACAAGAAACCTGTGTCCTTTGTAGCATGGAGCCCCGACGACACCATGTTGCTGACCTGTGGAAATTTAGAAGTTGTCAAACTTTGGGACGTGGAAACGGGTACCTTCAAGCATACATATGGAAATGACGGTTTCATTGTCAGCTCATGTGCTTGGTTTCCAGATTCCAAGTGGATTGTCTGCGGCAGTTCAGACCCTGAGAATGGCATATACATGTGGGACTGTGAAGGTAATGAGATAAAAGTATGGAAAGGGATGCGGATGCCGAAGGTTTTGGATCTTGCTGTTACACCAGATGGGGAGAATCTTATTAGTATCTTTGCTGACAAAGAAATCCGAATACTAAATGTGGGAACAAATGCCGAGCGTGTCATTGCCGAGGAGCATCCAATCACGTCCCTTTCCGTATCGGGGGATGGTAAATTCTTCATCGTCAACCTCAATAGTCAGGAGATTCATATGTGGGATGTTGCAGGGGCATGGCTGAAGCCATCCAAGTACAATGGCCACAAACAACATAAATATGTGATACGATCCTGCTTTGGAGGATTGGATAGCACATTTATTGCCAGTGGCAGTGAAGATTCAATGGTATGCCGCTTTTCTCTTTGTCCCCAGTTAATCAAATTACTAAATAAGTCTTATATAGTTACGTTTACAATAACTATGCCTCTCCCAACATACAATTAGACTTCATGTATATATGTTTGTATAAAGTTAGCATTTTGGACATGGCTTCTCGCCCTGTGATGAACTAAATCTTTAGATGGATGAAAACATAACCTTTCTTGAAACGAGGCTAAAATACAACAACAGAATCAATGTTTGCATTGTGGCTAGGACCAATATGTTATTCCCTTTTTGGTAAACAAAGTGAGTTATTGAAGATTCCATCTCCCGTGGCAGGTTTACATATGGAATCGAAAGAGCTGTAACCCGCTTGAGATCCTGTCTGGTCATTTGATGACCGTGAACTGTGTGAGCTGGAATCCTACGAGGCACCAAATGTTGGCTTCAGCAAGCGATGACCAAACCATCCGCATATGGGGGCCGAGCCACTCTAAGCAAGCGGCAAAAGGCTAACCTCATCACCCGTAAAGTCTCTCTTGCATTGTCAAATTCGCACTGTATGTGAATGTAAATGTTTAGCACCCCTCCCCTCTTCGTTTATCCTTAACAATTTTGTCCCATGTATACCCTGTAAATTGCCATTCTCCCATGGCATGTTTTGTCTTGTGCAGTCGCGCTGCTCCTTCCCGGTTTCTGTTTTTTTCTTTTCTCGAGTTTCAGGAACTGCCGGAGCGGCATTAGTCTCAAGGTGATCAAACTCCCTTTTTGAGTCCAGGGTTTAATATAAAATTTTTTTTTTTCGAGAACTTAATAAGTGATGCTTACAATTGATATAGATGTTGATGATGTTTCTAGGATGGTGTATACAATGTACAGTTCATACCTAGTTGGAAGAGTTCAGATTGGAAATTTGTGGTTATGGAAATTTCACTTGTAAATTTCTTGATCTTATAATGGCAGCATCTTTTCTAGGTGTTTTTTTTTGAGGTTGTTTTGGTTCCACATGTTGTGTGGCCAGCCTATTTAATGCTCGATTTGGTCTTATGTGTAAGTTGGACCGAAAGAGCACGGATAAAAATTAAACTCATAACTTTAAACAAAATTTATATTTCATCCGTTCAATTATTCCGTTATGGTGCTTTTGACCTGATAAATAATGTGTGATGTTAAAAATAGTGGGAGAAATAGATTTGACATGGGAATAGAATGTCAGGACTGAGAGAATGCATGTGAAAGCGCACGTTCCCAAATTCATTCCCAGAAAGAAGATGATGGAGGTGGAGAAGTGGTCCTTGCCTCCTTGGCGATTGGGCGGTGCATGGAAGATGACAGATGAATCCCTTTTTATTTTTATTTTTATACTAGTTTTTTTACGCGGGATAATGCTCAATAATTATTTTTAAAATAAATATTTCAAAGTATATCAATGCAATATTACATAGGAGATGTTCATGCATACGTAAATAAATGTTGAATTTGTTTATTTAAATCGGTAATTTAAAGTATATAAATGTAAGATAATATATGAGAGATTGTTTTTAATTATCACTGAAATAAATGCTTGCAACTTTGTAATAACGTTAGTCTAAATACTTAGTCTTAAAGCGATAGTCTAAATAAATACTACTTTTGGTTTAAATTTCTATAATTCTTCTTAATTCTCTTTTGGGTAGCATTGTTATTGTTTTCATCTTCAGTACATGTCCTTTATTTATTTATTTATTGGTAGTGTGTCATGTGCAATTAGGTTACTGGTAGCAGCATAGAGGGATTCATCATGCAATGAGATTATGGTGTAGGAAGTTTTATTTATTTATTTATTGGAAGTTTTAGATTTGCCTTGCTGTGTATATGACTGAGATTTTAGTTGTAATATGAACTCTTTAGCGTACAAACACCTATTGATATTTAGTAGTGGAAGTTTTTTCCTACATGTTTCATGTGTTGTGAGATGTGTGTTGTAGGTTATCATGTGAAAGTATTGAACAAAATATTAATATTTATTATATTTGTATAAAATACTTGGTAAATAAATAAATAAATAAATAAATAAATAAATAAATAAATAAATATATATATATATATATATATATATATATATATATATATATATATATATATATATATATATATATAACATGTTTTGCATTATAACTTTGATATTTAATTACAAGAAAAAAATACAAAAAATATTAATACCATAATGGCCTAAATCATTCCAATAATGCAAAAGCATAATTGAAATATTAAGTTTTGTTCTAAATAATCAGAAGAAGATTAATTAAACAAACAAAAAAAAACTTAACCTAAATTTCTTTTTTTTTTTTTTTAAAAATAAAAATAAAAATTCAAGAAAATCAAATGATTTTAAAGTAGTTCCTGATTTATAATTTTTGATGCCCAACTTTGAATGATATGTATTTAGTCGAGCTAATTATTTGACCAAAGTTTATGTTAAATTTTATATTATATATATATTTTTAATACATTTTAACATATTCATAATAAATGTTTAACAATTATGCCAACTATACTTGGGATGAGGTTCAAACCTAAGACCTTATATAAATTAAGAGTATGTTAAGAATAATAAATAGTTAACGGAATATTCCGTTACTAAAGTTTAAACTAACGGAATTTAGGGTTATTTAAAGGAAAAAAAAAATATATAATAGAGGGTAAATAAGGAAAATCATTAAAAGATACTAAAATCAAAATAATATGAAACATTCATCTTAAGAAACAATTAGTACCGACATTTTTTTTGTTCCAGTTAAGGATCTAACATTATTCGCTCTTATTAGATTTGTATATGTATATATGTAGATATTAAGTATTTCAACTTATGCTACAATAATCCTAACTTCTAACTTCTGAGTCCTCATCCGCCCTTATTTAAGAGCCGCTAAAGGAGATAAATCACAAATTATTTTGTCAGTTTCTAGATTTTTAGTTCACACGAACTTAGTTTAACGATTCAGTAGACAGTATTTTAAGGAAAAGATTAAGGTTTTCAAATTTCGACGGCGTCAGTGTGGGATTATGTTCAAAGTGAACAGATCCCTTGTGTGCACCGGCATTTAACCTTATTGCTAAGTCATTGAATCACCGTGAATTACATCTTCCTAAATGCTTTATTAGGCTGGGAGAAGTTTCTATATTCTCACCTTGACTCGTACACTATATATACAAAGGATTTTTTCGTTTCTTCTGATCGATTAAGGTTTTTCAACTAACAAGATATTGAAACAAGACTCTAAGGTAACCGAGGGAATCGAGTTAGTCTGTGAATTTTTTATTTTTGTTAAATAAAAATAAAAATAAAAATAAAAATAAAAAAGCTGATTTGTAATATATGTCATAAATTGGCATCTTCTTCAAGGTTGGGACAACCTGGTCAAACACTAATTCCTGTGCTTCAAACTCGAATAATTGCCAACGTGTTACCATCAATCTAGATATTATCTCTATCTAGTCAACTCTTTGACCGAGGAATCCTATCCACTGCTCTTCTGATCGGTGGAATCGATCATTTCATGACTTAATAATGACTCAAATTTCTTAAAATACGGAGTAACGTTTTTACGTTTCAAACGCAATTTAAAAAAAAAAAAAAAAAAAAAAATTTATAAAGAATTCACACAATTTCAATAACGTTTTTGAAATAATTTTCATAATTAAAACATAACATCTGGATTCTGGAAACAAGTTTCCTGATGGCATGTTTGGTTCAAATGAAAATATTTTTTTAGGAGGATTTTCTCTTTAAATTTAAGGAATAATATATTATACCTTCTTTGATTGATGAGAAACATGTTTATTTTTCTTGTTTAAAAGTTAAATAAAACGTATTTTAAATTCAGTAGTTTGAGACACTTGATCATATCATTGTCATTTTTTGTTCTTCAATTATCTAAAAAAATAACTTTCTTCATCCCCAGTTGTTTGCAAAATAACTATTTTAACCTAACCCTAATAGAACTCATAAACAAAACAAGCCACCTCACAAACAATTGAGAACGAGAAGTAACAACGGACAGAAATAAAAAACGAAAATTGTTTTTTTAATAAAAAATCATTTAATTTTCCTTTAAAAAAACATTATCAATTTGATACATATTTAGTGCTTATCTTAGATCTTATCTTTAAAATAATTGCTTGATAAAGCATAGGTTTAAAACATATATGGCATTCTCCATCATAATATAAATGTTCCATTTCTTGTAGGTTCAACATATATATAAGGAGTTAGAACCAAAACAAGTGGTAAGACAATCTTTTTAATTAACACATTTTTTAATGCCACTCCTTTAGCAATAAGGTTGATAACATTTTAAATTAATTATATGTGTTAATAATATAAAATTGTTGATTACATAAGCACCTAATATTTTAAAGATGTTTTGTTTTAAAAGTAAGTATCAATGTATCATGCAACAACACGAACATGAATGAATTATCGGGATGAAAGTGACCAACCCTACAAGGGATTGTGGAGTGAAATTTAAGTCGGGATTAAATCTTCACTTCTGAGTTAGCTTTTATGGTGGAGTTAGAGTCGTGACTTTGACTGTCCTATCATTTGGGAGTCCGAGATGGGCAATAATATAGTCTCATATCGTCTATATATAGCTTTGACTTGAGCGTCAGTACCTATATCGTCAAAAAACTTATATAAATTTTGTTTTACTAGCAATTCGCAGCGGGAGGATGTATGATTTGAGACATATAGCACTTGACATATTTGTTTAGATTAATAATTTATTTTAATACATTAATATTTGACAGGTTAATTAATAACCTCCATTATATACCTTCATTTAAAATAAAATAAAATAAAGACGTTATCAATTTTGGTTTGATTACTATTTAATATGTAAGGTAGGAAAGAAATTTACATGTTAAGCATATTAAATATTAATTATGTTGACCTTGTCATAATATATACATTAAAATTATTTGTTTTACATCTTGAGACTTTGATACAATGAACTTAATTGGTTTAGTTATTTAGACTAATAAAATTGGTTTTGGACCTTCAAACTTCAAGACTTATAGAAAAGAAATGTTATTTTTATTTACTAAAATCATTCTCTAATTAATATTCACTTTGATTTATGAAAAATCAATTGCTGTTACATGAAAACATAGAGAGAGAGACATATACTCACTCACAATAGGAAAATATTGGTTGCCCCGAAGCTTAACATAGTGGTTCGCGCCTAACTTGATGTTTGATTGAATACGACAATGTGACGGTTTGAATTTTACTGAAAACATGAATGAGGAAAAAAATGATTGAATTACATTGAATTAAGACAGACTCACTCACTCACAATAGGAAAATATTGGTTGCCCCCGAAGTTTAACATAGTGGTTCGCACCTAACTTGATGTTCGATTGAATGTGACAATGTGGTAGTTTGAATTTCACTGAAAACATAAATGAGGAAAAAAATGACTGAATTATGCCACTTGCAATATCGTATCTACTGAGGCTTGATCCCACAAAAAATGACTGAATTATGCCACTTGCAATATCGTATCTACTGAGGCTTGATCCCACAAAAAATGACTGAATTATGCCACTAGCTTGCAATATCGTATTCATTGAGACTTGATCCCACAACCTCTCTATGAGGGAGTAACTTGGTGTCATTAGACCACAAGGTCCTTGGCGAGTCCTGGGCTTATAATTAGTTCTACCAAATGAGATTAAAAAATGATTATCTACATACACACACACCCATCCTCTTTGGTAAGTTGCTTATATATATATATATATATATATATATATATATATATATATATATATATATATATATATATATATATATATTTCTTTCGGTTTCTCTTTCTCTCTCATTTTCCGGTTTAAAGCTGTCTCTTTCTTCTTCTTCTTCTTCACATAAAATACCCACCCGGAGTAGTGAAGAAGAGAGTGCAGACATCTGTAAATACAGCATCTCCTTCGAAGCTTAGCTTTCATGGCCGCCGAGTCCACCTCATCGTCAAATCTCCGAATCACTGTCCAGAAAAACGTATCCGACGCCCAACTTTCTGAGCTCGGCATCAAATCTTGGCCCAAGTAACCCATTTTCTCTCTCTCTCTCTCTCTCTCTCTCTCACGTTACACTTTTCTTCTTCTTCTTCTTTTTTCCTTAAATATCAATTATTATTTTTCTGGGAAAAAAAAAAAAACAGATGGGGTTGTTCGCCGGGGAAGTATCAGCTGAAATTTGACGCGGAGGAGACGTGTTATCTGTTGAGGGGAAAAGTTAAGGTTTACCCGAAGAACACGACATCATCGGAGACGGTGGAGTTCGGCGCCGGCGACCTGGTGGTTATACCCAAAGGACTCAGTTGCACCTGGGACGTGTCCGTCGCCGTCGATAAACACTACATGTTTGACTCTTCTTCTTCTTCTTCTTCCTAGTAATAATAATATATAATCATCGTTTCATGATGATCAGATCGTATGTAGTGTTTTCTTTTCTTGGTTTTGGTAAATTTCTGGAAATTCACATCTCACAGACTCATCATAAACTTGCAGTGTTTTTTGCGCTTTGGTTTTTCAATAGGTAATTAAGAGGCTAATGTTAATTTCATCTTCCCATTTTCACTTCCCCCATTTCATTTTATATCTGATTATTGAGTAGATTCAGTTTTTAATACCATGTCCAAACTCATAATAGTTTTTTTTTTTTTTTTTTTTTGAAGGGAAATTCATAATAGTTGTTGCTAACCACAAGATTACTCTATCTATTTATTAGATTTCTTAATTTGATCCCGTGCATAAGAGCATCCTCAGTAGGCATAGATTTTAAATGTTTTTGTCATATTACAAGGAAAGAACAAAGTGAGAACAAAAAAAAAAAAAAAAAACCATAACAACTATTAGGGCAAAAAAAAAAAAAAAAAAAAAAAGGTTTTACGCCCCAGGGGCGCGTGCAGTGCACACGCCCGACTGGACCCTGTTGTATGCTTCACGCGAACAACAAAGCTTCACTTTCATATCTGGGACGGATGAAAAATCAAGTGCTTGCAGGAGAATTCAAAACCCTCTCTTTTATTTCTCTCTCCTACACTTCAACAAAAATTCTCTCAAAAATCACACTAAAATTTTTATTGTTGATGCTCTAATTGAACATTCTAAGTTAGTTTATCAGTTTATGGTTATAGTTAAAGTTATAAAGTGAATTTCACTCATAACTTATAATCAGGTACTGGGGTGTTTTTTCATAAATTAAAATTCTCAAAATTGGGTACTGGAGGAAAAAAATAACATTATTTTAGGAAAAACATTTATTGTGTGTTTCCTTTTTGGTAGTCAAAGAACACCCAAAAAAATGTGTATTTTTAATATGGTCAAACTCAACTCATAGCGAGTGTGAGAGAGAATCTCTCTTTTTTAAAACAGCTTTAAATGCCCTTTGACTGGTCAACACACATAATCTTATCATTTAATGGAAGACTAGAGGAGGGGATGTTTGGTTGGCTGTTTCATGAAAAATGTTTTTCGTGAAAAATGTTTTTTTAATGGTGTAAGAAAATAATATTTTATGTTGTTTGATTGAATTGGAAATATTTTTTATTGAAATTTTTTTTTTCTTAAGAATGAGGAACTTTTCCTAGCTCATTTTAGGTATTTTGTTTTCAATGAAAAATATTTTCTTAAAAGTAGAGGTAAATGGTGTTTTATGTTATTTAGATGGATGAAAAATATTTTTCATTGGAAAAAGTTTTCCTCATTCGTTTTCCTAACTCATCCTAGGTATTTTGTTTTTCATGAAAAAAATTTTCCATGAAAAACTAGTATGATAATTTTGCCATTACCATACTTTATTAATTACTCTTATTATTATTATTATTATTATTATTATTATTATTATTATTATTATTATTATTATATTATTATTATTATTATTACTATTATTATTATTGTTGTTGTTTTTGTGTAGGGTTATATTTGTTATTATACTCATTATTATTCCTTACCATTCCAAATCCAACTAAACAATGAAAGTCATATTCCCAGTAATTTGTTTATCACCAACTAAATAATGGAATCTATTTTTTTGGAATATATTTTTAATTAAATTTCAATTCTGTTCATCTTCAAATATTTTTCAACGAACCAAATGGGCTGTTAGAACAAACTGATTAGTGTTGATTTTTTTTTTTCCATAAGTTTTTAGAAGTGAAGTAAGAGAGAAGGAGGGATAGAAAAAAAAATTAAGAAATAAAATTGTTCGTGTTACGCAGCCCGTTGACACGTGCATACACGCAGTAAGTGCAATCAATGTAACTGCTTGAGAGAATAGTTTTTATTTTTCATTTTTTGACTGTGGTGAATCCCACAGAAAACTTATATTTACAATAATACAATAATACAATTTCATTATCTCTTCTCTTGCTCCTCTCTCCTACATCCACCACAAAATTTGAAAAAAAAAATCAAAATTAAGGCTACTATAATAAGCACTACATATGTCACGAGTAAGATATTTATGAAAGTAAATAATATGTATCAGCGGCAGTGTGGGAGCAACCTCTCAAAATGAGGAGGGCTCCATGTGTGCAGTAAGCAAAGGTCTAGCCTCTGTGATTCATGTTCAGTTGAGTTACCATGATTTACATCCTTCCAGATGCTCTGTCGGGTCGGGGTGTGGGAACACTTAGGGTTGGGGTTCAACCTTTTGGAAAGAATGAAAGTAAATAATATGTAGTTGTACTTAGCTTGGCTATCAAATACTATTGACCATAGTGTTTAAAGAGTTGGAGTCAATTATCTTCAAGCGAATTGAAACAATATGAAATAATTAGAATTAGATCCGTATTGGCACTTCTGTGGCTCTCCATGAGAGAAGGTCCAGGATCGAACCGCAATGATAGGGTATTGTCTCTTTGAGCTGCATTAGTTAGAGAAAATATAAAACATATATTACCTTGTAATAGAATCAATAACATTAAAAAAAGAAATTAAAATTAGATCTGTATTTCGTATGAAAATCCTATTTATTTATAGCAAGCCATCACAAAAAATTAAGCATTATAAATTATACTCCTTAATCATTAGCTATGGTCAAATATTGTGACAACCCATATATGAGCATTAAATATTGTGATCGAACTCATATTTTGAATTGTCAAATATAACTATTAAATTGATTGTATTTCAACATTTTTGTCATCACTCTACCCAATATTATAGTAAAAAAAAACACCTTTTTTTCTCCCAAAATTATCCATTACTCACATTATTACATTAACTGCAAAATCATTAGCAAAAACATAGTCAAACCAATCATCTCACATCAACATGTGTTCTTTTGATAATCCCACCATGAAGCACTTTTAGAACAAAGCATGCACTATGATATGTTTTGTCTGCAAACAAACAGGCCAGAAAAGTATTATAAAAAGTAATCAAAACATGAACCACAAAAAAAAAAAAAAAAAAAAAAAAAAAAAAAAAAAAAAAAAACTAGTTTAATGAAAAACTACACAACAGGAAAGCACATCACATGCACCTTCAGAGTTGAGGCTTAGCTAAATTGATCAACCAATTTAAAGAAAGTTAATAGCTATATATACTTCTTTAATCATAGTAAGTTAAAATAGGACGATTGAATTAGATTCCTACTAAATACAAACGATTTATGGAATTAACTTATATTAACCAATATCACCTCACTTGCCTTTTGTCTAATATCTAATAAAGTGGAAGCTAGTGTGGGGATATAGATTTTGTGACTGAAATGGGGATTTTGAAAGTGAAGGATGATTAATTATGGTTTGTTTGTGTATAGTCACATGATCCTTATGGGTGGCTACTATTAAGAATTGACAAAATTAAAATTTTATAAGATAATGAAGAGCGACAAGTAACTTTGTGTATGGCTATGTTGATAAATGAACAAAATATGGCTTTGTTGTGCCAATGCTTCAGTGATTGAAAGTTTGTATTTAAAACATTCTTTTAATGACAAACAGGGTAAGAGCTCAAATTATGTAATACAACAAATAAATCTAGAAATTGAGGTCGCAGAATTAGATTAAAATTAGGGTGTGTTTGGTTCGCACATAGGAATCAGAATCGGAATGGGTATCAAATACTTGGTAATGGTAATGGGTTTTGGTGAAAGTATTTAGGGTGTGTTTGGTTCGCACATAGGAATTGGAATCGGAATGGGTATCAAATATTTGGTATTGGTAATGAATTTTGGTGAAAGTATTTAATATGTTTGGTAGTAGGGTGGAATGAGAACGGTTATTAATAGTAGTGCTTGAGAATGAATAAGGGAATGAAACTCTTATTTTATTTGGGTATGGATTTTTCAAGTGATGGGGTATTCGAAACCTACAGTAGTGTTCTAAAAACATGTCAACCAAACAACAACAATCACTTTCATACCCATTCCTATGGGCAAAACCCACCAACCAAACACACCCTTAACATGTTTGGTAGTAGGGTGGAATGAGAATGATTACTAATAGTAGTGCTTGAAAATGAATAAGGGAATGAAACTCTTATTTTATTTGGGTATGAGTTTTTCAATTGATGGGATATTCGAAACCCATAGTAGTGTTCTAAAATCCTATTAACCAAACAACAACAACACTTTGATGCCCATTCCTATGTGCAAAACCCACCAACCAAACACACCCTTAGATTGAAGCTTTGTATATAGAAATATACAGTGATATGTGAGATGAAGCGTATAAATAAAATATGGCTTTGTTGATGAACAGTACACATTTGACTCTTTCCAACCTAGCTATATATAGGTTGCATGAAATACTCAGTTTTTGTTGGGTTGCGTGTGAGATTTTTAGAAACCCATTTTCACGTTAGGGAATAAGTAGTTTTAGCCACCAATTCAAGAATATATATATAATCGGACTTTAGGAATTTTAAATGAATATAGAAATAGAATATATACACACATTGCATATTTGCATGTAAGTGAGGGGATAGGAATGCTAGGTATATTATATTGGAGATAATACTACGGGTAGTTATGGGGATAATCATTATTGCATGGACCATGATCCACACAATTGTGTGGACTATAAATAAAAAGTACATTTTTAATATACTAATGGTACATTATTTATGTACGTAAGGTATATTTTTTGAAAGTACATTTTTAATATACTAAGGGTACATTATTTTATATAATGTATCTTCAATACAAAAATAATGCACCTCCAGTACAAAAATAATGTACTTTTAATATATTAAAATTGTACCTGATATTCATGGTCCATACAATAATTTGCCTTATGGGGAAGTTATGATATTTTCCCAAAAGGTTAAATCTCAATTCGGCCCGATAGAGTATTTAGAAGGGATTAAATCACGGCGACTTAATTGACTCATTAGACATGTCCACTTACACTGTCGCTGTCAAGGTTCAAACCTTGTCTATTCTCCAGCAACAAGGTTCGAACCTTGTCTATTCTCCTAAATATTGTCTATTGAACTAGTAAGCAAAGTACATATAGACAAGTTATGATTTTCATCCAAAATTTAAGATTTTTTTTAATACTATTGACTCTATTACAAGGGTATTTGTTATATACTTTCTCAACTACTGCAGTCCCAAAAAGTTAATATCCCACTACCGAAGTTTAATCCTATAACTTTCCTTCAAAAGGAATTACAGATGTGTATCTGATCATAAAGTGCTTGACCAAAATTTAAGAATTTAAAAAATGCTCGCGGCTGTCCGGCTGACCAATGATCAATATAATGGTGATTGTTGGTTTTAGTATGTTAATTTTGACACTTAAAGCCGTCAGATACTCAGATTTGTCGTTTCGAACACAAACAGTGAAACAGATTTGGGCCAACTATTCGGAATGGGACCGAATATCAAATCACTTGTATATCCTCTTATCATAATAGGTCCGAAAAGGAACTTCAACTAAGCAAGGCCCTAGGCCTTAGCCCAAGGTAGGGAAGGCCGCAAATTATGCTGTGCAAATGTGTTCATCATGCGGTAGATACATAATTTCTATGCTGTAGATTTATAATTTTATTTTTCACTTATTGTTAACGGCGTTTCTTTCTTTGCAATTGCATTATTTCGTCTTTGCAGTACAGATATTATAAATCTACTGATGGGGTACGGACCCAGTTGACTTAGGGCCCGAAGAAGAAAGGAGGCAGGATGAAATAGCACATTGGGCCCATGAGAAAACCAGAAAGGAAAGCCCAAAAGATAGCCAGGAAACAAGCCCAGGAGGCCGGCACACATGGGCGGTCGACGTGAGCAGGGAGTTGGCGCGAGCAGGGAGTCGGCACGAGCAGGGGGTCGACTCGGTAAAAATAACTGTTGGCATTTAAAGAGCTCCTTCAAAGCTCAGTCAAACAGGTCGTTTAGAGGCCCAGTAACAACAGTCCAACGGCCCTTAGGTGTAATGAGGCCACATTAAGACACTTTAATGTACACATTCAGTATTAGCCAAGGTGACCCACTATAAAAGGGGCCATTCAGGGAGTGTAGGGGGGAGCCAAGTCGAGTTGCTCAAAGAGAATACTAGGAAATATACAAGAAGTTATAGCCATTTTGCCCCACAAGTTTATAGCTTTGTTTGAAAGACCAACCACAGTTGTGTTAGACTTTCATGGGCCTAAAAATCCTAAACAACATCTACAGTACATAAATTATGAATTTATAGTATAGAAATTATGAATCTACAATATAAAAATTATGAATTTACAGTATAGATGTTATGAATCTACAATATAAAAATTATGAATCTATTGTATAAAAATTATGAATTTACAGCTTAGAAATTATGGATCTATCCTGTGTTCACCACATGGTCAACACCATTCCACAGTATAAGTATTGAGGGAAGGGCCTTTGGGTAAGCATGGACCATCAATCTAACATGGAATAGCAAGGGATGCAAGACTGTTGTGTTTATGGAACAGGAGTTAATATTCAAAATTAATTGTGATTGTCAAATAAATATTTGATAATCATGACTAAACAAAAACAAGGAAAGATTCAAGTCGAACAAACTTTTTTAAAAACTGATTCGCTACCTTCCAAAAGTGATAGCAGCATTGCAGCGTCAGTACAGTCTTATGATAAAAATCATAAAATGGATCACGGCTTTAAGTTTGAGCACTCAAACAAAAGGTCCGTCAAACTAGAACAAAGATTGAGTACTTCCTACAATTTACGGAAGTATTGGCAGAAATTTCTCGTAGAAAAATAATTTTGATAGAGGAAAAGAGAAAACAAAGATTTTGAGAGTTCAAAATCAGGCCAAAAGGCTCCTCATTCTGGAATTTAGAGAGAGCCTCTACCTCATTCTAAAAGACTTATATATATATAGTGGGACAAATCCACCTACCAAACCAATGTGAGACGTGTGGTTTTACAAAGCCTTACGACCTTCATTTCCAACTCGTTATATATATATATATATATATATATATATATATATATATATATATATATATATATATATATTGATGGGGTGAGGACCCCGGCCCAAGAGGGGCCCACGAGAGAGGAGCCCAAGAGAGAAAAAGCCCAAGATAGAAGACAAGGGTCGGTAAAAAGAAGAAGCCCGATGTGGGCCTGGGCTGAGTCCAGGAGTCGGTCCGGGCCCAAGCAAGGAAGGAGACTCGGCCCAGAAGCAAGTAAGAAGCATTCAAGTCGGTCTAAGAGCCGTTGAAGGAACACTCAATGCGACATTCAAGAGGACTCGGTCAAAAGGGCCGTTAAGAGGCCAAAGAGCCGTTGGTCGACTCGGTAACAGCGACCGAACGGTCTGATAGTGTAAATAGCCTTGAAAGCAATGATTAATGTACTTCAATCCGAATGGAGGGGAGCCTGCTATATAAAGGCCCCCTCCACACTTGTAAGGGGAGAGTCCATGCCCAGAGAGTAAGATACACACACTTTCTAACCATCCGACTACTCCTCTTCGCGTCACTTTTTGAAAGGTGAATCCACCAACCAAAGGTTGTGTTTGACCTCCTTGGGCCCGAAAACTCAAAAACCAACATATATATATATATATATATATATATATATATATATATATATATATATATATATGTCACACATGTGGTTTTACAAAGTCTTACCACCTCCATTTCCAACTCCGTCTTGAGCGTACAATATATCAATTTCTTCGTCTCACAACGAATATATCAATTTCTTCGTGTCACAACAAAAATCCCCCAACAAAACCCTACAAATCTACTTTGACCTAAACCAAACCGGAAATGAACCCCACAAATATTTATACCACAAAATATCATTTCTATCCAACAATCAACTTAAATTTCATCAACTCGATGATCAAGAATATACAAATTTTAAGCAATGTGTATCTGTTTGATGCAAGGAGTGTACTTAGTAAGTTTGGTTTTATTATTATTATTGACACATTCATTTAGATGTTGTGATTTGACTGTACTAATCTTAAAAAGTTGGTTTTATTATTATTATTATTATTGACACATTCATTTAGATGTTGTGATTTGACTGTACTAATCTTAAAAAGTTGTTTCTAAAACCGTTGTGAAGGTAACTCATAAGTTGTGCACAAAGGATCCAATTAAACCTTTTTTTCATATATTTTTACTGAAATTCAAACTCCTACACTACTGTTTTTCATCATACGAATTACTTATGCTAAACCCCGGAGATTCACTGTGTTTTTTACGTTTGGATCAAAACAATGTTTCATTTATTGATCTGATTAGTACAAAAATTTCTACCTTAATTATTCCTATGCAATATATTTACAGACTAAACCACCTGTTGCTGTTGCTGCTGCTGAACCATGGCTAATTCCCTTCTTCTATTGGACTCTCCAAAATCGTCGTCATTGTAAGCATATCCGCCATGGCTGGTGAGGTCCATACCCGCCATTTCATCGTCGTGCGGTATCCTCAGAAGCTCTAATTTGTGCAGTAAAAGAAACAACGGACCCATTGTGATACTCGTCCACCCAACGATCACCACAATCTGGATCGCATGCGCCGCTAATAGCTTCCCTCCGCCGCCGAGGATCAGCCCGTGCGGCCGCCCTGGCTTGCCGGGGTACACCTCGTCCACGTACTTGGATTTAGCGAAGAGGGCGGTGAATATGATCCCCCAGGCGCCGCACCCGCCGTGGAGCTGTGCCGCCTCCAGGGGGTCGTCGTACTGGAGTACCTCGGCTAGTTTGTTGCAGGCGATGAGAACCCACGCCGCCACGAAGCCGCACACGACGGCGGCCCACGGATCCACCACCGAGCAGCCGCTCGTGATCGCGGCGAACCCGCCTAGGAGGCCGTTGCAGACGTCGGTGAGGTTCCAGTGGCCGATCAGGACCTTTTTCCCGAATAGAGTCGTTAGCGCCGCCGTGCAGCCGGAGAGCGTGGTGGTTACCGCTGTCCTCCCGACGGCGCTCCACTGCCCGTAATATGCGCCGCTATTTCCGTAGGCTTTGAAGATGGTTACGAATGAACCGGGGTTAAACCCGTACCAACCGAACCACAACAGAAACGTGCCTAACACCACTAACGACCCGTTATGGCCCTTGATCGCAACCGGTTTTCCGGAATGGTCGAACCGGCCGATCCGGGGGCCTTCAATAACAGCGCCCCATAGACCGGCGACCGCGCCGACCAAATGAACAACCCCTGAACCGGCAAAATCAATAACTCCGGTTCCCAACAGAAGATTCCCATCGCTTCTCGCCGGACTGGCCCACCCGTCCCCGGACCAGAACCAGTGGGCCACAACCGGGTAAACAAACCCGGTCAACAACGACGAGTACAACAGATACGCCGTGAACTGCGTTCTCTCGGCGATTGATCCGCTGGTGATCCCGGCCGCCGCGATGGCGAAGCACCACTGGTAGAGAAAGTAGCCGTAGTCGAACGACTCCGACGGCATGCTCGTGAGGCCGAAGTTCTGGCGGCCGATGAAGCCGTTGGTCGGGCCGCCGAAGGCGAACGCGAAGCCGAAGAGGAAGTAGAAGAGGCCGCCGGCGGCAGCGTCGATCACATTCGTCAGCATTATGTTCATAGTGTTCTTCGCCCTCACCGAGCCGGCGCAAAGCATTGCGAAGCCGAGCTGCATGGCGAATACTAGGTAGGCGGAGAAGAGGAGGAAGGTGGTGTCGACGGCGTGGCCAGTGTCGGCGAATTTGTCTTTCACGCCGTTGAATTGATCGCAAATGTATTGAGCCGCGGCCGTGGCGTTGGCGGCTCCACTGAGAAGTAGGGTTAGATTAACATCGGAGCAAGTAGAAGTGGCCATCGGAAAATCAAGAAATGTGGAGGGTGAGGATGGAAGCTAGTGGTATATATTAGGAGGGGAGAATGAGATCCAGATCGAAAGCTAAAAAAAATGAAACAGACCAGAGATTCCTGGGTTAGTTACAACTCGCCACCACAGATTCTGAACGATTCAAGAATTTAAACAGATTGGAGCTAGTGGAGTAGTGGGTTAAGGCAATGCCCCTATTTTCTCTCCATTCTACTTCAATTATGGCTCTCCATATCATATTATAAAGGTTTGAACCCGGCCAAAACCCAAAAGTCTGGCATCTATCCTCACCTTTAAATCGTAGTGAATGAGTAAATCAAATACTGGAGTTGTTTGATAAATAGCTATTAAAAGTTGATAGCATTAGCTGATTGTAAAAAAATATTTGGTAAATTAGTTATTAACTGATTACATAGAAAATGACTGTCTTAAAAAGTTGATCGAAAAAGATGTTTTGAACCGTCTTTTGAATAATGTTTTAGAGCAATAAACTGTTACAAAAAACTAATTAACTAAACACTCATATTAGTTGTTTAACCAAGTCAAATAAATAATAACTATCAAACAAGCCAAAATTGACTAATAGACTAAGGCCCTGTTTGGTAAAATGGTTGTTAGCTGATAGCTCAATCGTTATATCCTACACCACGGCGCACATAACACTGTGCGCCGCGCGCCTCCCAAAACGACGTCGTTTTGGGGTAGTGTTGGGAGGCACGGTAGGAAGTTGCTGAGATTATGTGTATTTGTTCACAACGTTATGTGTATTGGTTCATACAGTTATGTGTATTTTTTATACAATTATGTACATTCTTTTTATACAATTATGTACATCCGAATCAGAAAATTTGTGTGTATTATGTTAAGAGTTTATGTGTATTATGTTAGATTATGTGTATTATCTTTTAAAAAGAGTATGTATATTTTGTTATATAATTATGTACATTCATGTATAACATTATGTGTATTCTAGTATAACATTATGTACATTCTTGAACAGCGGGTTTTTTTTAAGAAAAAACTACTGCCATTCACTGGGGCGAGAATTTTTTTTTAAAAAAAATAATTAAAACGACGTCGTTTGCATCTGGGCGCATAGTGCAACGCGCACCATCGTGTAGGATATAAATTGCCCTGATAGCTGTTAGCTGATTGTGTTAATTAGAGGGTATAAATAGTTGATAACATTAGCTGATTGTAGAAAGTGTTCGGTAAATTAGCTGTTAGCTGATAGCTGTTTGGTATAATTTCTTTTCTCAAAAAGCTAATTAAAAAAATTGCTTGGAATAACTTTTTGAATTTTAGCCTTTTGGAGTTGCAAAAAGCTAATTAGCCAAACATTTATATTGATATTTTAACTAAATCAAACAATTAATAGTGGTCGAATAAGTCAAAATTGGCCTATAGGCCAATTTTTTACCAAACAGGGTCAATGTCTCCAAATCCAAAGCATTGTCACTAAAACAAACTATCAACTTTGTTTTGAATTAATCAAACTGTATCCTAAATGCATCCTGTCACTATAGCCCTAAAATGCAAAACTTCTGAAGACAAATATAGCCAAGTTGGTCACAATGTTAGACTTAGTAATCACAATGTTACAAATTTGATTCCCGATGAGAACGGGCCTATTAAAGCCCTAGAATGCAAAACTTATGGCGACAACTTCAGCTAAGTTAATCAAGTTGTTGACTTAATAATCACAGAGTTTGAAATTCAACTCCCAAAGGGAACCGCCTATTGCCCAACCGCCATGTCAGTAGTGAATCTTGTAGCATCTTTAAACAAGAGTCAAAATTGTTGAATTGATAACTTGCAACACTTCCATGACAAAAGATGGTTCAAATGCCAAGATTGAGCAATCTCACTGGTCTAACTTATAGTAGCTAATATACAGTGGATTAAGGATTTAACTAGGTGGCATGAAATGCGTTTGGGAGGATATTGATGGCACTGTGAAATTCTTCCAATTGAACAAACTGAATTTGGTCATGCAACCTGTTAGAAAGACCAATTTCCAGATTTGAAGGTTTTATAGAAGCTGGACTTCCTTGAAACGACAAAAAACACTGCAACAAACATTAGAAAATAGATGAATAACAAGAAGAAAAAGAGAGGATTAAGTTCTAATCTTTAAAGTGGGGGTAGTTGTGAATACCAGGAACTCCGGGGATTACAAGATTTGGTTCTTTCAGTACATTGTGAAGTGTCCTCCTCTCATCAACTTTCACCCACTTGGGGTTATTGCCTGGGAAGAATGCCAAGAATCAGATACAAAGTAAACGGGCACAAGCAGCATTTGGTAACCAATCAAAGGATAAATATTTGGCCTTCTCCATGTACTAATGTTTCTAAAACCAAATAGCCTAGGTTCTGGGCCTTGATCGCATTATGGGCAACATAATATTTTTCGACTGAAATGTTCTGAGGTAGGGTGATGAAGGAGAACTTCTCTCTTGGAACATGAGAATTCAGAAATACATACCAAGTGAAGTACTGCAGCTAGTTGATTCTTGAGCAGCATTTATATCCTCATCATCAAAACTTTCCAAATGAGAAGCAGTCGTTCCCTCTAGTAGATAACGAAGAAGTTCTTTCTTGGATAAAGGGACTTCAGAACCAGCCTGACAGATCACATGTATGGCATTAAGAAACAAAAGCAGAAGAACCAGCTTCACAGAGATAAAAGCTTTGAGTTGGAGATAAAAGGAAAACTCGTGACCTTGCCTATCAGACAGGCCCAATATATATAGTCCTTTAAAAAAAAAAACAAAAAAACAAACAAAAAACCAAGCAGCCAACAAAATTTATCAATTATTTGTAGCAAGATTCCAATATGCACACAGCTCATAAATAAAGTAAAAGAAAGCAATAAATCTAAATTCAATTTTACCAAAGGTTTCATTTTTAAGTAAGTTCAGAGAGTAGAACAAAATTCTTGACTAGCTAAAAGAGAAAGAAATTATCCAGCTCTGAAGCTCAATGAAGATTATTGCCACCCACAAAGAGATTTGCTAAATACTATAGTAATATCTGGACAGGTTTTCCTTAGAATGAGATATATGTTTTTTAAAAAAAAAATATTATTCTCAAGTTCTGATAATATTATTTGAAGCACAATGCAGACTGTTCATTTCAGTATTTCAAAACCCATATTTCAAAACCAAAGGTAGAAATAGAACAAGCAATATCATACCTTACAGTACAGCTCAAGAGCATCACGAGTATAAGCATTTCCTTCATCCCATGTCAAAGGAGGACAATCTTCTGAAAACATGTTTCAAGGCTAAGGATTGCAAGAATCTATTAAAGATACATAATAAGGTTCAGTCATATGAAAACGGTTTGCATACCGAACTAATATACACTCAAAAATTAAAATACAGAAACAGAGAATGAAGCAAAAAGGATATCATGTCAAGATGAGCTGAAAACATGTCTGTCTCGCAGAAATCCTCAATGAAGTCGCTAGACATAACCTCTGGATACAGAAGAACAACGGGCCAGTGAAGAATATTATTTTTGTCTAGTCTTGGCTTCTTCAATCCAGTGAGTTCTCGATACATTGCCTTCCCAATCTTCAAGTTTCTATCCTCAAAGGCAGAGATGAGACCCTGCATAGATTCACAAAACAAGCTAAGAGATTCTTGCTTGAGGACTACACTGCTTCCCCCATTCCAAAGAGTGAGAATTGTAGACCTTAGCAGCTGCAATGGCTTTAGAAATTTCAGCTTCACGGCGTTCTTGTTCATACTTGAGAGTATCAATTTGCTTGGCCAGCTTCTTCAAATCATCATTAGAAGAGGATTGCTCAAGCCCCTTTTCACAGTATGATTTTGCTTCATCCAACAAATTTAGTGACACTGATGCTTTGGCTGCTCTGTAAAATGCCTAAACAATGGAATATGCATCAATAATCACGAAGAGCTCCGCAGAGGGGAAAAACAAGTAACAACAATTGACAAACTACCCCGGCAAAATTCCCTCGCCCCTGCCCCTGCCCCTGCCCCACACCCCCGGCCTACCAGACACTGGAGTGATAAATCATGGTAACTCAGTGGTCAATTAGGCGAGAGGACTAGTGTCTGGTGCCCACAAGAAACTACATCGAGTGTAACTCCCACACTACGACTGCCAAAGCTCGATCCTATGGCTTAGGATCGACTAGGAACCAACTGAGTTGCCCGCCAGGATGCAAGAGCCCGATCCTATGGCTCACAATCTATTACCACGAACTAACTAAGCTCGATCCAATGGCTCACAATCTATCCTCAGGAACAAACTAAGCTGCTTGGGCACGAAAATGGACAAACTAATTGTATGGCAAACAGCAGAATATATATATATATTACAACCTTTACGTTAGCTGGGTTAAGTTTGATTGCCTCCTCAGCATCCTGCAGAGCTCGTCTATTATTCCCCAATAGTAGATTAACATGAGCTCGATTGGAATGAAGAATAGATTGATCGGCATCGCTCAAAGCCTTTTGATTGATTGCCCTGGTGTAGCAATCAATCGCATCAGAATAATACTTCTTCCCCTTCTTCACACACTCATTCCCCTTTTCCTGAAAGACAATTAGGGTGTCAAAATGTCCGTTCTTAAACACGGAAAACTATTTTTTTTCCAGGGAAGAAAGATAACCTTAAGTTCGACGGCAGCGGACTCTTTGAGAGCAGCTATGGCATCAAGGTCGGCAGTTTCTGTGTCCGTCTTTGGCTCTGAACCTGCTTCCATCCATAACGCCATAACTCCTGCTGCTTATGCAAGAAAGCGCGCGCGCGCGAGCCGACCACAAAAGCTTTGCTAATACGGAGGAGAAGTTGAAATGGAGCTTCGAGACACAGAGACTGCGAAGACGACAACGAAAATGGGCCGAACTTTCTGGAAGTAAAGTTTGGAAATGGGCTTTTGACTCCAGTTCAATTGTCGTTAAACTTTAGATATGGGCCACTAATTGTACTGTTTTTTTTTTTGTGTTAAAAAGAAAATTCAGTCGTTATTTGTCAACTAAATTTCTTTTTAGTTGATTTATTCAATTAAAAAAGACAATAGATCGCATTCACTTATAGATTAATTAATTGTCTTAATAATTTAAATAAATTTATAAATTCTAAATTGGTCTACCACATCATCGGACCGGACATTGAAACTTGTCACGAGTCATCATAAAACTGGCTTTAAGAACATCCTCAATAAGAGTAGTTTTTTTTTGTGATTTTTGAGGTGCCAATTAGGAGAGAGAAAAAAAAAAGAGAGGAAAAAAGAGGAAAAAGTGGCAAAAAGTTTTTTTTTAAAAAAAAAACAAACAAACAAACAAAGCATGTAATGTGCCCGGCTGGACGACGTATGTGCACAAAACGCGAAACGCACACATCTGTGCCTTTCCTCTGACTTCTCTCTCTCTCTCTCCTACGAGCACACAAAAAAATCAAATGCTTGCAAGAAGACCAAATACATTCTCTCTCCTTCTCTATCCTCCACTTCATCAAAACATCCTCAAAAACTGAGCAACACATCACAATTCTATCATACTGACATGAGAAATTCGTAGCCACTATAAGAATCTTAACTGTCAAAGAATTACAAAGAGGTACCGGTGGCTTGTGGTCCACTGGTATCGAATGGCTCCTTTATGTGGGAGGTCTAGGTTTCGAGCCTTAGTGTAGGCATAGATTGTATGGGTATCCCCCTTCCTTTGTAATAAAAAAAAAAAAAATACAAAGAGGTAAACTAGTTAAAATTGCTCATAGCTGACTAATTTAAATAAAAAAGAGTCAACAGGCATAATCCTCTCTATACTCCTACCTTAATTTTCACTATTAGACTTGTATTCTCATAACAAAAATATAATTTGACATCAGACATGGTTGATTAATTGCTGGCAATAAACTACACATGATATGAGAAAAGCATAGATCTTCCTGGAGTCAACACCACCACCACAATAGGACAGCAATCAAACTGGGCAAATGAAGTGCTAGTGCAAAAGCTATAACTACAGACAAATATTATTTCTTAATCAATAATTTGCTCTTCAATTCAACTGGATGAGCCTAATCTCTGTACAGATATTGCAATCTGTGTACACTTGAAGTGCATAACTAGAGTACAACAGAAACCTAGGTTAAACCTAGAGTGTATATTCCTTCTCTAACCTTTAAAATGGCATGGTGAGTCAGACAAGAAACAAATGCTCCAGACATTTTAGGGCAGAGATGCATTATGCCAGTTTTAGGCCAAATATTAGAAAAGATTCCAAGAATCTACAGGAGCAGGTTCAGGGGAGTATGAATTCAATCCCAGAGAGGGGCAGGTTCAGGAGAGTATGCATTCAATCCCAGAGGCACAGAAACTTCTATAACCCTCGGAACAACTGGATCTTCAAACATCCAATTATCAAAACGTAAGTCCAAAGCACTGGGCAATGAGTTCTCAGCTAACTGACTGTTGGGGTCTGGTGCGAGCAAGAACTTGTCCGCTGATGCTACATGGTGAGGTTCATTGATTTCACAGAATGGAACCTCCCTATTAAAGTTAAGAGATGCAATATCTGGCACATAAGCATTTTGAGGTTGGTTTGCTGGATGGGAAATATTTTGGCTATCTAAAGAAATACGTGCAGCAGATGATTCAAGTTGATCATCAGTATTCTCACAGTTACTGGTCATACGGGGCTCTGAAGATAGCTGACAATCAACTGTAGCTTCATACGGGGCTAGATTGTTAGAGTAGGGCCCTTTTGCCTGGTAGGCCAGTTCAGGTCTGGGATGCATTGGATTCTGAAAATTGTTTACCCCATTTGGATGTTCAAATGCCTGGCTATGTAGAGCTGTGTCCATAGAGTTACTCTCTACATATGGCTGAAACAATGTTTGGGGCTCAGAGGGTACTGAGTTTTCATATACACCATTCACATGCTGGGAGGAGGAACGAATTTCAGATGGATAACAGTCACTGAATGTTCTTCCAAGAGCTGGTTGATAAGGAACTCGAGGTTGAGAAGACATAGGATTAGCATAATTTGGGGATGGAGAGAACACCTGTGACTCTGAAAGCAATGAATCTGCACCATTCACCTGTGGCTGGGAGAAAATTTGAGGTCCAGATGGTAAATAATTCACAGACTCACTTTCCAGGCTTGGCTGCACAGATAGTTGTGGTTGGGAAGACACTGGATTGGATGGAATCCAGCCGAGGTCTATTGGGAAGGACCCCGGATTAGTGTCTGTAGCTGGAGCCATCCAGCTATGCCCATCTCCATACCTTGGACCCAGAGAAAGACTCCTATCAAATGGAGGCCTGTGATGACTATGGGATGAAGTGTTCCCATGTCTAGGAGCTGTTAAAGGTCGTGAAGCTGATCCAGACCTCTTAAATGCTGTGCGAGAATAAATAAGATGGGGGCTAACTGGACAAGTATTTGGTCTTCTATCAGTTGAGATTCCATTTCTATACCCATAGCGAATTTGCTGGGAGACCAAATTGTCTTGAAATTTGCTTCTTGGAATAATGTATCCAGGCAGATGGTTTGGAACACTAAATCCAGGAGGATGGCTTCCTTGTTGCCTTGTAATATTTGGCGTTCCAGGTCTGACCGACACTGAACAGGGGCGAATAGGGAACTGGGTGAAGGCCTGATTCTGTGTTACATTACAGGACACCAGCTGAGGAGGCAATGGAGGCTGGTTCACCAAGGGCAGTGGAACCGAGACCATAGCATCCACACCACTAGGAACTGCTAGTACGACATTGTTTTTCTTAGTGTTTTGTCTCTTGGCTTTCCAAAATGCATCCTTATCAGTGGCATGACAATGGTCCATATTAGAAATGCCATTTCCCCAATACCCACAAGGAGCAAGAGAGTCACAGACATAACAATGGCACTGCAATCAAGAAAAGCAGCAATCAGAAAAGCATAATATATACTTGAAACTAGGATGCAATGAGATAAGTCTTCTAAGGACAAGGAAAAGAGGAACTAGATGCCTGGTCACAGTAGCTGTCATGTGGAGTGGAAGCAAAAGGAAATTTTGCGCAATGATGCCGTGGATGAGGATAATCTCTACAAGCAACCTACAAAGAGGAACAAAAGCAATGAGATAATAATTGTAATGAAGACTTTTTAAACTCAAATTATGAGATAAAGTCGTTACATTAGTATCATAATCAATCCTTTGAGCCAAGTTAGAACTTACTAAAACAAACAAACAAAAACAAAAAAAAAAAAAAAAAAAAAAAAAAAAAAAAACCTATTTCAGCATATCTCAAGTCAGATTGTAATTTGAAAACAACTTGGGTATGATTGAGGAACAGATTATCAAAGTGCTCCAAACCATGAGGGAGAAAAATGAAACTATTTATAATACCCATTCCCAATGACAATGAAAAGAATAAGCAATACATAGGGTAGCTGCCATGAAGAATGAATATTGAATAACACAGTTTCTATTAGTCTCAATGTCAGACCAAGTACTTCAATCTCAAAGTTTTATCATAGGACATAATAATCCACTCCTCCCAAGTCCCAATTATAAATAGAAATAGTTTGCAATGTACCACAGCCACAGGGTCCCAAGGGATATCATCAGTGTGGATTTAACTGAAGGAAGAAACAAGATAAGGTAAGGAAAGAAGAGTATCATTAGTTAGAATATCTGTTCAAAGAAGAGCACCCACTGAACTACAAATTTGGTAATACTTCACATTTGCTTATGCTTGTATAATGCAACACTAGTCCTGAAAGCACAGCCAAGCACGATTCCAGGAACCATAACTGCTAAATCAACAACTTGAGCGATAAAAGAGATTGAGAGAAAATCATGCTGGAACTCATATGATTCAAAATCAGTGAGTGGCAATACTTTACGACACAGCGCCAGGCATAATGACATGACAGACATTTTAATGTGAAATTCATCAAACTATCCAACTAGTCTATAAAAGGTGAATTTTAAGAAATAAATCATGCATATATGTTGTAATTGGTAAATATCTCATCCTCGTACCACAGCGCAAAGTTGAGAAACAAGACAATTATGTCAATAAAAGAATAAAAGAGCAGGAAATTTACAAATTCCTGCCTTTTAAAACACAACTGCAATGGATTTAGCCTTCCTGTCTTCTATATGCCGCTGTCAATGTAGCATCATAAATTCAGCTAGGCCACCATTTCCTACTACCATGTATCATATTTAGCATTACAAAGTATAAACTCAGTTACACTACCATTTCCAACTGCTCTATATGATTCTTTTAGCTATTATTTCTCTTTCTTTTCTAAAAGGGTAAAAAAAAAACTGAAACTTTACCTGACCCTTTTCGCTAACAACTTGTATTTCATCAGAATCATCATCCCGTTCATCATTATTATCTATAGTAACCGGCTTATCTGGATCTCCCTCCAATACCACACAATCACCGTCATCATCGTCCACAGCTTTCGCCGAGTCTTTAGAGACTGTACTCGAGGACTTTACAGTCTGCCTGGAGTTCAAAATAACCTCGCCCACCACGACCACATCATCGGAATCATCGGAAGGTTCCTTGTCGTCGTCGAGAAGTCCCGCTAGCCAGTCATAGTCATCCCCGCCTCCTCCATCAGCGCCGACACCGCTCCTCTCGCCGGTAGCCTCTTCCTCGTCCGAACTTATGTCGTGTATAACTGCTTTAGGACCATCCATCAGAGTACAGGAGCAGGGTTCTTCATGAATTTCGCCGTCAGACCGTTCAAAGCTTTCATTTATTCTCCCGCGCACGTAATCTAGGGCAAAATTGGGTTTCCCGATTGATTGGGAAACTTAATAAACCCTAGCTTTTCAAAACTGGACAGATGAAAATGAGATTAGATTCGTCGTTTTGAAAGGGGAAAGGAAAGGGCTTCGAAATTGCACTCTTGCAGAAATTTTTGATATTTCGTCACCTTGACTAATGACTATGTGGTCTTTTTGTTCGGAGCAAGGTTTGGCTCAATCGCGAGTCTCCACCCGGTGAGTGAACTCATTCGGGCTCGCTGGTACATGGAGTGGTACATGGAGTAGTACATGGAATTTCATTTACAACTTTTACACAAACTAGTATTTTCACCTGTGCGATGCACGAAATGAATTTACTATAATATTTTAAGAATATTTGGAACGATATATTGATGGATTATATGAACCCAGGGGTCCAGATTATACAACCGAATATATGATCGAATTATGACAAGTATAAGATTATATATATAATTATATAAATTATAACATCAAATATTATATAGTGCAATTGAAAAAATGGTTTGGATTCATTATGTTATGTGATGTTATCATTGCTTGAGTTCAACCAAATAATTGTTGAATTAATAGTTAATGTGTAGATGTACGCTGCGGTGCTGTAACTTTAGAGATTTTATATATCATTGTTTAGGATTTTTATAAATTGGGCAAATGTGCTCGTTCTCTAGCAACTTAGTTATAATAATAAATTGCTATCCTAATTCATTTGTATAGAGGATTTTTTTTTTTTTTCTAGATATATAGCAATTTTGTCATTTTGAAAAAAAAAACATAATATCATCGATTGTATTTATACATTATTGAAAACTTCTTTGTAGACGACATTGGTAGTCGCAACACAATATTGTCCATCCTCGTCTAGAGCTAACACCTTCAGGCCATCATGATGGGTGACTCGGGAGAAAGCCATGTACAATTGTCATTGATTAAAGACCAGTTTTTTTAGCAATAACCCAACGTGAGTTAGTGTTTGGCCTTGACTTTTGTTTGGAAATTGTTTACGCTGGAACTTGAAGGACAATCTCGTATCAGAAGGAGTGAGAGACATTCGGGGGATAAGAACTTTGGTTCCTTCATGTGTCCCATTAACTATTCTTGCTTCGACAATGTGATCTACCAATGTTGTGATGATGAGCCGCGTCCCGTTACAAAGGCCAAGAGAGTAGTGACAGAATAATATTGTTGAATAGGAATAGGAATAGGAATTTTAATATTGGTGTATTGTATTACGAATAAGAATTTTAATGTAGAATTGTAGTACTAATATGAAAGTAGGAAATTAAACAATATATTGTATTAGGAATTATATTACACTATTTTACAATATTACGCAAACCTAAGTATTATTGTTTATAACTAATATTTTCACCCGTGTGATGCACGAAATGGAATTGTTGTAATATATTAAGAATATTTAAATTGATATATAATTATTTAAAAGTTAATATCACCAGAGGTCGCTTATCTTTCATGACAATTTCAAATTTAATTCTAGACAATAGTTATTAATTATTACGATTTATTCTATGTTATAATTCTTACATTAATATACTTATTGTACGAATGGGAAAGTAGAAATAAGTATATTTTATTGGGAAGAGAGATTTTTTAGGAATTGGACGGAAAGTTAAAAGTTTAGGATTTTGTTTTTAAATATAGTATAGATTACAATAGGAATTGTATTACACTATTTTATAATTTTAGAATAGAATTTTAACCCAGAATTATTGTACGAATGGAAAAGTAGAAATCAATATATTTTATTGGGAAGAGAGATTTTTTTGGAATTTGGCGGAATTTAAAAGTTCAGGATTTTGTAGAATTATTGTACGAATGGAAAAGTAGAAATCAATATATTTTATTGGGAAGAGAGATTTTTTTGGAATTTGGCGGAATTTAAAAGTTCAGGATTTTGTTTTTATATATAGTATAGATTACAATAGGAATTGTATTACACTATTTTATAATATTAGAATAGAATTTTAACCCATAATTAATGGGAAAGTTGAAATCAATATATTTTATTAGAAGAGAGATTTTTTAGAAATTGGGCGGGAAGTTAAAAGTTCAGGATTTTGTTTTTATATATAATATAGATTATTAACACTTAATTACTTTTAGATATTATTTTTACCACTTATATTATTATTATTATTATATTATGATTATTAGTTTCTTTTCAAGTTTTGTTAGTATATAATGGTCGTGAGCCACACAATAATAATATAACCATAATTAAATATTTTTGTATTTTATTCCGTGAGTCACAATAATAATATAACAATGATTAAATATTCTTCAATTCTAATATTCTTCTAAGATTTCTATTAACATCATTAATTATTCCTTAATTTATCATAATTAAATAATTTGACCAATTATAAAGAGAGATTATTAAATAAAGCACGAGACAATTTTTTAATTACAAAATTTAAAAATTCATTAATGAAAAATAAGGTTCTCATAGTTTTTTCTAAGAAACTATTTAATAAAGCATTTTTTTTTTAGAAATCAATATATTTTATTGAGAAGAGAGATTTTGTAGGAATTGGGCGGGAAGTTAAAATTTCAGGATTTTGTTTTTATATGTAGTATAGATTAGATGTGCAGAGGGAATTGTATTACACTATTTTATAATTTTAGAATAGAATTTTTACCCAGAATTATTGTACGAATGGGAAAGTAGAAAACAATATATTTTATTGGGAAGAGAGATTTTTTAGGAATTGGGCGGAAAGTTAAAATTTCAGGATTTTGTTTTTATATATAATATAGATTAGATGGGCAGAGGGAATTGTATTAGACTATTTTATAATTTTAGAATAGAATTTTTACCCATAATTACTGTACGAATGGGAAAGTAGAAAAAACTATATATTTTATTGGGAAGAGAGATTTTTTAGGAATTGGGCGGAAAGTTAAAATTTCAGGATTTTGTTTTTATATATAGTATAGATTAGATGTGCAGAGGGAATTGTATTACACTATTTTATAATTTTAGAATAGAATTTTTACCCAGAATTATTGTACGAATGGGAAAGTAGAAATCAATATATTTTATTGGGAAGGGAGATTTTGTAGGAATTGGGCGGGAAGTTAAAATTTCAGAATTTTGTTTTTATATATGGTATAGATTAGATGTGTAGAGGGAATTGTATTACACTATTTTATAATTTTAGAATAGAATTTTTACCTAGAACTAGTATTTTCACCCGTACGATGTACGGAATGGAATTGTTGTAATATATTAAGAATATTTAAATCGATATATAATTATTTAAGAGTTAATTTCACCAGAGGTCGCTTATTTTTTCTGATAATTCAAAATTTAATCCTAGACTATAGTTATTAATTATTACGATTTATTCTATATTATAATTCTTACGTTAATATTCTTACTATTATTATTAACACTTAATTACTTTTAGATATTATTTTTATCACTTATATTATTATTATTATTATTATTATTATTATTATTATTATTATTATTAGTTTTGTTTCAAGTTTTGTTAGTATATAATGGTCGTGAGGCACACAATAATAATATAACCATAATTAAATATTCTTGTATTGTAATCCGTGAGTCACAATAATAAGGTAATAATAATTAAGCCCGCATGGGTAGCTCAACTGGTCATAGAAGTGAAACTTTGGAAGAATGACCAGGGATCGAGTCTCATCAGCGGTAGTGTGGGAGCAACCTCTCAAAGTGAAGGGGGTTTCTTGTGCGCAGTGAGCACCGGTCTAGCCTCTGTGGTTCATGCTCTGTAGGGTTGGGGTTCTTCCTTTTGGAAGAATATAACAATAATTAAATATTCTTCTAGGATTTCTATTACCATCATTAATTATTCCCTAATTTACCATAATTAAATAATTTGACCAATTATAAAGAGAGATTATTAAAAAATGCACGGGACAATTTTTTAATTAAAAAATTTAAAAATTCATTAATAAAACATAAGGTTCACATAGTTTATTATTAAAAACTATTTAATAAAGAATTTTCTTTAGAAATTGGTGGGCCAAACCGCCTACGGCAGTTTGCGGTGGATAGATCTCGAAAAAATACGCAATTTCAAAAAAATATTTGTCCAAAATGGACAACCGAGTCAAAAGTTATACCTTGCCGAACTTTTGCCACTTCACATCTTTTACCCAGAATTATTGTACGAATGGGAAAGATCAATATATTTTATTGGGAAGAGAGATTTTCTAGGAATTGGGCGAGAAGTAAAAATTTCAGGATTTTGTTTTTATATATAGTATAGATTATATGTGCAAAGTGAATTGTATTACACTATTTTATAATTTCAGAATAGAATTTTTACCCATAATTATTATACGAATGGGAAAGATTAATATATTTTATTGGGAGGAGAGATTTTTTAGGAATTGGACGGGAAGTTAAAATTTCATGATTTTGTTTTTATATATAGTATAGATTAGATGTGCAAAGGGAATTGTATTACACTATTTTATAATTTTAGAATAGAATTTTTACCCAGAATTATTGTACGAATGGGAAAGTAGAAGTTAATATATTTTATTGGGAAGATAGATTTTTTAGGAATTGGGCGGGAAGTTAAAATTTCATGATTTTGTTTTTATATATAGTATAGATTATATATGCAAAGTGAATTGTATTACACTATTTTATAATTTCATAATAGAATTTTTACCCATAATTATTGTACGAATGGGAAAGTAGAAGTTAATATATTTTATTGGGAAGATAGATTTTTTAGGAATTAGGGGGGAAGTTAAAATTTCATGATTTTGTTTTTATATATAGTATAGATTACTGTACGAATGGGAAAGTAGAAATCAATATATTTTAATGGGAAGAGAAATTTTGTAGGAATTGGGCGGGAAATTAAAATTTCAAGATTTTGTTTTTATATATAGTATAGATTAGATGTGCAGAGGGATTTGTATTACACTATTTTATAATTTTAGAATAGAACTTTTACCCAGAATTATTGTACGATATATTTTATTGGGAAGAGAGATTTTGTAGGAATTGGGCGGGAAGTTAAAATTTCAGGATTTTATTTTTATATATAGTATAGATTAGATATGCAGAGGGAATTGTATTACACTATTTTATAATTTTAGAATAGAATTTTTACCCCAAATTATTGTACGAATGGGAAAGTAGAAGTCAATATATTTTATTGGGAAGAGAGATTTTGTAGGAATTGGGCGGAATGTTAAAATTTCAGGATTTTGTTTTTATATATAGAATAGATTAGATGTGCACAGTGAATTGAATTACACTATTTTATAATTTTAGAATAGAATTTTTACCCAGAATTATTGTACGAATGGGAAAGTAGAAATTAATATATTTTATTGGGAAGAGAGATTTTATAGGAATTGGGCGGGAAGTTAAAATTTCAGGATTTTGTTTTTATATATAGTATAGATTAGATGTGCAGAGCGAATTGTATTACACTATTTTATAATTTTAGAATATAATTTTTACCCAAAATTATTGTACGAATGGGAAAGTAGAAAACAATATATTGTATTGGGAAGAGAGATTTTTTAGGAATTGGGCGGGAAGTTAAATTGGGAAAGTAGAAAACAATATGTTGTATTGGGAAGAGAGATTTTTTAGGAATTGGGCGGGAAGTTAAAATTTCAAGATTTTGTTTTTATATACAGTATAGATTAAGAATTAAGAAACATTGTCTGCATGAGCTTAACTCAATAGTTCAGTGGATAATATTTAGGAGAAAAATTTAAAATTTGAATTTCGATAGCAACAATATGGGAATTCAACCTTTTGAAAGAAGAACTAAAAAACATTAAAAAGAATTGTAACAGGATCAATATTACTATAAAAAAACATTAAACAATAATGTTTTATCAAGTAACTTGTGTGGGTACGAAATAACTTAAAATCGCATAAAATGACATAATAAATGAGTATTTTGTAGTAGGTAGGGATTTAACTGTTTTTGTTTATGAATGTATAAACAACTGTTATTTGCCACCTGATCTTAATAATACCAATGTGGTGTTAATTCCAAAGAAGAAAATCCCTGAGACAGTCTTGGACTTAGGGCCTATAGCGCTTTGTAACGTGATGTACAAAGTTATTGCTATGGTAGTGGCCAATCGTATGAAGGAGGTTCTTGATTGTATTGTATCCTCGTCTCAGAGTGCCTTCGTACCAGACATGTTAATCACGGATAACATAATTGTGGCTGGGGAGGTCGGGCATTTCTTGCGTAGGAAACGACAGGGTATAGAGGGTTGGACAGCCCTTAAGTTGGACATGGTAAAAGCCTATGACCGTATGGAGTGGGGTTTCTTAGATGGTATGATGTTAGCATTGAGGTTCGCCCGTGGGTGGGTTGACCTCGTGTTGCTATGTGTAACCTCCGTACGGTATAATATATTGTTGAATGGTGAGACTACAGGTACTGTTGTCCCTACAAGGGGTATCAAGCAGGGTGATCCATTGTCCCCTTACCTCTTCATTGTTTGCGCTGAAGGTTTGTCCCTTTTGTTACAGCAGGTAGAGGCACGCGGGGACATACATGGTGTGCGAGTTGCCCGGGGTGCCCCTTATGTATCCCACCTCTTCTTTACAGATGACAACTTGATGTTTTTCAAGGCGAACGAGGTAAAGAAATGTTTATAGTCATATTGTGCAGCTTCAGGTCATCTGATAAATTTTAATAAATCGAGTATTATGTTCAGTGCGAATGCTAGGCCATTGGTATCTCGGACAACTGGTTTAGCTTCTGTCCTTGGTGTGTGGAAAACTATCCCACCTTTGTGTATCTCAGGTTTGATTTAATATATTAAGCCATTGATTTTTTTTTTTTAAAAATGAATCTTCACCCCCAAAAAAAAACAAAAAAAAAAAACAAAAAGCGATAACTAAAATGAATAAAACGGTGTAATGCATAAGCTACTCGCACTTTATTTTATGTCATCTTATAGCTGTAGTAGTACACAATAGTGCACACAGATAAAATACGAAATTCACACATTTATATATGTACAAGAATCTATTATATAGTGCACACAGATAAAATACGAAGTGCACACGTATGGAATTACAAATATACAATCTTACCAAAAGTACAATCACACAAAAAATATACCTCTCATAAAATTACGCATAACATCCACAAATAATAATATTAGAATTCTAAATGCGTACAAAAATAATATTTCACTCGTCCGTAAATATATATGTAAATAAACATAAACATAAACAATCCAAATAGTTTTTTTTTTTTTTTTGCTAAAATGCACTCGCTACTATTCTTATTCTGATTTTCATTCGAAAGAACGTTAAAATCTACTACTCAGTACATTTCAACTTTCAAGGAATAAAACCTCGCAGGTGCAAGATAGCAGTATCGACTATCGTCCCCTCAGCAGTCAGCATACACCTGCTGTTACCAAATTATCGCAGGAGGGCAATCGCTTGGCATTGAGGAACGATGCAGGCCGTAACGAGGCGATTAGGGCACCAATATCTCAAACCTTCACATTCAGTTTCAGCTTTCAAGTCTTTCGATCTCCTCTCCGATCACTGTACCCGCTCTCTCTCTCTCTCTCTCTCTCCGTTTTTTAGGGCTAAACAGATACATATAAATTTGCAGTACTGTTTATACATGCGTTTTTTTTTTTAAAAAAAAAAAAAAAATTATAATTATTGGTTTTCATTGTTTGATATGCGAGTTTTTGATTCCAGATGGAATTGATACCCCGCGATATGCATCTACGCTCACAGCCTCTAAAGGTGTTGGGCATCTGGTTCGGAAGGGAACTGGCGGTAGATCGTCTGTTAGGTGATGCGTTATCTCGAACCTCATTTATGCTTATCGTAATTTATATAATTTCGTTTTTGATGTTCTGTTACGGTTTGATACTTTGATCCAATTTTCTATTAACTCGGCTCTGTTTACTTTAATGTACTACTCCATACGTTTCTAAATTCTAGAATCTGTACTTCATTATTATTATTATTCTTGTTTTTTTTTTTTTTTTTCCCACTTGTAGTAATTGTTTTTATGTTTATCTTAGTTATCTTAGTTATGTTAACAAGAGTTAATTCCGTCTTGATTATTTACATTTACCAATTTTTATCCCGACTTTCAACTTTCAATTGGAACATAAATGGTACCTTCAACAATTTTCATCATCGACTTCCAATATGATTATAAATGGTCCCTTGACTATTTATTTTGTTTCAAAATTGGTCCTCCTGTTAAGTACCCATTAAGTAAACATGGTAGTAATGTAAAAATTAGCTAGTAGAATTGCCTCTCCAAATTTGCATATTTAAAGGTGATGAAACAAATAATATAATCGTCTCAAATTTGTTGTAGAGCGTTATCAATAGTCTTGTTCAAATTGGCTTATGCATCAACCTATTCTTCAAATTCCCACTAATGATGAACCCAATTTGCCCCATCTCAACAAGTCAATTTTTACATTCTTACCCTTAAATTTAACGCTTACTAAACGAATATTTAACCGAAGAACCAAATATGGAACAAAATCAATAGTCAAGGGACCATTTATGGTCAAATTGAAAGTCGATGATGAAAATTGGTAAAAGTCAATAGTCAAGGGACCATTTATGGTCCAATTGAAAGTCGGGAATAAAAATTGGTAAATGCCAATAGTCAAGGGACCATTTTTGGAATTAACTATGTTAACAATTATTGAAACTGATACAATCACCTCAAAATACCATTACTCCGATGTGCTAATGGAGGTCAATGTCCTGTCTCTGGCAGTGGAATTGTTGCTACCGTTTTTGGTGCTACTGGGTTTCTTGGGCGGTATCTTGTGCAGCAGCTTGGTATGCTTCCTATTGATTTTTGTATCATTGTATGAATGTGCCATCTCTAAATTGATGGATAAGATTTCAATGCTTAAGGTAAATGCTAAATATTTATTGAACTTTTTGTCCCAGCTAAAATGGGTTCTCAAGTTTTGGTACCTTTCCGAGGATCTGAGGACTGTCATCGTCATCTCAAGTTAATGGGCGATTTGGGTCAGGTAGATTGGCTTGAATTCTACAATTTGATACCTTATGTGTTCTAGTGGATAGACTTATTGTACCTCCCCATTTAATTGATTATCTTGATTTCTATGTTAGAATTATTATACCTCGCCATTCAATGGACTATTGTTATCTGTATGTTATCTTATGCAGATTGTTCCAATGAAGTACAACCCTAGAGATGAGAGTTCAGTTAAAGCAGTGGTGGCAAAGGCTAATGTTGTAATCAATCTTATTGGTATGTCTTATATGATTGACTGTTGACAGTATATGAGTCTATGCATGATATAACTGCTTTTCTCATTAAAGAGATTGTTAACAGGGAGGGAATATGAGACAAGGAATTATAGCTTTGAGGAAGTGAACCACTATATGGCTGAACAGCTTGCAGCAGTAGGCTCCTGCACTGATTTTGGTTTTTTCTTAACTCTGTTAATTCAATTCATTTCCTCAGTAATACTTTGTACCCAGCATTGAAAATATTCAAATTGAGATTTATAATGCTTGAGGAGTATAGTTGTGCGAAACAGCATTTCATCCTGATCATTAAATTAATTGGCCTTTGGGTAATGAAAAAGTGTGCTTATACAATCAAGTTTTCTATACAGAAGGTCACATGTGACGGTGGATTCACTTACCTCTTATAGTTCTTCTTATAAGTGATAATAATTTGACTACACATTTTACCATTCTCCTGTTAAGTTGCTCATTCTTCTTCTTTTGTATGATAAGCAACTTACTTTTCAGTTCCTTTGTCATTTTTTATCTTCACTGAGTAGTGAGTTGTTCTACCCTTGTTTTTGCAGATTTCAAAAGAACACGGTGGAATCATGCGATTTATACAGGTTTCGTGTTTGGGGGCATCTCCAACATCTCCCTCCAGAATGCGCAGAGCAAAAGCTACAGCTGAAGAGGCTGTTTTAAGAGAAATTCCAGAGGTAAAAAAAACACATTCATGTGTAGATTCTCCTACTCATGATAATGCTGCACTTTAGCTATCTTTAAATTTGTCCCTTGTTTGCAGCTTCAATTCTTATTGAGAAAATTGTATGGAAGGATGTTATTCTCCATTGCAAGACTAACATTGATACATTAATAATGTGAACTGCAGTTTGCCCATTATTGATCATAAAAGTGTTTCCATATTCCTGAAACAAAGTTATTGACTTGCAAATCCTCAGGCAACAATATTGAAACCTGCTGTGATGATTGGTACTGAGGATAGAATTTTGAACCCATGGGCACAATTTGCAAAAAATTATGGCTTCCTGCCACTTATTGGAGGTGGTACTACAAAGTACGTATCTGACAGTATTTTTTTTTTTTATTGCTTTGGCCCACAATCATTCTGATCCTTTAATAGTCATGGTGCTAAAACTGCATTTTGGCAGGATTCAACCAGTATATGTTACTGATGTTGCCTCTGCAATTATTGCTTCATTGAAAGACGACGGTACCAGCATGGGAAAAGTTTATGAACTTGGTGGACCAGAGATTTTCACAGTGCACCAATTGGTCAATTCCCAATTGCTCTTCTAAAAAAATTTAAATTTCAATATATTTTCATCTCCTTTTATTTTGCTCATTAATATGTAAGGCACCAGTTTTAGGAAACTAATGTTACTGTAGGCTGAGCTTATGTACGACGTGATCCGTGAATGGCCTCGCTATGTGAAGGTTCCTTTCCCAATTGCTAAGGTGAGTATAGTTGCTAAAATGTACCCTATTTAAGCTATGCAAAGTTGCATCATATTTTGGTGGCCTTAATCAGTTCATAAAACGTGTCTTGTGACTTTTATGCCTTTATATGTTAGGCTGTTAGCAACCTATGACAAGTCCTTTTGGTAAAAGCTGTAACTTTGTGATGGAAGATAGTATTTGCAGCTACGGATATCTGTTATGATATATAAGGCCATTGAGCTTGCTTATAAAACTTACAATGAAAGTTGTTCATCTGTCAATGCAGCTGAAGTTGAATAGTTATACTCATTGACACATGGTTAAATGTTTCCTTTTGTTGGTTCAGGCAATCGCAACACCTCGAGAGCTACTGCTCAAGAAAGTTCCGTTTCCACTGCCAACTCCATCAATATTTAATTTGGATGTGATTGAGGCCCTTACCACTGATACACTTGTGTCAGAAAATGGTATGTCATCATATCCATGTTATTTCATACATAAATTTGTATCCTGTAACGTTATGATGTTCAAATCTACAACTTCCATCTCATGCATTTTAACTATAATTGTTTCACAGCTTTAACATTTGAAGATCTTGGAATTGTCCCACACAAACTGAAGGGATATCCAGTTGAGTATCTTATCCAATACCGTAAAGGTGGACCACAATATGGCTCTACAGTTAGTGAAAAAATATCTCCCGATTCTTATCCATGAGGTTGTTTGGATATTCAGTTTGAACACAATTGTCACTGTGAGAACAGGTATTTGTTGCCATGATTGGTTCAGCATATGATATAAATTCTTTTCCAGAACAACATTTTGAATCAGTTGACTAACTGTTTAAGAGCCTTATTTTCCCCTGAAACAAACCAGGGAATAATAAAGAGTAGTTTTCTTTTTCAGCAATCCTTATGACTGTATATTGTTGAGAAAATTTCTGTTATTCTGGAAAAGACAGGTGGTTTTATTGGTTGGTTTTCAAACCAAAATTAAGGACACATTCAGAGGATCAGATATGTTATGTTCCCCATCTCTTTTATTTCTTCGGCTGCCTATTCTTTGATTTACAGAAAAATCTGCAGTTGCTACAGTACGCACTGGGTGAAGCTTGCCTTACCCATGAATTATTTCAAAAGAGAAGCCGATATATAATAATATTTGCTATTTTCTGAAAAAAAAAATCCAATTAATATGGAAGTGTTCTATTGAAGGATTTATTTTATAAATTTTTTGATATGAAGTAAATGCTAAAGTTTGTACTCAACGAACATAGGGTAAGTCGATTGTGTATGCACACATTTCTATAGTACCATAATCAAATGTTAGTATTGAATATGGCAATATTGTTATTGTTATTGTGAAAGAAACAGTTTTTCATGATAGAGAGAAGTCTTGAAAATAAAACTTAGGGCACATTAGGACCAACTACGTACACGCCTGTTAAAAAAGGTAGAATTATTTTCGATTTCAATTATGAATTGTCCCTCTAAATCTTTTACATCAACATTCAATTTGCCATGTGTTACATGCGACACGTGTGCAACAAAGCATGCAGTTCCAACTTTATCATTATTTTTTTTTGGATAAAAGGTCAAATAGACTCTTGAATTTTAGCTTAAAAGTCAATTAGGTCTCTAAACTTTTTAAAGGTGCAATTACACCCATCAACAATTAATTTAGGTGCAATGAAGCCCAAAAACAAGTTAATGACCTGCTATCACAGGTCATTAGGGTTCAGGTCACCTTCCGGCGAATTTTCCGACAAAAAAAAAAAAAGTGACCAGCAATCGACCTAGATTTGCTGAAAATTTCGCCGGTCACTTCTTTTGTCGAAAATTTTGTCGGTCACTTTTTTTTTTTTTTTTTTTTTTTTTTTGCAGAAAAATTCACCGGAAAGTGGTCTGAACACTAATGACCTGTGATAGCAGGTCATTAATTTGTTTTTGGGCTTCATTGCACTTAAATGAATTGTTGATGGGTGTAATTGCATCTTTAAAAAGTTTAGGGGCCTAATTGACTTTTAAGCTAAAGTTCGAGAGCTTATTTGACCCTTTTCTATTTTTTTTTTTTTTTTTTTTAAAAGTTTTGACAAAATGCAAATATAAATATATATTTGCTTGGAAAATACTAAATAGGCACTATCTTATTTGTGGTAGAATGTCGCATCACAAACTTATATACAATAACTATCTAAACATACACTTGCTCTACGCATTTATCGCATCAAGGAGTGCAGAAGTGTGTATCATGGTCTAAATATCTCTGTGTTACCTCATCTCTATCATAATGCTCTAAGTACAATTGACGAGACTTCATCTCTATCGTAATGCTCTAAGTACAATTAACGAGACTTTCATGATTAATTGATATAGAAACCCTCAAAATTAGAAGAGATACCGTTAAAAGCGGGGGCCACCCTTTTAACCCAATCCGAAGTTTTTATTAGAAATCAGTGTAAATAATAAGAATAAGGTTCAAATTGGCCATTGAACGTAACCTGAAAATGCAATTAGGTCATTGTACGAAAAAAAGATGTAATTAGACCACTGAACATTCAAAAACGTGCAATTAGGCTACTGAACATTCCAAATGTATGCAATTTCACCGGATAGTAGGTTACTATCAATTTTAGCAGGTTACCTGCTTACGTGGCGGCTGAGTTGGCATTTTTAATAATTTTTAAATAATTTGTAATAACTTTTAATAATAAATTTTTTAAAAAATTAAATTTGTTTTAAATAATTTTTTTAAAAATATTTATTATTAAACTTTATTAAAAATTATTAAAAATGTCAACTCAGCTGCCACGTAAGTAGGTAACCTGCTAAAATTGATGGTAACCTGCTATCTGGTGAAATTGCATACATTTGGAGTGTTCAGTGGCCTAATTGCACTTTTTTTTCGTTCAGTGACCTAATTGCATTTTCAGGTTACGTTCAGTGGTCAATTTGAACCTTATTCCTAAATAATAATACTTGTTACATTATCTCTTTCTTAGTATCAGGCTGGAAACTAACAGGCCAGGCAAGCCATAAATGTGTTGGTTTAAGATTCTATCTTGCTCCAAGGGTCACTCCACTTGCTCAAAACTCATTGTTCGTTCACCAAACAATAAAGCCAAAAATGTCTCACTCAGGTTTCAAATTCTATCTTGCTCCAAGGGTCACGTACTATACGCCAAGGTTTCTATCTTGCCTAGAAAGCCTACACATCACAACTCAATATCTTCTCATCCAACTTTGATTTACATAAAAATTCATAAAAATTCACAATCACTATTTAAAAGTGCATTTTAGATGAAGCTTGCCTTGTGATCTTAGCTAGCAAATGACCACAATAAGATAAATTATCATAGATTGTCATAACCGATGTACTCATACTAAGAAGATTAATAAACAGTACAGTACAACTTGTACAAGAAGTACCAAGGATCTTGTGGTCCAATGGTATCCGGTTGCTCCCCTCCCTAAATGGGAAGTGATAGGTTTGAGCCTCAATGGAGGTGATTAGTAGTTTGGGTGTCCCCTTCCCTTGTAATAATAATAATAATAATAATAATAATAATAATAATAAAAATTTGTACAAGAAGTCGAACTTGATGTCTCATATCTAACTAAGCTCATATAACTAGTGTTCTTTTAATAAATATTGTGCGAATATTTATCAATATTCTATTGTAAGGTAGTCCATGTATAATAGATTCTAATATAGTAATAACTCATATTGTGATAGGTGATTAAGATAATAACGATATTAATAAGTAAATGTTATAATATAATATTCTGCCAAACACCTTGTGCTCAGATGACATGTAGTGACATCTCTAATGTACACTGGAAACTCTTTGTGCTTCATTAGGTTTGAAAAAGTATATTTGGACATTATTTTATTTAAAAAGAGTTAATAATTTAATTTAAATAATTAATATTGATTTTAATGTGAAGTATCTTGCATCATTTATATACGCAAAGCACTTTAGTGTATGATATATATAATAGTATCCGATACGATTAGTATTGATGTGTACATTATAAAATTTTCATGATTTTTCTGACTCCGGCCACCTCGGCTCAAAACCCCTAGCACACTGCACATACGTTACTAGCATTCCAAGGTTCTTCTTCCTTGCATGCGCCTTATACTCTGATCTATCGTTCCATCTTTCGATCGATCTCTATCTCGATCTCATTGTCGTTCTGACACTGTTTTCTCGTTTCGTATGTACATTATGAGGCGTTACGTTTCGCATGATTGAGGATTGCGAGGGTTTCTTGTTCGATTTGAATGTTTGATCTATCGGGGCTAATCTAATGATCATCAGACGCCGTTCGCCGACGCTGCTTATTTCCGATGAACGAGTCGACAAGGCGGTCGGCAGAAATCTGAACTCCCGCCTGTTTACCCTAGCGCTACTGTCGGCGTTCTTCTTCGTTTTCTTTTTGTGCGAGTGGAGCAATCACAATCGCGTAACTGAATCGGAATCGGATGGTTTAGCTTCCGTTTCTCCTGAGATCAGATCGCTGAACTCTCCGGCGGGGATTCAGGTGGGCGGTTTTGGATTGAGAAAGGTTAATCCTGGGAGTAATTTAGATTCTGCACGGAAATTTCCTTTTATGAGGGCGTTGACGACGTTGCAGAACAAGAGCGATCCGTGCGGCGGCCGGTATGTTTATGTGCATAATCTTCCCCCGAGATTCAATGAGGATATGCTGAAGGAGTGCCAGAAGCTTAGCCCCTGGACGGATATGTGTAAGTTCATGGCGAATGGCGGGCTGGGACCGCCATTGGAGAATGCCGGAGGAGTTTTATCCGAGACGGGATGGTACGCCACGGATCAGTTTGCTCTGGAAGTGATCTTCAGGAACCGGATGAAACAGTACCAGTGTTTAACCAACGATTCTTCTCTCGCGGCCGCCATTTTCGTGCCTTTCTTTGCCGGGCTTGAAGTTTCCAGGCATCTATGGGGGTACTACATACATCCTGTAACGTTTTCTTATTTAAGTTATTAATATTCAAAAGTAGGTAGGTTTGAATATATATTGGCTTATTTGATCACTGTTTGTTGTTTGACTTGGTTAAACAATCAATTTGAGTGATTGATTAATTAGCTTTTTGCAATAAAATAGTGCTCCAAAATGCTAAAATTCAAAAAGTTACTCAAAGTATTTCGATCAGCTTTTTGAGAAAGTTATTTATATATAATCAGCTAACAGTTAATTTATCAAACACTTACAGGTATAACATATCTGTTAGAGATGCGGCTGCTCTTGATCTGGTGAAGTGGTTGGAGAAGACGCCGGAGTGGAGGATAATGGGAGGAAAGGATCATTTCCTGGTCGCCGGGAGGATAACGTGGGATTTCCGGCGGCTGACTGATCAGGAATCAGACTGGGGGAACAAGCTTCTGTTCTTGCCGGCTGCTAAGAACATGACGACTCTCGTGGTGGAATCCAGCCCCTGGAATTCAAATGATTTCGGGATACCTTATCCCACATACTTCCATCCCTCCAAAGATTCCGAGGTGTTTTCCTGGCAAAACAGGATGAGGAAGACGAAGAGAAAATGGCTGTTTTCTTTCGCTGGTGCTCCTCGTCCTGGAAACCCGAGATCAATCCGGGGTCACATAATTGAACAGTGCAGGAATTCCAAGGTTTGCAGGCTGTTCAAGTGCGATTATGGGGAGAGCAGCTGCCATTCTCCCAGCAACATAATGCAGATGTTTGAGGAATCGGTGTTCTGTCTCCAACCACAGGGGGATTCCTACACGAGAAGATCCGCGTTTGATGCAATGTTAGCGGGCTGCATACCCGTGTTCTTCCACCCGGGCTCTGCTTACATACAGTACACCTGGTATCTCCCCAGAAACCATTCATCATTCTCGGTGTTCATCCCCGAGGCCGATATCCGGAGGGGGAATGTGAGTATAGAGGGGAGGCTCAGCCAGGTTTCCCCCGAGCAGGTGGAGGGGATGAGGGAGGCTGTTATAGCCATGATCCCGCGGCTCATCTACTCCGACCCCCGGGGGGACAGACTCGAGTTGTTGTCTGTTAAGGATGCATTTGATGTAGCAGTGCAGGGTGTGATTGATAAGGTGACAAAGTTGAGAATGGACATTGTTGCAGGGCACAAAGATGAGGATTTTATTGAGGAATTGAGCTGGAAATATGCAATTCTGGAAGAAGGGGAAGCATGGCATTGGAGCTCATGAATGGGATCCATTGTTCTCACAATCAAAAGATGACAATTTTGATAGCAAATGATCTAGAAAGAACAAGTTTAGGGTCTGGTTTATCAGTTTATGGACTGCAAATTCATGTGCATTATGGCATGGGCCTCGGTGAACCCTTTCTCCCTTTATCTGGATGTGAATGAGTCGAATTACTTATCCGTCGGTCTATTAGTGAACAATCTCGATCTCAATTTTATGTATGTTTGCAATCGGATAGCTGATGATGTTGGGTTGAGGCTTTAATTTCCTGTAAATCAAAGATGTCTGATAATGCTTGTTCCACTGATATATATGATCTTTGTTTCATTTTTTTCTAGTTAATAAGTTAGAGGTGTAATGTAACACGTACTGTCTTTTCATCATCAGATTCTCTTTTCATGCCTTCAGTTTTTGTTGGATAGTGAAAGATCAGATGCTAAAATTATCATGAGAAAAAGTTATTTGTACTCAAAAACTTTTACATCAATAGCTCTTCCTTGTTGACTTATCTTTTGTATACATTTACTGTATATAACCACACATAATATATATATACAGGGACAAATATTGACTGTACTTGGAGTATAACTCACTCCATCTAACAGTTAACACTCAATCTAACAAAAGACTCAACAACAGTAGACATGCTCAACCAATCATCATAATGTGAGAAACTCACTCCATCTAATGCAAGACTCAACAACACTAGACATGCATGCTCAATCATAAGTATTCATAGGAGGACAATTTTTTGCGCGGATTAGATAGCTAATCATTGTAATGTGAGAATTCACTCCATCCAGCGAAAGACGCTAATCATTATAATGTGAGACTTCACTCCATCCAACGAAAGACGCTAATTATTGTAATGTGAGAATTCACTCCATCCAATGGAAGACCCAACAACACTAAACATGCTCAATTAGGTATATTCGTAGGGAGACAAACTTTTGTGCAGATTACATGACAATAAATAATCATAATCCTCTCATTTTCAATGTTGGGGTTGCTTGACATATATATTTTTTAGTCTTTTACTTTAGTTTGTTCTTATCCTTCCTTTATATCAAATAAAAAAAAAGTTACATATGCCAATCAGTACCATAGAAATTTTGTAAAAACCTACACACACACACATATATATATAGATATATAATTAATTAATTAACTTGGTCAGGAAATTTTTTAAAAAGAATAACAAAATAAGAAAGATTTTAGATAATGGACAAAAGAAGAAAAAACTACAATGGGATTATCATTTTCTACCGAGGAAATGGTAATTCCAATGTAGTTTTCTCTATCCACCAACTACACTCTTAATACATGGATGCAAAATACAGCCTGCAGAACACTTAGTTGGTCTATAAGGATGAAATTTGAGAAGAATGACTGGGATCGGGTCTCGCACAGTTATATATATATATATATATATATATATATATATATATATAGGCAAGTTAAGGTGCGACAGTGTCTTACGGTGCGGCAACACCAATAGTTCAACAAATATGTACCATCAACGTTAGGAAAATACACCACAAAAACAGAGTAAACAGAGCCCCGCATCACCAAACACACACCATTAGGTGTGAGTAAAAACACCATACATTGTTCGAAAATACACCATTGGGGGGTGAGTTATATGGTGTATTTTTTTGAATCTGTTGTGTATTTTGTGATGTTTTATTGCATTTCACTGTGGTGTGTTTTTCTTACACTGTTGGTGCATATTGTTAACACTGTTGGTGTATTCTGGAATTCCGCCGCACCGCCGCACGGGAAGACCCTGCCGCGTTGAACTTTATTCAATATATATATATATATATATATATATATATATATATATATATATATATATATATATATATATATATATATATATAATTGACTAACATCACATACTAATTAGGTTAAGACACACTATCAATCTGGAACAAAAAATATTTAATAAAATTTGGGACAAGTAACATTATATTACCCTAAAGTTACTATAAGCAAAGTATTAGGTTTAGCCCTGAACCTGGAAGGTCAGGGAGGGAGCCAGCCATGGCGTGACTGAAATAAATGCTGAAATGTAAGGGAATGAAGGGCAGCAGACAGAACACAAGCCGCACGTGCAGTGTGGCTCATGCACATAAATGCATAATTTCTTGTTTTTCGAAGCTGAAATATAATGAAGCAAACAGTTTTGAGGATTTTTATTTTTTTATTTTTTTTTGAAAATGGATTCCAATTAACGGCTATATATGTTTTGAAAGCAGGAAGACTCTTCTCTGCATGCTGTATAATAAACGCGGCGAAAACATCCCGTGAAACCTCGGACACCATGGCAGCTCCTCTGCAGATGAAGAAAGAGGAACAACAACAACAACAAAAGCATTCCCAGAAACTCGTGATGAAGAGCTCTTGGATTTCACGAGTTTCTTCTTTCCCCCCACCTTCTGTTTTGAATTCCCAGAAACGCCTTCAAATACCCACAATCATGCTTGCTTCCTCGTCTCAAACAACCTTAGCCCCACAATTCTTCTTCTTTAGCTGCTTCCATGGATTCCCAAACCCGAACCAGATTCCTTTTAGCCCTTCTTTTTCTCTGCTTTGTTCCCCTCAGGTCTCAGGATTTACAGACCTACATTGTTCAGCTCCACCCGAACGGAATTTCAAGAACTCCGTTCGGGTCCCGGGCTCACTGGCACCTTTCGGTTCTTGACGGAGCCGTTTCTTCGTCGGAAGATTCCCCCGCCGCCGCTTCTCGTCTCTTGTACTCTTACGGTTCCGCCATGGAAGGCTTCTCTGCTCGGCTTTCTGAAGCTGAGATTGAGGCGTTGAGGAATTCCGTTGATGTAATATCGATAAAACCGGATAGAAGGATTGAGGTTCAGACTACTTATTCTTACAAGTTTCTGGGATTGAGTGTTACGGAGGGGGCTTGGGTTAAGTCTAGGTTTGGGTGTGGGACGATAATTGGGTTATTGGATACCGGCGTTTGGCCGGAGAGTCCGAGCTTTGACGATGCCGGAATGCCGCCGGCGCCGGGGAAATGGAAGGGAGTGTGCCAGGAAGGGCAGGGGTTTAACTCGTCGAGTTGTAACAGGAAACTGATCGGCGCCAGGTTCTTCAGCAAGGGCCACGTGGCGGCTTCCCCGGATTATTCGCCGCATTTAGTGGAGGAGTACATTTCGCCGCGGGACTCCCACGGCCACGGCACGCACACGGCGTCCACCGCCGCCGGCTCGCCGGTATCCACGGCGAGCGTGCTGGGAAACGCGGCGGGAGAAGCGCGTGGAATGGCCCCCAGCGCCCACGTCGCCATTTACAAAGTGTGCTGGTACAACGGCTGTTACAGCTCCGACATTCTCGCCGCGATGGACGCCGCGATCGTCGACGGAGTCGACGTCCTCTCCCTCTCCCTCGGCGGCTTCCCCGTCCCCATCTTCGAAGACACCATCGCCATCGGCAGCTTCCGCGCGACGGAGCACGGCATCGCCGTCGTGGCCGCCGCCGGCAACAACGGCCCCCTTGCAAGCTCAGTTTCCAACGAATCTCCATGGATTAACACCGTCGGCGCCAGCACCCTCAACAGGCGATTCCCAGGAATCGTTCATCTCGGGAATGGCAAATTCCTCTACGGGGAATCACTGTTTCCAGGAAAGGCAATTCCAGGATCACAGAAAAAATTCGATCTTGTTTATGTAACGGGTAATACTACACATACTCATACTTATACTATTATTATTTTGATGTGGAGGTTTGACTCTGATATCAAATTGAAACATATGTTTCATCTAGAAGTCTAAATTAATAGTTGGATTGAACATTTATGCTAAAAGCCTAGAGTTTTACTTTCTTGGAGTACACTTATGAGGTTTCTTATGTAACAGGGAATAATAGTGGGAGTGAGTTCTGTCTGAGAGGTTCTCTCCCGAAAACCTTAGTCCGAGGAAAAATGGTGGTTTGTGACAGAGGGATCAATGGGAGAGCAGAGAAAGGTGAAATTGTTAAAGAAGCTGGTGGGGTTGCAATGATCTTAGCCAATACAGCTTTGAACCTGGAAGAGGATTCAGTAGATGTGCATTTGTTGCCAGCAACATTGATCGGTTTCGACGAATCCATAACCCTTAAAAGCTACATAAATTCCACCAGAAAGCCGAGAGCTAGGATCATATTTGCAGGAACAAGAGTTGGGAAATCCAGGGCACCAGCAGTGGCACAGTTTTCATCCAGGGGGCCAAGTTTCACTGATCCTGCAGTTCTCAAGCCTGATGTGATTGCCCCAGGGGTGAATATCATTGCAGCCTGGCCTCAAAACTTAGGCCCTAGTGGCCTTCCGGAGGATCCCAGAAGGGTAAACTTCACAGTCATGTCAGGTCAGCTACTATAAATCATTGTTCTTTTTTTTTTTTTTTCAGAAAGAAACTCACAGTCACTATTTGAGGGGTGTAGACTGTGTATATCCTGTTTTATAACCCTAATCAACAAAGGACCATAAGGAAGGTAAATCAGCATAGTTTGCTTAATACCAATAGGTTGTTCACATTGGAGTTGAACTTGTAACCTTGTGGTTACCCAGTTAACAGCCCTTACAAATCTCGTGTGTCCTATTTATCATTATTTTATTTTTTTGGTTGGTGAGTGAAACTTGCAACCACGGCTTAAAGTATGCATTAAATAAATCCTGACTTGACCCTGGTTAGTAAATGTTCACAAAGAGGTAATTAGATAAATCAGTCTAAATTGCTTATAATTGACTAGCTCAAATTAAGAAAGTCGGTATATCACTCCGATTAAGGGTCGAATTTATAACCTTGTGATTATCCCGTCAACAGCTTAGTCTGACCAACTTGGTTGAGATTGTCCTTTCTGTTCATAGGGCTAAGGCATTTTCACCTCCACAGGTACTTCCATGGCATGCCCTCATGTAAGCGGATTGGCGGCGCTCTTGCGCGCCGCGCATCCATATTGGTCTCCCGCCGCTATAAAATCAGCACTCGTGACAACCGCCGACACAACAGACCACCAAGGAAAGCCAATCATGGATGGAGACAAGGCGGCCGATGTTTTCGCCATGGGAGCAGGACATGTAAACCCTGAAAAGGCCATAGACCCTGGACTCATATATGACATCCACACAGATGACTACATCACCCATCTCTGCTCTCTGGGCTACACAACCTCAGAGATCCTCAGCATCACACACAAGAACATCAGCTGTCGCGAAACCCTTCGCGAAAACCGAGGATTCAGCCTGAATTACCCCTCCATTTCCATAACTTTCAGGCCTGGAATGACCAGAAAGATAGTCACCAGGAAGGTGACCAATGTAGGGGCTCCTGGCTCCACTTACACAGCTAAAGTTGTGGCACCTGAGGGGGTTAAAGTCAGGGTTAAACCGCAACGCCTGAAGTTCAAACGGGCGAACCAGAGGCTGGAATATGCAGTGTGGTTCACATCAAGGCAGAAGTTTGGGAGGCAAATGAAAAGGAGCTTTGCAGAAGGGCAGTTGACATGGGTGAATACCAGAAATAATGGAGTTCAGAGAGTGAGAAGCCCTATTTCAGTGACATGGGTGTCAAAGAAAAGAAATGGAAGTTGAATGGTTAGGTCAGATCAGACAACCTTAATTGTTAGTTGATCCATATTTGGTTAGTTTCATGAATCATCTGATATATATTGATTGCAGTTGACATTGTCAGCTCAGATCAGTGGCAGAATTTCCACAAGTATGAATTTTAGTTTTAATTTATATTAGCATATATGCTTTTGATGATGAAATGGATATCATTTTATGTCAATAAAAAAGCAGTTTATTTGAATGATGGGAGTGTGAGGCATCCATGCATATCAATACAGCTTTTCACAGGATATATATATGAAGTCTCTGTCTATCTGGTAATCTTCATCTTGTTATTGTTCTCAATCAAGAAGAACATGTCCCCTTTTTAGGTTATTTATACAACTCAAACTACCAATTAAGAACTCAGATTGAATATAGAAAGTAAATCCCTCAAATCAATGCATCAATTACAAGTTGATCTTTTAAAATACAAGGAAAGCAATCTCCAAAATAATAACGAAAATGATCTCCTAAAATGGGTTCAGGCCCCATTGTTCTTTTCCCATAAATGAGATAATATATCCCCAAGTTTCATATTGAGCCTAGCTTAATCATGCTTGCATGTGATTAGTTCAATGGTTCAGTAGGTAGTTTTTGTGAGAAAAGACCAAATTCGAACCTCAACGACAGCAGTGTAGGGATTATGTCTAAAGTGGGCAGATGTTAAATACTTTGTCAGATCAGGTATATGGACACATCAGTGTCTATAGTAACAATTAAAGATAACATGTATCCCAAATTTCAAAATTATATTGGGCTTGAGCCAACCGTTTGGATCAAGTCCAACTATCCGAGCCAAGGCCTTGAATATCAGACCCCTGTATCCAACGTGTCACTACCTAAGGTAGCAATTAAAATGGGATTAGAGAGAGAGAGAGAGATTAACAACTAGGGTATATATAATTTTCTTTTGATGGTAGGTGTTAGCATGTTTCTTGTAGATTTCTGCAGGCTTGTCAATCATACATTGATTTAATATAATTGCAGTATAATGCAAGGTTGGCCATGTCGCTATGTACGTAGCCCATGTGCATTATGCATGCATGCATTCCCCCTTAGCTTATTCTCAATCAATCATTCACTTCCATCTCCGTGTATTCTCTACCTTTCTGCATTTTGTTTATTTCTTTTCCAGATCCAAGTACCAACATGCACATATACATTATTAATATGTCATCTTTTACTCTTATTTACCAATATATGCATTGGTGTATCTATATACGTGTTTGTCTATGTATTAACTACAACAACAAAAAGTATCTAGTATATCGAGATTTACTAGGTATATATCTAGCGTTCATATGATGTGATAATATCATTCTATTTTTCCGATCAATTGACCAATTAAAAGTGTTTAATCAGTTATTCAAGGGAAGAAGGCCAAGCTAAAAATCTTACTAAATATGATATAGAAAGAAAATAGTAAAGTTGACTTAACAAAATAGATTTACATTTTTTTCCTATTTGATTTATTTCAAGTAAAAATCGCCATGTCATTTATTTACCTTCATGGTTTCATCACAATTTAACTGTTTGTCTTAGGTCTAGGTTAATTAATTTGAAGCTAAATTGATCATATTTAGGATTATTTCTAAGATTAACTCTAAAGGTCTATTTAGAAATTCGAAAAATAAATTTCAGAAGTCATTTTTTGGATTTTCTTATGTTTGGATATTCAACGAAAATAGAGTCGAAAAAAAAAAAATTAAATTTCACAAAAAATGTCTTTCTAAATTTTTAGTCGGAACACATTTCCTGAATTCTTTGTTTTTCCATAATATTATTACCACTACCACCATAACTACTATACCATAACCACCACCACCACCAAAAACACCATCATCACCACCACCACAACCACTTGTTGTTGTTATAACGAATAATATGTTACGTTCATTTTCAGGAAAATTAACCAAACATAAAAATGCAATTTCTTAACTTTCTGCCAAACAGAAAAAGATAGTTCTTACCTTCCGCCAAATATTAGATTTTTTTTCGGCCTCATTTTTCATAAAATATTTTTCAGTAATTTTGTAAAATAATAAATACACAATTTGTTCAAGACAAAAATTGAAGAGATCAAGGGACAACCTATCCGAGTCAATAAGAGAGTTTAATTGTTAATCATAATATTCTAAATTCGACTTTCTGCGGGAGCCTTTACTAAGAATAACATAGACTAATTTTTACTTATTTGTAATTCTTTATCAATTAAGGTCTATCACGAAATGGACTTTATTTTCTGTAAATGAGAGAGAGAGGGAAGGGGTGGGGGGTGGGGGGGAGGGGAGGGGGGTTGTTTGTCACAAATGGTCTCTATTTGAGGTTGCTATTACTTAGTAGTTAGTAGTAGCTAGGTGCACATGGCATAGTGACACAGCACTAATAATTTAGCTTTGTTTTAATCTGCCCTACTTTTGCCCACATGGTTGCATGTGAAAATTGGCAGTTTATTCTGTTAAATAGTAATGTTTCATTAAATTATTAAGGATAATTACCCAGATTGATGCGTTGATTATTCTACCATGTTTGCCCCATTCTCTCCACCATTTGTAGTGTTTGCCTTCTCTGCTCCATCAACACCCCATTACATGCACTATAACAATAAAAATTTTGTCTAACCTACTTCGTGTATTGAGCTTGACTGATTATTAATTGAAAAGTTCCATAACTTATAACAATCAATCAATCAGAAAATATTATTATTATTATTTAAAAAAACATAGAAAATATTATTATTATTATTTAAAAAAACTATAATTTACCAGTAAATTTCTTTTTAGTTGTTGCTACAAGACATCTACCAATCAAAATAATCTCATCGGAAGCAAATTAAAATAAGACAGCCAACTATCTGTCAATGATTTTATGGTCTAGTGGCTCTCTCATTTGGGAGGTTATTAATTCGATCTCCAGTAAAAGCGGTATTGACTATTTATGCTCCTACCAGGTATTTGTATTCAACGAGATAAAATTGACCGAGCATTTGCTCGGTCAGGTCCAACTCGAAGCAGCCATAGTTATTGTATGTGCATGAGTTCAAACTCTTGATCTTCTTCGAGTGGGAATCTTTAATTTGACCAACGCAGCATGTTGACTATTAAGGAGGGAGGAAGGAAGGGTATGAGACAGTGTTTATGAGCATAAAGAAAAGCAAAGAAGAACACATTCCACCCATGTTTCATGTCGGACTCACCCACGTTAAACTCCAAAAGGTTGCAGATCAACAGCTAGCTAACTGCAACAACGTTGCTGAACCCAAGATCTCACGACCCTTCTAATCATTGATTAATTTTCTAATCCCCATGTGATTTTCAGTACGGAAGAGCAGTGCATTATTGTTAAATCTCATCACTACCATCCCCACTTTTCCTTCCTTCAACTTTTCATATAATACACTGCTCTCTCCATTCTCACTCTCCTCACTGGCCCCATCATCGGCCTTTCTTCGCTGTTGTGGCCATCCTTAATCATGAAACAGTAAGATATCATCAGATTAAGTAAGCAGGAAAAACAAAAAAGAAGATGAAGTTGGATGTTACAGTGGTGTTCATAGTCTTCTCCTTGTACTTCTGCCACCTTGGCTGGGACAACTATGTTGTTGTTTCGGCTAAAGTTGAGGAGGGCAATGATGAAAGGGCAGTTTTGCTGTTGATAAAAGCCGGTCTGGTTGATCCATTGGGCCAGCTTGGAGATTGGGGATTGCCCGGGAACGCCTCTGATCGTCACTGCAGGTGGAGAGGAGTGAAGTGCAGCTTTAATGGAGCTGTGGAGGAGCTTGATCTTTCCCACATGAATCTCAGTGGCAGAGTGACGGATCATATTGATAAACTGAAAAGCTTAACTTCTCTGAACCTATCCTGCAATGGGTTTTCGTCTTCGTTGCCGAAATCTCTGTTTAATCTCAGTGCCCTGCAGAGAATTGATGTGAGCCAGAACCTCTTTGTTGATGGCTTTCCTGCTGGGCTTGGAAGGGTTGCTGGATTGGTATCGTTGAACGCTTCGAGTAACAACTTCTCGGGTTATCTGCCTGAGGAGCTTAGCAATGCATCCTTGCTGGAGAGCTTGGATCTCAGGGGGAACTTTTTTGAGGGAGCAATTCCAAAGTCATACAAGAACTTGAAGAAGTTGAAGTTCTTGGGGCTTTCTGGGAACAATCTCACTGGCCAGATTCCAGGAGAGCTGGGAGAGATTTTGTCACTGGAGACTATAGTTCTTGGGTACAATGAGTTTGAAGGTGGAATTCCAGCAGAGTTTGGGAATCTGACCAATCTGAGGTATCTTGACCTGGCTGTTGGGAATCTTGGAGGGTCAATTCCAGCTGAAATAGGGAATCTGAAGCTGCTCGATACTGTTTTCTTGTACCAGAACAGTTTTGAAGGAGAGATTCCAGCAGAGGTTGGGAACATGACTGCATTACAGCAGTTGGATCTTTCTGATAATATGTTATCAGGAGAAATTCCGCCACAAATCGCCAATCTCAAGAACTTGGAGCTCTTGAACTTGATGGGAAACCGGTTATCAGGTTCAGTACCTGATGGAATTGCAAACTTGACTCAACTGCAAGTTCTTGAGCTCTGGAACAACAGCTTTTCGGGTTCTTTGCCAATTGATCTCGGCCTGAACTCCCCACTAGAATGGCTCGACGTTTCATCCAATTCGTTCTCTGGTCCAATCCCAGCAGGGCTTTGCAGCAAAGGTAACCTCATTAAGCTCATCCTATTCAACAATGCATTCTCTGGTCCAATTCCACCTGGTTTATCCAGATGTGATTCCCTGGTTCGCGTTAGAATGCAGAATAATCTTCTTTCGGGGGCCATCCCTGCTGGTTTTGGCAAACTAGGTGATCTTCAGAGGCTTGAACTTGCCAACAATAGTCTCACAGGCCAAATCCCAAGTGACATTGCCTCTTCTGACTCTCTTTCTTTCATTGATCTCTCCCAAAACCATCTCCAATCCTCTCTTCCTTCCTCCATTCTCACCATTCCATCTCTGCAGAACTTCCTTGCCTCGGATAACAACTTGGTAGGAGAAATCCCAGAACAGTTCCAGGATTGCCCCACCCTCTCTGTGCTAGATCTGTCCTCAAATTATCTCACTGGAAACATTCCAGCCAGCATTGCTTCATGTGAGAAACTGGTGACCTTGAATCTCAGGAACAACCAAATAAGTGGCCCAATCCCAGAACCAATTGCCAGCATGCCCACATTAGCAGTTCTTGATCTGTCAAACAACACCCTAACAGGTGGAATACCTTACAACTTCGGGAATTCCCCAGCCCTGGAAATGCTCAATGTCTCTTACAACAACCTAGATGGCCCTGTCCCTGCAAACGGGATGCTCAGGACTATCAACCCCGATGATCTCCAAGGCAATCCCGGCCTCTGTGGAGGAGTGCTTCCTCCATGCTCCCAGAATGCAGCATATGTATCAAGGCAGAGGAGTCTCCACACGAAGCACATTGTAGCAGGATGGCTAATTGGAATGACAGCACTTCTAGCCATTGTTTCAGCAGCTTTCGGGCTCAGATTCCTGCACAAAAGATGGTACCAGAATGGGAGCTGCTTCGAGGAAAGATTCAAAACAGGTAAAGAGGAATGGCCCTGGAGATTGATGGCATTCCAGAGACTAGGATTCACAAGCAACGACATCCTGGCCTGCATCAAAGACTCAAACGTGATAGGAATGGGAGCAACCGGAGTAGTTTACAAGACTGAAATGCAGAGGCTAAACACCACTGTTGCAGTCAAGAAACTATGGAAATCTGCAGCAAAAGACATTGAAATGGGATCTGCAGGAAGTGAAGATCTGGTGGGCGAGGTTAACGTCCTAGGAAGATTAAGACACAGAAACGTTGTCAGACTACTAGGATTCCTGTACAATGATCATGAAGCAATGATAATATATGAGTTCATGCAAAATGGGAGCCTCTGGGAAGCTTTGCATGGCAAACAAGCAGGCAGACTGCTTGTAGATTGGGTTTCAAGGTACAACATTGCGCTCGGGGTAGCACAAGCCCTGGCATATCTCCACCATGATTGCCATCCACCCATCATCCACCGCGACGTCAAATCAAACAACATCTTACTTGATTCAAATCTTGAAGCAAGAATTGCAGATTTCGGGCTGGCCAAAACCATGCTTACCAAGAATGAGACAGTCTCCATGGTCGCTGGATCTTACGGATACATTGCCCCAGGTGAGTTTTATATATAGGATCAAGTGTTTATCACTACAGTTATAACTTTCTTTATACATCTCCTATGCAACTAGTGCTGGACCACCTTGGTCCTTCACAACCTCTGTCCAATAATTCCCCAGCACCTGCTAGCCTTAACAATTCAAACCTGCTTTAGCGCTTACCACTATACCAAAAAACTATAGCTCGTAGCGAATAAATTTCCTTATATCCACCACATTTTCAAGCCTAAGTCCAATAATCCCCTAACCATCTGGTGTTGGACTTGGCCTTTCCCAAACAACACTCTTGGTTCGATCAGAACTAATATCAAACACCTTCTGTGCAGAGTACGGGTACACACTGAAAGTTGATGAAAAGAGCGATATTTACAGCTACGGGGTTGTCCTCATGGAGCTTATAACCGGAAAACGGCCATTGGAGCCGGAATTCGGAGAATCAGTTGACATAGTAGAATGGATTCGCATGAAAATCAGGGACAACAGATCATTAGAGGAGGCGCTAGACCCCAGCGTAGGTAACACCAAACATGTCCAAGAAGAAATGATGCTAGTTCTGAGAATTGCCCTAGTCTGTACAGCCAAGCTTCCCAAGGAAAGACCTTCCATGAGGGATGTTCTAACCATGCTCGGAGAAGCCAAACCTCGGCGGAAGAGCAGCAGCAGCAGCGGCGGAGCTGGCGGCGCTGCAAACAAAGACATGCCGCCGGTGTTTAGCACGTCGCCTGTAAATGGGCTCCTTATGTAAGAAGAGGAATGGAAACCGTTAATTCCTTGTGTTAATTTTATGTATTTTCTAAGGTTTTAATTTGTACGTAATTCTTTATTGGTTTTGTAAACTATAGAATCTGTATGCATGCATGTCTAGCATGGCATTGATGTAACCATTCCTCCTGCAATTAACATTGTATGTAGATTGTGACTTATAGACTTATAGTCACGCAAAAGAATGAAGAAAAAATAATAATAATCTCCCCATGGTAGCTGAAACCTAAAGTATTAACGTTTAATGATGAGAATATGAGTTAATTTACAACCATATGAGCTAGCTTTTGTTGCTGTAAATCACGGACTAATCACTAAAGGCAACGACCATTAATTTTAGGTGACACAAAAGCAACTCATGTGGGAGTTGATTTGGTATACACAATGTTTCAAGTTCAACTGTCATTTTTTTATCCATACAAAATTTTTATTGGTCTTATTGGGTTGAACCGATTAGATATAGGCAACTTAATTGTGTATTAGGATAACCTTTTTATTTGAGCCAGTCAACTAAGGCAATGTAACTGTTTGTTGTTCTTTTTTGTCTGAGCTAGTTTTTAGCTATATGCAACATAATGGTTTATTGACCTTCTTTGACTTAAGTTGGTTAGTTATAAGAAACGTAACTATTTATTGATATTTTTAGTTTGAGTTGGTCATCTATAGATAATCTAAACTGATTCTCCTACATGCAATGCATAAAGCTAATTAGAATCATAATATAAGTTTCAGCTAGCAGTTGTTGACTTCCGGCTTTCCTTTAAATCAAAAGGAAAGTTTGGTAACCCTATGTGTGGTTGAGTGAAAAGGACTCGTCAATCTTTAATCAGCAAGGGTATTAGTCACTGTATCCGACGGTAGAAATCCTGATTACACCCAAAAAAAATGGTTTTTGAGTAATGATATTATGCATATATACTTCGAAATAATGAAATACAAATATAAATAAGAAAGTATTAGGAGAGTCATCCATGAATATGGTAGCATGGTACACGTGAACATTGGAAAACGTGTTAGCAAGGTAGGGACGTTGGCCGGCGCGTGTGATTGATCCATATTATTCTTAATTATTTCGTCTCATCGCCAACTCGCCTTCTCGCTTCAATTCATTCTCCACCCACCATTGAAATTTTATATATCTCACCGCCCCCAAAATATCTGCAACTAACGTTGATGATCACGATTGAAACATCCTATAAGATGGGTGTATCTCTACCCTTTATTTGATTCACTAGCTTCCCCATTTCCTCGGAATTGAAACATGATGTTAAGGAGCTCTTCTACGCCGATTCTTGGATCCCTGCTCTCTTCCCATGGAGATAGCGGCGGCGGCCAACTTCACCACCACCACCACCACCAATTACCAGAAAGCATAACCCCAAACCAGACACCATCGTCTGCTCATCATCACAAGAAATCGATCTCTGTAAACCATGCCCATGTCGGGTTCACCAAACTTTCTTTCAATTCTTCTCCCACAGTTAGCCTGCCGTTTTCCGGTAACGGGTTTCGGAGAGCTCAGTCGGAGGGGAATCTGGAAGGTTTAACGGCCGATGCTTTGTGCAACAACGCGGATGAATTCAGCCTAGCAGTTCCGCTGCGAAAATTTGCGCGCAAGCCACGCGCGTCGTTCTTGGAAGCCATTCCGTCTTTCTCGGCGACGGGTCCGAGGAGTCACGGGGAAGACGAGGAGAGTGATGAGGAATGGGAGGCGTTTGGTAGCGCTAACCCCGGCATGAGTGAGGAACTGAGATGGTGTCTCAGCAAATTCCCAGCTTTGGAAGTCGCCGGCGTTGGATTTGGTAGCGGCGGCGGGTATCCTACCGGAGGAAGCGACGGCGGAAGGGGTGGGTTTGACGGCGGTGACAGCTTTGGGATTAGTACAGAAGAGCATTATAAGAAAATGGTGGAGGAGAATCCAGGCAATCCTCTGCTATTAAGGAATTACGCTCAGTTCTTATACCAGGTGGGTACTGGGTAGTGTATATAACTATATAAATTACATTTTAATTCCTTCAGTTATATTGCCATGTAAATGTTCCTACAATACAAAGATGAAACCTTTGATGTAATGATTGTTGATCCGTGACGAGCAGACAAAGAAGGATGCTAAAAAAGCAGAGGAATATTACTCGAGGGCGATTCTAGCGGACCCGGCTGACGGGGAAGTTCTATCACAGTACGCAAAGCTTATCTGGGAGGTCCATGGCGATGCAGAAAACGCCACCAGCTATTTTGAACGGGCGGTTCAGGCCGCTGCAGGAGACAGGTTTGTATTGTATTGTATTGTATGCTCAAATAAATACATCCAATCCATTAGTTGGCATCTGCCATTACTGGCGACTAATAGTAAGTTCCTTCCTTTATTGTTTTTTTACTTTTGTAGTCATGTTGAAGCTGCATACGCTAGTTTTCTGTGGGAGGTGGAAGACAACGAGGAAGAAGATGATGGAGTTGATATGCCACCCACAATCACCCATCAACAACGACCAATGGCTTCTGCATTTGCTTGCTAGAAGCCAAGGGAGGGAGGGAGGGACTTCGTCTCATACTTTATTAGTTATGAAATCTCCTTTTTTCCAGCTACCTAACTCCTAGCTGCTGCATTTTTACTATTGTATAAGATTAGCAGCAAAACTCATTCCCGTATACGTTTAAAAGATGTTCATATAAACACTAGTCTTCGGTAGTGCCATAATTTCTTTGAAACAAATATAGTGCGTACGAGATCTTCTACTCCGTATATCAGAGGGAGAAACATGAGAAAAGCAACCGCTTAAAATAAGTCCTGTGCACCTAAACAACAAATATCTCAAGGAAATAAACATAAACAAGCAACGTTTGTTTGTTTTTTTTTTTTTTTTGGCAAAGTAATGTTAAACAACAAATTGGAAGAAGAGCTATCAGACAGGGCCATCAACTCTGCGTAAGATATTTATTATAAAATATCTGGAGGCACATTATTGGTTTCCTATAAGATTTTTATGCACCGTTCGCAGAAGCAGAATAAATAAAGATGAACTGTATAACACATGAAGAAAATCCAATTCAGAATAACCTAAGGATTTTCTTATAATTCACAGAATGGGGAAGCATGGGTCAGTGATACGAGTAGGGTTCTGAGCAAACACAGAATCATTGTATGTCTTGCAATATGTTTCATCCTAAGTAGTTACTTGTCCAACCTACTGCAAGAAAATGTTAAGCAACAACTAAAAATAAAATAGAGCAATAACTAGAATACAACTTCACAAGCCACCACATTCATCTAAACAGATTACTAGTGTGCCTCATAGTTTCATGTGTCCTGAAATCTTGTCAACTCCACTAGATCCACGCCAAAAAACTCATGGGCTCAGTTTCTTCTAGGCCAACAAAATTGACTCAATCAGCTAAATTTGAGTCTATTCAATAGTAACTACCACCATAATAGGCCGTAGGAGGAACAGCTGCTGGAGCTGGCTGTGCAGGAGTCAAAGTTGCAGCAACAGCTGGCTGTGCATAATTCTGCAGTGAGGGAATGGCATCACAAGTTAAATCGTTACAACAGAAAACATTAAAATTTGCAATTTTCTGAGCAATTATAACAAAGGTGTACAGATTGGTTTACCTGTGCTGGATATGTTGAAGGATAAGCACCATAAGGTGCAGTTGGAGGTACAGAGGTAGGTGCTTGTGGATGTGTATAACCGCTTCCATAATAAGCACCATATGCAGCCTAAAATAATTCCAGCAAAAACAAAATGAAGTCACAAGCTCTCCACCAAAATGTTGAACCAATATTAAGCTAACTATACTTTATATTTTTAATTATTAAATAAAAAAGCTATACTAATTATCCTTCCAGCTTTGCTTTTGTATTTATTGGCAAAGCATCCCAACTAAAATCCCCTACCCAAAAAAAAAAAAAAAAGAGCAAAGAGAATTGAGATTTCTAACACCCATTATGCTGCTCAATCTATATACTTGGCAGAAGAAACTTTACCTGTTGGGTATAGGCAGGATTCCACTGCTGGGCTTGAGTTTGAGTTGTTTGTGGCCATGTTTGAGGCTGTGAGCTATAACCCCCAGGCCACTGGTTCTGCCCACCAGGATATGAGCCCATTACGGATGCAGCAGCCGCAGGAGCAACACCTTTCGACATCTTTGTCTTGTCTGAAACTAGATAATCTTCAGCATGTCGCTTCTTAGACTCTGAAGAGGTTCTGTTTCGTAAGAAGAGCTTGGCATGCCTATCATCAGCTTTCTTAATTGATTGCGCATCCCCAAAAAGATCCAAAAACTGCAAAAACCCAACACACACACACACACACACACACACACAAACAAAAACAAACAAACAAAAACAAATTGTAAGAAATCTATAGCAAACCGTAACCAGATGAGTCTAAGTAGTAATGAGACCCATCACATCTATGAAATATAATGCAAAATTCATATGCAGGAATTGAACTCAAATCATAAAGCACATAAAGTAAAACATAAGTACATAACAGATAATTAATTACCTCCAAAAAGATGCTAGATAACTCCTCCCTTTCATCAATGCTTGCAACAGTAGAAGTATCAATTGTAGGAACTATAAACTTGTCAACTAATGAATCTAAATAATCAATTCTCTTTGGCTGTGGTTGAATTGATTCTAAATGGATGATTGCCTGCAACCCAAGCATCAATTGGTTAACAAAGCTAAATTAACGCTAAAAAAAATGGGGGAACTTCAATTATCATTTTAGCATGTTCTGGGTCATCTGTGTGTGCATAAAGCAACAGGTAAGGGGAGAGAGGAATACCTCAAGTAGTGGTTTAGACAATTGTGCATTTTCAACCACTTGATCAAGGATTTCTCTAGCTTTCTCTACTTTGCCAGAAACCTTCACAAATTTATTGTACAATGAGCAAATAAAAACAAAAAATCAGAAAGATTAAAGACAAGCTAATAATGCAACAATTATGATGGATCCAGGAGGAGGCTCAAACATAGTATGACTACCAAGTTCTCTTGCAAAAGGGAGGGCATAAATGAAAGAAAGCAAGAGGGCATATATCTGGCTACCAACAAATTTGCCAGGCATGGAAACAATTTTATAAACTGATAAAGAAAGCCATGTCTGAAATCAATGTGGATGCTCGATAAACTTGTTTGGCACACAACTATATATTCAAGCTTCTCACATACTATTCAAGAAAGAGAGATGAACATCATGATCACAAGAGAGATGCACTTAACATGTACCATTTAATTCAAAATCTTTCTATTTAAGATTCTTTGCAGAATTAATATAACTAGAAATTGCAAAAATTATATACAATCATGAACTAATTAAGCCAGCAATTATTAGGCCCAAGACTATTGTAGCAACAAAATTCCATGAATATGTTAAAAACTGTTGACTAGAAACATCAAGCAGGCTGAAATTGGGGAGGGGGTGTCCAAGTGTCTTAAAATTGCAGAAATAAACAAAATGGAAAAGGTAGCAAAAAAGTATAAGATATAACACATTCAAGAATAAAAGGTTGAGAAGAGATGTACCAAGTATAGAAACCGAGAGTACTGGGCATACAACAGAGGTAATGTTTGTGAATGTTCTTTTCCTTTTTCGATTGCAATAGCTTGTTCATATAAAGAACAGGCATCGTCAAGATTTCCCTGCAGTACAGATGAATTTATATATTTTTTATATATATATAACAGAATAAACAGCGGTATGGACACAGGATATAAAAGCCCAAGCATGCTGATAAAATTTTCTTACTAGTCGATGTTCCATGTTGGCATGTTTAATGGTCGCTTCCAAAAGCCCAGGTGAAATTTCAGTGTGCACCAGGTGATAAGCAGCTCGAGCTCCAGGAATATCACCATGCTGCTCCCGAAATCGAGCAGCAAAAAGGTGGATCTCGGGTTGTCTCTGGATAAATTAAAAGATGATTAAAACACAAAGGAAGTACTAGGGGAGTAAAACTAAATCAATAAGTAAAAGCAATCACAAGTACACAGCACTATGATAATTGAACCCTACTAAACAAAGAGCACAATAAATTGTTGATATATAACATCAGTGTACACCTTCACAAAAACTTGAGTAGCGCGAGCAAGGGCATTATCAGCAAGATCCATACTTTGACTAGCTTCCATGCACAAAACATATCTTATCCAATATTCAGGATAGTTGGCACAAGCAATCAGGCATCGCTCGTACAGCTTGACAACCTGGTTTGCACAAAAAATGCATGGATCAGAATTTAAAATTCCTGTCAAATATACAAAATAAATTAATTAATAAATTTAAAACAAATAGAAATAAGGAGAAATGCATAACGAGTACTCCGTTGGGCGAAACAGGGAGGCCCCTCTAATATGAAACGAGGGACCATCCTTGCCTGACATGGTTAGGAAGATAAGACACCTGCATGCATAACATTTTGACTTTAAAGCAAGTATTACACCATCAACACATCATGAACCCAGAAGGTCGATTCACAATGAGGGTTTGAAGTACTTAGCCTTACAGAAAGCAAATTGGATGGTCCATGCGTTAGTCCAAGTTCAATATCCCGTTTTAAAGATGCTTCATCCGATGGTTTAGCCAATAAAGCATATGATGCGGCATACTACTTAACTGTAATTCAATACATAACGAGGACAACTAAAGCTATAAATCAAGAGAAACTGAAATGCATCGAAAATAACAAAATTCACCAAATACCTTATTAAAGTCATCGCCTCCTTCTATGAAGTCTAGAAAATTATGCCAATTTTCAAGCTCTGCTGAGTTAAGGGGGCGCACATGAAAGTAGGGCCTCCTGATAGCTGTTTCAAAACCAATGATCTTAGAATCGAACTCTTTAGCTTTCTTATAGATCTCTTCTCTAACGGCGATATACTTCTCCAACTCCTCGGCATCTTTTAAGCTTGCACTTACAGGTTTAGAAGACTCGCTATTAGGATGAACCTCTCCTTCAACTTGCTCACCACTGGCTTCAGAATCAGCTGCTGCTGCAGCAGCAGCTTCTTCAGCAGTACGCAATTCTGATAGTGGCCTACTTGCTACTAGCTCCTTAAAACTGAGGAACGATTACCACCATCAAAAGAGAAATCACTTTTATGGCAATGGCAGCCAAAAAAATAAGCACAGTATTGTTAAGTGAATTAATTGTACATTGCATAAAATATTCCACATATAGTTAGCATTTCCTTCATATCTACCAAAAGTCCAAAGTGATCATTTAATCCACTGAATGAGCCAGAACCCCATGATTAATGTCTTATTTCATGTTCATTAGGGGTAATGGTAAAAGACAGATGATACAAATAAAAATAAGGTCATAAGGAAGTGTATAACTTCACCTTCAGTATCATGAGAACCAAGAAACTAGTGCAAACAGGAAGATACAAAGCCATATTTCAGTTGACTACTTTTTTAAAAATAAGAAAAAGGAAATTACCCTTCAAAGTAGCGATCCAATTGTTGATTCGGAATCTCTAGAATGCGTGTGTAGATTGCAGCAACATGAGACCATGCCTGTTGTGTGTACTCGTATTCAAGGTATTTATCCCACAGAGGAAATGATAGGTAGTCTGATCCAACATAAGCTAATGCTCTTTCGAATAACCTAAAGTAACAGAAGAACAGCAATGGTAAAATTACAAGTTATCAACATTCAACAGGTAATAGAAACGACAAATGCACTACAAGAGCAAGGACATTGAAGAGGAAGCATTGATTCACTCAAGAACGGGATACTTCCAAACTTGCACAAATACTCTGCATTTACCTTCCTCAACACTATCATACCAGGTCTGTGAAAGAGAGCACTCATACATCATCTTAGCCTTACTGGATGGATCTTCTCAGCAGCAATTGTATATTGATGCACCTCATGTGCGTTAAAAACAGCAAAAAATCATGGAGAACTACATGGACTATGACACAGCCCTAAGGAGAATGGAAAATATAAGGGGGGAGATAAGGCCATATAATTGAATTAAACCCTAAATAAATTCAGACAGCTACCGGATAGTGTAGCCAAAGAATCACACGTTAGCACTGCTGTGCATTCCCAACAAACCTTTACGCCATACACGTGAGAAACAGCTGTTGCACAGTTGCAAGTATGCTGAAATCAGATTAGAGGGGAACAGAAACACACTCTAGTTTGGGAGAGTGGGACACCATTGAAAAATGATCTCCTCTGCTGATAATCTCCCAATAAAACTAATAAATGAAAATATCCAATGCAAATTACCTTCTAATAGTTTCTGGATCTCCGTATGTGTTTATGGCAAATACACAATAGTGCAACCACATATCTACAGAATAGGTCACTCCTTGAACTGCTCTTTCATAGACCTCAACAACTTTATCCATAGAACCAATACGTGCCTCATGATCCGCATACTTCTTCCAGTAACCATAACAAAGAGGAAATTCGGCCAAAAATGCATCATAAACTTTTCGAATCTTCATAATGTCTCCCTGCACATATAGAAAAAAATTATCCATATACCAGTACAAAGAACAACCGCAGACCTAAAATTGATTATAAGAAACTAACAGAAACAGGATCATGCAGGCACCCATTCTCCACACCTGAGTTTCTTCCTTATTTCTTTTCTTTTAATTGTGTTTATTTAGGTTGGGAGGAGGGTGAGATGGCCATGCAAACAATACTGGTAGCTGAGTAACAATACCTAATTGTTAGGTCAGTAAAGCATACCTCTGACATTTTCTCAGTTTCCTCTATAAGAGCAGTCCATGCACCAAAGTCTAGAGAATTTGTTCTCACTATGCTCCATAGTCGTTCTTCTTCAGCAGATAAAGCTATCAACAGAAATAAATTATTGTCTAAAACATTTTGAAATTTTAAGCAGCTAAAGTGCCAGAGGTAAAAACAAGACCATGAAGAAGCTAACATTTCGTGCAGAAAATAAATTTGCATATGTTTAATTCAATAGGAATGTAAAGAACCATAAAATAAGGCCATAGTTGTCCACCAGTACAAATCACAACTCAAACTTTAATATCTTATGATCTTGGTAGCACGAAAACAGGAAATGGGGAAACACGTGATATGAAATCCAAGAAAAATGTAGAAATATAAATGTGTTTGTAAATATTATTTCTTTACGTATGTAGAAACCATTAATTATTTACTAGTTTCTGCCAAGGAAATAATATTTGAATTTTTAAAAATTAGGGAAACAACCCTAAAACGTTTTAAGGTGCTTACGTAAATTTTTGGGAGGAAATGTTTCCAAAACGAAGAAATGCTAACCCATGAGAGTTTCCGTAAGTTTTTGTGCATACAGTTTATTATAAAAGAAAATGCTAGAAACTATTAAAAAAAGCCCCCTGCCAATGGTCAGCACATAGATAAGATGTCCTTAAAATTCCATAATGAATATGTTCTAGCTATAGAGTTCATAAATGCATGATAACATAGTGCATTCACACAATTACACAATTGAATTTACAGTTAATCTGTTGATTAAATATTCACATGATCACCAAATAAACAATGACAACATAAATGCCACTAGCATATCATCGATTGCAAACCGTACCAGATCCATCCACTGGCTGGTGCATTGCGGCAGAATCATGAATATTGTCTGATGGAATTCCATTTTCTGTAATACCAGTGGATGCTACATCTCTTGCTTCATTATTAGTGCCATTTATAGAAGTGGCATATGATGCAACTTGAGATGCATCCAAATGTCCACCAACATTTTCATTGGTATCATAGGTCACAACCGTAGGGGTATCCTGCTGAGCCAAATCTGTAATGCTATCTGCAGCAACAGTAGAACTGCGAGTTGAGTCCATAATGGAGGTGGATGTAACAGGATCTCCAATACCAGTATGAGTCCCTAAATGTTCAGTAGATATAGAGGTATCAGGAGCCACAGGATTGCCAGTGTTCTCCAAATCAGACGCATTTGAACCTGCATTATTATGATCAGCTGATACATAGTCCATCACAGCAGATGATTGAGTCACCACAGTGCCATGGTCAGCCATTGCTAAGAGAAGACCTGTGTGCAATTTCATGAGATAAGTGGAATATTGAAGCATGATGTCATAAGGTTACATGAGCCAGAAATTGGCAGTTCACTAGTTTCATATATAACCCCGAAGAATATATCATAGTAGTTATGCATGAGTTCCATCTTGGGGTGGCTCCGATCAATAGAGAACCAGTACAGTCTACAATCCAATACTCATTTGGTCATACCTCGGGGCTTATTCTCTCCTCCAAATGATATTCATAAATTTTAAGGCCTTGATCTATATAATTAGTAAAGTGAGGCAAAACATGACTTCATGAGCTAGTGGTTGCCTCATCAATTTCAAATATACATACTTCACTAATTATTAATCCTAACTGAAGTTTAGGTTCAATTGAAAATTTAAGTCACTGAATACAGAGAAAAACAAGGCAAATGGAGTAAAATTTGTGAGATAACAACTCAAATCAGCATCACCGTTTAAATTTCAGAACTATGAGTTGAAAACCACAATTTATCGTCTATGATGCATAATGGCTAGTAGTTATAGCTAATACATACGTTCAAATTCCTCTTAGAACCACCTAGAGCTCAACAATCTCAGCAGACGAGTGAGAAAAACAACATACAGATTCATTATTCATATTCAATTTTTCAGAACATCACCAAATGCAACAATTAGAAACGCTAGTTAATTTCAAAGCCCTAGATATCTATGTGCTGCGCGCCTAGGGTTTCAGGAACCCCGGTTATTGAAGAGCGTTTAGTATGCACCGACTGCAAAAGGTTACCTGGAACCGAGAGATACGGCGGCGACGAGCGGTTGAAGGAGAGCTTCCGGCAGTGTGTAGCGGATGCAGGAATGTGTATTGGTTTGCCTTTTGAGGTTTATTGAGTTTCGAGGGTTTTCGATTTGTGGAGGATAGATGAATCGGACGGGACTTATTCTGAAGGTAGGGAAGTGTTGATGTGTGTTCGCTACTGTTGTTTAGAGCGGCTAAGTGAACCTGATTGTGTTGCCCAAACGGACCATTGGGCCGGGTTCATTCGATATTGGGTAAAGCCCACGAAATAAATAAGGAGTAATTGGAAATCTTTAAAATTAAATGTGGATGCCGCCAGCATGGTACTTTCCGTTGGGCAAATTAATATGTGGGTCTTAAAAAAAGTAAACACGTGCTAGGCCAATTGAATTTGAGTTTTATGTATAAAATCCGTCTAGAACCTCACTTAACTCACCATGTGAGTGTGTGTATATATATATAATAGTAAAATAAGTAGTACTAGTATATAATTAATTATAAAAATTTCAATAATTTTGGGTAACTTATTAGTATTTTTATATTTAAATTACTATGTTTATTTTTAGAAATTAACAATTTAGTTATTATATTTGAATATTTATATTGTTTTATGTTTTAGTATAAGTAGTGAATTTTATTATTTTATTATGCATAAGTAATTTAAATATTATTTTTTAAAAAAATTAATAAAATGATAAGTGGTGGTACTTGCACCATGTGGAGTAGGGGGTGGATTTTGAAAAAGTTCACCAATGCAAGGTGGGATCGGGTAGGTGGAGAAAATATAAGGAGGGTGGAATGATGAATGTAGTCCTTCATGACTCACCCCAACCCATTGTTATCCCTAGTTGCAGCAAGAGGGGAGCAATATTGTGGATTATTCGCATCAAGAAAGGCCGAGACAATGGTTATTAGGGAAGCTTTGAGTTGGTTGAAAGACAACAACTATGACCATGTAAGTTTATCTTTCGTAAAATAATTCACAAATTAAACAAATCACTTGATAGCTAGGTAGTCTATTTTTATGTCAGATTGTTCGGAATGGTTCACAAACCTTCAGTTATTTGTAATGTTTTTACTATGAAAATGTTATTTGTAATATTTTTACTATGGAAATGAATTTGATTTGATCCTGCAACTCTCCCTAAAAAGGAGTCATAGAGGTGTCATCTAAATACAAACTACAAATGCTTGAAAATGAATTAATCTTCAGTGTTATTTCAAAAAAAAAAAAAAAAAAAATAGTATCTCATGGATTAGTTGGGCCCCGGACCCCATGTAAAGAGAAAAAGAGGATCATACACTACTATATTACTATCTTTTGAATCATATGTCATCTTCCATTAACCAATCTATTGATACTGGATATACATTCATGTCTCCATCAGAAAGAAAAAAACCACTAATACTGCTTTCCTAAGAGAGGCAGCTGTCCAAACTACTAAAGGAAAAAAAGAAGAAAAAGAAATGGGGAGAAAACATGATGACCAAAACTTGGAGCAGAAGGAAATTCCCAGGAGCAATCTCAAAGTGAATAAAAGCAGATGCATATACTTTCTCCCCCTTTCTCTTTACTCTTCCCCAATCATTGAGGCCCTGAGATTCAACTTCTGCAATTCTTTTCAGTTACCTAAATCCCAGAATAACACCACACAACATCAATATAAGCTTCATTATTATATGTAATAAAGTGAATCTTGATAAGAAAAATGAAAGAACAGAAACAGATTAGAAGGGTTTACTGGCCTTTATTTATCCTCCATAGTACTTGGAATGGGTCTTTTTCTTGAAAGCTGATTTTGTGAAGAGCAGACAAGCAAGAACCAAACCCACACCGGCCAATCCTCCTAGGATGATTGCCACTGTCTTTTGAGTGTTATGTGTTGTCCCTATAATCCGATGAATGGAATCGCCATTAATGGGTATTTTAAGGATGAATATAGAGGATAATCTTGTTAAATTTTGGAGGGTTACCCGAGGAGGAAGGAGAGGAGAATGGTTTAGTGGGAACGCCGTTGGGGTAGTAAGTGTAGCTAATGTAGCACTGTTGGAGATATATCTGGGCGGAAATGGCGGAGCCGCAGCTGCTCTTTGACTTCTCCGCCGCGTTTTTCACACAGTTCACACAGTCGCCGCCGCTTCCCAGATCGCCTTCGCACTGGCCGAGCACGAACACCGATTGATAGCCGGCGGTGTAGAACCCGTTTCCGGTTTCCACGCCCTTGGCGATCTCCCCGAGCGCCGTCTCCACTCTATCGTCGAACCCGGACCCGCTCGCCTGGGTCGACCCGCAGAGCTTGTAGAGCAGCTCGGTGGGGCCGACTTGCCGGAACCCGGACACCTCGTACCTGATGTAACACCCGACCAGCTGGATTCTACCCGCGATCGAGTCGCCGCAGAGGTTCTTGGACATGTCGGTGGCTTTCTGCACGCAATCGCTGCAGTCGGAGGCGGAGAGGTCGCCCCGGCATTGGAACAGCCCGGCGATGCTCGATTGGCCGCCGCCGCCGCCGGTGGCGGCGGTTTTGTAGAACTTAGCGGCGGAGGATTGGGAAACCAGAGTCTCAAACAGGGTCTCCAGATTTTGAGAGAAAACCCCAGTTCCATCCTGGGATTTCTGGTTCGCACACCCTTTGAACACCGATTCCTTGTAATCCGAACAGTACCCAACAACAAAGAAACAACCAAGAATCAAAAACACCAGAGAAAATGGGGAGAGAATTCGAGACTGACCCATTTCAATCCTCTGATATCACTCCAAACATCACACCTTTTTCTGGGAAAATCCCCAACGAAAACCGCCGATTTCTCAGATTCTTTCTAGAACAACAAGAACAACCCAAGAAATGATCATGATGGGTATCTGAGAATTGGCTTATTGTGGGGGTTTATCAAGAGGAGCGCTCTGGGCCTCTGGCGTCAAAAAAGGTCTCTTGTGGGGAAAGAAAAACCGAAAAAGATTTCTGGGGAAGACCCTTTTTAGTAATTGAGTGCCTTTCTCCTTAAGTACCTTAGCTCCATGTCCAACACTATAGTTGGCAAATGATTAATCATAGATCACAATAATGCTCGACAGAGATCACTAAAGAACGCTGTTTTCCGTTCAATTATTTTAATCCAAACGCTAATGATAATACCATGCACTAATTTGCAAGTGAACCAAATGACATCTTGGGCTCTGCTTGTCGGCCGGCGACAACTTTTTTGGTTTGTTCGGCGATTAATTAGTTATTAAGAATTGTGGTAAAGGGTTTTGACTGAGGTTTACGCGTGAAGATAATGATTAGACTGGGATTATCGGACGGGGATTAGTGTGCCGGTGCCGATGGCGCCGTACGGTCTGATGAGAAAACTGAAAACGCTACGAGGGTGGGTGGGCCGCGTGGGCAGCGTGGCACCAGCGAGATGCTCGACAGACAGTATATGTAACGAATATTCTGTTCTATAATCTATTCTATTGTCTTATGAATCATTTTGATTTGCAATGGACGCACTACACTTGTTTGGGAATTTTTTTTTTTTTTTTTTAAATTATGGTCTCTATGAACTCGTCCCAAAAATGAGCAAATTTAATTTATAACTCTGATATAGTGATGTTTTTACTTAGCCTGGTGTGAAGCTACAATGGACAGACAACAAGCAGCAACGAGGATCACCACTGTTGATACATGGACTAAACCTCAACAAGGATTCCTTAAGTTGGATGTGGATGCGGCCATTGACAAGCAAAGTGCCCACATGAGTTTTGGTTGTGTCCTAAGAGATGAACTAGGCCAATTTGTTGCAGCAAGAGTGTCTTAGTGGAGGGGCTATTACAACTCTAAGGAAGCTAAGGCAGTAGCAATTCGGGAATCTCTTACTTGGCTCAAAACCCTCAACATTGACACGGTTATTATTGGGACCGACTCTCTCCAAGCTACACAAGGTTTCAACTCCAATTTGGGAGATTATTCCTTTCTTTTAGTGTTGTCGAAAATTGAAAACTTAATGAGTATGTTTACTCATAGTAGTTTAGTTTTTGTTAAGCGATATGCGAATCAGGCAGCACACTTGTTAGCATGATAGTCTGTTTCTATGTCTGGTTGTTTGGAGTGGCTTTCTAACCCTCCGTCCATCATTTGTAATGCGTTATTCTTGGATTTGAATTAATATATTTCTTTGTTTTTCAAAAAAACTCCGATACGACGATACTCAACATAAAATTGTACACTTATGAACATATTTTAAGTGAGATTTCTCATACACTAAATCGATGTCCTGAAACATATATTTTATATTGTTTTTCCTCTTGCCATACGTACACCGAAAAATACATTTGGTAACTCAGCGATTATTTGCTCCAAAGTCCAAACCGTTGTAAATTGCAAACGTAGCAATACACTTGACGTTTTGTGTTTTCATTAATTTCAAAATGGACTAGGTATTAAAATAATTAAAAGAAAACTATACGGATTAGGAAAATGTAAAATCGAACCGTCCGAACGCGCTCGACACACACCTCTAAACGCAGATGACCTTGGAGAACCGTCCTCGTGTTCGCAATGAACTGGTGAATGGAATAGTGGAAGTGACGAAGTGGTGACTGGTGACTTTCGTGAGTTCCTGAGTGAAGAAGCCGATAACCAGTAGTAAACAAATATGAAATTCTGAATAAGAGCATCCGCAATAGTTGTAGTTTTTGAGGAGTTTTTTCAGGTGTGACTATGAAAAGAGAATATGAGATGGAAAGGAACAAAAACAAAACAAAAAAAAAAACAAAACAAAACAAAACAAAAAAAAAACAAAAACAAAAACAAAAACAAATTTTAATTTTTTTTTAAGTAAAGATTTACGCACCCAGTTAGGCGCGAGATTTGCGCCTAACGCAAGTCAATTTTTTTGGTGGGGCCCACATATCTGACAAAAACCAAAGTCCTTCAGCAAAGACCAGGCTTACTCTCTCTAATCACCCTCTCTCATCCACATAAGCATTGCCTCTTCAAAACACCCCAAAACCCACTATTCTGGTTGCCCTAAGGGATTAGGGAATCACGATTTTGTTTGTGTGTGTGTGTGTGTGTTTTTTTATTGGGTCAAAACATTAAATGGGCAAATGGCAGAATGGGCTGACTGGCAGTAAGTATTGGATATGTATATATATCGAAATCGAAACTTAATAACCGTAGAATAACCGAAAAATCAAAAAATTGTGACATCAATAATCAAAAATTGACTTTTTTCGGTTAGTTTGGTTATCGAGCGGTTAATCTATATTTTGCTAACCCTTACCATGGATCTCATGTATCGTTTTGGTCTATTGATACCATATGAGAACAATAAATTATATGGAGATTTTTATTATTGATCAATTCAATTTTATTTAAAAGATAGATTTATAATCACTATATATATATATATATATATATATATATATATATAATGAATTATGGGGTGGCTATAGTACAAAGTCATAATAATATGTCAAGCACATTGTGCTCAGATGCATGTAGTGACCTCTCTCATGTGGGAGGTCATGAGATTGAATCTTAGTGGAGATGTTGTTGACTCTCAGTGTGAAAAATTAGGATCTTTTATTCTTACATTAGTTCACAACCGGGGTACTTCGACAAAGTAACAATTCAAGTATCTAATTTCTCTCACATGTTTCATTTTTGTGTTTAGCAACAATACAAGGTTTTACTTCGACAAAGTAACAATTTAGGTATCTAATTTCTCTAACATGTTTCATTTTTGTGTTTTGCTTTGAATGTTATGTAGTATTATCGATTGTTGAGCAATTTGATATTTATCGATGTTTCCATTGTTGTTTCAATCTACTTTTGTTTTCGGCTTACTTTCCCTTTTTGTATGCCTTTGCTTTTTAACTCATAAAAAGCATAAATAATGAAAGTTAATTGAATAATATAATTGAAAAATGATTTGTGGTTTACGAGTTAATGATTGAACAAAGTTAGAGTGTGTAATATAATAACATCTCCATTTATGAAAAAAGATGAGTTTTAGGTTAGGTTTTTTTTTTTTTTTTTCCAAGGTGGGGAAGAGATGAGAGGTGAGAGAGAGAGAGATAGGGGGGGGGGGGGGGGGGGGGAGGAATAGTAACGTATGTTTTAGTCCAAGTTTTTTTTTTTTTTTTTGCTTTGTTTTGTTTTGTTTTTTTTTTTGTTTTTGTTTTAAGTAGAAAAAGGAAATACAACATTGTTGCGTTACCTAGTAAGCGTGTCCAGGGCACGCGGCACGCACATTAGGTGGTCTATTTTAAGTACTACCTTGGAAGTTTTTTTTCCAAGGTGGGGAAGAGATGAGAGGTGTGAGAGAGGGGGGATAGTAAAGTGTGTTTTAGTCCAAGTTTTTTTTCTTCTTCTTAAAAGAGTGAAAAAATGAAATACAACACTGTTGCGTCGCCTAGTAAGCGCGTGCAGGGCATCCCCAAAATACCCAACAAGCATTAACTCTCCCTGAAATACACCTTCCAGTACGGCTACCTTGTTACGACTTTACTCCAGTCACTAGCCCTGCCTTCGGCATCCCCCTCCTTGCCGTTAAGGTAAGGACTTCGGGCATGGCCAGCTCCCATAGTGTGACGGGTGGTGTGTACAAGGCCCGGGAACGAATTCACCGCCGTATGGCTGACCGCGATTACTAGCGATTCTGGCTTCATGCAGGCGAGTTGCAGCCTGCAATCCGAACTGGGGACAGGTTTTTGGGGTTAGCTCACCCTCGCGGGATCGCGACCCTTTGTCCTGGTCATTGTAGCACGTGTGTCGCCCAGGGCATAAGGGGCATGATGACTTGACTTCATCTTCACCTTCCTCCGGCTTATCACCGGCAGTCTGTTCAGGATTACAAGCGCATGCATATTAGGTGGTCGCTAGTAACCTGCCTGTTATGTTTCTTTTTATTGTTTTTTTTTTTTTTTTTTCCACTTGACACCATTAGTATTGCTATAACTTTAATGTCTAAGACTTTAACTCCACCATAAAAATTAATTTAACAGTAAAAGGTTTAATCCCATTTTAAGTACTGCCAGTACCTTATAGTATTTTGTAGAATCAATGTGTAACTGCATCAATGTGCATTAAAAATGAATTTAATTAAATAAAATATAGTTAAAAAAAAAAAAAAAACACTTGATGCACTATCAAGTTTCAAATGATCTCTGTTGGGGGCTGGTGCCCTACACAAAATTATTCATGACTTAAACGCTACCGTTGTTTACCACGCGCCCTCTTGTAGCGTGGGCAACGTGCCAGTACGTCGCTCGCCAGTGTCTCGAATTCCCAGACGCACCAGTGGCTCGGTGCGTACAAACACCCTTCCTTTTCTCCCATTTGCCTTCTCTCTGAACTACTACGCCAAGTCCGCCCTTTTCTTGCTTTCATTTTTCACAGTCTCCACTCACTATCGAGCTCGAGCTGTTTCAGAGAAACGCCGCCGGTATGCGCTCCGCCGTTCTTTGCCTTTGATCGTCGTTCTTCGGCCGGTGAGTCCTTATTTTTTCCTTCATTTCGCCGGGAATTTCGTCACAAATTTTTTTAAAAATTTCCTCGATTTTTTCAGTTCTTGAGGATTCTGCGTTACGGTTGGGACTTCTTTGATTGTCCGTGTCCGTGAATAATCCAAGGTTTAGAGATTCTACTGCTAATATTTTACTCCAATGTGGCATAGACGTACATTCCGTGTAAATATTTCATTAGGTCTGAGAATGATGCGAATAAGAGAATGCGTTTTTGAATATAGTTTACTATGAAATTGCATGTTCATGTGTCTTAGAGGGTTTTTTTCTGAAAGATTGAAGACAACATTATAGGTTGGAGTAAAAAAGAAGCTTTTTATTTATCAGCTAATTTTGCTTAAGGTTTTACACTGTAGAGTTAAACTGGGAATTAAACTAAAAAAATTATCAACACACTTAGATGTTTGAAATTATCCAATTATCTGGAAAGGGGCTTAGTTTATCACTAACTTAAACCCCTAACCTGCATCACCACAATGATGGAATACAGTATGGGAAAATATAAATTGGTTATATTCAAGTACCTACATTTGCATGTAACTCATGGTACCCTCTCAATGTATCTTATTCATGTTGAAGGTTGGTCATTGAAATGTTCATACAGATGCAATAATTCTTGTAGGTCAAAGAGATGCTAAGGTAGCTCTCTGGAATTTGTTATATCTTTGTGGTAAAAGGGAACTATGAAATCATAATTAGTGGGAATGTGCCAAAAAGTAGCATTCCGAATTAATTGTGCAATGCAGCCAATGCTTGCCTAAAGTTGAGCCTTTTTTTATTTACCATTATACTCTTTGTTGCTGGTTCAAAAATATAGAAATGAGTGGACAAACATGACAGGAGGAGCTAAAACAAATAAAGCTATGATGTGTGATTTTTCTGATTATTTGGTTTGCTTATGATAAACTAAAATGTAGGTTTGTTGAAGATTTTGAATGCTGCATTAGAAACTTTTCTGAAATAAACAATGGCACCAAACCCAAGAGTTATAAGTGCCTTTCGGGCAATGAAGACCATTGGAATATCAGAAGATAAGGTGAAACCTGTGTTGAAAAACCTTTTAAAATTATATGAAAAAAACTGGGAGCTCATTGAAGAGGAGAACTATAGAGCCCTTGCAGATGCTATTTTTGACCAAGAGGAAGCCGAGGTCTTCTTTTTTCATCTTTTCTTGTTCCTACTTCCATTATTAATTTTACTCTCTCACCTTCCTTCCTTTGTTATATTGCCTTGTTTTATAAATCTGCATTTTATTTTATATCATATGCAGGCTGCTGCGCAACTCAAGAAGCCTAATAATGCTGAAGTAATTGGGATTCATTTCTGATTTGTTTTCTTTTCAATGCTAATTCAGGACACTACTTTGACTTTTCCATTGATTTCTCTTCTTTCTTTTCTTTATTGGCTTCCCTCTGACTTATGATTTCTTCTCTGATATGCAGGTTGTTGCACAACTCAAGAAGCCTAATAATGTTGAAGTAATTGGGATTCATTTCTGATTTGTTTGCTTTTCAATGCTAATTCAGGACACTACTTTTAACTTTTCATTGATTTATCTTCTATATTTCTTCTCTTTTTTGGCGTCCTTCTCACTTATCTAGCGAGAGGAAGCTTTAGATGAAGCAACACAAGAGGAGCCAGAACGACCACTTAAGCGATTGCGGTTAAAATATCAAGATGGTCAACCTTCACATTTATGTAACAATGCTAGCACTGCCTTGACTGGATCTAAATTAAAAAAGCCTAAAGTGGAGGTTGATGAAGTACCCAATGATCATCAGAGTCAGCAGCAAAGTAATGGAGGCAGGACAGGTCAGTCCCAACCCGCCACCCATGCCAGAAACAAAGGAAAGCAACCTATTTCACCAAACTCTCACCCAGTGCAACCGAGAGATAGAGGAAGAGAACATCTAGCGATTCATTCTGCATCTCAGAAAACTTCTGGCACTCTTGCTTTGATCAAGCCTAAGGACGAACCGTTCACTGATGATATGCCACACTATGAGGCCCCTCTTGCATGTCTTCCCCCTGGTAATTGTTAGCTTGTGATGAATGTCACTTGTTGAGTTTATGTGTTATGTTCTAATTTTTATTTATTTTTTAATAGATTTTCCTTTGGTTGGGTATCCTGATATGAATTGTTCCATGAACTATTCAATTTGATTATCATTATTTCAACATTTACAGAGCCGGCAAATGAGTCTGATGCACCAAATGGAAATTGTTCGCACAGAGATCTAGATGCTCCAGAAACCTTAGCATCAAAATCCAGCGTGGGGAAAGATGCAAGGAATTATACTGCAGCTGCATCTGCTGAAATGGTATCAAATCAACAGCTGGCAAGGATTGAGGATGGATCTTCATCTAACCTAGAGATTGCTTCCTCTCCCTCTGGAGAAGTTAAAATATCTATAAGTTGTTCCTCTACCATTGGAGGACCTGACTTTCATTTGCCTAATCTAAATGAAGTGCTTAAATTGGTGGAAGATAGGTGTCTGAGGTCTTACAAATTCCTGGACCCAAACTTTTCTGTGATGAAACTGATGAAAGATATGTGTGAGTGCATTGAAATATTGGGGACCAAAACTTATAATGATAGGACAGAAACAGAAAACATGATGACAGCTATTACTCGGTTGGAAACATCTCTTATGGAAGATGATTTCGATTCTAGTGGCAAGCTTCCTGATTCTACAAATGAACTGATAAATTTTGAAGTTGATGCTGCATTGGTTCAGCCGCAAATACCACACCTACCTCTACCTTGCAATGGTGTACATGACGACACACTACCTGAGGAAGTTGCATCTGAGAACAGTGACAGAGTTGCTACTCGGAATGATCTTGAACAGATAAATTTTCAAAGTCTGGTCCCGATGGAGTCATGCCAACCATCTTCTGATAAAGTATGGTCTCTCCATGATGTTATTGACATTACTAACGGGCAAGAGAAGATGGTAATTCCAATAGTGAATGAGGTTAATAGCGAGGTTCCCCCATCATTCCACTATATAGCTCAGAGTGTAGTATTTCAGAATGCATATGTGAATTTCTCCTTGGCGTGTATTGGAGATAATCATAGTTGTTCAACTTGCTCTGGTGATTGTTTGTCATTGTCTGTTCCTTGTGTTTGTGCACAACAAACCAGGGGAGATTTTGCATACACATTAGATGGCCTTCTCAAAGAGGACCTTCTAAAAGACTGTATTTCTAAAAACCAGGAGCCCAAAAAACACAGCCAGTTCTTTTGCAAGGTGTGCCCTTTAGAGAGATCTAAAAATGATGATATTGTAGAACCTTGCAAAGGTCATTTAGAAAGGACTTTCATCAAAGAATGCTGGTGGAAATGTGGATGCAATAAACAGTGTGGCAATCGTGTGGTCCAACGCGGAATAAGTCGAAAGTTACAGGTCCGACTTTGCACTTAATAATCCTTGTTCCATATCTATTCTTTAATACTTTGGTCATAAATGCTTTACTTTTTGAGTCACATCTTACTACAAGTTTCTGATTGCAGTAAACTCCATGCTACATGCTGAATTATAAAACATTGTTATAATTCATTTAATTTCTTCTGATTCTGTGTTATTCTCACATCTTCAGGTGTTTATGACGTCTGAAGGAAAAGGATGGGGCCTTCGGACTCTTGAGGACCTACCAAGAGGCACATTTGTTTGTGAATATGTTGGAGAAGTTCTTACCAATGCTGAACTCTTTGGTCGTGTTTCACGAAGCCTTAGTGGTGAGAAGCGTTTCCATCCAGTGCTACTTGATGCAGATTGGGGTTCAGGAGGTGTGTTAAAGGATGAAGAAGCTCTTTGTTTAGATGCTACATATTATGGGAATGTTGCAAGGTTTATTAATCACAGGTAATGATTATTTGAAAGGACTACATGCTCTATGGCCTTAAAAAATTTACTACCTCTCAGGCCACTAGTTTATTTATTATATATCTGTATGTGCATTTATTATTTATTTATCAGTGATTTGGTTCTTTGCCAGATGTTTTGATTCAAATTTGGTTGAGATCCCTGTCGAGATAGAGAGTCCTGATCACCACTATTATCATGTATGGACTCGTATTTCTGCTGCATTTTCCCGTTTATTCATTTCAATTGTTGTTAATCTTGATGCTTTCTTCCAACTGTTTGTTTGTTACCTTGATACAGCTTGCTTTCTTCACTACAAGGGATGTTAAAGCCATGGAAGAATTGACTTGGGTGAGTAAGTGAAGCATGTTCAAGACGGTTGCTGTTTTACTGGGGAAGGGAGTAATGTGATAGTTATGACTAAGTTATAAATGATGTTTAAAGATGTTAAGTCAATGTGAGACGATGCACATTTGCCACCAGTGGCTGGTGTAAAGTGGCAGATTGATGAAAATGCTTTGACTACAGATCGGAAATGTCAGGGTAGGCCAGGAATTAGGGCTAATTTACATCTGGGATTCAGACATGAGCATGGATCAATGAAGTGAGATTGTAGCTTTGGGCACAAGTGTCTATCTATCTATCTATCTATCTATATATGTGAAATAAGAATTTAGCGTACATAATCTTGACATTGACAACAAAACTAGTTCGCACCGGAACAACTACTTGGTAGTAATGCATAGGTAACTAACTACTTATGAATCGAATCATTTTTTCTAATCGGATAGTTTGTGTATGTTTGCAGGACTACGGAATTGATTTTGATGACCTTGATTATCCAATAAAAGCATTCCAATGTCAGTGTGGAAGCCAGTTCTGCCGAAATATCAAGCGATTGAGTAGTAAGTACCAAGGGAACGATATAATGTTTATTCCTCATTCTTCCATGTCGTAACCTGCATGCCTGTTATGTTTTAGGGTCCAGAGGAAGGAGGTAAAATGAAGGTTACAGATATGATGCAACCCATAATGTGATAAGCCTAACTTTTTGGTGGACAACTTGTGGTCTGCACTTGTAATCAGTGTGAATCTGCTGCTGCTGCTAAACCAACTCTCTTTATTCAACTTTCCCAACTTTTGACTGCTTTTTCTAGCTGCATTGCAGACTTGTACATCTTTGTTTGTACCAGTGGCAGCATATCTTTATAATGTTATGGTAGATATAACCTAGTTTGTTTATCTACTAGTAATACATCATGCATTGATGCTTATACTATACATCCATTTTATCTGCTTTCAAGAAACAGAAAGCTGCTGCAACTTTTCTCCCATCTTCATCAAGGAGTTCCTATTAGGTGGCTTCAACAGTGTATCATCCTGGAAATCTGAGGGCATTACTGGTCGAATGCCACCGGGATTTAGTGGGAAAAGAGTCTTGTAGTATCCATCCATGATATCTCCCATATTGCAAGTCTCTGCAACCTTAGGAATCTGTACGAGAATGAGAGTCATGAACAAAACAGAAGAATATGAAGTCTGAGATTCTTGTGTTGGTGTACTATGGTTTACCTGATAGATGTCTCTCATGTATCCATGGAGGTTTGGGTATTGTATGATCTTCTTCTTCGAACACTTGAACAGTACATGGTAGACCAGATCGAACCTGATCAAAGTAGTGAACAAGCACACATCTGCAAGCGTCAACACATCACCACACAGATACCTTGACCTCCCCAAATGATCATCAATCATTTCCAATGTACTAAACACCTCTTTTACTGCTCTATCATAAGCTTCTTGACTCTGGGCAAACCCACACCTACAACATCCAAAACAACACAATTACTTCAAGAAAATCACTGGAAACGCTTAGTCACACTCGCAAAGTTTCTCCTCTTTCAACTTTACAGTTACATTGACCATCTGGCATCTGTCACATAACTTTACAATTACACTCGCAAAGTTTCTCCTCTTTCAACTTTACAGTTACATTGACCATCTGGCGTCTGTCACATAACTTTATAATTGCATTGATCGTCTGTTTAGTATGGAGTTTTTTTCCATTTTGATCCTTCGACTATAATACGTTTCTGAATTAGGTCCTTGACTAATAAATTTTTAATTTTTCTGCGTGACTATTCAATTTCTTCCACATTTGGCCCATCATTCAATTTGTCGGTTAACTTAAGCCGAAAAGTAAAAACAAGGCCAACCAAGTTGAAAAGTAAGTACCGAAAAGTTATTTTGTGCTTTTTTGCTGGTTTAAATTGGTCGAAAAATTGAGCAAGCGATCAAATGTGGAAGTAATTGAATAGTCATGCATCCAAATTGGAAATTTTGATAGTTAGGACCTAATTTGGAAGGAGTATTGACCAAAAGTAGAAAAAAAATCTTGTTTACGTGCTTGAAAAATGAAGAATGATGAGCATAATAATTACCTATAAACGCCGTTGTTTACTTTGGGGTATATGATCTGGTTCCATTTGGCGATCTCATGTGTGAGTGAGGGTGGGGAAAGGTCTAATTCTGGATTATTTGCAATTCTGTTTAACCCGGAATTGAAGAACTCAATGATGTCGTAGCTCTCGTTACAGATAACCTGTTTTTTGTCGGAATCCCATAGCATAGGGACAGTGGACCGGCCGTTATAGCCGCCGCGGCTAGACTGATAAACCTCCCTGAGGGTTTTGCGACCGTTGGACTTGTCCAGAGTCGGGACAAGCTTATCCGTGTCCGGGACAGGGCTATACCGGAATTCCCAAGAGCCATCGGCGCCGGGAGAGGCGATTGAGACGGGAATAGCATCTTCCAGGCCCTTAAGAGCTCGGACAATCAGAGTTCTGTGGGCCCAAGGGCAAGGTAGGCCAACGTACAGGTGGATGTTTCCGGCGGAGAGGTGTATGCCGGAAGAATTCGGATCGTGGATGCGGAATTTGGAAGCGGGTCGGGTGTAGCTGCCGGATGGGTCCGACGGCGCCAGCTGCGACATCATGATATTCCAGGCGGTGGACCAGGTTGAACGGACGGTGGAGATGAGTAGCTGGGGTGGCAGGGCGTTGCCCCATAGAAGCTTAGTGATGCCGGTGACGAGGCTAGTAGTGGGGCTTTGGCGCTCGCCGGACATTCTGGGAGAGCGGTGGCGGATTCTCGATGTAATCGCGCCGCCGCCGCTAGTTCGAGGCTTCTTAACGGTGACGGGGGAGAAAATGCCGGAGCCTAGCGGCGAAGCAGTGGAGTACATGGTTGATGAGTCGACTATGGTAGTTGCCGGCAAGAAAAATCTGTTGGTGGGGTATTTATGTCATTTGATGAGTCGGCAATGGTAGTTGACGGCAAGGAAAATCTGTTGGTGGGGGTATTTATGTCATTTCATCATTTTGGCAAATTCTACTATGAACCAGGACCAATGTTGCAATGTAGACATAAATGTTTATTTTTTAATTTACTAAAAATTTACTCTTTGTTTTTTTTTTTTTTTTTTTTTAAAGGATGAAAATGTCCATTTAATGTATTGAAAATTCATGTTTTAATAGTGATAGAGAATATTCATTGGGTATACTTTCTCTTTTAGAATTCGGTTAGATCAAAGAGAATGACTATTACCGACCTCGGAGTCTACCGACCCGGCCTCAATAATTATATTGAGGAGTGTGTGGTCAACATTAATATCCAACCGTCTTTCAATTTCTCCCCAACCTGCTTGGGTCAAGAAATGTCACCCGACCCTCTCCGCTTGTAGTCTATGGTGACACTCCTTTATTCGACCCGATGACTACAAGAACGAGGGGGTCAGGAATCTGAGTACACGTGAAGGAATCATCACAGTCTTCGACATGCCAGTGTGCATGGGCACCACGTGTTGCGCATGACGGAGAGATCAACATGTGCTCCCTTCAACATCTTATAAATAATAAATACCACATTAAATGCTAATGAGGAAACTTTTGACATCTTCAATACACTCATATTTTACTTTGGACCCTCTGGACCCGAGCCTAAAGACTGGCCCACAAACAGATTATTCAAGGATTTACCTATAGTCTGACATTGTACACTATACGTATTTGTGAAACTCGCTATATTTACCACATTAAGTAATATATCTATGAATGAACTTTTAGAAAATGAATTTTCAATATTCAAATATGTCAATGGTCCATTTGACAAGGTGGACAACAGTCCGGGTATAATTATTGCATCATTTTTACTGGGCCAAAGTACTTCTTGGGCTTTATATATAACTCAAGAACGTTAGCAATTTAGCCGTTAATCCAAGTTATAATGGCCCAAGTGGCCCAAAATCCAAAATTCTGCTACCCAGTTTAGTAATTTAAGCAAAACCCTAGCGAGCTCCGTATAAAACCCTAGCCGCTTACTCTTGTCGTTAGTTTCTGGAGAGCAGAGGGATTCACGATGTCGAAGCGAGGTGAGCTGAGTTCTCTTTGATAGCTTAGCTCCTCCATTTTCATTATTTGTCTATTTTCCGATTGATTTTCAATTATCGTTTGGCTAATTATGTGAAAATGTGATTTCAAGGACGCGGAGGTTCCGCCGGGAACAAGTTCAGGATGTCGCTCGGTCTGCCGGTCGCGGCGACCGTGAACTGCGCCGACAACACTGGAGCGAAGAACTTGTATATCATATCCGTGAAGGGGATCAAGGGTCGCCTCAACAGGTTGCCTTCTGCTTGCGTAGGTGACATGGTCATGGCTACAGTGAAGAAGGGGAAACCCGATCTCAGGAAGAAGGTCATGCCCGCCGTCATCGTCCGTCAACGCAAGCCGTGGCGCCGAAAGGATGGCGTTTTTATGTATTTCGAAGGTATACTTCCGGCTGTGTTTTGTTGTTGTTTATCTGTGATTATTGTTGTTCTTAAGCTCGCTTTTTGTGGCTCTGCTATTTTTATCAGAATTGTGATGCTTAGATGGATATTTGTCTTCCTCGTATTGATTATTAATCAATTGTGATGTCTGTATATTTGTGATTGATAGTCATTGTATTCAAAATATTTTGTTCAATTGAAATTATGATGGGTTTATCATTGCTTTCTCGTAGCACATTAATGATTTAATGTCTGTTATGGAATGATTGTATACTGCATCTATTTTCTAGTTTCTTGTTGGTATTGAATTTACAGGCTGCTGTGACTTAGATTTTATACAATCTTTTGGCTAACACAATGTTATACAAACTTGTCACTGATCATTAAATTATTGTATGTAGATAATGCTGGTGTCATTGTGAATCCTAAGGGTGAAATGAAAGGTAACATTCTTGTCTTTGAACAGAAGAATATAGATCACTTACGCACTAGATATGATCATATGAAGAAAAAAGATAAAACTTACTTATATTTTTAGTTCATGTAGCATTATTCAATTACTATGTTTTTAAAATCCCTGAATTTTCTGCGATTGTAGGATCTGCCATTACTGGACCTATTGGGAAGGAATGTGCTGACCTTTGGCCTAGGATCGCCAGTGCTGCAAATGCTATCGTTTAGAATCATTATCTGAACTGGGTTTTGTGTTTTAGTTTTGTTTGGTTTTAAGACTCAGAATTTGTAGTTTTGCCTTAGGCACAGATCACATTACTTGGCTATCTAAAATGTTGTAAGACTCCTTGAATTTTTGTTTTATTGCTGATGTTGGATCTTCAATCTGTTCAGTCTTTCAAAATGCGTGGACATATAATTATGTCTCTATAAGCTATCAACTTTTCGTCATATTTGTGATTTGGCATTTGCCCATGATGCTTAGTGAAATGCCATTTAATCTTGTGCTTAACAAGAATCCATTGAATGTGCGTGCATATGGAGCTATAAGCTATCAACTTTTCATCATATTTGTGATTTGGCATTTGTCCATGATTAGTAAAATGCCATTTAATCTTGTGCTTAACTAGAATTCATGGAATGTGCATGCCTATGGAGTTTCTATTGTGTTGTTTTCTTTCCTGCTATGGTGACGTGTGTAACATCTTTGGATTCTACTTTGCCAGGAAAATCCCACTTGATGGAGTATGCCATGTCTCATCTTTCTTATCCTCTTTTGTTGTAGTACAGCATGGATTTTATGTTGCAGTCTTAACATCATAACATGTATGTGGAATGAGAAGTCTTTTGCTATTTGTTTATTGTTTTTGGATTAAAACCCTTTGCCATTTGATGTGATGGTTGAACATGTTGAGTTTAGGCCTACAAAACTACTTTTTAGTTATTATATATATATTTATATATATTGTGGTTTTGGTCAATGAATGATTGAATGAAAGACTTCTCATGAGATCCAAATCTAGGAAAGTTTATTCTCTAGGCATATTTTCAAGGTCTAGTATAAGAGTATTTTTGCTTCAAATAGAGAAAAATAATAATTTTATTCATTTTCATTGATGAAACTGTCCATTGCACAAATGACACGTGTACACCAAGATTCTAAAGGACCACATTTTTTTGGAGTAAAATATGCGGCACAACGAATCGGATCAGTTCACCTCCTCTCTTTGCCTCTTTGACCTACTGAAATACCATTTCTCTAATCACTCAAGTATATATTATGGTATGGAAATAATAATAAAAAAATAATTAGATTAGATATTAGTGGATTCATACATGGGGCAGGTACTGCAGAGTAACTCTTAAGTGGTCATTCAAAAGATTAGAAAAGTACTCCGTATACTGGTGCTTTGTATTGTTTAGAATTTTGTAGATTAAAAAAAAAAAGAGTTTTATTGTTCCATTATATTAAAATAAAATAAGAAAGAAAATTTGAAAAGATCATATTGATTTAATTGATTTGTGGTTAAGTATCAACAACTGTTGAGACGATCTTAAAAAGGAAAAGTGGATTTGACAATAATCATCCAACCCATTTTGCTTCACAATATTTTCTACTTCTTGACAATGATAGTAGAAAAAAAACTATTACCTTTTATTTTATTTATTACTAAAAATTTTTAATCATAATTTACTAAATTGATCAACTATACATGTATCCACCATAAGCTAAACTTGCAAAATCATTAATGAAATTGTGATTTTTAATAATTAATTAATAGGTTGAATTTTAAATAAATCCTCAAAATAGAGTTATTACATTTTCTTTTCCCCTTGTTTAAACGTTTTAAAAAAATATATATTATAATTGTAGTATAATCTTTGTAAATATTAAATTATATTTATTAGGATTCTTTGGTTATTACGATTGCAATATAGATGTTATTTTCTTCTTTCTTTGATTTATGCGAAAGTTCGTAATCGCTACTCGAAGGCAACAATAAAGTAAATCAATCTAGATTGTTCGTAGCTAACCGACTCAAACCGAGAAGGTCATTAGATAGATCTTACAGAAAGTCAAATTTATAATTTCTTACCTTCTTTTTAAGCATTTTGATTGTGTTGACAAAAAGTAGTCAAAAACGGAGTTAAGTTTCATTAAAATAATGTTCGTTTTATATCATTTTAAATGTTATTGTGAGTGTATACTGTATATTTAAATACCAAACTAAGCCAAGTAGTTTGTAGCTTAATGTCATTTATGTGACTCGACTCTTTGTGTTTCAATAGGTTGAAAAAGTATACTACTATGTAACAGAGTTAGTAGTATTAAAAAAATTACTACGCTAATAATTCATGAAAATACGTTTCAATAAACAAAAAAATATAATGACTAAATTTTTATGTAAATTTTTACACACACATATATAGTTATTTATTTATTTATAATTATTTATTACGTAAATAATTTGAGTAAAAATGTTATTTAAGCAAAGTGCGCAATTTCTATTTAACAAATCCATTGCACCATAAAGTGGGGCCCACACACATGGCCGTCAAAATATTCCACACATTCCCCACGCGACCCAGATCCGCGCGTGGGCTATGATTAATCGAAACGCAGATGGGTGAGCGCAGTGCAACACAGAAGTATTTAGAAGCCAAACCCAAATAAAAGCAGGCGACAAGAGGGCGAGACGACCGGCACCGTTCAATTCTCTCGGCCGCGCCGGCGACGGAACCACCGCACGTGCAATTTGAGTCGACATGTGTGTCCTACGTTGTTGTTGTACGTGGCTATCTTATCCCCACATATATATATGCTCTGTTCTTGACGCTTGCCTGTGATTTCAATTTGTTTTACTCGATATGTGGAGCTGTCTGATTTTTAGCTTGTGTTTTTTTCTAAGCGTTTTAGGTAATAATTAACCTTGCTCTTGTCTGTATTTGATGCAATTTCAAACTTTATTTGATTTTGAGTTCATCCGTTTTTGGCTTAATTGGTTTTCTTCATTTATTTGCTTGAAAAAAATAAAAATAAAAAATCTCTATCTCTATCTAAAAAAAAAAAACATAATCAATAGCTTTGTGTAATTTCCATTCCCAGATTAATTTGTTTTCAATTTTTTTTTTTTTTTGTTGGGTAAAGATTGTTGCATACTTGCATTTGGGTTGTAATATGTGTAAATCCTTTTTTGAAGATTTATGTGTTGTAAGAAGTGAATTATTCATGTTTTTGCATGGCTCAAAACATGGTGTTGGCTCCTTGTGATGGGGCTAGCATTTGTTTCTATTGGTTTGTAGCTGAAATTTGTGCCTTGGATGATTGGAGTAGGTTGTTGATTCATGGTCATTTAAGCTTAAAAGAGGTTGGTTTATTTTAGAACCAGAGGCAGTTTGTGTAATTTTATGTTTATACATGGTTAAAACCTCGTATCTTATACTATCTGGAATTGTAAAGCTTGAAGGTTTTGAAATTGGAGAAAGAAAAGATCAACTAATACTGATGTCTGTATCCTTGGTTGTAAGTTTGTAGCTTTTGCTTTGCTAGACAAGTGTGTTTAGAAGCTTTCGGTTCTTCCACTTTCACTGTATAGACTATAGAGGAACTAGAGACACCTTTGGCTACTCAATATCAAAATGTGGTTAGGCTATTGGCTTGGTAACCATAAGGTCACAAGTTCGATTCCTAGTGGGAGTGGCCTATTGACCTTCTTGGTTTGAGCCAGCCAGCTATAGGCAACCTAGGTTGGTTTGCCTCCTTGTGGTCCTTTGCCGGCTAGGGTCACAAGGGGGGATTTACCTAGTGCACACCCTCGGGTAGTGCCTGCGAATTTCCCTCGTCACTCAAAAAATGTGGAATGCTAAATGTGGTTTCTTCAAGTCATGTTTGTGTAATACTGAGCAACGTTATTACTTGGTGAAGCTTTTAGCCATTTTCTTAGACTATTTTCAGGTTTCTGGATCTTGGGTGTAACAATTTTTTATATCCTTCTTGGTGTAGCCGTGTAGGTATTGAGCTTCATCTTAGTTGACTGAAGTTAAGAGGATACTGATTCAGGCAGATAATTAACTATCTACACGAAAAAGCAGTAATGGAGGCACGACCAGCTTTATCCATCCAAAGAGTGGGGTCTAGGCAACTAAATAACTTTGGTGCATCTGGGGCTCTTTCTTCTTCTTTACCAGTCCTTCCTACAAATCTCGAAGGGAAATATCCCAAGTTGCCCGACTCGCAGCAGATTTCCTTGGAAAGGGAAACTATGCAATGTCCTCCAGCTGTTGCTCCATTGTCATCAAATAGTGAGGTTGCTGGTCTTATGTTTTCTTCATCTTCTGGATTTTCCAGTGATCTTCATTTTTCATCTGCTTCACCACTAGAGAACCATTCGAGACAACCTCCTTTTATTTCCCAGTCAACAAATAACGAGTCATCCATGTTGTTGCCTGATTCTGGAGTTCTTCAATCCACAGCATCGAGTCATTACTCTAAGCAAAATATTGGCCCATGGTCTACGGATTCATTAACTGATTTTCTTGATTACCCAATAAATACCCCTACACACAGTGGTCAGCTGCAATGCAGTAACAATGCCGATTGTGCCATTACTTCTGAGGATCTTGGTAAACGCAACGATTGGCAGGAATGGGCTGACCAGCTAATCACTGACGATGATGCTCTGGCTGCTAATTGGAGTGATATCATTGCCGATACAAGCACTGCAGACCCAAAACCAAAGGTAGCTTCATTTTTTAAAAAGGGCTAGTGTGTGTTCTGATATCCATTCCTCTTTGTTATTTTTACTTTTTCTAACCGAGATGATTCCCCCATAGAGGAAACCATCTCATGAGAGCAATTTATTCTTTTCGAGTGTTTTATCAGATGCTTCAGCTGTTGTACTTGCCTCTGGAAAGATGGTTTTATCATGGAATTATTTATTTATTTATTTAAATTTTTTATTGCTACACCCATTCTTAATTTTATTATCCTGCCATTCTGTAGCTACAGGTGCAATATCAAGTGTCAAAACAATCTTCAAATTTACAAATCCAGCATTCCCAGGCAAGCCAGCAACTCGTTGCTTTTCCCGAAGAAACTTCAGCCACTGTTCCTCTATCATCCACTGCAGGTGCTGCTCCAACCAAGCAGCGCATGCGTTGGACACCCGAACTTCATGAAGCATTCGTGGAAGCTGTCAACAAGCTTGGTGGAAGCGAAAGTGATCTTTCTCTCCTTGCTGAGCATGTTAAAATGATGATAGTCGAGAAGTGTTTTTGCTTTGAATTAATTTTTTTTTACTTTGAACTACAGGAGCTACTCCCAAGGGCGTCCTAAAACTAATGAAAGTTGACCATTTGACCATCTATCATGTTAAAAGCCACCTGCAGGTTTGTGATGCTTCCTTATTGCTTCCTCGTTGATGGACCTCTCCTTGTCTTTTAAAAACTATAATTGTGAACTGCAGAAATATCGTACGGCCCGCTATAAACCTGAATCATCAGAAGGTATGCCATCAATGTGTTGATTTGTTTTTGAAGGAGGCTGAAATATACATATGCATACTTGTATATATGCATATAATGCTCACAATAAGAGTCTCTTTATTTGATGGGTTCTTTGGCTCAATGTTCACTGCTGCACTATTTTTCATTTTTGCCTGCGACTTTTGTATCCTTATCCTCAAACTCATACCGAATTTTCTTCTCTCATTGTCCTCTTTACACGGATGATCTTTATCTGCTTGCTAATAAGGCCTCCTCCCTTTTCCTCTTTTGTCGCAGCGTCTTCAGAGAAGAAACAGTCTGCTATTGATGATTTTCCATCTCTGGACTTGAAAGCGTAAGTTGATAAATCTGTCAGTCAAGCTTTTGTTGCTTAATACTCATCAAAATATTTTTTAAAAGTGGATGTTTTGTTGTTTAAACATTTTTATGCAGGTATCTGTTCATTCTCTTGTATACATTGATTTACTAACACAAAATAAATAAATAAATAAATAACGGGGTGTGTGTTACAGGGGTATTGAGATCACTGAAGCGCTGAGGTTACAGATGGAAGTACAAAAGCGGCTCCATGAGCAGCTCGAGGTATGTATTAGTGCTTTGAAAATTAACCTGATTTCTACTAAAATTTGTTGCGCCATTCTTATACACTGAGATATTGGGGGTGTTTGGTAAATAACTGTTACCTGATTGAGTTAGTAGGTTTGACTAGTTGATAGCATTAACTGATTGTAGAAAGATGTTTGGTAAATTAGCTGTTAGCTAATAGCTGATTACATACAAAATGACTTTCTAAAAAAGCTAATCGAATTTTGAGTTTTAGTGTTTTTGAGCAATAAACTGTTACAAAAGTTAATTAATCAAACACTCATATAGGTTATTTAACCAAGTCAAACCACTAATTGTGTTAAACAAGCCAAAATTGACTGATAGGCTAACTATTTTACCAAACAGGGCATTGAGTTGTGGGCTCATACATTTCTTTGAACTGCCAAAGTATGAAGCTCTTAGTTCTAGTGTTCTTTACCTACTCTACTCCCTGCACATTTATCGTTTTCTTATTATGTCTGTCTGTAGATTCAACGAAACCTGCAGCTGAGGATTGAAGAACAAGGGCGATACCTCCAAATGATGTTTGAGAAGCAATTCAAGTCAATGCCAAATATCGATATGGGCAAGGGATCATCACCCACAAGTGAGAACCCCGTTGCACAGTTGACCGATGGGGTTCAAACCTCCCCTGGCAAAAGCGATCCAGTAGCGAATCATCCAATGACGGGAGACAACGACTCAGCCAATGCAGTTGCATCGGTGAATGACTCTCAGACGAGGGAAGAGAAACAAAAGGAACGCGAAACAGGAGAAGTTCCTGCCACTTCAAAGCGCGCCAAAGTAGATTAATAAAATATCATTTACCAATTCTTGATATTGCTAAGAACCTCCAGTTTTATTTGATGCTTGGAACATCAAAGCTTTCAGTAGTAAGTACATAGTGAACTCCTCAGAACTTTTTGTTCATCTTTTTTAGACAAGTTCTGGTGGGAAAGCTGCATCCTCACCATACTGTAGTTGATAAGTGTAACTTATGACTTTTGTCATTGTGAGTGTTATGCTCCATGGAAACAATGAGGAAATTCAGTGCAAAAACTATTGCTGCACCTTTTGCCCTAGTAGTGTCTGTCTATTAAGCTTTGGTTAAAACATGATAGTTACAAGAAAATGGTCAATCAAAATGTACTTCAGTCTTTGAGGACTGAGAAAGTGACTTCAGTCTTGTTTCTCGAATAAGAGTCAGACTTTAACAGAAGTAACATGAGTCAGATCTATATTAATCTAATAGTGGTGAGAATTAAGAATACTCAAATGTCAATATGATACAATCTTTAATCATAGAAAAAAGATGACGATGTGATGCAATCTTTAGTCACAAATGTCGATAGTCATAGGAACAATTTTCACGATGGTAGACGAAGGAAAAAGCAACCATTAAGGTCATATCTCGTGACTATAATGTTGTCTATACCATGACTCATGAAAATAATTGACTTATCGATTAGTATCAATGCTTTTACACATATATTAGCTTTGAGCACATTTATATGGCACTTGAAATTCTTATAGATGTGTTTTTGGAAACAAGGATAGATGAAGGGAAAAGCAACCATAAGGCGACATCCTGTGACTATGTTGTAAAAACACATTTATATGACACTTGAAATTCTTATACATGTTTGCAAAAACACATCTTCACATCTATATGACTATGCTCTACATAATTCTGACACAAACAAATCTGAAATAAATTACATCACCAGTATGTAAACTTACAACATACAAGCAAATTCACATGAGCCATCTCTCAAATTTGCATAGAAACAAATTCAAGAATTCTAATCAAAAAATAAATAAATGTACCCAAAAAATGAAAAAATAAATCAAGCATGGGAAAAAGAAAACTCCAACATCTCTTCACAATCTTCTGAATTTGTACTTTGAATGTAGAATTAGGCTTCAGCAGCACCTTGGTTTAATAAGGCTCTCTCCAACCTTGTCTCAAATGGAGTAGAATGCCAATTCACTCTCTTATCCTGCATTTCCATGAAAATTAGTTTATCTATGAAATGACTTTACATACAAAACCTCACTTCATTCTTACCTCTCTGTACTTGCTGGTTGTGTTTGGTATTCCCTTAAAAGAAGAGGGTGTCTTAGACCTAGAGCCACCACCATTCTTTACTCCTGAGTCATAGTCATTCCAGTATGTCCCAACAGTTCCTATGATAGGAACCTCGTCAGGGCTTCGACTGGGAGATCGCCTTGGAGATGCAGATGATGCTGAGAGCTGTTTCAGCTCCTCGACGGTTAATGCACCTAGAATTGGCCTGTCTTCGAAGCTCCTAGCTGAATTTGAGCCTCCTGACGGGGGATTTGCAGATGAAACAGTCTCGAACCCACTGAAGCTAGTCTTCGTTGCAGGAGAGGTGGTTTCTGGTGAAACCAACCAATTTGAAAGGCTGGCATTGACTGCAATCTCTTGGTTGTGGACCTTGGAATCATCATCAAACTTCGGGTTCTGCTTTGGTTCTAAACTGAATGAAATGCGGGGCGCTTCTTGATCTTCAGGCAAGTTCTCCTTCAGTGGCTTCACTAGCTGTGCTGCTGCTTTGGACTTGAGAGCTTTCCACTGGGAAAGATTCTCCACAGGGTTAAGCACAGGATGAACATAGGCACTTCTGTCTCTTACATATCCTTTTGTTTCTCCCATTCCCCTTTCCTCCTCCTCTACTGCCAAACTAGGGATCAGAGGACTATCCACTTCCTCAGAATTCACCCTTGCTAAGGACTTCCCAGAGCTTGACTCCATTGATGCAGTTAAAACTGCTTCAGACCAGATTTCATGAACTGCCATCTTACCTTCATTATCAAAACATTCATCACCATCATCATCTTCAACGAAATCTTCGTCGTCATCCAAGTCACTATCACCAAACTCTTCACCCTCATCATCACTTTCTTTGCAGTTCTGGTACCTGTGATTACAAGGATATGATCCAACACTGGAAATCACAGAACCATCTTCAGTGGATGAGCTAGACTGGATTGACTTTTCCTTTTCACTCATGCCTGTCTTCTCTGGCAAAGTTTCAGTGCTTTCATAAACTGAAACATGCTCATATGTTCTTACATTTTCATCAAATGTAACCCTCTTTCTGGCACTTAAGCTCAATTTCTCCTCACAAATGTCCCTAAAATGCAAAAATTAGCAAAATTTGAGTTACTAAATGGATGGAAAGCATAGGCCTCCAAACATGGGATTGGCCGGGCAAATCCAGCCAAGTTGGTCGGGTTGTTGACTTCGTAACCATAAGGTTACAAGTTCGATTTTCCCGTCACTGGGAAGAAAAAACAAAACCTAAAAAAAAATATGAAGAAATGCAAAAGACTCACTGTGAAACCAAGTTGGCAGGTGGCGCTTCTGCAGAGATGGTCCTTTGCGGCGTCGCCGGAGTGATCTGAACAACATGTCTCTGGAAAAGATTACACAATCCGATTTTCAGATCACCGGAATCCCGAAAAATCAAAGCAAAAAAGCAAATAAAAACCACAAAATTGGAAGTTCACATCATCAATTTCAGTTTCAGATTCCACAACTCATCACAAACACACCAAATATAATGATCGATCTTCCCTATTCCATTTTCCCTAGGGCTTACTTGTTCTCGAGAACCGACATTTTCTCTCTGCTTTCTGCGTTTGCGAGAGTCGTCAGAAGCCCCAAAGCAACCAAGAAAATTCCCCATGGTTACAGAGACGCCGCCCTTCTTCTTCTTCCCTCTTGCTTTGAGATTTTTGAGTGTTGTTTATTCTTCCCTTCCGGCCACGGCGGTGAGGGTGGTTAAAGGGTCTTCATTGATGTGAGAGAAATGGCAGAGAGGAGCGTTTAGATTGGAAGTGGTAGAAGTAGAAGAAGAAGAAGAAGAAGAAGAGCGTGAAACGGTCGAGTGGTGTTGTAGGCCATGCTAAGGGTTTGTTTGGTTGTTTATGTTTGAAAAAAAAGGCGATAGTTACCGTTGCGATAGAGCTCTTGATGACGCTGGATTTTGTGCTAATCCAGCCTGTTTCACATCATCTCAACCGTTGCCGTCAAATGCCTATAGAGCGTAGACCCCACAAATTATTACCTCGACTATGTTTGTTAATTTCTTAATCAATTTGGTCCTCTGTCAAATTGACTGATCGACAGAACCAATTTAGTAATTACAAAGGACCAAATCGATTACGAAATCAATAATTAATGATTTAATTAATTAAATTTAATAGTTGATGACAAATTTAGTAATTACAGCTTAGTCGAGTGACCAAAACGATCATTAATTTTGATTCATATTATAACATAAATTGATAAAGGTTCATTTTATTATAATAAATATTTATTTTTAATGTATTAAAAAGAATAATTCAATTCATGTCAACATTGTCACACAAGATTTATCTAATATAATTTGCTTTTTTTGTGTAATTTACAAACTACTAAAGATGAGGGTAAAGAAATCGCATTCCTATAATAATCACGCACAAATAATAATAAAAATAATACCAAATTTACAAGAGTAAAAATGACAATTAATTTAAAATCAAATTAATATAAATCTCATTTAATATGTTTTTTCAGGCATAAACAGCTGTAAATCACAATTTGCCAGTGATTTTGTTTACAAACATGCTAACAATTACAAAGGGGCATCAAAGAACTATGTGGAAAGCCATGAAATTATTCACCTTTCCCTGGAACAGTTTAATCAACAGCAACCTGGATTTTCACCCACTAAACTATGTGGAAACCCTAAAACCTTAACTGGCTATGAAGCCTTCTTCTCAACACATAAAAGGAACCAGCTTACATCCTGCAATGGATTCCAGAATCCAAGTGTGTTTAATGGCCAGACAACCAATCTGTTTAGCAATCTCATCGGCTTCTGCAAATCTTCGCAGCAGAATGGAGCTTTCTTCTGCTGGCATGCAGCCCCGGGGAGGATCGCAGTTATAAACAATCACACAATAAGGTGGATCAGTTGGTGCCAAATCACGCGTTTCAGCTATCAACTGTTCCTTGTTCTCCACAATGGTCCCTCCCGCCACTTCAACCAGCTGAAGCAGGTCCTTTAAATAAGGTGCTAAGAAATCTCCACTGATATAAAATTTCAAACCTACAAAAAGCTTTGGTGCCTGCAAGGAAAATGGAACTGTTCAGAAAGTGTTTCGCCTTTTTTGGCATATTGATACCGGTTTGGATATGCAAAGAGTGAGCATTTACATTGGTTGAAGCCCTAAGTCTGCCGGTCTTTGGCCCATCAGAGCAGCCATGATTGTCTAAGGTAATTTCGTAAGGCTCTTCGTTCATAGGACCATTAAAATCCATGCAAGTTCTTACCCCTGCAAATAGGCAAAGTTGTCTTAATGTTTGGGAAATACAACCAAAACAAAACACATTTGGTTAAACCGTATATTACTCATTGCTCGATGCAAATGGAAGTGAATGTAAAAGTCGGGATTAACAAGAGACGAATCTTACAGTCCATTGAAAGGATCCATTTTCCGCCTAAAATGGCCATGAGAACTTTCAGTGTCCTTGTGCATGCACCCTCCGCATCTGTTGAAGCAAGAACATGTGTCACATTTGGTGTCCATAACTTGGACACCGTTGCACCACACATTTTAGCAAACTTTACCAAAGTATACTGCACGGAAGAAAAAAATTCAAACCATCAATTAGGATGGCTTCAAAATAATCTAAACTTTGATGTTCCATTCAAAGATTTAACAAAAAATCAGACAAACATGCAAGACACTGTTGACAGGGTTGCATAGCTGTGTTCTACCTTGTCCTCTTGTGATAGAGCAGACCCACATAGAACCCATTGCTTTGGTCCATCAGGTGATGTTGCCCAGAAGTTAAATTGCTCGGTCGCTCTGCATGAACCAAAGGAAAAAACACCAAGTGAACAATTTTAGCTTAAGCATGCTGGTTTATGCATCCAATTCATAGAAATATCAAGCATATAAGCATATTGTTTCTCGTTAAGGTATATAATCCAGTAGTAGAGGGAGAATGGAGTGAGGGGATAATGTTAAAACAATTTATTTGGTAGTCGGTTACAAGTGCTAATTTCTGGAAATATGAGAGTGCTCTTACAGTTTAGCGGACTTCTTCTTTTCCACTGTGGAACACTTCTGAGACTTCAGCTTTTCATTTGGAAATCTTACGGACTTATGACTTGGACACAACATCAAAAAGTTATCCTGCAAATTAACAAGAAAATGTCATATTACTAGAGAGCATAAAAGTGAGCTTTTGTAGAGTTTGATCATAAATCATCTATAACCATTTGGAAACTTACCAAATCCCACCGGCACTCTTGGATTCCAAATGCACAGGGCATGTGATAAGTCCTTTGACAAGACTTCATATAGCAGCCAAGAGCTGCCCCTTTCAGTCCACAGATATTACACTTGAGTTTTGCAGATCTAGCCAATTCAGACTTGAAATTCTTAATGATTTCTCCATCATAATATACTTGAGGTGCCCTGCAATTTGGAAAAAAAAAAAGGTACTGTTGATGCAAAAGTTGTAATGACCGGATGGGCTTTCGAAGTATACTATGATGAATGTTTCATATAAGCAAATTGGTCTGGTACAAGTGGTTTGGTGAGTACAAATCAAAATCATTCTAGTGGAGATATGAAGTCCAAAGAAATTATGAGCTGCACTTTGAAATTCTCAATTTATGGCATAATATGCAAGAAATTAACTCTTTATACAGGATAACTGCTTTAACAAATTTAATACAGATAGCCACAGAATTCACATGAATGGCATACCAGTCAATGCATAGCCTGTGAGCAGGTGTGGCATCAGGAAAAGTGTCCACAACTTCCTTTCCATTTGCATAGAACAACATTGGTCCGGTAACCTACAAGATTAGTTTAAAAAATCAATTATAATCGACAATTGATTGTCGGTATAGCCATGTCATTCAAGACCAAGAGGAAAAGGAAATCCCAATTTCATATTAAAACTCACTTCTGTCGTGTTTGAGGACTTGCAGAAAGCACAAATAGCTTTTACATCAAGGGAAGAACCTGCTATATGTTCCATATTGCATTCAGAAGCAATTTCCTTCCTAGTATTGCCACCAATCTGGCTGTCCATCTCTGATAATCTGTAGTTCAATTTCTTCTGTCTCTTAGTATCCCTTTCTAGAGATGCATCATCATCTCTACTTCTGCAGCAAATTTCACTCGTAGTCATATCTCGACCATCCACATCAGATATATTTACTGCTGTCTTCCCAAAACCCTGTAACATGATCAAAATATCATTTATGAATATAGCAAATACTGTTTGAAAGGCCAAGTATACTTTACCATAGCTTAATCTCCAGCCAGATCTTTTAAACTAAAAATATTGTTGTGTTCTAATGTTAATAGGGAATTCAAGGTTAGAAACTTACCAAATCCCTGCAAGCCAATTCACAAGTATTGCCATCCACATCTTTGTTATCATCCGATGAAAGATAGCTAACCGGTGATTGTTGTGGCAATTGATTCACATCTATTTCCTCTGCCAAAGGCCTCCCATCAGTCATATTCCCTGCCAATACAGAAGTTGGCAAGGGATCGGAACCATTCTTGCCATTCAAAACTATTATGCGCCCATCCCTCTGCATAAGCCCCTTGTTTAAGCAAAGGTTAGACATTACAGCTTTGTCAGATCGCATCTCCTTTGATGATGTCCCTTGAGCAGAACTAACAGAAACAGGAGACTGCTCCAATGATCTTCCTACAGCTGATCCAGTTATCAAAGGCAAGTAATCCCCAATTAAATCCAACAAAAAGTCAATAAATAGATCATAGTTACCATAATCATGTTGACAGTAAAAAGATTCAATGAGAATAAAACATATCTTTACCTGAAGACAAAGACAACGAGACATTGGCAACAAACGCAGCATCCAAGCTTTGGTAAATAGACACCATATTTTCAATATAAGGTGCAGGCCTTATGTCTGCACAGACCAACAAAGAAAGCACTTTATCACTCCATTATATATCTATAATCCCCTAGAGCAGAAAATTTCAATCCCTTAGGTGGAGTTCAATTCTTGCTTTGAAAAATATTGGGGATAACCAAGCCAAGTTGGTCAGATGGTTAAATCGGTAACCACAAAATTACAAGTGTGACTCCTAGCATGAGGAGTCTATTAGCTTTTTGGAATGAACAATGTAAGGTATGGGCTTGTAGTCTTTTGCCCACTAGGATAAAAAGACAAAACTTAACTGCACACCATAAAAGAAAAAATAACAATAATAAGCTTCATAATAGTACCTCTATCAGAGAACTGATGTTTACACACAGGGCATTCAGATCCACATTGGGTCGAATCCGGAACGCAAAAACTGAACCAAGAATTCAATTTTACCAACAAATAAAAAATCAGAATACCATAAAGAAACAAAATTTGTTAATTCAAAACAAATCAACACACATATCTGATGGAAAAGTAAATTTCTACAATCTCCACAAGGCATAGCAGATGCACAGCCTGCTAGTTCACACTCGGCAAAAACAAATCTTCTTTAAAAAAAATTTACCCTTATTTCCATTTTAACAATATGGCCTTGTCAAGTTTTCATCACTAATGGTAAAAATGAGTTTTTTTTTTTTTCCAGGAAAAAATAAAAAGGAATGGAAACTTACTTGCAGAAAAGGTGGTTACAAGGAAGCAAGACGGGCTTATTCAACAGCTTTAAGCTATAAATCATAACACCAAACAAATCAGGAAACACCAAAATACCAATAAGATCTCAACACTGTATACTGTATACATAGAGAGAAAACGGAAGATGGGTATACCAGAGAGGGCATTTGAGCTCAAGGCCGAGCTTTTGGAGATGAAGAGTCCATGGGTTCAGAAACCTCGCGATGCTTTGAGAATCCGCCATTACAGATTTCTTCTTCAGTGAACTGCCGCTGTTAACCATCCAAAGACCAAAACGTAAATGCAGAGGAGAAGAAGAGTCATTGCGGGAACAGATATAGACGTGGGCATGGAATGGGGGTTCAGTTCTAAATTCCCGCCATCCCCGCCACCAGTTTTTCGATGATATTTCTCCCGCCTCTTCGAATTCATTCACCCACGCGGGCCGCTGTGATCCGACTTTAGCACTGCGCATATTGGGCCGACAAACTTTATAATGAAATATGCCAATTTGCAAATTATTCTGTGTGCCCATGTGTAAATATTTACAATTTACATATTAAATGTTCATAATTTATCTTTTAAAATTTTATAATTTGTATACTACAAACACACAAGATTAACAAGGTTAACTATAATTAATTATCTTATTTTGTATTCACAAGTTACTTTTAAATACTGTAGTCACACAATATTAAGAACTTATGATTTCACAAATTCTTTTATACAACTATTCAACTATTATGTGTTTTGACTTAAAAACACAATTTATATTATAAAAGTCCACACTTTCAATACCAAAAATATACAATTTATACGTTGTTTAGGACCATGGTCCACCAGCAAAGTGACCCTGATTCATGATATAAGGCAAATTATGATGTGGACTCATGCCCAAAACGCGCGTCTGGAATGACGGAGCCATTAGTGGCACCGTTTCCTTGAATATAGAGTTCAAAAATTGTGAATATTTATTAAAATAACTTGTGTTATACTGTTAAATATAGAGTTATGTAATTGTGAATATATAACTATGAAATTTTGAATATAAAGTTATAAAATTGTGAGTATAGAGTTCTGCAATTGTGAATATTAAGTTTTGTAATTTTGTATATTGAGATCTAAAATTGTAAATATAAAACTTTAAATATTAAATATAAATGAACGAATTTTAAAGACAAACAACAAGTTAATAATAAAGAATGAAGCAATTCATTTTTTTTTAAATTCATATTGTCGTCGTTTTGCTTCAAAACGACGCAATTTTGAAACCGGTCCACAACATAACCATGATATAACAACCCCCATCTAGAAACCATAATAAATAAGTAATAAGTAAAAAATAAAATTTCTAAATGGAGAATATCTTATGAAAGAGCCAAAGCCCAGGGGAAATCCTTATCCCCCTCGCACTCAGTCACTCACACCATCACTCCTACTGTGAAGCCACACACCATGGCCGGAGCGACGGCGGCAACCGTGACCGGATCAGCAATTACCAACACACCCATCACCCCTTCTATAACTACTCATAAACGGTTTGGACCGTTTGTTCTACCCAAGAAGAACTCGAGTCTCTCCGGTTTCGCTCCTACTCGTTCGCTCCAGGTTGTCGCTCGGTTCGATGGTTTCAGATGCAGAGCTAACCGCTCCGCCTACTCGCCTCTCAATTCCGGTTCAAACTTCGGCAACCGCCCCCCCACCGAGATGGCTCCGCTTTTTCCCGGTTGCGACTACGAGCACTGGCTCATAGTCATGGATAAACCTGGAGGCGAGGGGGCTACCAAGCAGCAAATGATTGATTGTTACATTCAAACCCTAGCCAAAGTTGTCGGAAGGTATTGATTGATCAATAATTGTTAGTAAAAACTCAATCTTTCTCTTTCCTTATCTCTAGCTGCTAAGGTATACTGATTTTTGCTGTATATGTTAGTGAAGAGGAGGCTAAGAAGAAGATATATAATGTTTCCTGTGAGAGGTACTTCGGGTTTGGATGTGAGATTGATGAGGAGACATCAAATAAGCTTGAAGGTAATGCTTTTATTTTTATTGCAATCATTATACCATGAAGTGGACCAATTGTATAATGTTCATTCATTACATTGAACCTTCAAATTTGCTTTGGTTTTTTTTTTTTTTTTTTTTTTTTTTTTTTTTAATGTGAAATTTTTTACTTAGACATTGTTTTGTGGAGTCTGTGCAGGCTTGCCTGGAGTTCTCTTTGTTCTTCCAGATTCATATGTTGACCCTGAAAACAAGGACTATGGAGGTATATGCATGTTTTACTACTTGGGCTTATGTATTTCATTCTAAGTTGAAAACTTGGTATATATTTGCTATAGTTATCCACTTTTTTTAGTCAATTATGGAAATATGCTGTGTGCCATTACTAATTTGTTGCTTTGCCACCTTGAATCTTGTTAACCCTCCACCCTAGCTGGCAAAAGACCACAAGTAGCTAAACCAACCTAGCTTGTCCATAGCTTACCAACTCAAACCAAGAAGGCCAATTTACTCCCTTTGAGAGTTGAACTTGTTATTTTGAGAATGAACTTGAAAAATGTTTGTTGTATGGAACATGTGAGTATATAACAAATAGGCGTCTATATCGAGACTCTTTGAAGACACTAGGGGCATAGTCTCTTCCTCTAAATATAGGATCTGAATTAAGAACCTTACAATTTTAGTCATTCTTCATGAACTCTGGAAGACATTGATTGTTTGTCTTGTGTCACTGATAGTCGCTTAGCTGCAAATATTAATTTGCACTAGGATGAAATGATTATTGAACCCCTACAGCCTACTACATGTTATCTCACTTGCTAGCCTTTGAGCCAGGTGCTTGCTTCCAAAGTGAACATATAGTTGCTGCATTTCTTTGCCCATTACTGTTTATGAACCGAGTCAACAACATTTATTGTCCATATTGAGTTATTTATGAATTATGATGCTCTTTGAAAAAGGCTTCTTTTTTCTTTCACGTTGCTTTAGTATAGACTAGATATAAATTTTTAACATGGTGATTTTCCAGCCGAGCTGTTTGTGAATGGAGAGATAGTTCAAAGGTCACCTGAACGACAGAAGAGAGTGGAGCCTGTCCCCCAAAGAGCACAAGATAGACCCAGATATAATGATAGAACACGTTATGTAAGGCGTCGTGAGAATACACGGTAAATACATAGTCAGTCTTGATAGAAGACCCTATTGTTATTCTAATCGGTGAATGAGACCTTATGTGATGAATATACTTTATGAAATGATAACGTACTTGTATTGCTCCTAGTTTGCATTTGTTAGCTGTTGTGAGAAAATGGATGGCCAGGTGAATATGAGTAATCTATAAGAGGCAGTAAATTGCATGCCCAGATTATAGTTGTTTGGCACTAACCAACAAAGTCCCATAGGATAATAAAGCTCAGAATGTGATTTGAAGCAATAATACCCTGTGTATACATGATGATGGTAAATCAAATTCTCGGGAATGTCCACATGAAATGGACAATATGAATATACCAACAGGCACAGAAAAACACTTTGGCTTCAACTTGACTACTTGCCCTTGTTGATTTCAAAAGAATAACCGAGCTCCAAATGGCATCTCTTGTCATCGTCCACAAACTGCAGGAAACAATGGCCACGAGAAACCAGAGGTATGACTTTCTATCTATCGTTTATGAAATATACAGTAATCAAAATATGCAGAACAGAGAATACGTTTGCGTTCACCTTAAGGTTTGCTTTATACACTCCTCGGGCAAGTACGCCCGAGGGAGTTGTCTCCTTTTCTAAAGTGTGTACATATGGCTCCTTTTGAGGAGCAAATGTGCCCACCATTCCTTTGCTTTGGTCAACTGACATTCAAATCAACCAAAACAAAATAGTGAATGACAGTTTAAGGTTGCAATCATAACTGCAGCAATCTAAGCATGCTTGATATCTACTTAACCATGGAGTTGATGAGTAGAAACTGCAAACCTTGAAGACCACCCTTCCATACAGTGTTTGTGTATGCCAGGCCGGATACGATGTTGTGCATTACAGTGAATGCCAGCTTAAGCTGATATTCAGACCCTTCCTTTAGAGTGAACAGCACAGCTCCTTCTTGGCCTTTGTTAATGGGTAATGGAGCAGTAATCTCCCCAGAGGCAGAGGAAATGATTCCAATAGAATGGAATTTTACTTCAGCCTCCATTTGCCCTTACCAAACCGACCAAGTTAGTGATGGAGTTTTCAAGAACCCAAATTTGTAAAATATGAGATTCAGACCCTTAGATACAAACCATTTAAGTCACTTTCCAGACATCCCAGCAGCTTTTCTTTCCACCTCCTCAGACTCTCATCCTCCTGGAAGAAATATATTCAACACACAAGTCAGAATGGATAACTGTCACAAATTTAAGAAAGAATCATGTTATCAGCCAGGAGGCAGAAACAATCCCCGGACACAATTTAACTGGTTGACTAATACAAAGAAGTTAATGGCAAAGCTTGTAAACACATCTCAATCCCATTGAGCCATAAACCCCAAAATCACCAATCAAGAAACATTCTCTTTTCTCAAGCTAAGAAGCCCACTTCTTGACGGGGGCAAAGTAATAGCTATCACAAAATATAGTACTTACATTGTATGCCTGAAGAAAACCAAGAACATAAATCTTGATATAAGCATAGGTTAGGTGAACCCTAGAATGATAGTCTTTGATACACATACAATCAATCTCAGACTAATGAGCTGACAGAACTGTTATATATAGAGAGTCAGGAAGATAAAAACCTTGTCTTTCTCAATTTGGTCTTTAAGAGAAAGCAAAGGACCAGGGGTAAAGCTTGTGATGCTTTCTTGATGCTCATCCTCCTCCAAGCGATCTCTCCCGTCTTCTGCCACCTTCTGGTTCTCCACTTCTTCACCACAGAATGATGGTCCAGCCTCCATTTTCTGAAAACTTGGTCTCCTTGAAAATCTCAGTATACTAAGGTTACTGGGAGTGCCCTCAACAGTTTCATTCAAGAAAGAGCTGTGGAAAGAGGCAACTGAGAATCTTAAGTGTGGTAGGTTTAGCTTTGGAGAGACAGTCAGTCAGACTGACAAAATCTGCACTCCCTTTTCTCTCTCCCTCTCTAAACATTCACACTTCCCAGTCTCCAATGCTATAATTGTCTTCTTGCCTGACAGTGTCTGCCATCACCTTTCTGGCTTTTCGCATGGCCACTGTATGATTTAAAGAAACAAGATTCAACAATCAAACAAACAAGTCTAAAATGTGAGCTTTAGACTTTGCTAATGTTGAATTTTGCCTAAATAGTAGTAAATCTTGAAGGGTATCATAAAGGTTGAATTTTTCAAAGATGTGTGGGCCAAGAAGTTCTGCACTTTGTCAGTGGGCAACTTGATGTTTGTCTATTCAAATTTTTGACTAATTTATGGTATCAATCCTTGTCTAAATGCTGCAGATTCAAGTACCTGTCACAGGTTGACTCTTCATCACTCAATCAATCATTCCATGATATGATCAATTTAACAGAAGAAATTAACAATTGATCTATATTCATTGCTCTGCAAGACTGCAACAACAAAAGTATACTCAAAAACCAAGAATAATGTCACGCAGGGGAGAATGGTAAACAAAAATTCTACTTTATATATCAGATATTTTGATTTGATGGGAGAGTTAATCACAGTAGAATCATATAAAGGAATAGAATTCATTGATTTCAAGGGAATACCGAATACATCTAAAGAACAATGCTTCTCAGAGAATAACATAAGGAACATGATAAGATTGTTATGGTATCATTGGTGTTGTGTGCACTTAGGTTTTCAGGTAGCCTCGGTATTAGTACTAGGAGTAGAAAATGAGCATTCCCCTTTGGCAGCAGGAGGAGCAGGAGGCCGAGCCATGCTCCTCTTTCTAGGTTTGGTTGTAGTGTTCTGAACGGGGGGAGGGTGATTGTGATTACCTCTGTACGTAATGATATACTTGCTTTCATCCATGTGGTTTAGCTGAATATGCTTCTTTGCCGGGCAATTCTTCTCCTTGTGGTTGCATCTGTAATAGTTCTTTGAGTGTGGTGAATCATTCACCATCTTCTTCCCATACTTCCTCCAAACCCATCCATCCCATTCGTCCACCTTCTCAACTGGCACTTGAACCTTCTCAACCGGCATCTCAACCTCGTTCACTTCCTCCACCTGGTGGGGAAGCGTATCATCCTTCCCGATACCCCCCAAGCCATCAACCTTCTTCTTCCCCGAGCCATCAGCCTTGTCAAGACTAGTTAGGGGAGTGATGGTACCCTGAGGATCTAGGACTGGTTCTCTCATCTTTCTACTAGTAAACCTATCAATAACCTCTTCTAGCCCGAAATTGCGCTTTTCATTCACTATGCTAGGAAAAGTGCTACAATGATCAAAATGGCTTTGTTCATGGAGTAAAGGGATTGAGTCATAGGTTTGGCTAGGTAAACCACCATTGAAATGTTCATGAACATCTTGCTTACGTGAATTGCCATTGAGGTTGCTGCAGCCTCTCACCACTGCAGCAAGATCCCAATCATTTTCACCATCGTCCATACTCTCTCCGGGTTGGGATACGTAAGGGTTGATTCATTGGTTCATTATATAGAGTTGTTTTTAATGTGACATTGTATTGATTGTTTAGGTTAAAGATTAAGGGCTTTTTTCCATGATCAAATATAGTATGAAGGTTTTATTTCCTTTGCATGAAAGATTTGCATTAGATATATTGGACGTAAATCCGAACCTTTATTTACTCCTTGCATGCCATTATGGTAAAAATCTTAAGGGCAGGAAGTGGTACTACTAGCCCTCAAGATTCACTTTAAAATGTTTCTATGTAATGCTGCATTGACAGATATTTTACCATACAAGTTTTTGCATAAATCAATGAACAAATCCATTGATTTCACAAGTTCGATTCTACAAATTATTATTATTGAATATTGACCCAATAATTCATGAAAATTGCTAATCATCTTAACAAGTGTAATAATTTATTATGTTGATAGTGTTTGTTAAATAGTACCTAGACACAAATCTTTCAAAAACCATAGAAATTACAAAAAATTAAATTTAATTAAATGTGAAACTAAAACAAATAGAGTTGATTAATATCAATAATTCTAACATCTTGAAGAATTAAGGATTTCATATAGATGGGTTTAATCAACCCTAGGTTACTAGTTTTAATAGGTAAACAACTACACATTACAACGCATTAACACAAGTACATAATCAAGTTTACAAATCACAATGTCCTGAATTACATACGAACTTACAATCATCCAAATATACTAACTAATGTATTAATATTTAGGAGTTCATAAAATGCCATAACTAGTTCATAATAACAAGTTCAATACAAAGTATAAACACAATAACTAGTCCAAAATTACTACAAAATCAACATCATAAGTTCATAACAATGCATAGTTACATACACAATGAACTCATACAGTTACACCAACATTCATCCAGGCTTCAATCAATGTTTCAAAAAAAAAAAAAAAAAAACAACAGCTAGGCGTCTAATTTTATTATTATTATTATTATTATTATTATTATTATTATTATTATTATTATTATTATTATTATTTTAAATTTTGTTTGAATGTTCATAAGTACAAAGTATGTAATACTTAATACTTTAATAGTTAATACAATAAAATATTAATACTTAATACTAAAGTATTAAATATTAACCTAATTATCTAAAGAACATCTATAAATCCTTCTTCCAAAAGGTTGAACTCCAACCCCAAGGGTCCCCACACCCCGGCCCGACAGAGCATTTGGGAGGATGACCATCTATAAATCCTAAATTGATTAAATGTAAATTGTATACAAACGACGGCGTTGAATTGAAGGACGAGTGGAATTAGTTTGACGGAGAAAAAACGATTTAGGAATCAAATAATTAGTACCACGTTTTCTTTTTTCTTTTTTAATAGGTTTATTCGTTCAAAACAACATAGTTTTGAGCGAGTAAACCCTAAAAAACGCGTATATTCGGTCGGCTAGGTGGCGCCCTAGGCGCCCGGTCGCGTAAAAGGACAATTTTGACGTTGTTTGAGGCGGTTGGGTGCCGCCTAGTGCCTAGCTGTGATTTTTGCAACATCAGCTTCGATATAATCCTTTTTCTTTAAATAACTCTTATACGATGAAACTATACATTGAAAATAAATAGAGCAAATACCAATTTTGATCTCACGAGTATTAGTAAAATGACAGTTTCGATCCACATGTTTAATTCCTACACATTTTATCCACAACTATTATTTTAGTACCAATTTTCATCCACTATTATTGTTTTATTGTCAAAATTCATCACGCCGATCACTCATTCGTTTAAGATATGTCAAAATCTAAAAATTTTAAGGGTATTTTTGTCCTTTTTAACTTAAGATCCCAATTTGAGAATAAATAATGAGATTTAAACCCTAAGATCGATTTCAAATAGTAGTTATCCTCCTCATCCTACTTTAATTTGAGGAGGAGAACTGTGAATTAGGATCAATCTTAGGGTTCAAAACCCTATATTCATGCTCAGATTGAGATCTTAATTTGAAAATGAGGAAAATACCCTTAATAATTTCATATTTCAACATATCTTAAACAGATGGATGACCGTTGTGATGAATTTTAGCACTAAAACAATAATCATGGATGAATATTTGTACTAAAACAATAGCCGTGGATGAAAATTGATAGAAATTAAATATGCAAACCAAAACTGTCATTTTGCTAATACTTGTGGGACCAAAATTGATATTTGCTCAAAATAAATAACTAGTCCATTTGTTAGGAATTATTCATAACTAATTAATAAAGTAATAAGTAGTAATAGAACATAAAATTCTTGCCTTTTATTTTGTCTTCACCAACGGAGTTGGACTTCTCTCTTCAATGCTTCAGCTGGACTAGAGCTGGATCGCAAATTATGCTGTGTAACCGTGTGCAACATGTATGGTGCACACGGTTACAAAAATGATATCGTTTTGACTAAAAACGCGCGTCCCATTAGAAAAAAAAAATAGATTCAATTCCCGGCAATAGTATTTTTTGTGCATAATTTAAATTATATAAATCCACAAATTCATAACTATATATTCACAGTGAATGAATAACACAAAATCCAGAATAAATGAACTAAATATCTATCCACAATGAATGAACTAAATATCCACAATAAATGAACAACATAATGCTGTTGAGGGGAATCAAAACTGTTTTTTTTTTTTTAAATGAGACGCGCGTTTTTAATCAAAACGACGTCATTTTGCAACCGTGTGTACCACGCATGGTGCATACGGTTGCACAACATAACTATTGAAATAGGCAAATTATGCTATGGAATCGTGTCCCGGCACGGTTCTAAAACTGTTCATAATTATAAATATGTAGTTCAAAAAGTATAAACATATAGTTCTATAATTATGAATATAGAGATTCAATAATTGTGAATATGAAATTAAATTTTTTTGAATATTCACTTCAGCCTCCATTTTCCTTTACCAAACAGACCAAGTTAGTGATGGAGTTTTCAAGAACCCAAATTTGTAAAATATGAGATTCAGACCCTTAGATACAAACCATTCAAGTCACTTTCCAGACATCCCAGCAGCTTTTCTTTCCACCTCCTCAGACTCTCATTCTCCTGGAAGAAATATATTCAACACACAAGTCAGAATGGAGGACTGTCACAAATTTAAGAAAGAATCATGTTATCAGCCAGGAGGCAGAAACAATCCCGGGACACCGTTTAACTGGTTGACTAATACAAAGAAGTTAATGGCAAAGGTGTTATATATAGAGAATCAAGAAGATAAAAACCTTGTCTTTCTCAATTTGGTCTTTAAGAGAAAGCAAAGGACCAAGGGTAAAGCTTGTGATGCTTTCTTGATGCTCATCCTCCTCCAAGCTATCTCCCTTGTCTTCTGCCACCTTCTGGTTCTCCACTTCTTCACCACAAAATGATGGTCCAGCCTCCATTTCTCTCCTGAAAACTTGGTCTCCTTGAGAATCTCAGTATACTAAGGTTACAGGAAGTGCCCTCCACAGTTCCATTCAAGAAAGAGCTGTGGAAAGAGGCAACTGAGAATCTCAAGTATGGAAGGTTTAACTTTGGAGAGAGCCGACAAAATCTGCATTCCCTTTTCTCTCTCCCTCTCTAAAAACTCACACTTCCCAGTCTCCAATGCTATTATTGACTTCTTGCCTGTCTGTCTGACTATGTCTGCCCCTAACACCACAATACTGAATGATTTAAAGAAACAAGATTCAACAATCAAACAAACAAGTCTAAAATGTGAGCTTTAGACTATGCTAATGTTGAATTTTGCCTAAATAGTTGTAAATCTTGAAGGGTATCATAAAGATTGAATTTTTCAAAGATATGTGGGCCTAAAAGAAGTTCTGCATTTTGTCAGTGGGCAACTTGATGTTTGTCTATTCAAAATTTTGACTAATTTATGGTATCAATCCTTGTCTAAATGCTGCATATTCAAGTACCTGTCACAGGTTGACTATTCATCACTCAATCAATCAATCATTCCATGATATGATACATTCAACAGAAGAAATAAACAATTGATCTATATTCATTGCTCTGCAAGACTGCAACAACAAAAGTATACTCAGAAATCAAGTATAATGTCAGGCAGGGCCCAGGGGAGAGTGGTAAACAAAAATTCTACTTTATATATCATATATTTTGATGGGAGAGTTAATCACAGCAGAATCATATACAGGATTGATGGGTCATCTGGAGGGATTCAACAGGCGCAGTCTCTTCAAGCACTAAAGCGGCTTCAAAACACTCAGCAGCTTCTAACGTTGAGCCCACCCCCGTTTCTTTATAGAGTAGACCAAGGTTATACCACGCTGAAGCACTCATTTTGTCGAGCCGAAGTGCTTCCATCAGAAAGCTTCTGACAACTTGAGGAGATCGGGCACCACTCTGCCTGAGAACCACAGCGGTGGAGACTAGACTTGGAACGTGAGTTGGATCAACAGTCAAAGCGTTGTTATACTCTCTTAGTGCTTCTTTGTGTTGGCCCTTTGCTTGATGAAGTAAACCTGAGAGTCGCCCCAAGTAGAATCATCAGCAATCAAAAATCTCATGCATATCTGGCTATGCAGAACCCAAGTTTAAGAATTGAATTATTAGAATAATATATACATACCAACAGTATAAAACCTAGAAGCAGAATAATGGCTAATAGCCTTTGCTTTGGAAAGGCAGATCTCTGCATCCTGCCATTGAGACAGCTTAATGTAGATGGAAGCAAGATCAAGCCAGATTTCCAGCTCCAAAGTTCGACAACGGTTTTGACCATCCTGTTCCATATGATAGCAGAAATGTGAAGAGACATTAGTTCTTTCACCACAAGATAATACAGGAAAAAAAACAGGAGGCTAAGGTAAATTCGACTAAACTCTGAGAAGCTACACTTCATCGAGCTAATAAAGTAACAACTCATACCTTGAGCTTCGCCATTGCCCCAAAGCTTTTGGACTGAACCTGAAGAACAGCAAGCAGTTGAGAATATGTATCTATGGCATTTCCCACTTGACCCTGAGCAATTTGGAGTTTTGCTTTGGATCTTAACAATTCTCCCTGATCCCACTTTCCAGTCTGTTCAAGAGCTGCATTAATTACAGTTTCAGCATCCAAAAACAGTTTTTGAGCTGATAATATCTGAGCCAACAGCACCCATCCTTTGACAGTAGATCCGCCTTCTAATTTAAGGAAGCACTTTGCATAATAAAGGGCAGCATCTAGCTTTCTCTGCTCAGCATTTTCTACACACAGATGGTAAATGATATTTGAATTGTTCATTCTTGTCATTCTCCCAGCTGTTTCGAGTGATTGAAGTGCCTCAGTTTGTCTCTGTACTCTATCAGAATCTGGTGCAAAAGACTTGGAATGAGCTGAAAGTGAAAGGCCTAATACAAAATTGCCAACACCAAAAAACTCATCGCATTTCCCTTGCATGTTTGCAATGGCCCTGCGAGCAAGGTTTACTCCCTCTCCTGCATATTCTGGAGTTGCACTGCAGATCTTTGAAGCCAACAGTAACGCTGGAACAGAACTTGGGTGCTCCGTGCTTCTCAACAACTTCCGCAGCAAATTCAAAGCAGTCTGGTCTTCACCTTCTCCATGATAGCAGAGAGCAAGTATTTGATACATTTCACTCTGATCTATCGTCTGGGGAAGCAACTCCTCGACCTGATTAGCTAGAGCTCTTAGGCCCCCGGAGATGGCCAATGCATACGATAGATGGTCCAAAATTGCTGGGTCCCACTCTATTCTTTTGAGAGAGACTTTTCTCAATAGAATTATCAAGAGAAGAATAGCTTCTTCTGTATTGTTTCCAGGTACAAAAGAACTACCCATTTGAGATCGAAGATTAGGAGGATTTGATTCACCTCCACTATACAGGAGGAATATGGCAAATTCTTTTTGAATGTTTGCAATAGTTGGAGTGTCAAGGTTCCACTGATGAAGAAGGGCCCGGCGGTATGACGCGATTGTTTCACGTGGAGAACTGGCAAGTTTCCATAATTCAGGAAGCAGCTCAGCAGCCTTGTTCAGAGTCTCCTGCAATTTACAGTCAGCACCAAGATTTTCAGGCAAACCTGTGGGTAATGAAGATTCAACAATGTCCAGAATAACCGTGCATGATTGAGCAGCTTCTGCAAAATGATTGGGGACATATTAGCTAAACATCTAAAATTGACAGGGCATCAAGCCCTGAAATTCTTTCCAATTCCTTTTCACCATGAACACAGTAGAGAATAGACTCAAATAATAATCAATAAGATCTAAATCTCACTCATAGTAAACATATTGCACTCAAATATGTATGTATGTATTGTGTGTGTGGCAAGAAGTGAAATCTAAGACTAAAAAATAAATCAACGAAAAAACAAAAGAAATAAGCAAACATTTGAACACCAGTTGGGCCAGCTGACTGTCAAAACATTCAAACATGATTACCAGGGTATATGTTTTCCCAGCAACAAAGACGTAACAAGGAAGAGGGAGAAGGTGAGAACACTTAAAGAGCACCATACCTTTATACCTCCCAAGAGCCTGTAGTGATTTTGCTTTCAGAAAAATCGCTTCCAAGAGCAGACTTGCAGCATGATTGGACAGCGGTGGTGAAGCATAATTTTGTGACCGCCTCCTATGAGGTTGTGCTCTTTGTGCAAGCGTGACTTTCACCTTAGGAGTTACTGCAGAAATATCTATCCCTTCAAAGACATGTAGAGCAGCTTCTATGTTCCCCTTCTGGTATTCATATCTTCCAAGTAATGCTCTTGCTTCCTGGAGAACATACATGACTTACTTAGTCCCTCACAAACCAAATAGATCTACCGTGCAATTTTGCAACAATGAATAATACAGCCAATTATAGAACATGCAAGCAAGATTGAGTTTTATATATATATATAAACTGAGGTAATCAAAAACAAGAGAAAAGGGGGAAAACCAACCTCATAATTCAGAGAACCACTCTCACGCAAAGACGATTCTGCTTCTTCAATGTTGCCAGTATCAGGCTTCTGTTCAGGTTCTCCAACTAGGGATGAATGAATACTTGCTGAATAATCCTTCGTTGCAAGTGACTCAGAAGAAGGGATCATTTCATCTACCCTTAATTGTTCCCCTGAACATAGGCACTTCATTATCTTCCTCAACCTTGCATAAGTCGACCCTCTCCTTGGCTCTCTAACCGATCTCTCATTCCTCACACCATACGGCATTTCTAGCAACTCTTTAACAAACAGCAACACCAAAAGCAACAAATTACAATCACCTCTTCAGAAAAATATACTCTACCAAGAAGCTCTTTGATATCACTATGAGCAATTCATCATCTAGATACAGGGATAAGATAAACCACAAAGAAGGTTTATATCCAAGCACATCTAGATACAGCACTTACAAATAGAGTTCATTGAAGGTATTGCCACATTGCCAAGAAATGATTGATAACTTAACAACCCAACAAATACTTATGATCTCATCATAGCAAACAATTATAACATGATGATCTAAACCCCCAATTCTCAATCAACAACGAGTCAACAGCCAAATTCTGACTAAAGTGCATAAAAATCAGAACTTTCAGGCTTTCAGCTACAACTTGACAGGACTGGCAATCACAGTTCACAAAACCCTAGAACACTGGTAAGGCGAAAGGGGAAAAGCTTCGACTCCATAACCAACAGTTCATAATCAGCGAAATTTGAAATGAAATAAAGTCCTACCCAAAAGTAAAAGGAGATGCAACTACAAACAAAAGAAGAATCTTTACCTTTCACTGTTGGAAGCGTAAAGGAAGCAGTGGTTGAAAAACCCACGCACCATAGCTTATCTCTCCGAATTTCTTGAAAGCGAAATTCTCTGATCAACCCAAAAATATATGCGAGTATACTAATACTCCACTAAAAAGCTTCAACTAACCTTTCTTTCCCCTCCCCTTTTCCTTTTCTTGGGAACTATTCCTTCTTTCGCTGATTTTACAGCAAACCACTCGGTTAAAGTCTCGGAATTCAATGATGATTTCCCCAGTTCGTCGCTGTGGAAAAGGAGAGGGGTTTATCTAGAAATGCCCACAAGCGCATGCGCAGAAATCGTGAATGAAAACGTAATAATTACTTTGATGAAAGACTTGAGAGATGATAAAATGATTATAATAATAAAATATGCACGGGTGAAATTCTGGAAAGAAATTTTATTTGTGGGGCCCGATCGGCAAATTTTGTAATGCTGTTGAGGCTAATATTCTGCCACGTGGATTTACCTTTTTTTTTTTTTGGGTTTTTGAAGTCGATTAATTTTTAACGTAAATTGTCCATTGACTCTCAAATCTTTAATTGGTAATTAATTATATGGTTAAAGAAAATTCTTTAAATATCATTCTTTTCAAAATGTTGAATTTCCAACCACAAGTGCTCTCCACATTCCCTGTCCAAGAGAGTATGCTGATAATGTAAATTATGGTAACTCAGTTGAACACAGATACTACAATGTAATAGAGCTAGTAGCATTCAAAAAAAAAAAAAAGTTGAACACAGATACTAGTTAATCAATTCAACTTTCTTTTTTGGTTTATTGTTAAATAATTGTGCTGAGATGGCATGTAGTGACCTCTCTCCTGTGGGAGGTCATGAGATCGAGTCTTAGAGGCGTTATCTAGTTTGAACAGATACTACAATGTAATAGAGTCACTACCCTCTAGTGAATATTCTATTTTCAGGTGCACACAAACATTAATGTGTGAAACTTGTGCATTGATTACGTGCATACGAATCGGCACTAACCTCGCAAATCCCATCGCTGCGTCGTCCGCCGTCGTGCAGATACCCTATAATGTGTGAAACTTGTGCATTGATTACGTGCATACGAATCGGCACTAACCTCGCAAATCCCATCGCTGCGTCGTCCGCCGTCGTGCAGATACCCTATCAGATGCGGTCCTGTCGATGGCGTTTGAACAACCAAGAGGCCTCCGCGATTCTGTGCGAAGCAGCCGAGGGCGGAGTCGTCGCCGAGAAAGAATGCTGGGACCTACCCCTCTTCGAACGCGTGATACGCGATGGAGAGTGTACAAGGGAAGAAATAAAAACCAAAACTCACTACCCCCAAATTCCTAAACACGGGCAACATATTGCCCTCTAGAAATTACAAAAACGACCTTACACAAAGCCCCACCCAAAATGCTAGATGAAACGCGGTGCACCTGGTCAACGTGCACATTAAGCCATGGCCATCGATCAGGTGAAATACACGACTACTACGAGTGAGCAAGTGCACATGATAACTAAAGTTCACACCTGAACATTATTATATATATATATATATATATATATATATATATATATATATATATAATAATAATAATAAAAATAATAATAATAATAGTAATTTACAAATTAAGTCAACTTGAAGGGGGTGGTAGTTAAAAGAGCCGTTAGGAATTCTTAGATGTGATGTGGGAGCATCTATTATCCACTACATTTTTATACAGTATATTATGGGCTATATGGAGCTATATTTGTGCTTAGAAAGTGGATTTAGATCGGTGGAGATAAAAACGAGCTCCCATGTTACAACTCCGAATATAGAATGGTGGCTAATAGTTAGGATTTGTTAAATAGATAATGAAATTTCTCACTGTAATTTAAATATTAACACCAAAAAAAAATAATAACTAAAGAAGTAGGCGCCGCCCGACCGCGTCGAAGAACGCTGAAATCGACATTCTCCGCGGCCGGGCGCCTAGCGGGGCGAATATGATTGTATGCTGATTTTTTATTTTATTGTTTTTAAGGATTATTCGCTCAAAACGACATCACTTTGAACTAATAACCCTAAAAAAAAAAAAAAAAAAAAAAAAAAAAAAAAACAAACGCCGGTCCATTCGAATTTCGCCCAAATCGCCGACGCGAGATGCCTTCAGTCGTCCAGCGCTGCCTCCGCCTCGGTCCTCTGTAGCCTGTGCAAGTTTTAAAAAAAAAACAGACACCTTAGAGTCTCAGATATATAATACAAATATAATTTTTTACTTTTACTTGTTTAAGTTTTATATGTTGGTTATAGTTGCGCAAAAATATTAAAATTTAAAATATTATCACCAATAACCTATTAAAATGTATTATGAGCATCTTCTTGATGTAATCGACTTTGTCAATAATAACATATTGAGTTCATATCTACAATCTTAATAAGAGTCAATAATGTTAGACCTTTAACGGGAACTAAAAAAAAATGTTAGTGTAATAGTATGTTATACAAAATTGTACCTTATGTAAACTAAAAATGGGATCAATTTCATTGAGGTAAATTTGGATAATCTAGGCTTCAATGATATGAAGCTGAAAATTAAGATTGAAGTAAATAGACCAAATATCTCCAAGCCAGAGGAATCATGTGGGGAATCCAATACTCTTGTTAGACTAGCTGCAATATCAATACTTTTTTTTAGGAGAAAAACGACTACAATTGAGTTGGGAGATTAGGGTGGAATTAGAATATAAATCCAGCTCTTAATTCACTGAAACTGGAAACCTGGAAGTCAAGTACACAAGAAGATTTATATTAAACAGGCTTACTCTACTAGCAAAGCAGAGAATCAAAGGAAATAGAACAAAGCTTCTATCTGCAATTATTCTTTGACTGGATATTGCATCCATGTGTTTCTTTGTTAATACTTTTTATTTAAATTTTGTTCATGTGTTCAACATTTTAATCTTGCTTGCTAATATGTTTCAAATTGAAAACATTGCCCTTCAATTTTCCCTACTGGTGATATTTCAGCTGACCCTGACCAATGAGCTAAGTAAAGTGGATGAGAAGCTGTAAAAGACATAAGTTGTTTTAAATTTTGACATGTGATTGTGATAGCTGCAACTAATGCTCACCTCTCTTTTCTTAACTTTCTTCGACTCAACAATTATTGAATACGATTCTTTCACGGCAGCAGTGGTAATTGGTATAAAGAGTATTAACTCATGTTGTTTATCTTGGATTCAAATATTCTAACGTCAATAATGTCAGATCCATCAGAACATGCATTATGATCCTGTTGTTTATTATTTAATAAAACATTAATTTAGTATATGTTTCTGTTTAATATCTCTCTTTACGCAGGTCTGAATTAAAAGGGCAAGGATCGTAGTGTAGCTTGCTCCTTTATAGACCAATCACTTGTTCATTTATTTCAAATATTCCTTACTTCACTGTCACAACTGAAGAATGATGGTACAATGTTAATACCTTTTTCAGAATTGCAATGCTTACTTTTTATGAGTTTAATACATATGCTCTTCATCACTATTTGTTTGAAATACTTGCCTCCATTGTTGACGGTGCAGTTGGTGGCAAGTTACAAGAACTGGCAATTGCACTATCTCTCTAATGTTAATCTTTGATTTATCGAGACAACAGTTATGAAAGTTCAAAAGATTTTAGCAATACTCATGTATCTTTAGCATTTCTTAATAGTAATATGTAGCTCCTTTATATACATTTGGAGCTGTTATTTATTGTTCCCAGTTAAATGTTTCACAGATACGGTCTGCTTGGAAGCAAATCCTTAAGGATTCCTCAATAGTATATATATATTTTGACTACTATCAAATCAATGAACCTAATGTATCAAAGGAGGTAAAAACATTATTATTTTTGTTGTCTTTGCAAGTGGATCTTGCACTCAAGTTAGCTAGCTACATAGTTGTTTATATTTGATGTTGTTGTAAAACGGTCACTTGGGTTTCGTCCATGATTCCTTGTGCATGCTTCCTAGGAAGGCTAGATTAAGTTGTTGACAGATTCTTTGGCCTGATAGCGGTTGGCAGCAAGTTCCATTAACATAAGTTATAACTTCTGCAGCTGTAAAGAAAGCTTACAGGAAAGCCACTCTGTGCGTCAACCTTGACAAATTAAAGCAACGGGGTGCAACCATTCCGCAAAAGTATATATGCGAAAAGGTCTTTGATCTTCTCAAGGTGTATTCAGATGCCCGAGTCTTCAGTTTTCTACACCACATTGCATGATGCTATGTTCTGTTGACAAAATGCTCCCTGATTATATCCCTTCTAATTTTATTCTCGATTTTTATAGGAAGCTTGGAACAAGTTCAACTCAGAAGAGCGGTAGGCAGTAGCCAAGACATCAATCCGGCTATAGTGCTTTTGTAATTTATACAATTTCCAAGTCAGGGTTTGTCCCCCTGCCCATCTTTTACAAATCTTTACTCTTTAGCTTTGTGAATGTAAGCTCCAAGAAATTTGGATTTGAAACATATTTCACACGAAGACAAGAAACATAAAGGTTTTTCTCTTAATAATGCAAAGGCTTTGAATTTAAATTAACCCCCCTCCGTCCCCCCTCCTTTTTTTTTTTTTTTTTTTTTTTTTCCCTCTTAGTGGACCATTTTTGTTTACAATTACTTTAGTGGTTTAAAACCAATCTAGATTTCAACTCCTACTATATAAAGAGGTTTACATATACTAAAATAATAGTCATAATAAAAAATTCAATCAATCATACCATCACTCTTTTGAGTAAAAGGTTATAAATAATATAAATTGAAAATATAGGAATATTAACAATCAAAACTTTATTCAAACATTTTTGTAATATTAAAATAGTAACTCTATTTTTATAAATTAAAATAGTAACTCTATATTATTTACAAATTATTCTCCTTCAGTTTTCATTTTAAAACATACAATTAAAACTGATACTTATATAGATTTGTATTGTAAATTATCCTTCATTTGCATTTTATATTATAATTATAATTACATTAGAAAATATTGAAGGTCTTAATAAGTTTTTAGAATACAATACAAATCTTTATAAAATTCAAACTTATAATTAGAATATTAAAGTCTTAATATGTTTTTAGAATACAAATGTTTATAGAATTATAACTTAAAATTAGAATATTGAAGTCTTAATAGGATTTTAGTATACAAATCTTTATAGAATTCTAAATTATAATTAAAATATTGAAGTCTATTATTTTAAAATATAATACAAATCATTATTAGAATTCTTTTTTTAAAGGAATCATTATTAGAATTCTATAACTTCTAATTACAATATTAAGTCTTAATAGGATTTTAGAATACAAATCTTTATACAATTCTAAATTTCTAAGTTTCTAACTTATATTTAGAATACATTATATTAAAAATAAGCATGGAGACTATTTATATCTTTTATTAATTTAACATTTTTCTCTCTCATTATTATATGAATACTTTAACCAATTAAGAAACACTACATTAAAAAAACATTGGGCATTATATTGACCTAATTGCGTAAAGCGCTTGTGATAATTAGTCATAAGATAAATTTAAATGAGATTTGAACTAACTAAAGTTTGATCTGTATCAAAGGTAACGCGAATGGCCCAAAATAATAAAAGGATCACAATGATGTAAAACAATTTAAGTTATCTATGATGATTGGTTTAAATTAATAAGATAAATATATAGTTTTTATAAAGAGTCATATTTTAAATATTGTGATTTTAACCCAATTATCTAATCAACTTAGTTGAGATTGCCCCCACAAAAATTATTATAACTGGCAAAAGCATACAATTCTTATTTAGATTAACTATAATAAAGTTGTTCTTTAAGTGCATTATTACATAACTAAAATTCATGAATAGACTACTCATGTAGTGTGTATGAGATGTCGTGAGTCATTTACGAATGTAATTACTTTAAAACTTATAATTGTTTTGCCACATTTTAATTTTTTTATTTTTTTTTGAAAACCATACATTTTAAAATCTTATTCGGTATGAATATGAATATTTTTAGTATGAAACTAAAAATTTAGTATGAATCGGTCATGCACTTTGATAGTTACTTTGTTGGGTTCAAATTTGTAAAGTTGAAGGAAATCGATGCATAATTTGGAATTAGTGAAAACTACAAGGGCCATGTCGAAAAGAAAAGTCAAGGAATGGAACCTAACCTTTAGACAGACGCGATGTCGTTTCAACCTCCGAGTCCTCTACCCTTGTCTTTCTCTGCTTCATACTTTCATAGCTCTCCGATCGCTTAAACAGCTCTATACTCTTTCGATTCAATCGTGTTTAGGATCTGAAGAATGGTGAGAGGATTGCTTGGAAAACTCGCCGGCCGCTCGCTTTCCGTCGCCGGGAAGTGGCAGCAACAACAGCTCCGCCGCCTCAATATCCATGAATACCAGGTATCTTATTTCGCCTCCCTGCATTTTTTCCCTCTCATACTATGTTGTTTTTACTACGTAGATCTAATTTCCGATGCGCATACAGCGATTATGATGCTTTTGAATCTCAATTTTGATATTTTTGTGACTTTTCAAAACTAAACTCGGATGAGAAAGGAGGTTATCTGTGTTAATGGAGCGTTGGCTTAACTGTTTAAGGGTTAGGGTTGTACAGTTTGAATGCCGCGAAAAGTTAGGGAAGTATTCAGAGAGATTTTAATATATATATATATATATATATATATATATATATAGCTGTTAATATTTCTATGGGGGCATTTGATAACAGGGTGCTCAGTTGATGGGAAAATATGGGATCAATGTCCCAAAGGGTGTTGCCGTTGGTTCCATTGGAGAAGTGAAAAAGGCGATTCAGGATGTATTCCCCAATGAAAATGAGGTAATTTTGAAGAACATTTTGAATGTTTGCAGCAAAATTTGTCATCTAGTTTCACCTTCAGTGGGAACCTAAACTTCACTTGCCTTAATTCGTTGTTATATACAGGTAATATTTATATTTGTTTGCTTCAAGATAAAAGATGGTGCTTTCTATTTTTGTTTTTGGGTCTTTTAGATTGTTGTGAAGTCTCAAGTGCTAGCTGGTGGAAGGGGTCTGGGGACATTCAAAAATGGATTTAAAGGTGGAGTTCATATTGCCAAGGCTGATCAAGCTGAAGATATTGCAGGTAATGAAGACTGTTTTCTATACATTTTAGTAATTGAGGTTTGAGGACCTAGAGTAAATGCATACCGCCATTCGTTTCCACTATGGATATCACTCAATGTTTTAGTACTGAAACTTTGACACCTGCCATGTTTTTCTTTAACTTTCTAATGTAATCATCTTTGTTGAACTGTGTCAAAGCGATCAAGAAATTCAGCTATTATAGTGCTTTGAGCCCTAATATTTGTCACCTAGTGTTTGCTAGTCTTTTGGAATATGGTTATGAGACATTTGGATCTTGTTTTGGCGGAACTTTTATTAACAAAGCTACTTGTTTCATAAAACTTGCTACCTTCTTTTTCCGCAGCAAAGATGCTTGGGCAGATACTTGTTACTAAACAAACTGGGGACCAAGGGAAAATTGTCAGCAAGGTTTGACATGTCTTTCCGTCTTCAATTTCATGGAACTTTTTCATAAAGTTTACAACATCATTAATAATACTTAACATTAGTGGGCTAATTAATTGACTGTTCTAACCTCTCATTCATTTACCATCAAAATATCTAACTTGAATTGAAAATTAAGGTGTAGATGCCTATTTTGGGCCCCATTTGAAATATAAGAAGTTGATGTTGGCAATTGCGTCTATTACAGGTTTATCTGTGTGAAAAACTGTCTTTAGTCAATGAAATGTACTTCTCCATTATTCTTGACCGTGCATCTGCTGGTCCTGTAAGTTATAAAACATGCTCCATTGGCTTATTATTGTTTTTTATAAAAGAAATTTTGCACGAGATATTGACAATGATTCTAATCTAAAGATGGCATGTTGTCTTTTGTCCACTGCAGCTTATTATTGCCTGCAGGAAGGGAGGAACCAGTATTGAAGACCTGGCAGAAAAGTTCCCTGATATGATTATAAAGGTTCCTTTCAAGTCCATTATCTTTATTTATTTTATATGCCGTTGCTATTCGGTAGTTAAGGTTTTCTATTACTTTATTTCTTTACCAGGTACCTATTGATGTTTTTAAAGGCATTACGGATGAAGATGCAGCAAAGGTTGTTGATGGTTTGGCTCCTAAGGTTGCTGATAGAAATGACTCAATTGAACAAGTCAAGAAGTTGTACAATCTTTTTTGTCAATGTGACTGCACAATGTTGGAGGTGGTGACCATTTGATATTTCTTGCTTAAAAGCTATTTCTTCTCTGTTTTTTCACTGGATTTTTCAATACTTCTCTTTTGATCAGATCAATCCCCTTGCTGAAACTTCTGATAAGAAGTTAGTAGCTGCTGATGCAAAACTGAACTTTGATGATAATGCTGCTTACCGTCAGAAAGAAATCTTTTCCCTTCGTGATACAACACAGGAGGACCCTCGTGAGGTATACCTGCAATTTTGGGATATCAATGAGACTGAACACTCCGCCTTTACAGTATTGGAGCTCATGTGAAAAAAAAAAAAAACTATTAATAAATACTCATTCATCATTTATAAGCATCCGTTTTTATTTTTTATATATTTCTTTTCTAATGGTATTTCGTATGGTTTTTAGGTTGCTGCTGCAAAAGCTGACTTGAATTACATTGGCTTAGATGGAGAAATTGGTTGCATGGTAAATGGTGCTGGATTGGCAATGGCTACCATGGACATAATTAAACTACATGGCGGAACTCCAGCCAATTTTCTTGATGTTGGTGGGAATGCTAGTGAAGGCCAGGTATGTCTTTTTGGGATATTTGTAGTTTTTGGTAATCTTGTAATCTTATATACATATGCTTCAATATACACACATTTATGTTAACTGACATGTTATCTAGAGAAGTTTGATGCCGTGAAAAAACCTAATTCCTGCTCTATTTGGTGTAGGTCGTGGAAGCTTTTAAAATATTAACCTCAGATGACAAGGTGAAGGCAATTTTGGTGAACATTTTTGGAGGGATTATGAAATGCGATGTAATCGCCAGTGGAATTGTGAATGCTGCAAAACAGGTTATTACTTGTTCATAATAGTCTATTATACTATTTAGTTACCTGATCGTGCAACTGAATTTTGGTCATTTCTATACATGCTACAAAATGCTGACTCTTTTGTTCATGCTATTTCAAGGTTCAACTGAAAGTACCCGTCGTGGTTCGTCTCGAAGGAACCAACGTTGACCAAGGCAAGAGAATTCTCAAGGTAGATCCTTATTCTTGCCCCGAGACTGTTTCCCACCTATTCAGTAATGCCATTCAAAAACAAGAGATGAGATTTCACATGCTATTCTTTCTTATAATTACATTTCTGGTGTTGTGCTGCAGGAAAGTGGTATGACACTTATTACCGCTGAAGATCTGGATGATGCTGCTGAGAAAGCAGTTAAAGCAATTAGTGCTTAAATATTATTAGTTTTCATTGACTTTGGATATGTGATTAAATGTCTAAATGCACACACTCTCACACCACAATAGGAAAGTGGTGATTTGCTTGCTTTTTTTCCATAAAATTTTTCAATAAGCCTCATTTTTGTTCTACAGAGGATATCAATTGGATGGGCAGTCCCATAGTGTTGGATGTACATTTTTCTTTTTGTTCTGCTAAGGAATACTATTTCATTTAGTTTTAATTGTTTTTTTTTGTATCAATTGGATGGGCAGTCCTATAGTGTTGGATGTACATTTTTCTTTTTGTTCTGCTAAGGAATACTATTTGATTTAGTTTTAATTGTTTTTTTTTCGTTACAATTATGACAAGTAGAGCCGTCGAAACGGTCTTGCGGGGCCGGATGGGCTAGAACACACCAAAGCTCGTCCCTGTAGTACCCGCCTCTTAGCGGGTTTGTAATGTGGCCGGCCCGTCCCGCCATGGTAAATCCCGTTGGCAGGGCGGGTTAGCCCGTCAACCAATACGTTTTTGTAATTATAAAAGATTTGTTGTACTGTAGGTTTGTAGTTACACTACTGTGTAAGTGTTTTAATTTAAAGAAATGACATGCAAATTAACAACATGTATTAAATACTAAATAATTAATTTTTTTTTAACACAACCTCCAAAGGATTTATTATAATAACGAGGAAAAGTAGAAATCCAACAACGCTAACATATGAGCTAGCCTATTCACTGATCTAGACACATAACAGATAGACATCATATCAAAGTGTCGTTTGAGTTCTCTACATTCATTAATAACACAACCAGCAAAAGATAGATCAAGCATGGAGCCATTAAGTAAAGTGTTGACTGTTTGGCAATCCGTATATAGCACCACCTTACGAATTCCTCTCACTTTAGCCCATGAAAGTATAGCACCACCTTACGAATTCCTCTCACTTTAGCCCATGAAAGTGCTTCCTTAATAGCAATCGCCTCGGCCAAATACTAAATATTAGTATAAATTAAAATAATTAACAACTAATAGAAATTATCCAAACTTTCAAGTTTCTATTCAACATTAAGAATTAAAATAAAATAGTTTTGCAAATACTAAACTTCTAAAACTCATAATTTATCAACCATTATATCATTCATATCATGGTCTTCTTCTCATTGATCTCTATCGATTTGGAAATTAGAAATTGCGAAGCATGCGTGATATATATATATTTTTAATATAGATTAGTTTAACCCGCGACCCACCCGACCCGACCCGCTTGGGCCCGTGACCCAGGTGGGACGGGCTAAAAAGTCCGCCTCCTGGCGGGTGAAATAATCAAGAATCCTCCCCTATCTGCGGCGGGACGGGATGAGTCGATCCGGCGGGTAAAACCCATTTCTGACGGCTCTACTTACAAGATCTTTATTATAGAGATGAAATTTTTTCATCAAATTTCACACTTTTCCGCTATTCAGCATTTGAGATGCAATAGGTAGTTGATAAGATGGTCATCATGGGATTCACACCAATTGCACGGGGAAGCACACTTCCATCGCAGACATACAGTACCTTAGCTTCCCAGCATTCACCATTGTTGTCAACTGCACCATCTTCCTCAGTAGCCCTCATTCTGCAGTTACCCCCTCCGGCGGCAAAAACTCCGTTAAAAATGACTCCAACTCCTTAGCCTTGATTCCTTTGCAACAGATTTTATGCCCGTCACTTTTAAATGTGCTTACGAATTAATATTTAGTCTTTGTTATAGAATTATAAAATCTAAATCCAAAGTAATCGAGTTAGTTAAATATAATTTTTTTATTAGAAAGTCACAAATTAATTTTGGCAAACAATTTTCCAATCAAACTTCCTAGTGCAATTTAATTCTTTTGTGTCTTATTATATGTTGTGTAATTTTGGTTACAACTAAATTCATATTAGCTTTTGATTTAGATTTTATTTTTTTTGTGTCGATTTTAGCCCAAGAACAAATATAACTACATTGTGTTTAACAGTTTAAGTGACACTTGCTAAATACGCAAAAACAAGATGGTGCTTGAGCACTCTTCAAAAACTTAGAGATTAAGTTGATGATGAGCCTAGAGTTAAAAATAACTTCAATTTGATCTATCATTTCTTGGGAAAAATGAAAAATATGGTAAGTTTCTATATTTACTCCAATATTTCACGTAATACTTGATTGATATGCCTACTCATTTAAAAACCGCCGTTACTTATGGTATTCCGGGATTTTTTGATTCCGTTTTTTTTTTTTTTTTTTTTTTTTTTTTGAAAACGATTTCCTCATTATCTTCTTCTCCCACAGTCAAGAAACTCATCAGTCCACTAACCGATATCATCGCCATGGAAATGTGTTCTCCTTTTTTTTTTTTTTTTTTTTTTTTTTTTTTTTTTTTTTTTTTTTATTGTCTTTCTTCATTCCCTTCATCCCGGTTAGCTCTCAAATTGTGAGCTTTGATTTCCCTGATTTCAATCCCACTCTTCTTGGAGAATTATGCATCGAAAATGGTGGAATTGCAATCCAACAAGTAATCGGCCCGCACACGTTAGGGGGCGTGATGAGCATATAACCATTAAGAGTAAAAGATATTTTTGGTCTTAGACTTATAGTGGCATGGACAATTTTAGTCATTTATAAAAAAATTAGACAATTTGTGGACACTCTTATTGTGACGAGGACAATTTTGGTCCTCCGTCACTCTTCCCGTTAGATTTTCTGTTTGAGAGGGTTATTTGCGTCTTTTCATCACTTTCCTTCGTCATTTTCATTAGGTATTCGCGGAGAGAGGCAGTGCAACTGCTGCAACTAATCCTTACCCTAATTGTAGGGATGTAGGTCGTCGAGACGAGTTTTCGAGGTTTGGAGGGAAGGTGAAGGGGGTGATTGTTGATGATGAAGGGTTGGATGTGCTTTATTGGAGGAAACTGGAGAGTGGAGATGCGAAAAAGAGCTCCAAAAGACAGGTTTGAACAATAGCGAGAAAGTGGAAGAGAAAAGGGTGGTTTGGAGAGAGAGTAACAAGAAGAAAGGCAGTGGAATGCCGATTCATGAAATTCCTTTGCTTAGAGGCAAGTCTTCAACCTCTCAGGATCCTGCTTGGACAGAAAAGTGCTCCGCCTTTTTGATTTGCAATTCAGGTTTGATGTAGATCTTATGGAAGCCCTATTTGGATATGTTGCTATGAACCAGAAATCACCTCAAAGAGACAGTAGTTCCCCATATAAAAAAGGGGACATAGTAGCAATAGGGGCAACCCCTCATATCTTCATTCTTGACACCAGGAAATCACAGAACATAGCAATTGTGCTCAAGTCTCTTGGAGTTCCCCGGAGAGAGATTATGGTGTAGGGACAAAGCTTAAGTGCAGAAACTCTAGAGAAGCTCTGCAGAGTTGTCCCAACTAGAGAGGAAGAACCAGACATCCTTAACTTTGTAGGAGACCTTATAAGGCTAGCCAACGTTGAATCCTTCCTCTTCTACATCCTAAAAGCCATCCCATCTGCCTTGAATCGTTTCAACGCCATGCTTTTCAGATCGAATTATGGCCCATAGATCCTCCAACTGAATGAGTCTTTACCGACCCTGGAACTGGCCAACAATGAGCTTAGAGGCCAAAGACTCTTCAAGAAACTACTGGAAGCCATTTTGAAAGCTGGGAACAGAATGAATATAGCGACCGCAAGAGGAGATGCTCAAGCGTTTAACCTTACCGCTCTCAGGAGCCTCTCTGATGTGAAGAGTATTGATGGAAAAACGGCATTGCTCCACTTCGTTGTCCAAGAAGTAATCAGGGAAGAGGGGAGACGTTGTGTGCTCAATCGTAATCACAGATAATTCTTGGCCAAAGTCATGAAAGCAGCAAGGGTGCAATATGACATGTGGATGTGCACATCCATTCTACCAGCCATTAGAACTCAGAAGTTCAAGGTCCAATCTAATGGCTAAGAACGACACCTGCAAGAAGGATATATGATGAAAAGATGCAAATACCCAGCCATTAGAACTCAGAAGTTCAAGGTCTAATCTAATGGCTAAGAACGACACCTGCAAGAAGGATGTATGATGAAAAGACGCAAATACCCCATCTCAAACGGGAAATCTAACGGGAAGAGTGACGGAGGACCAAAATTGTCCTCGTCACAATAAGAGTGTCCACAAATTGTTTGATTTTTTTTTTTATGAAGAACTAAAATTGTCCATGCCACTATAAATCTAGGATCAAAAATGTCTTTTACTCTAACCATTAATGTGCAATCCAACTATCCAACTATCAGTTTAGGCTTTTAGTTGTGTAATCCAACTATCACATCAATTTGGTATCAAAACCAGCTTTTAGTTGTGCAATCCAACTGTCACATGTTTCAATTTGGTATCAGAGTCATACCACAATTGAAGCATGTGCTCCATTTCAACTAAAAGTCTAAGCTAATAGTTGGATTGTACATGACGATTACTTGTTGGATTGCCATTCCTCACGGGTGTGAGCTGATTACTTTTGGACTCCAAGCAACACATGGATCATAGTCTCTTTTTTTATCGGGTGACGCAGAGATTCAAACCCATGACCTTTGGCATGACTCTGATACCAAATTGAAACATGTGCTTCATCTCAACTAAAAATCTAAGCTGAATATAATCAATTGATGAATTTGAATTTGAATGTAAAGAATTTTTATATTAGAGAAAAATAAAGATAATATAACTAATTAAATTATTCTCTTATTTAATTTATTGATAATGAATAATTTTTTTTTGACTAAAGGCATTGTAGACACATAATTTTAAATTTAAAAAATGCCTATGTATTATTTTTTGTTGTAACTACTAAATTATTGTTTTTAATTTAATAAGAGTAAAATAGAGTACTAATTATGCCAACTTTAATTAGAATGTGTTTGAACCTAAGATCTTTATTATTGAAATCAATGAATAAGTTAACGGTGAACTAACAGAAATTAACAGAAAAGATAATATTTAATTGAAAAGTTAACGGATAATTATATAGATTAAGAATAAATTAAGAAATCTCAATGAAAAAATAAAATCTGATCAATCTGAGCCATTCATTTGATTAAAAATTTTGACCACCATTTTTTCATAAATCTGAGCCCTAAATTTGATATTAGAGGGACTCAAAATATGGTCCAAGAATATTTAAAAATACACAAAATAATTTAGGATTTAAAAATTACAAAAAGTCGATGAATAGCGGAAAAACGTGAAATTTGATGAAAAATTTTCATCTCAATAATAAAAATTTTGTAGTCTATTGTCATAATTGTAACTACAAATAAAAAGAACAAGTAAAACTCTATGAACTAGTATTCCTTGGCAGAACAAAAAGAAAAATATGCATCATCCGACACTATGTGACTCATGCCCATCCAAGAGATATCCTCTATGTAGAACAAAAATAGGGCTTATTGAAAATGTTCGTGGGATTCTTTGCTTCCACCCAAGGAAGTAGCAAACTCTATGTTATTGAGAGATGGAGCTTCAAAAGTTTTGTTATTTAGTTTTGTGAGGACCAGAGTTGTATTGGTTATTGTAATATGTGGCATAACGGCTGTCTTGATGGTTGTTTGGTGAAGTTCTATTAAGAAAATGAATCAAAAGAGTGCAGTAGAGGTTGTGGCAGATTTTAGACAATTCAGCTACCATGAGCTAAGATCAGCTACTGCTAGGTTCAATTCTAGTAACATTATTGGTCAGGGAGCTTCTGCTACCGGATGGTGATCCTAGGAAGCACACTTCCATCGCAGACATACACTAATTGGTTGATATACCTACTCATTTAAAAATCGCCCACTTGTTTTTTAGTTGGATTGCACATATATTTATATATATTATATGTTCAATACATCTCATTACATGTGCGAGCCGATTACTTGTGATGAGCATATAACCATTAATGTGCAATCCAACTATCAGCTTAAGCTTTTAGTTGAGATGGAACACATGCTTCAATTTGGTATCAGAGCCATGCCAAAGGTAAGCATGTGCTCTATCTCAACTATCACATGCTTCAATTTAATATAAGAACAGCTTTTAGTTGTGCAATCCAACTATCTCACATGTTTCAATTTGGTATCAGAGCAACTTTTAGTTGTGCAATCCAACTATCTCACATGTTTCAATTTGGTATCAGAGCAGCTTTTGTTGTGCAATCCAACTATCATATGTTTCAATTTGGTATCAGAGCCATGTCACAATTGAAGCATGTGCTCCATCTCAACTATCACATGCTTCAATTTAGTATCAGAGCAGCTTTTAGTTGTGTAATCCATCTATCACATGTTTCAATTTGGTATCAGAGCCATGCCACAATTGAAGCATGTGCTCCATCTCAACTAAAAGCCTAAGTTGCACACGTTAAGGGTGTGCTGAGCATATAACCATTAATGTGCAATCCAACTATTATCTTAGACTTTTAGTTGTGCAATCCAACTATCACATGTTTCAATTTGGTATCAGAGCAGCTTTTAGTTGTGCAATCCAACTATCACATGTTTCAATTTGGTATCAGAGCCATGCTACAATTAAAGCATGTTAACCATCTCAACTAAAAGCCTAAGCTGCACACGTAAAGGGGTGTGTTGAGCATATAACCATTAATGTGCAATCAAACTATTAGCTTAGACTTTTAGTTGTGCAATCCAACTATCACTAATGAATGAGGTTATTGGAGATCCTAGACCATTCAGTAACAAGGCCACTGGAAGATTCAACCCCTATAACATACCAGCACTGAGAAGATTGAAACATGCCCCCCCGCGAGAACCCAATGTGAGGTCTTGAAGAACAAAGTAAAGGTAAATTTTTATTTTCGCCCCGAGTTTGATTCCCAACTATTCAGTAACGTCACTTACAATCAAGAGATGAAATTCACACGCTATTTTTTCTTATAATTTCATTTCTAGTGTTGTGTCTGCATGAAAGTGGTTTGACACTTATTACAGCTGAAGATATGGACGATGTAGCTAAGAAAGCAGTTAAAACAATTACTGATTAAATATCATTAGTTTTCATTGGCTTAATGTTTGATGGATGATTAAATGTCTAAATGCATAGACTATATTCACACCACATTAGGAAAGTGGTTTTTTGCTTGTGTTTTTTTTCATAAAAATTTTCAATAAGCCTCATTTTTGTTCTACATAGAGGATATCCTTTAGATGGGTATGGGTCTCATAGTGTCGGATGATGCACATTTTTCTTTTTGTTCTGCCGAGGAATAATATATCATTGAATTTTAATTGTTCTTTTTATTTTTAGTTACAATTATGTCAATAGACTACAAGATCTTTATTATAGAGATGAACATTTTTCATAAAATTTCACGCTTTTCCGCTTTTCAGGGACTTTGTGTAATTTTTAAACCCTAAATTATTTTGTGAATTTTTTAATATTCTCGGGCCATATTTTGAGTCCCCTCAAATTAAAAATTAAAAATAGTTACACATATAATTCATGAATTAAATTTGTACCATGTGTATAACTAAATGATTAAAAATGCAATTCTCTTTAAATGAGTAAATAGTACAATATAATTTTTCATATTGTATTTATACCTAATGTATAACATTTGTATTAGAAAATTTATTAAACACTCAATTAATAATATTGATTATTGCACATTTGTACGTGAGTATTTTAGTAATCACCATATACTGCCACTTAGGTTTTTTTTTTTTGTTTTTTTTTAGTATTTTTATTATATTATTATTTACGGGTAAATCATAAATTACTAAATCAACATAAATCATTTATAGTTAACCAATTTAAACTAAAAATATTAATAAATAACTTATACGGAAATATATATACTTGAAATCTTATAATTATCAAACTAATTTATTGATATGCCTACTTATTTGAAAATTGCTGTCACTTGTTGCTTTCCGAAATTTCCTGATTCCGTTCCTTATCCACAAATTCACCTTAACAGACAATGAAGAACCAGTTTATTGCCATAGAGTTTGATACGAATCAAGATCTGGAGTTTAAAGATCCCGATGATAACCATGTGGAATTGGATATAAACAACATTGTCTCATTAAAGATCACCACCATTGCAATGCTATATAATATAAAACTCATCAGTAGTTTTACAATTGAGTAAATACTATCTATGGTCTCTCGAGTTTGATGGCATCACCAACAATGGTCCCTAACTTCCGTAATTACTATCCGTCATTCTTCAAGTTGCGAAACTTTACCTTCTACCGTCCTTCCGTTACTTCTTCTCGTCTCAGCCGTCAAGTGTGAGGTTACTATAGTCATTTGGTATTTATATGTGAGGTTAGTATAGTCATTTGGTCTTTATATGTGATGTTAGTATAGTCATTTGGCGTTTTTATTTCATTTTAAATACAAAATCAAAGGCTCTTGTGAATAATCAACCAAAGTGTATGCGAGAGTCACTTTCCAGTAGAGAAACGAAAGGATATTCGTAACTCACCAGATAGAAGACAAACTACAGCGTAAGCTGGCACTCACACTTTGATTTCGTATAAGCCAAATGACTATAGTAACCTCACACTTGACGGCCGAGACGGGAAGACGTAATGGAAGGACGATAGAATGTAACTTTTCGCAACTTAGGGGATGACGAATGATAATTACAGAAGTTAGGGACCATTGTTGGTAATGCCACCAAACTCCAGGGACCATACGTGATAATTACAATTACTGTTTAGATTAATTGTTGTGCAATCCAATTATCACATGTTTCAATTTGGTATCAGAGAATCTTTTAGTTTTGCAATCCAACTATCATATATTTTCAATTTGGTATCAGAGCCATGCCACAATTGAAGTATGTGCTCCATCTCAACTATCAGATACTTCAATTTAGTATCAGAGCAGCTTTTAGTTGTGCAATCCAACTATAACATGTTACTATCACATGTTTCAATTTGGCATCAAAGCAGCTTTTAATTGTGCAATCCAACTATCATTTGTTTCAATTTGGTAACAGAGCCATGCCACAATTGAAGCATGTGTTTCATCTCAACTATCACATGGTTTAATTTAGTATCAGAGCAGCTCTTAGTTGTGCAATCCAACTATAACATGTTACTATCTCCATGTTTCAATTTGGTATCAGAGCAGCTTTTAATTGTGCAATCCAACTAGCATATGTTTCAATTTGGTATCAGAGCCATGCTACAATTGAAGCATGTACTTCATCTCAACTATCACATGGTTTAATTTAGTATCAGAGCAGCTCTTAGTTGTGCAATCCAACTATAACATGTTACTATCCCCATGTTTCAATTTGGTATCAGAGCAGCTTTTAATTGTGCAATCCAACTATCATATGTTTCAATTTGGTATAAGAGCCATGCTACAATTGAAGCATGTGCTCCATCTCAACTATCACATGCTTCAATTTAGTATCAGAGCAGCTTTTAGTTGTCCAATCTAACTATCACATGTTTCAATTTGGTATCAGAGCCATGCCACAATTGAAGCATGTGCTTCATCTCAACTAAAAGCCTAAGCTGCACAGGTTAGGGGGTTTGTTGAGCATATAACCATTAATGTGCAATCCAAGTATTTGCTTAGCCTTTTAATTGTGCAATCCAACTATTACATGTTTCAATTTGGTATCAGAGCCAGCATTTAGTTGTGCAATCCAACTATCACTAATGAATGAGGTTATTGGAGATCCTTGACTATTCAGTAACAAGGCCACGGGAAGCTTCAACCCCTATGACATAACAACACTGAGAAGATTGAAACATGCCCCCGCGAGAATCCAATGTGGGGTCTTGAAGAACAAAGACAAGGTAGATTCTTATTCTCGCCCCGAGATTGATTCCTAACTATTCAGTAACGTCTCTCACAAACAAAAGATGAGATTCACACGCTATTTTTTCTTATAATTTCATTTCTAGTGTTGTGTCTGCAGGAAAGTGGTTTGACACTTATTACAGTTGAAGATCTGGACGATGCAGTTAAAACAATTACTGATTAAATATCATTAGGGAATATATATACTTTAAATCTTATAATTATCAAACTAATTGATTGATATGCCTACTTATTTAAAAATCATTGTCACTTGTGGCATTCTGAAATTTCCTGATTCCTTCCTCATCCACAAATTCACCTTAACAGACAATGAAGAACCAGTTTATTGCCATAGAGTTTGATACGAATCAAGATCTGGAGTTTAAAAATCCCGATGATAACCATGTGGAATTGGATATAAAAAGCATTGTCTCATTGAAGATCACCACCATCTATCACTGATGAATGAGGTTATTGGAGATCCTTGGCCATTCAGTAACAAGGCCACGGGAAGCTTCAACCCCTATAACAAACCAGCACTAAGAAGATTGAAACATGTCCCCGCGAGAACCCAATGTGAGGTCTTAAAGAACAAAGACAAGGTAGATTCTTATTCTCGCCCCGAGACTGATTCCCAACTATTCAGTAACGTTACTCACAAACAAAATATGAGATTCACACGCTATTTTTTCTTATAATTTCATTTCTAGTGTTGTGTCTGCAAGAAAGTGGTTTGACACTTATTACAGTTGAAGATCTGGACGATGCAGTTAAAATAATTACTGATTAAATATTATTAGGGAATATATATTCTTTAAATCTTATAATTATCAAACTAATTGATTGATATGCCTACTTGTGACATTCTGAAATTTCCTGATTCCGTTCCTCATCCACAAATTCACCTGACAATGAAGAACCAGTTTATTGCCATTGAGTTTGATACGAATCAAGATCTGGAGTTTAAAGATCCCGATGATAACCATGTGGAATTGGATATAAACAGCATTGTCTCATTGAAGATCACCACTATCGCAATGCTATGTAATATAAATCTCAAGAGTAGTTTTACAATAACTGTTTAGATTCATTGTTGTGCAATCCAATTATTACATGTTTTAATTTGGTATCAGAGAATCCTTTAGTTCTGCAATCCAACTATCATATGTTTCAATTTGGTATCAGAGCCATGCCATAATTGAAGCATGTACTTCATCTCAACTATCACATGGTTTAATTTAGTATCATAGCAGCTCTTAGTTGTGTAATCCAACTATTACATGTTACTATCACATGTTTCAATTTGGTACCAGAGCCATTCCACAATTGAAACATGTGCTCTATCTCAACTATCACATGCTTCAATTTAGCATTAGAGCAGCTTTTAGTTGTCCAATCCAACTATCACATGTTTCAATTTGGTATCAGAGCCATGCCACAATTGAAGCACGTGCTTCATCTCAACTAAAAGCCTAAGCTGCACAGGTTAGGGGGTTTGTTGAGCATATAACCATTAATGTGCAATCCAAGTATTAGCTTAGCCTTTTAGTTGTGCAATCCAACTATTACATGTTTCAATTTGATATCAGATCCAGCTTTTAGTTGTGCAATCCAACTATCACTGATGAATGAGGTTATTGGAGATCCTTGGCCATTCAGTAACAAGGCCACGGGAAGCTTCAACCCCTATAACAAACCAGCACTGAGAAGATTGAAACATGCCCCCGCGAGAACCCAATGTGAGGTCTTGAAGAACAAAGACAAGGTAGATTCTTATTCTCGCCCCGAGATTGATTCCCAACTATTCAGTAACGTTTCTCACAAACAAAAGATGAGATTCACACGCTATTTTTTCTTATAATTTCATTTCTAGTGTTGTGTCTGCAGGAAAGTAGTTTGATACTTATTATAGCTGAAGATCTGCACAATACAGCTGAGAAAGCAGTTAAAGCAATTACTGATTAAACAATTGAAATCTAAAGTATTAATTTTAACTCACCAAGATTCTAAAAATTATGAATCTACAGTATAAAAATTATGGATATAGATTCGTGCACACCATATACATGGTGGGCACATGCTCAGAAGATACTTTACCCTCTACAAAGCTACAAGCTAAAACCACAAAGGGCATAAGTGGCCTGAAATAAAAAAGGGCCCATTCGGCCTTGAGCACCAGCGCTCCATTTATATGCCCGTCTTTGGGCTTTCACCATTTAATTCAATCATGCCCAAAGTTTATTCTTCAAATTGACCCATATCATAATCATCCGGGCCATTCTTTAAACTGAAAAATTAATTCAGCCCATTTATTTCATCTTGAAATTAGCCCAGCAGCCAAATCTCCACGGCCCAGCAACAACAAAGTCAGGAAGCCCCATCCAAAATTCTTCAATTAATTTCTAAACATCTCCACCCAATCCATTCATTATACCTTACGTCACGGCGCACATAGCACTATGCGTCCCGCGCATCCCAAAATGACGTTGTTTTGGTAAGTTATATAAGGAGTTGACGCGATTATGTACATTATAATATACAATTATGTGCATTTTTTTAATACAATTATGTACATTTTTTAAAATAAAATTATGTACATCCAAAATAAAAAATTTATGTGTATTATGTTAAGAGTTTATGTGTATTATGTTCGATTATGTGTAATTATCTTTTCAAAAAAAAATATGTATTTTGTTATGTAATTATGTACATTCTTTTATACAATTATATACATTCTAGTATACAATTATGTACATTTTTGAACATGAGATTTTCTTAAAAGAAAATTAACAGTCAACACGGGATAGCGAAAATTCAAAAAAAAAAAAAAAAAAACGAAACGACATCGTTTTGCACCAGAACGCACAATGCAATGCGCACCCTAATGCACAATATAAATTGCCATCCATTGCAACAAATTATTGTGTGGACCGTGAATATCAATTACATTTTTAATATATTAAAAGTACATTATTTTTGTACTAAAAGTATATTATATAAAATAATGTACCCTTAATATATTAAAATGTATTTAAAAAAAATGTACTATGTATATAAATAATGTACCTTTAATATATTAAAATTATACTTTTTTATTTATGATCCACACAATAATGATTGATTGATCCATTGCACAGCCACATAAAATAAAACCAAAATTGGAATGAAAGTCATCACCATTCGGTCATCAAGATGCAGCAGCTGAAATTTTTATGCGGTCCACCCAGCTGCATGGACCCCTTCTCTAAGACATCAACTCTTCCAGAAGCCTCAATTTTCCTTTTTTAATCGCACACAATTCCAGTAGCATAAATTGTCAACATAGGTCAACAACTCAAAACCATTTCAGAGGCCAACATAAATTTTATGCTACAGAGATTCACCAAGCTTCAAGGACCACCCCTTCCTTCCATGTCTACAATGGTCTCATTCATAACCGTAACAAAATTAGTCTTCAATTCAGATGGAATATTAATCTTACCGAAAACCTCATCATCCATGTCAAACCAAATCAATCCAGTTAGAGAGCACCAATAGTATTTTCTTTTTAAATAAAAATCACAAGATGATCCAGGAGTAAGAAAATAATATTTAAGACATGATGGAACAGCATCAATTTGCCTCCAATTCCATGAATCATCTACTTGGCTACAAACCATTACAATTTCATAACTATCATCACCATCCCACTTTACATCTTTAAAACTCAAGAGCATGATAACCTTCCCGACCATGTTGTTAGACAACCCAAATCCAAACCCTATATGTACATCATCAACTTCAATAGGTCGTTTGTTGGGTGGTTTGTTAGGCACCTTAATTGAAGGTAAGACTTTAATTTCCATAGTGAATGGATTTAATATGAAAACATCAACACTAATTCAAATCCTCAAATCATTAACTTACTGAAAAATCCAAAACTCTACCTTCCACCAATTCAAATTTGAAGCGAGGAATAGATGAATGATGTACCTTCCGTCGTGAGGTTTGACGGTTTGAGTGAGAAGCAGAGGACAAAAGACGTCTGCTTTCTGGAAATTCTGCATTCTGGATGAAGTTATCTTAGCTTTCATATTTTGCTTCAATATTACAGACTTGTTCAAGTGGTTAATTACCTGTATATTAATATAGTCCTCTGTGTCATCAATATAATGTATTCTCATAGGCAACTGCAAATTAAGCAAGAAGATTAGACATAATTCCTGCACCGTTCATCAATCTAGCCATACTGATTCAACTGAACGGAAAATTTGTTATATGCATATTCATGTTTTGGCTCAAAACCATAATTCAAGCATTATATATTGAGGTTTATACCGTGGTTAACTTGTTCATGTCTCAGGTGACGTAGAGTTCTCGGGGAAATTGACAGTAATAAGCATCTCACCTTTGTGTTGGACCAAAATAGAAAGTTGAAAATTTTTAGACAGTCAAGGGAAAACCGAGTTTGAAAAATGCTGTTTGTGCTGAAAACTGCATTTCCCAAACCTCTCTCTTCAAGCTCTACAATGGCAAACGGTGCATGCTAAGCTAGCAACAGCACATGAAATATACATGCATATGCATGCGATTTAGGTCCGAATTGAATTAGGTTTAGCAGTGTATTGGCATTCCTGGGAATGAAAACATCATGTATTACCAAATTCTTGGAAATGAAAACATCATGTATTACCAAATTGATGCATTATATTGGCCTGCTTGGAAGACGTGATTGATATATTTCTTTTTCTCCTCCATTTATGAGTTTACCATTTTACCCTTTCTTTCTTCTTTAAATGTAAGAATTTTCTTCTCCTTTCTTTCAATTTATTCTCTCTATAACTCTAAAAGATCTTAACATGCCATTTTTTCTTATCCAAAAAAAAATGAATAGCACTCTCCTCTTCCTAGCCGATCTTTCGATTCTTCTCAAAATGAGCTATGGAAGCTCAAATATTACTTATCATCCGCAAGCATATTTCAATTTCTTCTCTCTAAACCTCTAAAATCTTAACATGCAATTTTTTCTTATCCAAAAACAAAAAATGAATAGCCCTCTCCTCTTCCTAGCCCTCTTCTGATTTTCTCAAAATGAGCTATGGAAGCTCAAATACTACTTATCATCCGCAAGCACATTTCAATTTCTTCTCTCTAAACCTCTCAGATTTTAACATGCAATTTTCACTTATCCAAAAACAAAAAATGAATAGTCCTCTCCTTTTCCTAGCCGCTGATTCTTCTCAAAATGAGCTATGGAAGCTCAAATACTACTTATCATCCGCAAGCATATCCAACGTGGGGATGGTTTTACCTCTCCCTGTTCTGGCTGCCAGGGTGCTAGGAATCGTATATACTACAAAGTAAAAGAAGATTTTACAATACGCTTCGCCACAAGATATTAATAATCCTCCAAGTGGACAGCTATTTGATTATTCATTGGTAAATATATTATTATTATTATTATTATTATATATATATATATATATATATATATATATTTATTTATTTATTTATTTATTTATTTATTTATAAAACATGTTCTTTGGTTTGAAAATATTTCATCTATAAAACTCACTAAAAACATTTATGTGTATCATGTTACATATATATATATATATATATCCTAAAATTATTCATAAACTTAAGTTTTAGTTGTTTATATGTAAATCTGATTGGTTCAAATATTTTTTGCAGATTAATCTAAACTTGTGGAGAAGATTACGCCTCCATTGGCCTAACTTAGAAAACTATAGAGATGATGAATTCTTGGAATAGGGGTGGAATAAACACGGAATGATTTCAAACCGTCTATTCGGTGGAGTAGCCTATTTTGAAATAGTCCTACGATTATTCCTTGTAAGAAATATAACTGAAATTCTTGCAAATAATCATATTGTCCTAGATGATAGTGTATCCATCACCCTTGCAATTGTTATGCGGGGATTGCGGAATAGTTTTAGGAGTATTACTCCGGTGGTCAGATGCCGGAGATATCAACGTTCTCGTAGACTGTATATAACAGAAATCCGTTTTTGTTATGATGCAACCGCAACTTATTTGATACCATGTAACCAAAGTGACAACACGTCATGCCGTAGCATTCAACAAGGCAACCGAGAATGATTTTTTTGAAGAAGAAATGAAAAAAAAAATTGCTTTATTTTATGTTGTATTATATTACTCACTTCTACATAATTGTACTCCATAGATCAGAATTCTTTTTTTTTTAAATATTCAAAAATAAGTAAATTAAAGTTTTTTCAATAGAATTTATCATTAGTTTAATTACTAAAAGCTTTTGGTATTTATGTTAACTAGTATTATACATGTGCGATGCACGGTATGAGAAATTTAAGCATAAATGTTATGGCTTCATATCATTCGCTATTTTGATTATAAAAAGTTAATAAGTAAATTATTAAAAACTTCTTGTAAATTAAACCACATTTGGAGTTGCACTGGGGACTGGGGTATAATACACATACATTTGGAGTTCTTTTTATTTACCCTCTTATGGGATCTTAGAACGAACACCATAAAAATATATTATCTAATTGATGAGCATTGTATCAAGGGTATTTCCTTTCTAATGAATATCTAAAAGTGAAAGAAATTAATCTGGAAAAAAGTTCACTGTAAAATGTATGTATGTTTAAACCTCAAAAGTCAGGCATTATATTGCAATGGAGTATAAATTTGTGAAGTTAGGCTATATATTAAAAACAAATATGTACATGTTAGTCATCCATTCATTCTTCTTTTGATCTAATCACGGCTGGAAATTAGTAATCGAGTCGACCAAAATTGTCATTTTACTAATACTCGTGTGACCAAAATTAGTATTTGCTCAAAAAATAAAATATTGATATTTATTACAAGCTAGCATAATTGAACTCTTAAACTTTCAACCAACCTAACGCTATTGAAACCAATTCAACTACACTACTGACACTTGTTGAATTATATCTATCTATTTATTTAACTCATTCACAAACATTATATATTTACTAGTATTTTATATGTGTGGTGCACTAAAATATATGTCCAATATTAAAAATAATATATAGTATATAATTTTTTTAAAAAAAATTCATAGTTGTAGAATTCATATTATATTAAAAGTATAGTTGATAATTTGAGTAATAAATACAAATTAAAATCTAATTATGTAAACATAACATGAAATTTGTTCAAAAAATTGATTGTGCATGTTTCAACGGTTGAAGTTGATGCATAGTTTATGAAATTGTTGAAATCGCATGCAGCTGCCATATATGAATTCCGCATGATCTATCTATCCTCCCCGGCAATCCGGCATGTGCTAACTGCTAACCAATCCCCCCTTCTTCTTCTTCTTCTTTTTATTCTTCTTCTTCTTCTTGTCACTGTAATAGCATTAACAATGGTGTCGATCTGAGGATCTGCGATCTTCAGGCTGATCTCTGACTCTCATTGATCCACTGCATTAGAGCTCTTTACTCCCTCCCATGGATCTTATAGGAGGTTTAATTTGTTAAAGGAGCTGCGGTCTTCAGGGGTTGTTAGAATTGCCAAGGTATGACCGGTTTATAGCTCATGATTTCAAATTGATGGTATTTGCATCATAGCATAACCTAATTTTAGTTATATACAGCGTATTATCAGTAGGACTTCTCCGGCATATAACCTTCACTGACCAAAAAAATTGTAGAATTCTTGGAGAACCATTTGAAGAGTAATGGGTAATTTATTATCTGAAAAAATATTTTCCCTTCCCAAAATATAAGTTACATTTCTTGCAAGATATAATTGTACGGCCCTTCCAAAATATTTTGCTTGATTGAATAGGCTATTAGAAACATACACATGTCTATTACACTCGTGTTTCAATAAATATTTTCCCTTTGTACGTAGTTGACTTAAATCGGACCGCAACTCTCTATTGGCTCAACTACAAAGACTGGAATGGACATGGGTATATTTGTAATAGTCTATTTGATCAAGTAAACTATTTTCTAAGAGCTGTTCAATTGTATCTTGTAAAAAATTTAACTTATATTTTGAAAAGGAAAATTATTTTTTTCACATAATAATGTACCCACCTCCCTTTCAAGTGTTCTCCAAGCATTGTACTATTTTTTTGGTCAGAATATCAATGTGGAGGCTATACGCCACAAAAGTCATGCTGATAATATGTTGTATATAACAGAGATTAGATTATGCTATGATGTAAATGCCATCAATTTGATATCATGTATACACGCGTTAAAGGAGTTGCGGTCTTCAGGCCAATCTCTGACTCTCATCGATCCGCTGCATATATAAGAGCTCTTTATGGGAGGTTAGTTAAATTAATTAAATGTTCTGTTTGGATGCTAAGCTCGCTCTTTAAACTTGATTTATGCATTATTTTATTTGTCTTCAGCCTGGATCGGAAGAAACCTATGAGGCTTTAATTTGAGAACGTTTGATGTCCCGGATAAAGGCTTAGCTTCCACCTCAAAGATGCTAAAAGAGTTTTCCATTCAATCAAGGTTATATTCAAATATAACTTGCCATGTAACCGATATTCGATCTGTACGTGTTTGTGATGAATTATTTTGCCATTAGCATATATTTCATCTGAACGCCTAAATGACATTGTTATTTGTAGGCTCTCAGTCAAAGTGATGGAAGGTGGCGTTATAATTCCAATAATCCTGAGTCTAGCTATGTACTTTTTACTGTTATATTATTATATATTCTACTGTCTCATACTACTACATCATTATATTAAAAAATGTTGCATTCTGTTACTAAAGTTGATGTATTTCCTCCATGAATTCTTAGTTGCTAATTGATTTCGTTGTGATTTATTAATTATTTACCCAATTAATTTATTTATTTTTTTTGTTTTTAGCCGGAACAGAGCTTGAGACCCTTGCTGGCGTTGTTTTATTAGTATCTTCCAAGATTGAGTATTCTCTGGTAAGTTGAATAACACTAAAAAACTATTGTGTGACAACAGAATTACAATTACATTTTTTGGTGCGTTTCATCTTGCATGGTAATTGTGCTCCACTTTTTTTGTCATGTATAATGCTACAATCAGTTTGGTGTGTTAGTTTCCTCATGCATGGTATATGTCCACACTAACTTGTCATGTACAATGGGTTTACTGTGTTTCCTCTAACATGGTATATGTACTCCACTACCTGTAAAAAAGGAGAAAATTAAAAAGCATAGCAAACAAAATATAACCTATCTTTTCATTCTGTTAACATATGAGACTTTTGCTTTGTGTATAGGGTTTATATTCATTTGATTTTGTCACTGCCAATTAGAGTCTATTGTGTTTGATATCCATGACCACATATATGGCTTTTTCGTTTACCTTCTACTTATATTTTTGGCATCTTTTCTTTCTTTATACTTTAGCAAAGTATTTTCATATATTTTTTCCTCTTTCCTATTCCACATTTTGTTTCTATCATCATTTAAATTTGCATGCAGCATTACTAAATTAAAGAATGTTCTGTTTGTAGGCGTTAAATTTTTCACTAGTCCAGTAGTAACAAAAGAGTGTCTATTTGGGATATCTGGTTCATGGTTGGCAGCCTGGTTTATGCGTTTATTTTCTTTAGGATGTATTAGTCATCTAAATACTTAAATGTGTGTTACTTTATGCAGGTATTCCTCAAGTTGAGACATCAGACATGAGAGCAAGGCGGAACATATTTTTGTGGTGGGAACTTCTAGTTAAGTTTTTTAGGTTAATATTTAATATATATATATATATATATCTAAAAACATAATAAGTTCCAATCCAGGTTATACCCTTGATTTTTGTCCCTATTTTCTGTTAAATTTTTTTGTACCTTATGCTATAAAAGTTGTATTACATAATTTTTTGGACAAAAATATCACTACCGTTATAACTTCTGTTATCTTTCCACACTATTATTACTATGTACATGCATACACAATAATTTTTTCTTACATCCTTCAATGGTAAGTTTTAATTCATTTAGGTTTTAATTAAAATGTTATCATAGTTATATATATAGTAATTTATCATTCTATAAATTTTACCTCAAAAATATTAATATGAATTATACAATTTTATATATATATATATACACACACACACACACACTATTATTTTAAAAATATATATATATATAACTAAGATTTTAATATTTAATTTTAATATTGGGCATATATTTTTTGCGCATTGCGCATATAAAATACTAGTATCTACTATATATATATATATATATATATATATATATATATATATATATACTAATAAGAGCCCAAGAGAGTTAGACCTATAATGGGTAGAAAAAATGGCGGTCAAATTTTTTAATCAAATGAATGGCTCGGATTGATCAGATTTTAATTGTTCCTCAAGATTTCCTAATTTATCCTTAATGAATGTGATTTTCCGTTAACTTTTCCGTTAAATATTATCTTTTCCGTTAATTTCTGTTAGTTCACCGTTAACTTACTCATTGATTTTAATAAGAATTTAAAGGTCTTAGGTTCGAACCTCATCCCAATCAAAGTTGGCATAATTAGTACTCTATTTTACTCTTATTAAATTAATTAAAAATAATAATTTAGTAGCTACAACAAAAAATAATACATATCATTTGATTAAAAAATTTAGAATTATGTGTCTACAATGTCTTTATTCAAAAAAAATTATTCATTATCAATAAATTAAATAAGAGAAATAATTTCATTAGTTATATTGTATTTATTTTTCTCCAATATAAAAATTCTTTATATTCAAATTCATCAATTGATTATATTTGCTACATTGTCCCTACAATGTCTTTATTAAAAAAATAATTCATTATTAATAAATTAATTAAGAGAAATAATTTTATTAGTTATATTGTCTTTATATTTCTCCAATGTAAAAATTCTTTACATTCAAATTCATCAATTGATTATATTCACACATTGTCTATTACCTTTTTAATTAAATATCAAAGTTATAATACAAAATAATGCTATATATTTATTTACCAAGTATTTTATTAATACCATGAAAAAATTAAAAAAATATAATTAATAAAGCTAATCATATTAATTACTTGAAGGATTTGTTGACAAAGAGACTATTCAAATCACACAACAAATTGAAGTGAGAACAACTTCGCAATATCCTTGTTTGACAATCAGCAGTTAGCGATTAGCGTTAGCGGATTATATTAGCGAATTTGACCAGCGAATTATATCAATAGTTGGTAAAAAGATATTTGAAAAAATTAGTTGTTTAGATTAACATGTAAAATGACCTAAGGGTATGGTGATATAATAATAATAATAATAATAATAATAATAATAATAATAATAATAATAATAATAATAATAATAATAATAATAATAGTAATAATAATTGTTTTTAAAAAAATAAAAATAAAATAAAAAATATAATTAAGTCAATCATATTAACTACTTGGGAGATTTATTGACAAAAAGAGTATTCAAATCACACAACAAATTGAAGTGAGAAACTATCTCGCAATCTCATTGTTTGGTAATCAGTAGTTAGCTCTTCAATATTAGTATATACGGAGTATTTAATAATTTATGCCCTAATTTTTATTTTCTCTCCCTTATGTCCTGTATTTAGTTTCAACCATACCTATACAATTATTTTATTGACAACTATAATCAATCTTGACTATATTATCTTGCATTTGTAACCTTAGAATTGCCTATTTAAATACACAAATTTAACATTCAATTATCTATGCATGAACAATTTCAATATAATCTTACATTAATATACTTTAAAATACTTATTTAAAAAAAAATATTGGGTATTATCTCAATCGCGCAATGCGCGTAAAAAACTAGTATATATATAAGCAGCTTCAAACCAGGAACTGATGAAGCAGATAGGTTGACCATCTGCAGTTTGACTGGGAAGGTTTAATAAGAACTTGAACAAGTCATCAACTCGTTCAGCAAGAAAAGTTTACGGTATGAAACAAACAAAAAAAGTGTTGAGTTGAATAATCTGTGACTGGTCGTTGGCCCAAACAATTTGCTCAAAATATAGTATTGCATAGGTGTAGTGAAAACTAAAAGAAGGGAAAAGTCCACATATATACAATTTATAAATTGGGCTTTTAGCATAATTGATAAAAAGGCATGAAAAAACTCAAATTTTTATGATGGTTAACAATTATATCCAAACCTTTAAAATTTTGTAAAAAAAAAAAAAACATAAACATTTCTATTTGGGGACAATTGCACCTTATTATAGCAACTATTTTCATACATTATGGTTTTTAAAAAGGCTTATATATAATTGCTACAAAAGTATAAATGTTTTTTGTTTTTAATGTATAAGCCTTGATAAAATTATACACTAGGGGAAAAAATTAAATTTACTAACAAAAAAAAAAAAAAATCATAGGCAATTAAGTTACTGAAATCGGTATGTAAATTTTCAACCAAATTTTCATTAATGTCAATTTAGAAACCTAGAAAATGACTTTTAGAAAATATTTTTTGACTTTTCAGTGTTTGGATGCAATAGGAAAATCCAGTTAACGGAAAATATTTTCCGTTGACTGGAAAAAATATAAGCGTTTTGGCAGAAAATTACTCCCGCCAAAATTTGGTATAAATCATTTTCCGCCAACACTCAAAACATGGTTTTCGCCAATTTTCAGCGGAGACCAGTTTTTTTTTATATATATAAATAATATTATTTTTAATATTATTATAAATATTTTTATAATCTAAATAAAATATTTAAAATGTTTGATTATACATGCAATTTTACTCATTTTATAAAAAATGAACCAAGCATACCAATACAGTTTTTCAGAATGCAACCAAACATATGAAAAGAAAATGTTTTCTAGAAATAAATTATTTTTCACAAGTCATTTTCCTGCTTTCTAAACGGATCTTAAACTGAAATTTGTATGTAAGGGTAGCTATTTGATCCAATGATACATTTATTGTAGTGATAATTATTATTTAAATGATGATTATAATTTCATTCCTAATGATGATCATGATTTGATTCCTATTAATAGCATAAGATTAGTATGCAGCTGTCCACACGGACTTAGCTCAAGTTCAGTAGATAGTATTTGGGGAAGAAACCAATGTTTGAATTGAACCTCGACAATTGTAATGTGAGGATGGGGGATTATGCCCAAAGTGTGCTATAAGTTGTACCAACATCTTTTACAATTTGGAGATTTAATAATCATTTTATTAAATAATATTTTGTAGGTATAGTACTTCAAACATATTATGTATTGGAGAATGTTGCATTAAACCCAAAAACACAAATATACACACATCACACACACCTATATATACACTGTATAAATTAATTAATAAATATAAAAAATTAAACAAACATTGTTATACATAAACTCCAAAATATAATATCGATTGCCTCAATTTTATTCATGACTGTATTATATTAGTCATACAGAGCTTCTCATGCAGTCACATACTACGTACATATATGTTTTGAGCATACTGAGTAATTATTCTTAGTATATTAATTAATTTCAAAGGTTTTTTAATAACAGAGAATTAAAGAATATATAAAGTTTTGCAATCTCATCACCAATATGTTAGGGTAATGGGACGTGAAATGTGATATGAGATTGTTAACTAGTAGCCATGGGACCAGTCGTTTTCCCGGCCACCGGCAAAGTTTTGTTGGGTCACCGTGACGACGGAGTTAGTTGACGGAGGGGACACCGGCCGCCACCGCCGCAGAGAAGGAAGGAAAAGGTGATTCGGCGTCGCAGCTGCATAGTTCTGCTCAGTAACGGTCCCGATTGAGTTGTGGGCCGGGTTGGATGACGGAGGGGTAACCTTCCGCCATTGTCGTAGAGACGGAAGCAAAAGATTATTATCTTTATTTCCCGGCAACCCGCTAGCCGCAAAGCTCTGTTCGCTCACCGTGCCAACGGAGTTGTGGGCGGGGTTGGTTTTGGGAGGTGTAACTGGCCGCCATTGCAGAGAAGGTTTGATGCTTAGTAAGAGAAGAACAGAAACAAAAGCTAAGACAATTCCAATTCCAATACTAGGTTTATGTCCCATTGTCTCTGATCTTAGCTTGGCTTTTAGCTTCTTGTTTTCTGGTTCAAAATTAAAGAATTACAATAAAGATGAGAGAAGAATTTGATGAGAAAAGAAAATGCAAAGAGGGGTCTGTTTTATAAGCTCCCATCCAAACTGGGCAACACAACATGGCATGCATCGCATTATGGCACAACATGACTTTGATCTATTCATCGTTACTGTCGTTAAACGTTAGGAAAAGTAAAAACCATTAAAAACAAATCACAGAAATATTGAAGAAAAGCACCGCGTTAACTTGAATTGGACTTGGTAATATATTTAAGTTTTTCCTGTGAATGTTGCAAATTGGCGGGAAGGATTATTGACTGGGGGCATTTACGGTATTGGAAGTACAAGACTTTTTTTTTTTTTGAAATGTATATATGTCACGAACTGAGCTTCAACGTCGTTGTCGAATGTTTAATTTGTTAAAGTTTAGGCGACATGAATGTCTGACGATGACTCACCTCTGCGGACTGCGGCCTTGAGCAGTAATTGACTCATCATCCCATTTATACGCTATGCTACTTCATTAAGTTATTATAATATTTTTAGTCGTTGTAATACAATTATAAAATCAAAATTTGACTTAGTGAAACATATTGGCCCTGTTTGGTAAAATGGCTGTTAGCTGATTGTGTTAATTAAAGAGTATAAATAGTTGATAACATTAGATAATTGTAGAAAAGTGTTTGGTAAATTAACTGTTAGTTGATAGCTATTTGGTATAATTTCTTTTCTCAAAAAGCTAATTGAAAAAGTTGTTTGGAGTAGCTTTTTGAATTTTAGCCTTTTGGAGTTGCAAAAAGCTAATTAACCAAACATTTTTATTGATATTTTAACTAAATCAAACAATTAATAGTGGTCAAATAAGCCAAAATTGGCCTATAGGCCAATTTTTTACCAAACACGGCCATTATTTTCGAGAAAATTGTAATTTATGTCTCTCACAAATATGTTAATTATTAATGTCACTCTTAAATTATTAGTGGTGTAAATGTTGGCCCTCAATTTTCAAAACATGACATATATGGCTTTTCCATGAATTATTAGTGTTGTAAATGTTGTTATCCGTTGTTTTCTCTGTTCGAAGACCATGTTTTTTCCCCTCTATGTTTCATTCTTCGTTTGTTCTCCTTCCACCAACAACAATGTTTCTCCTTCTTTCTATTGGGGGGGGGGGGGGGGGGTGGATATAGGCAAATTATGGTGTGGAACTGTGTTCACCTTGCCAAAACTGTTCATAATTATGAATATATAGTTCAAAAATTATGAGCATATAGTTCTATAATTATGAACATAGATTTGTGAACATAATTATGAACATATAGGTCTGTAATTATGAATATAGATATTCAATAATTGTGAATATGAAGTTCAAAAATTATGAATATATAGTTTTATAATTATGAACATAGAGTTCTGTAATTGTGAATATAGAGTTCAATAATTATGAATATGAAGTTCAAAAATTATGAATATATAACTTTATAATCATGAACATATAGTACAATAATTATGAACATAGAACCGTGTCCACCTTGCAATGTGGACACGATTCCACAGCATAACGATTGGAAAATATATGTCACGTTTTGAAAAATGATGGGCAACATTTATACCACTAATAATTTAGAGGTGACATTGATAATTGAAATATTTGTGAGGGATATAAATTACAATTTTTCTTAATTTTTTTATCAGAAAGTCACAAGATTAATTTTGGCCAACAATTTTCCAATCAAATCTGTTGTCAAGTCAAGATTTTTTTAGTGCAATTTAATTTTTTGTGTGATTTGTGTCTTATTACATGTTGTAATTTTGGTTAAAACTAAAATTATATTAGCTTTTAATTTAGATTTTATTTTCTTTTTTTAGTTGATTTTAGCCCAAAAACAAATAATATAACTACATTGTGTGCAAGTGACACCTGCTAAATTCGTAAAATCAAGATGGTGCTTGAGCACTCTTTAAAAACTTAGAGATCAAGTTGATGATGAGCCTGCATGAGTTAAAAATAACTTTTGATGGTTTTTGGGTTTTCGGGCCCAAGGAGGTCCAACACAACCTTTAGCTGGAGGATACACCTTTTAATAAAAATGTGTGTCTCGGAGGAAAGAAAATGCTTTGTTTTAGAACCTCTTCTATTCCCTCTCCGGGTCCTCTTTTTTCTGTCCCCTTCTACAAGAGTGGAGGAGCCTTTATATAGCGGCTCCTCCCCTACTGACTTGAAGGCTCTTAATAGCCAACTTCAAAACTAATTAAAGTATCGAGCCATTGGTCGCCTTTATTGAGTCGGCCAACGGCTCTTTCAAACTCGTAACAGCCGGGCCAAGTCCGGCCTTTTAATGCCCTAACGGTTCCCTGTTTAAGAGTCTCTTTGATGATCTCAACGGCTCTTTGAGTCGAGTCCTTCTCTGGGCTTGGGGCCTGGCCGACTCCTCGTCCTCGACCCAATCTCTTGCTGGGCCCTTTTTAGCAATCCTGAGCTAGGTCCCCGTACTTGGGCCTGGGCCGATCCCTGGACTCGGCCCAAGCATTCTCCGGGCTTCTCCCGATGCTAGCCCACCTTTCTTGTCTTGGGCTCTCTTCTTTGGGCCAATCTTTCTTGGACCGGGGTCCTCACCCCATCAACTTCAATTTGATCTACTTTTCTATTAAAATTAAAATGATTTTTTATATGATGGCTAACTACTTTCATATTTCATCTAATTTTCCTTTAAAAAAATCATAAATTATCACAAAAAATTGTAATATGACGACATCTATGGAAATCTTGCATGTTTATATGTTGATCACATAATAAAATTAAAATTTTTATTCCCTTTTGGATGACAAATTAAGGAAATATTGTGTTGGTTTTATAACTAGAACGTACAATTGAGAGTAGGCCAATACAATCCCTCAATTTGTAATCAAGAGTGCAAAGATAAATAATAAAGCAAAAGAATGTTTTTATTATTGACTTTAGAGAGCTAGAAAATCAAACCTCAAAAGCCTCCTTCTATGTATATATACACCTTTATTCTACAAAATATTGTTTACTGGACAAGTGAATTAAGCATCTGCCGGTAATGCAATCACTTATTGCATACATGTTCATGTTTAGAGTACACTAATCAAATACTCGAATTCAATGAAATAATAGTCTTTGATTAAAGAATGAAAGAATAAAAGATGTGTGTAATTCTACTATACAATCTAAGTAATCAGTTCGTTAGTATTCGAATTAAAGTAAAAAATGATCGACATTCTTCTTGTAATATTAACAATTAGCCGTCACGGATAATGGAAGCTTGGGTTGATGGTGTATGGAAGGAGGAGCCGTTTTTCCACCGGCATAGTTCCGTTGAGCCACCGTGCCAATGGAGTTGTGGCCGGGGTTGGTTGACGGCGGAGTAACCGGCCGCCATTGCAGAGACGGAAGCAAAAGATTAATCGACGTCGTCTTTCTCGGGAGCAACCCAGCCACAAAGTTCATTGCTCCGACGAGAGCGGAGTTGGTGCCGGGGTTCGGCGACGGAGGGGCCACCGGTTTCCACAAAGACGGTAACAAAACATGTTTCCTTAAACTTCCCGGCGTCGACGGCGTAGCCCCAAAGCTCTTCTCGCCGAGCGTAGCCGAGTTAACGGCGTTATTGGTACCGGGATTTGCACCGGGTGGGGAGACCATTTTCCGCTGTAGAGATGGCAACAAGAGATGTTTGTTCTTCTTCATCCACGCCGGTTCACCGTCGCCGTCACGAGGAACCGATCTAGCGGCGTCAAGAAGGTTTACGGTGAGTAGAAGAAGAACAGAAACAAAAGCTAAAACAATAATACTAGGTTGATGTTCCATTGTCGATTATCTGTTCTTGTCTGCTGGTTTTTAAAGAAGTTTGGGGTATATGATAGATGATGAGAGGATTGAGATGAAGAGGCTTATATATGTATGAGCTTCCAAAGCAGAAAGCTGAGTGGTTGACCGTTTGCAGTTTGACTGATGGGAAGGTTTAATAAGAAGTTGAATCAGTCGTCGACTCGTTAATGGAGAAAAGTTACAGTTTGAAACTAAAAGGTGTTGAATCAATCCATTGGGCCGCTTAAAATAAATTGTGGGCTGGGCTGATTATAACTACATTTATTTAATACTCTTGCTCGCTTATTTATGGCAAATTATATCGTGCATTGTGCGCCTTAACCCAAAATGACGTCATTTTTTAATTTTTGTCCAATCGTTATGCTATGCATCCGTATGCACCATTGCATACGGATGCCAAAACGACGTCGTTTTATTAAAAAACGCACGTCTCCTCTTTAAAAAAATTCAGGTTCGATTCCCAGCAACAATATTATATTGTTCATTCATTTTGGAATTTTAGTTCATAGATTATGGAATTATAGTTCATTGATTATGGAATTATAGTTCATCGATTCTGAAATTTTAGTTTATAGATTATGGAATTTTAGTTCATTCATTCTGGAATTTTTAGTTCATAGATTATGATGGTTTTTGGGTTTTCGGGCCCAAGGAGGTCCAACACAACCTTAAGCTGGAGGATACACCTTTCACAAAAAGTCTAGATCTTAGTGAAGTATGATGCTCAATAGTGCTCTCTATTCCCTCTCCGGGTTTTCTCAATCTACCTCTTACAAGGGTGGAGGAGCCCTTTTTATAGTGGCTCCTCCTCTACTGACTTAAAGGCTCATGATGGCTGACTTCAAGATTACATTTAATGCGCCGAGCCGTTGGGCGACGTTACGGACTCTGCCAACGGCTCTCTCTGGCCGGTAACTGGCGGACCGAGTCCGACCTTTAATGCCTCAACGGCTCCTTGCCTTAACTGCTCTGAAGGCTCCTTCAACGGCTCTCTGGACCGGGTCCTCTCTTGGGCCGTGCCTGGGCCGACTCCTCGCCCCCGTTCGGCATTGGGCCGTCCTTCCGGGCTCTGAACTGGGCCTCCTTCTTTGGACCTGGGCCGAGTCCTGGACTCGGCCCATGCATTCCTTCTGGGCCTCTTTTCTTGGGCCGGGGTTCTCACCCCATCAGATTAGATTATGGAATTATAGTTCATCGATTATGGAATTTTAGTTCATATGTTGTTGCTGGGAATCGAACCTGATTTTTCTTTTTTAAGGGGAGACGCGCGTTTTATTAAAACGACGTCGTTTTTACATCTGTATGCACCATGCATGGTGCATACGGATGCACAACATAATTTGCCGTTTTTGCCGTTAACTTTTTAAAAAAAAAATTCTCTGTTTCAAATTTACAGAATTGTATAATAGAGCACACATAAACTCTTAAAATAATACACACAATCTAACATAATACATCATACACAAACTATTAACATATATAATACACATAAACTCATAAAAGAATACACATAAACTCTTAAAAGAATACACATAAACACGTACAAGTCTTAAAAAAACTGTAATGGAATTGGACGGATGGACGAAACGGTGTCCGTCGTGTCAACTCCCCACACAACTTATAAAAACGATATCGTTTTGGGTATGCGCTTAGGTGCACGATATAACGATTGCATAAATTTCAATATATTAAAATGTTTATCTTACAATATGGACCATAATTCTTCCAAAAGGTTAAACCCCAACCCCTAAGGGCCCCCCACACCTGTAAATCATGGTGAGCCCCTCACTGCTGATGAGACTCGATCCCTAGTCATTCTTCCAAAGTTTCACCTCTATGACCAGTTGAGCTACCCATGCAGGCAATATGGACCATAATTAATAGTATAGTTTATCGGTAATGGAATATTCATGCATGCATGCAATACCTACTATACATTACTCTTAAAATATTTATTAAAAAATGCCTCAATTTTATTGATCTGACTATGTTGGTCATCATACACAGCTGCTCATTCATGTTTTGAGCAGACTACTTATTCTTCGTAATAATCAATTAATTTCAAAAAAAAAAAATGAACAAAGAAAAGAGAATATAATAAAAGAATATGTATATATAGTTTTGCTGATTGCGACGTGGCAACCTAGTTGTGGGCAGGGTTTGTTGACGGAGGTGTAACCCGCCGCCATTGCAGGGAAGGAAGCAAAAGGTGGTTAGGCTTCTTTCTCCGGGGCATCTCAGCCGCAAAGTTCTGCTCACTAACGCCGCCGACGGAGTTGCTTGACGGAGGCGTAACCTTCCGCCATTGCAGAGAAGGAAGCAAGAGGTGGTTCTTTCTCGGCGGCATAGTCTCAGGCGTAACTGCACCGATGGAGTTGGTTGACGGAGAGGAAACCGGCCGCCACCGCCGCAGAGAAGGAAGGAAAAGGTGATTCGCCGACATCTTGTTCTGGGGCATCGCAGCTGCATAGTTCTGCTCAGTAACGGTGCCGATTGAGTTGTGGGCCGGGTTGGATGACGGAGGGGTAACCTTCCGCCATTGTCGTAGAGACGGAAGCAAAAGATTATTATCTTTATTTCCCGGCAACCCGCTAGCCGCAAAGCTCTGTTCGTTCACCGTGCCAACGGAGTTGTGGGCGGGGTTGGTTTTGGGAGGTGTAACTGGCCGCCATTGCAGGGAAGGTTTGATGCTTAGTAAGAGAAGAAAAGAAACAAAAGCTAAGACAATTCCAATTCCAATACTAGGTTTATGTCCCATTGTCTCTGATCTTAGCTTGGCTTTTAGCTTCTTGTTTTCTGGTTCAAAAGAATTACAATAAAAATGAGAGATCTGACTTTAATTTGATGAGAAAAGAAAATGCAAAGAGGAGTCTGTTTTATAAGCTCCAAACTGGCCAGGAACTAACATGACTTTGATCTGTTCATCAATCATCATTAGTTTCTCTTAATATTGCATTTTGACTGGAATGATATATGTAAAGGAAAAGTATAAACCATTAAAAATGAATCACAGAAATATTGAAGAAAAGCACCGCGTTAACTTGAATTGGACTTGGTAATATATTTAAGTTTTTCCTGTCAATGTTGCAAATTGGCGGGAAGGATTATTGACTGGCCTGGGGGCATTTACGGTATTGGGAATATAAGACTTTTTTTTAAAAAAAAAATGTATATATGCCACGAAGGCACGAACCGAGCTTTAAGTTGTTGTCGAATGTTTAATGTTTAATGTTTAGGCGACAGGAATGTCTGACGATGACTGATCTCTGCGGCCTTGAGCAGTAATTGACTCATCATCCCATTTATACGCTATTCTACTAACTTATTATAATACTTAGTCGTTGTAATGCAATTATAAAATCAAAATTCAAACAAACAATATAAAAATAATCGATTGAGTTAAACATAATTTTTTTGAGTTTTTTGCACTTTTAGTCCCATGACTATAGTGGCACTGGCAGAATTGATCCACGACTTTTGAACATTGCAATTTTAGTCAACGACTATTGATTTTTTTGCAAAAATGGTCCTTCCGGCCACTTTTCCATCAAAATTTCACCGGAAAAAAAAAATTCTCCATTTTTAGCCGGGTTAAAATTGACATTTTACTTATCTCAAAAAATTAAAAGAAAAAAATTGATATTTGACTACATACAATATTACTGGGCTACATACTACTGCCCCAGGCGGCGGAGTTCCTGGAGCAAGCAGGGCTGTCAGTAAGTGGCGGAGCGGCCGTGGCGTTCCCCGGGCTCCGGCAGCAGCATTGGAGTGGTACATGTACTCTGCCGCCTGGGACAGTAGTATGTAGCCCAGTAATATTGTATGTAGTCAAATATCAATTTTTTTCTTTTAATTTTTTGAGATAAGTAAAATGTCAATTTTAACCCGACTAAAAATAGAGAATTTTTTTTTTCCGGTGAAATTTTGACGGAAAAGTGGCCGGAAGGACCATTTTTGCAAAAAAATCAATAGTCGTGGACTAAAATTACAAGGTTCAAAAGTCGTGGATCAATTCTGCCAGTGCCACTATAGTCGTGGGACTAAAAGTGCAAAAAACTCTAATTTTTTTTATAAGGAAGTAACACGATTAATTTTGGCCAACAAATTTTCAATCAAACTTAGTTTGTTGTTGAGTCAATAATTTTCTGGTGCGATTTAATTCTCCTATGTGATTTGTCTGTTATTATATGTTATAATTTTGGTTAAAACTAAATTCATATTACTATATTAGCTTTTGATTTAGATTTTATTTTATTTTTTGGGGTCAATTTTAGCCCAAGAACAAATATAACTCCATTGTGTTCAAGTGATTCTAGCTAAAACCGCAAAACCAAGATTCGATGGTGCATGCTTGAGCATTATTCAAAAACTTAGAGATCAAGTTGCTGATGATCCGCCTGCAGAAGTTAAAAATAACTTCAATCTGATCTATTTCGATTAAAATTAAAACTATTTTTTATATTATATATAACAACTTTCATATTTCATCTATTTTTTTTAAAAAAAAAATCATAAATTATTCCAAAAAAAATTGTAATATGACATCTATGGAAATCTTACATGTTGATCACATAATAAAAATAAATATTTTTCTCTTTTTTGGGTGAGAAGGGAAATATAGTAATGTTGGTTTTATAACTAGAACAATTGAGAGTAGGCCAACACAGTCTCGATTTATAAGCAAGAATATAATGCAACAAAGATAAATAATAGAACAAAAGAATGTTTGATATTGGCTTTAAAGAGCTAGAAAATCGATCCCGAAAACTCCCTTAGCCGCTATGAGACTATTTATACACGGTCTATTCTACCAAAGTTAAAGCAATAAATTAAATTCTTTTAATTTGTTACATACATTTAGGAAAGTAAACCCCACACCGGTATAAATTTAACTCACTGATTCAGTAACTTATGCACTACGTCAGATACTGCATACATGTTTAGAGTACACTAATGAAACATTTGAATTCAATGAAAAATTGGCTTGGATTAAAGAATGAAAGAATGAAAGATTATGTGTAATTCTACTATACAATCTAGTAATCAGTACGTTAGTATTAGAATTAATGTCAAACGGTGACGCCATTCTTCTTCTAATATTAAGGGCATCCTCAATAGTGGTAAGTTTTTGAGGGGATTTTGCAGGTGTGATTAGGAGAGAGAAAATAGTAGAAGAGGGAAAAAGAAAAAAAAAAATAAAAGAAAACAAAAAAAAATGAGGAAAAAAAAAAGTGCTCACGCGCTTATTCTGATTTGTCAGTCACTTTGCACCCATCTGAAACAAAAAAAATGGAGATAGCCACAATTTGTGCCCAACGCGCTAAACAAGTGCCTAACAATAATTATGTGGGACCCATTCCCGACCAAAATCCCCAACTTACTGCAAGCAATTCATCCCTCTCTCTCCTCTCTCCTCTCCCTTCCACATCCTCACTTTTTTCTTAAATCTCGTGCAAAATCCCCCTATTGGGGATGGCCTAACAATTAGCCGTCTGATGAGAGAATGGAAGCTGCCGTTCATGGTGTACGGAAGGAGGAGCCGCCGTTTTTCCACCCGCATAGTTCTGTTGACCCACCGTGCCAATGGAGTTGTGGCCGGGGTTGGTTGACGGCGGAGTAACCGGCCGCCATTGCAGAGACGGAAGCAAAAGATTATTCGACGTCGTCTTTGTCGGGAGGAACCCAGCCACAAAGTTCATTGCTCCGACGAGAGCGGAGTTGGTGCCGGGGTTCGGCGACGGAGGGGCCACCGGTTTCCACAAAGACGGTAACAAAACATGTTTCCTTAAACTTCCCGACGTCGACGGCGTAGCCGAGTTAACGGCGTTATTGGTACCGGGATTTGAGGCCGGAGGGGAGACCGTTTTCCGTTGTAGAGATGGCAACAAGAGAGGTTTGTTCTTCTTCATCCACACCGGTTCACCGTCGCCGTCACGAGGAACCGATCTAGCGGCGTCAAGAAGGTTGACGGTGAGTAGAAGAAGAACAGAAACAAAAGCTAAAACAATAATACTAGGTTGATGTTCCATTGTCGATCTGTTCTTGTCTGCTGGTTTTAAAGAAGTTTGGGGTATATGATTGATGATGAGAGGATTGAGATGAAGAGGCTTATATATGTATGAGCTTCAAAGCAGATAGTTGAGTGGTTGACCGTTTGCAGTTTGACTGATGGGAAGGTTTAATAAGAAGTTGAATCAGTCGTGGACTCGTTAAGGGAGAAAAGTTACAGTGTGAAACTAAAAGGTGTTGAATCAATCCGTTGGGCCGCTTAAAATAGTATTGTATAGTGAGAATAAATTGTGGGCTAGGCTGATTATAAGTACATTTAATACTCTTGGGTCTCCTCGCCTTATTTTGGCAATTTATATCCTACACCATGGCGCGCGTTGCACTATGCGCCCAGATGCAAAACGACGTCGTTTTAATTTTTTTTTTTTAAAATTTCCCGCCCCAGTGAATGGCAGTAGTTTTTTCTTTAAAAAAAAACCCGCTGTTCAAGAATATACATAATGTTATACTAGAATACACATAATTGTATATATGAATGTACATAATTATATAACAAAATATACATACTCTTTTTAAAAGATAATACACATAATCTGACATAATACATAATAAACATAAACTTTTAACATAATACACATCAACTATTAACATAATACACACAAATTTTCTGATTCGAATGTACATAATTGTATAAAAAGAATGTACATAATTGTATAAAAAATGTACATAACTGTATGAACCAATACACATAACTGTATAAACAAGTACACATAACTGTGTGAACAAATACACATAATCCCAGCAACTTCCTACCGTGCGTACAAAAACGACTCCAAAACGACATCGTTTTGGGAGGCGCGCGGCGCACAGTGCTATGTGCGCCGTGGTGTAGGGTATAACAATTGCCTTATTTATAACTATCATTACAACTAAACCCAATAAGGTAATAGGCAATCATTATTGTCGACACAAGTTGTGTAGGCAATATTTTGTATATTGTAAAATAACGTACATTCAGTTCAAAAATAATGTACATTATATTCAGGGGATGTACATTATTTTTGTACTGAGCGTACATTATATTATATAATATACATTCAGTACAAAAATAATGTACATTTAGTATATTAAAAATGTAATTTTTATTATAGTCCACGTGACATTGTGTGGACCATGGTCCACACAATAATTTGCCGGTAATAGGCAATCATTATACCGCAAATTATTATGTCGACTCGGCTCCAAATATTCATAGTTTACCTTTTAAAAGTTCACAATTTGTATACTACAAACACAATGTTAACATATATGTAATTGATTATCTTGTTTTGTATATTAGGATTTGATGACCATGTATTCCCGTCTACAACTGTTATGTGTTTTGACTTGAAAACACAATTTATATTTTAAAAGTTCGCAATTCAAATACTAAAAGTACACAATTTATATGTCGTTTAGGACCAAAGTCCACCTTGCAAGGTGGACCTTGGTCCAAGTATAACAACTCTCATTATACTGCGAACTATGGTCCATATCGCCATTGGCATATATGTTTATTTGTTTTTATTATAAGGAAGGGGATACCCTCTCATTATATATGTTTATTTGTTTATTTTTAGTTTATTGAATGTTTATTTTTAGTGTATTACAAATTTATTTTTTGATTGTTTATTTTTAGTGTACTACAAGTTCATTTTTAGTATATTATCTACAAAATGAAACTTCAAGTATATTAAAAGGTTCACCTGGCCTTACAATATGGACTATGATCCATAGTATAATTTACCAGTAATGGGAGGTTAACGGTCATTATATCGTGGACCGCGGTGTACGTGCACTGCGATCAAAACGGCGCGTATATTTTGTATGTTAATTACCAACTGTCACTACAGTATATCTAAACCGACACTGCCTCACATATTATTTTTATATTATCAAATGAAACTGCAGTTATATCAAAATGATACTGTAGTTGTGATGAAATGAAACTGCAGTGTATATAAAATGAAACTGAATAATATTTCACATATTTGAGTGTATATTGTACAATGAAGCTGTAATTATATCAAAATGATCATGTAGTTGTGTTTAATAAAACTATAATGTATATTAAATAAAATTAAATAACATTTTCAAATATTTGAATCTATAAATATCGAATGAAACTATAGTTGTGTTTATGAAAATTACATGTGTATATTTTTATATGATATATAGTTGATTATTATGTGTAAGTGATTATATATGCCTGGAGACTGCCTTGATCACATGAATACTTACTAACTCTAGAGGAATGATCATTAATATGGATAAATTTTATTGTTTAAGAGGTTGATATGCTCATATGCCGTATGTCTTTTGCATCCAAGTTATACTTAGTTTTTGAGAGCATGATCATATAAGAGTGCAAAATACCATGCACAAAAGAGAAATGCTCTGCTTTGCTCTCATTATCAACAATTACTTGCTATAGGCCACACATGTTGAGACTGATCTCGCATCTTATATTTGATCATTACAACCTGAATTTACATTCTAGATCATATTGTTAAGAGCATAGGATGTGGTAGCTTATTCTTGGGTTGTGTATCACAAAACAGTGGCATAGTTCTGTTAAGGTGCACAACCTTAGTTTGCATGTGATAACAATTAAATGCTATAACATGTTTATAGTGCTAGTTTATGCTATAAAGACTCTTTGACATGAGATTTGGGTATTCAAATTTATCTCATATATTCGGGATTTAAATTTATAGCTCTCAATTTTGAAAATATATTTGCCCAGAAGGTAGACTAAGCGCTTTAATTTTCTAAGTCACCCTTTAGGATGAACTTGATAATGAATCCTTGATAAAAAATGGTCCACCTATCCCATAAAATTTACAACATTATCAATAATACTACCATTAGTGGGCTAATTAATTGTCTGTTCTAACCTCTCATTCATTTCCCATCAAAATATATAACTTGAATTGAAAATTAAGGTGTAGATGCCTATTTTGGGCCCCATTTGAAATATAAGAATTTGATGTTGGCAATTGTGTATATTATATAAGAAATTTTACACAAGATAGAAATGACTCAATTGAACAAGTGAAGAAGTTTTACAATCTTTTTTGTCAATGTTGGAGGTGACCATTTGATATTTCTTGCTTAAAAGCTATTTCTTCTCTGTTTTTTCCAATACTTGCTCATTTGATCAGATCAATCCCCTTGCTGAAACTTCTGATAATAAGTTAGTAGCAGCTGATGCAAAACTGAACTTTGATGATAATGCTGCTTACCGTCAGAAAGAAATCTTGGTTTTTAGGTTGCTGCTGCAAAAGCTGACTTGAATTACATTGCCTTAGATGGAGAAATTGGTTACATGGTAAATGGTGCTGGATTGGCAATGGCTACCATGGACATAATTAAACTACATTTCTTGATGTTGGTGGGAATGCTAGTGAAGGCCATGTATGTCTTTTGGGATATCTATAGTTTTTGGTAATCTTATATACATATGCTTCAATATACACGCACGCATTAGTTAACTGACATGTTTATCCATGAAAGTAGTGTTGTTTTGCTTGTGTTTTTTCCATAAAAATTTTTAATAAGCCTCATTTTTGTTCTACAAGAGAATATTCCTTAGATGGGCATGAGTCCCTAGTGTCGGATGATTTACATTTTTTCTTTTTGTTCTGCCAAGGAATACTATTTTATTGAGTTTTAATTGTTTTTTTTTGTTGTTACAATGACAATAGATTTATTATAGAGATGAATGTTTTTCATCAAATTTCATGCTTTTCCACTATTCAGCGACTTGGCTAATCCATTTGAGATGCAATAGGCAGTTGATAAGATGGTGATCATGGGATTCACACCAATTGCACTGGGAAGCACACTTCCATCGCAGACATACAGTCCCTTAGCTTCCCAGCACTCACCATTGTTGTCAATTGCACCATCTTCCTCAGTAGCCCCCATTCTGCAACTCCCCATCTGGTGTGCTGAACAGTACAGTGTCCAGTTTTCTTCTCCAGACATTGGCCCTCCAGTGGCAACAACTCCGTCCAAAAACGACTCCAACTCCTCAGTCTTGATTCCTTTGCAGCAGATTTTCTGGCCGTCGCTTCGAAACGTGCCTACTTCAGCGGCCCCTGCTGCCACCAGTATCCTCAATGCTTGTCTTAAACCAGTTCGGATGTTGTCTTTGTCAATCTGGTCCATACGGTATTGTATCCTCCCGGCCTTCTTCACTTGGCCGGAGCCATGATCTCGGACCATTGAGAATATGTTCACGGTTCGGGAGTATTTCCTCATCCTCTCCTTCATGTCAAGACCTGAAGTCCATGGAGACACAGCTGCAAATCCAGCAGGTCCTAGTGAGACAGCTTCTATAATGGCTGCTTGTTTTGTTCCTTCAGAGACTACCTTGTGGATAGAGGTGATTATCCCTCCCTGGTGGTTTTTGCCTTCCATTTCTGCCATGGATTCTGGGAAGTATCCCCACGCAAATAGGACGGGGTGGAGATGGAGGTTGCTGCCAATGTTTTTGTTCTTCAACCCACTGGAAATCAGCAGCGGCGGTGTAAAGAGTGATCCGCAAGCTGAAACTGTTGCCCGTGCTTCAATACGAAGTATCTTGTTGTTACCTTTGCTTTTCGCAATCACTCCTAAGCATTTCTTTCTTGCCGTTTCATCTTCTTCCAATATGAACTTTTCGGCTTGGCAACCTGTTAAGATGACTGCACCATTGTTAACAGCATCGACTAGATAAGTGGTATCAACTCCCTTCTTGTCACCTGTTCTGCAGCCATAGCCGCAAGAACCACAGTAATGTTTCTCAGAACAATTTCTTGGAACTGACTCAACCTTAAGCCCAAGATTTTCACACCCTTTTCTTAACACTTGATTCTGAAGTCCTTCCTTGGAGCAAACCTCAGTAACACCGATCCGTTTGCAGACTGCATCCATGGCTGATTGGTACTCTGAGCTTCCGAATAGTGGAATCTTTTGTTCCAAAGACCATTCATTGAGAACATTGTTAGGAGTTTTAATGGAAGCTGACCAGTTTATTGCAGAGCCACCACCTACCATTGTTCCAGCGAAAACCATTACTTTCCCATCTGTGGTAGTTAACATTCCACCAGATTCATATAGTTCACCTAAGGAAGGTCCCTCCAGGCCTGAATAATCTTCTGACACAAAGTAGTGACCTTTCTCGAGCACGACAACTTTGTGACCGGAGTTTGCAAGGACTGCTGCTGCCACCCCTCCACCACAACCAGAACCAACGATTACAACGTCGCATCTGATTGTAAGAGTGTTGGCATTCTGGCTTTCAGTAACATTTAGGCCTTTCTTGATCAGGGATTCTTTCAAGGTGGTACCATTTTCATTTATGGTTTCAATGATACCCTTTTCTAATGGCCTTCCTGTCTGTTGGTCTGGGGGAACTTCATTGGTGTCTACATGGAAGCCAATTGCTTCCCATGCCGGATTATTATAATTTTCATCAGTCTGCAGAAAATCCAGAATAGAACACTAAATGCATAGTTGAATTGAAAGAATAGACAGTACATTTCTCTATACTCAGCCTAGTAAAATTCGAAAATTAGGGAAGTAAAATTGGGGAGAGGCATTACCCATGAGAAGTAAATGAAATAGCAGGCAATTTTGATGGTCATGAACACAATTCTTAGAGGAAGTATAAGGGTTTCCCTTGACCATTTCAGGAGAATGGCTTCTCTTCGCTTCAAGGGTAACTCAGAGAAGTTGTGAATGAAGGGCCATCTTCCATCAAAGCAAACAAACCCACAAAGAAGAAGACTACCCAGTCTGGTAGATAGAATAATCAGAACCAATCTGAATATAAACACTGCATCAGGTAAGAACCTCCTCATCACCACCTCTGCTACCTAAACACAGAGAGAAATAATACACATGTTTAATAATTAGATAAATAATAGCATATCCAGAACTTATGATTCATTCTTGAAAAAATAGTCACCTCATCAGGGAAAGGAGGCTGAGAGGCTGAAGAGCTGTAGAAGGAACACATAGCTTCATCATCGGAATCTTGAGGGAGTGGAATGGGAGGTATGAGAGCTTCGCAAATAGCAGCTAAAGCTTGATACTGAGATGAAGACAGGCCATGATTATAGCTGTTTCTCCTTCCTCCTCTCAACAATGGATGGCATTTTCTTTCATTCATCTTTTTCTCTCTCTTGAAAATCTTTTCCCCCTCTCTCTCTCTTTCTCTTTGCTTTGCGGTTATGCTAGCCACGGACTCTCTGACAGCTAAATAATGCCAAAGGTACTGCAGTAAAAAGAAGAATAGCGCTTTCAATAGGTTAGGATCTGAATGAACTGTGTGGCTAAAATACAGACTACACAGAGTCCACGTAAGACTAATCCACATAAATGATAAAGTTCTACGTTTAAAATTCAAATTAAATTATAATTCCTCCCAAGGGATTGAATTTTTTTTTTCCACAGGCATTAATCTCATGCTGATAAAGTCTGAACCTTTAATAATTGCACAAATCACATTCACATGCGGGGTTAGTTTGAAAAAAACTCCTCCCTTGAACGTATCAAACTCAAATTATGATTTAGACCGATGACAACTTCCCAAAATATAATAATTAAAGTTGGCCCTTAAAGTTAGGGTTCAACCTTTTAAAAAGAATAATAATAAAAGTCACGTAAAAAGACAATTAAGAGATATTTTTTTTCTTTCCAATACATCCATATTATATCATCAATAATGTCAATTTCCAAGCTGTTAAGATAAGGTCTGGGAAGGCATAATTGAAGGACGTATCATATGAGAAAACAAATTTACTGTGTGTTCTTGAAAACAAGGGTCAGTGAGGAAAAATATCCCTTTCGGCTACAGTCCGGTTTTGCCAAAACGACAAAAACTGAAGGATATGATGGGACATGGGGTAGTTGGTCAAAAAGTCTATCTTTTGAGAGAAATGATTGGGCAATCCAACGGTTTTGCATGCGCTAACATTTATTTATTTGTATTATTCCATTTATTTATGTAAATGTGATTTCATCCTTTTATTCCTTAGACTGACATATTAAAAAAAAAAATTATCACAAGTTATTATAATTTCTTCCTATATTTCGTTATTGATGTGGAATTAACTGTATTAAAAACAAATATAAAGAAGATTAACATGTTCAGAAACTTTGGTGAAACACTACCTCACGTGACATATAACTCATCTCATGTGAGATAATATTATTTCTTTTTTATTTCATTGTTCAAAAGTAGATGAGTTAAAAGTTTTGGTTCAAATAGTAGGATAACAAAAGTAGACAAACAAATATGATAATGGATATTAAAATTCATAGTAAAATGCAAAAGTCCCCAACCAAATACCACCTTATTTTGTATACTATTTTTCCTAAAGACATAATATGTGATTATATAAGTTAATTAATTATAGTTAAGTTTTTGACCCCGTAACTATTGTGCTTTTCACTTTTGATATTCAAATTCAAAATCAACAAAATATGATTCCCAATTATTAAAAATATGTCACTTTTAGTCTTCTATAAATGATTAAAAGTAGTATATTTTTAAAGGTGGATGAACTGAAATTATAAATAACTCTTAAATAAATAAACAAATGAGATTCTAGCTAGCTGATATAGTGAAATTTAATTTGCGAGGTTTTCTGTTGAAACGAACCTGTATGCTTCCCGGCCGTAAAAGTGTAAAACCTCTCGCCGTTGATATCAGTCCATGACTCTTGGGTACTTCACTGTCTGTTGGGTGAACATGCATGTGAGCAACTTAATGTGGCAGAACCATAGCAGCTAGCAGGTTTAAATGGCATATGGTCCATATGGAGACAAGAACATTCCAGCATTGTGCTTCATTGCCGTTTAGGACCACCGGACCATCCCTGACATGACTTTGTTAGGCCTGTTTCCATCACCTCTGATCTGTAACATCTTGCGTGATGTGCTTCCCGACAATAGAACCTATCAGATGAACCAGATCAGATCTCCAGGAAAAAACAAAAATCTCTGCTCATTCACAGTAATTTCCTGCAGCAATATCAGGCAATTTGATGTATATGTAACAGAATCTCGCTCTCATCTCGCAGATAGATGTTTCTAAAGATAAAAGTATTCGTCACATGCTTATACAGTTATACAGATCATCAGTTTCCTTTTATCGTCTATGAACCTGTAAGAAAATCAGGAGTTCTGTTCAGACTCAACATATTCATTTGCGATGATGAAAAGTTAGGGATGCTATTATGGAAGTTACTTGAATCATATATACAGTGTATAAAGCTGCGCTGGAGCTCTGTGAAGCATTAACACAAACACGAAGCTTACATCTGTGAACAGCACCGGAAAATTTTGAATCAGTTCCCGTTCGATGGCACAATACACATACCAATTCAAAGACAGCCGATCTGACAGAGGAGTTATAAAATAACAGCTTAAGGGTGACATTCAATATAAGCTAAAACCAAAATGCTCAATGCAGAGTAAAGAGAAGAGATTAATGAAACTAACATTTCCTTCAATGGAAGCGAAACCGATATCCGGAGATGACTTAAGGATTCGCGGGTAGAGACTAATCATCGCCATTGTTGCCGAGCTCTGCCAAGGGTTTAATGGCTTTTGGCGCTTTCCATCCGCCATTAAAATTTAAAACCCCGCCTAAATTAACCGCTCCAAATCGGGGAATCCCTTTTCTGCCCCACCTCTTTCTCACGTTGCACCCTTGCCCCTCCTATTTTGTAATAATTTCACTTAGACCCCCAAAAATTCAATGCTTATACCGTGGATTAAGAGCACCCTTATCAGTGGGATATTAGAGTGGATAATGTAAGAGTGATTATAAAAGAGAATTTGAGATGGGAGATTAAAAAAATTGATTTTAAAATAAAAATAAATAAATATAATAACTATAGTCAGGCGCGCCCGCTTGGTACACTCGTGACAGCCACAGGCTGTCACGTTTGGTTGCATTTCAACTGGGCCCCACAATGCTCCCATTCTCTCAACTCATGTAGAAGTTCCCCAAATTTCTCTCTTCACTCCCTCTCTCATTCATGTCAACATTAAATATATTAAAAGTATCTCATGCTCCCTACTTGCTCCCCTAGTGTGGATGCTCTAAGATTCATGTAACAAGATATAACGTGTAGGGAACACATGTCAGCAGACCGGCATGTACACCACGTGTCCTCCATGCACTCGGCAGTCTCAAATGATAAGGAAAGACGTCCACGTGTTGAAGGATATCTGTCTAGCCAATAACTATCGGGCTCGGTTATCAACATACCCCTTTAAGGGCTTATATCACAGGTTCGGCGGCCCAGCCAACTAATCAAATCAGGATCAAGTACAAAAGGCTAAGATTAGGAGCTCACTAAGCCAATCGGCTGCCTAACTCCCAGGTCGGATCGGTCAGGTGTTCTTCTCATGTCGGATCAAATCGGGAATGGACCTCCACTACCCGTGGAGTTAGATACGAGTAAGTGTCCATTACATACAAATCAGTATGCCGGAACATATTCCATATCACACATAAACAAAGTTTATTCACTATACAGTGACCACGAATTTTCATGATCATTCAAAAAAGTTGTAATTTATTGTGGGCTTTAATACGTGGTCCATGAGCCGTTCCTTCAATAAATACATCAATTGTCGCGTTTGATCCATCAATAATTGTCCAATTTATTGAGCTTTGATAATGACGACCACAACCTCTTTGACAATTGACGTTTGATAGATTCCGATTACGACAGAGACGCCACTGCTAGAGTAGAAATCTTAATGGCGGACTTTAGCAGCTGACGATGCAATCATGGCTCTAAAATGATCGTCGCCGGAAAAACATACCGGCGTACAAAGCTACCGTGGCGGACAAGTAATACCCACAACAGGAATTCACCCACTCCACTTCCCTTTTACTCTTTTTCTACTTCTACATTCACTCATTCTATTCGACTTTTTCACCATCTCAAAAAGCATTTACAGTCCCTGACAAAATATTGAAATGAGAAGAAAAGTACAATAAAGTAGGTAAATTTTATAAAGATATTTATCTGTACAAATATCATACTTTAAAAGTAATACAAACATTCAAATTATTCGTTTAAATGTCTGTCAAAGTAAGTAGTAATTCAACTAGCTAGTAATTTACTCGAAAAATAATTTTTTTTCACTTTTGTTTTCACGATTATAATGTCACAAACAACTTTGGTTAATGAGTATGATTTTCTTAACAAATTTGGTCCTTTCAGTGCATTTTCGGTTCAATTTTTGCCAGAAAAGTTTACTCCACATTTTAACATGGGTAATATTGTCTTTTCCATCTCACAAACTAATGACATAAATAAATAAATAAACAGTTAAAAATTTTGACGTCTAGCCAGGAGGGTGAAACTGAAAGTGAAATTGAAATTTGGTGACTTTTAATTTCAATCACCGTACCACTGACTGTGTTTAATTAATTAATTATTTATTTATTTATTTTGTGAAATGAAAAAGACAATATTACCCATGTTAAAATGTCGAGTAAAATTTTACAACAAAAATTGAACAGAAAATGCACCAGAAGAACCAAATTTGCTAAGAAAGTCATAGTCGTTGACCAATTCTACAAATTTTAAAAGTCGTAGATCAAAGTTGTTAGTGACATCATAATCGTGCGACCAAAAGTGCAAAAAAACTCTACTCGAAAACTTGTTTTAAATTACTTGGTCATATATACTTTAATTAATTAAACAATCTGATCTAAAAATGAGATCTATTGGATCAAATTCAAATAATTAATATTATGAACAACAAAATTGATCTGCCAACCTAACTTGCCTTATGAGATTGAGACTAGCTAAGTCGACATATGTCTACCACATTAATGAGCTAGGCTACCATAGTTGTTTGAGGAAACTAACACATTAATCTATCGAGCCAACCATATTCACCTATTTGATCGAATGTGTCACCTTATAATTAATTTACTTGTAAGTTTTTCAATATCAAATCTAAAAATTTATCATTATGGATGACGATCAAATTAACTTGTCTCAACTTTCCATGCAATAACTATAGTAGCCACCTTATCTCTATCACATCGATGAACTAGATATTCATACCTATTTGATAACGATCACATACCGTCTTATTTGCCAACCATGCCACCAATTGATAAGCGCCCCAACACTTCATTCATAAGTTACCATCATGCCATAATCTATTGAGATTTACTAAAGTAGCTCATTGATTCTACTAAAGTATAGAGATCTCATATTTATAATTTATAATAGTTGATCACTAATCGACACAAATTTAATTTTACTTAATGAACGTAGCAAAGACACATACCCCGATCATGGTCCAAAATTTTCCATCAACTTCATATTATTTAGTATCAAACCGATGAATATTTTACCTAGGGTTGTCAATGCGGGCCTCGCTGCGGGCCTAATGTTTCCCGAGCCTGCTCGCCAAGCCCACGGACTAAGAATCATGTAACCCTAATACGCCTCATGCGAGTTGACGGGCTCCGCAAATCAGCCCGATGACTGACTTTTTTTTCTTAAAAAATTTTGTCTAAGAAATCAACCCCATTAACTTCCAATTCCCTCGATTAATGAAAAGCAAATGCATGGGAGACAAATTTAATATTCCATTTTCAAAAGATGCGTTCCACTTAATTTTATCTTCATTAAATATTCTTCACTTTGGGTTAACTGGTTAATAATTATTTACTTTTATACATGCACATGATTTTTTTTTAAAGAAAATAGTGCATGGCCCACAACCCACAGAGGCTGCGGGTCTTAATAGGCCCATCCCGTCTTTTTGCTGGCTATTTTTTTGTGATCCTAACCCGCTCTACTGTGGGGCATGTGCGGGCCAGACCGCGACAGTCCTAAATTTCTACCCCTTATCAATTGATCTTCCTAAATCGTGGATGGAACAAAGTTAAAATAGGCACAAACATGACATTATTATATGTACATATGTCAAAAAACATTCTTAATACAATCTAGCATAAATGCACACCCAAAATCCGTATTGGGAGAAATGAAAAGCCCGGATTGGAAAAAGGAATTGGGCAGGGCGGTACTATAGGGTGCCCCAGATCAGACAAGACGCGTGTCAAAGAAGATGCCATAATTTGTTAGACGTCGCTTTCGAGTGTGGAAAAATGACAAAAGAACACCACACAACAACTGGGGAGACAGGTCGGCGGATGCCGGCGGTGCAGTAGTTTCAATTCCTTCGCCTTTTGTCCGCAGGTTGCTTTTGGAGCCTCGCCGATCGACGACAGACATCCTAATTTCCACTGGTTCTTCGCTAAAATGAGTGTGTCGTTCCACCGCAACAGGAAGGCTGCAAACGCCGTCGGTTTTCGAGCCGCGCCTTTGTCCTTCGATTCGATGAAATAATAAAGCCGTCGCAGATTCGAAAATCGCGCCGGTTTCGTTTTCCGGCGCTTTCGAATATCCGGCGTGTGTGTATTAATGGTAATGCGCACTGTACATATCCTTCGCATTGACCCCGACACGCTTCTTTCTTCATGCAAATGAGTTATTGTACTATCTTTGTAGCGAAAGGACGTTTCTGGCCCTCATTTTTTGTTTCTTGTGCAGTTTTTTAAACTTAGCCCAATATCACAAAACATTTAGAAACAAAAAATATAATTCTACATGTTGGGTTAAGTATAGGTTATCTAATAATCGAGTTCAGTTAAATTTGTCGATCTAACTTCAATACGATATGCAATGTGGAAGATACAAAATATCATTCATGAAAATTGCATAAGAAAGATGTTCGATTTTGAAGATTAGTTGATTTCTTTGTCGTAGATTGTAGGTAAATATGATTTTATAGCTATGAGGTAATCGGTTGGCATATCAACACTACGTAAAACAAAAGTGACGAAGCAAGAAATAGCACGAGAGTGATTGTATTGTCCAAAAGTAGAATGTGAATCTTTTACAATGTGAAACTCGGGTATTTATGGGTGGTTGAAGAAAGGAAATGAAAGGATTTGCAAAATTATACTAGAAAACTTTCCTAAATCAAATTTGGATTTATTTTCCTAAAGTGCTATATCTCCTTTCCTAAAACTAAAAAAAAAAAATGGTCCAGATTTTGCAAAGATTTCCCAGATACTCCTCTGAATATCTTGCTGACAATATTGTTCGTCTTCTCCAGCTGGTCGACTGCCTCCTTCACCCGAATGCCTTGCAGATAAAGTTGACTGGGTATCCTAAGCGGGTATCCTTCAAACACAAGATTAAGTTCTAAGAGTCGTAATATGGGAGTTACATCCAAAAATGTGATGGCTCATTGTAGGCACTAGTCATTGGTCCTTTCACTTGTTGGGGCGCTGATTCAATGTTAATTAAATCTTCAGTATCCTATTAGGGTTAAGGTGTGGGAATCTAAATGCGAGTGAAGTCACTGGTTGATTTACTTTTCATATTCCTTTCAAGTTTGTAATTGATAATTTAAACGGTATAAATACTCTTAAAAATGGTCTATAAGGAACTTTTTTTTCCTCAAAATAATAATAATACCCTATTTTATGTTAGTTGTTTTTAGCTTGGGTGAAGTGTCAAATAGCACCCTGAACCAACAACGAAATGTCATCCCGCACCCTAATCTTATATAAGTGATTATTTGATTCATAAACCAAAAAAAAATTGTTCGCCTAGCCTTTTTAACAGGTAACCTTCAAGTTAAAGGTTATAAGTTGGTGATGTGGCAATGATTTGGCTGCGACGTGTCATGTTTTGTAGATGTGGCATCCATTAACTATTTACTGTAATAACAACTTCGAAATCAACTCTAATTTCTGCGTATTTCAAATCAAATCCCTATCAAAGTTTGAAGAAACCTAAATCCCAAATCCCTATCGCGACTTGAAGAATCTCATTCCCAAATCCATAATCTCAAACCCATCCCTAATCTCTAGCTTAAGCCCTAAGCCCTAATCTGTAATTGTAGTTCGAAACCCTAAATCCCTAAACCGAAAAGACTGGAAAGAAGACTGGAAAGAAGGCTCAAACCTCAAACCGAGTAAGGTATGTAGAATAATATCTGAGTATCCTTGCGAATATATGCTTTTAATATGTAATTTTGTATCGATTGTGATGTAGTGGGGTCATGCTATATTGTCTATAAATTGAATATATGTTTAGCTTTTCGTAGTGGGGATTGAATATGTTTAAATCCTATATATGTTTAAATTGAATATACTGTCTTTAAATGTAGTGGGGACCTACTGCTTTAGCTTTTGTTTAATTTTGTATTGATTGTGATGCAGTGGGGTCCTGGGTTTAAGTTGTTTTTGTCTGTATATACTGTGGTCCTGCTCCAGTTAGGCTGTTTTTTTGGTCTTGCTGCTCTACTTTGTTAAGTGTAGAAATGTGCTTTATATATACTATATGATGTTGCTGCTCTAGTTTGCTGCTCTGTATAAACTGCATGATGTTGCTTTAATGTTAAAATGTGCATTGTATTTTTTTGTGTCAGGATGACTAATAGGGTGGATTTAATAATTCATCATGGTGGTAATTTTGTCAAATCCCCTGCGTTAAAATATTTGAATGGTGAAACAGAGGTACTGGATGTGGACCCTGACTTAATATGTTATCCCCACTTAATGAAATATATATCAGCCCAAAGATATGGGAAAATAGTTTCACTTACATATAAGTTGACCTCTGAACCCTTTACAGCTTTAAAACTCTTACATAATGATGCTAGTAGTCTACATTTAGCTAAGATTGCTCGTGAAAATCAAAAGTGTGAGATATATGTTGAGCATGGGGTAGATGAGCCTGAGGTGGTTGGTTTATGTTTGCCTGGGCCTAAGGATGATGGGAATGAAGCTGGATTAGTGGGTGAGGAAGAGGTGGCAGAAGCTGATATATTGGGTGAGAGATTAGGGGTAGAAGATGAAGTATTGGGTGAGGAAGGGGGGGCAGAAACTTCAGAAGATGAGCATGGTGGCAGTGAGGGTGAGGAAGAAGGGAGTGAAGTAGATGCTGATTATAGTGGCAGTGAGCATATAAGTAGTGACAGTGAAGGTGAGGAGACTACAAATAGGACTAAGAGGAAAAGGAAAATAGGAGTACAAGCTGAACCTATACCACAATCTGTGCCCACATCTGAAAATCCTTTAGTAGATGAGGCAGATTCTGTGTACTATGATTCACAAAATCCACCAACTGTTGAAGAAGACTTGGAGAATGAGGATGGGAATGAGGTTCAATCAAGGTACAATGATAAGTACCCTAAATATAACTCTAAATCTGATCCACCCTTTCTTGAATTAGGCATGTATTTTGATGATAATGTGCAGTTCAAACTTGCCATGATAAGTTATGCTATACACACCAAGAGGGATTTATTTTGGAAGAAGAATGGTTTAAAGTATGTTAGAGTGGAATGTCTTGGAAAGGGGTGTGGATTTCATGTGAGTGCAGGGTGGGAGGAAAGAACAAAGTGTTTTCAATTGAAAGCTATTCATTTAGATCATAAATGCAACAGTCAATTCACCTTAGGCATTGTTAGTAAAAAATGGTTAGAATGGAAATATGAAGACAAGGTTAGGCAGAATCCAACTATTGGGTATTCTGAGTTGAGCAAAGATATAAAGTCTGAGTTGAACCTCAATGTCACTGTTAGTATGTGCAGAAGGGCAATTACTGGGATTCTGAAGAAGCTTGACATAGGGTATGAGAGCCAGTTCAAAAGGATTAGGGATTATGCACAAGAATGCTTGAATTCTAACCCAGGCTCTACTGTGAAGATTCACACAACTAGCACTGTTCCTAATTCACCCTTGGTATTTCAGAGGATATATGTGTGTTTTAATGCAATGAAGAAGGGTTTTCTAGGGGGTTGTAGGAAGTTTATTGGTCTAGATGGCTGCTTTCTGAAAGGTAAATTGAAAGGTGAGATCCTCTCAGCTGTGGGCAGAGATGGGAACAATCAAATGTACCCAATTGCCTGGGCTGTGGTAGAGATTGAGAATAACTCGTCATGGAGCTGGTTTTTGAATCTTTTGAAGACTGACTTGGAGATTGAGGACAGCACTCAATGGACTTTAATGAGTGATCAACAGAAGGTAAATCTGTTTCTACATTCAATATGTTTCTGTTTCTGTTTTCTATAATCTGTTTGTGTTTCTGTTTACTATAATCTGTTTCTTGTTTCTACAGGGGTTATCTACTGTAATTCAGGAACTATTCCCTGGTGTTGAGCACAGAAATTGTGCTAGGCATGTCCATGCCAATTGGAGTAAGACTCACAGAGGGATGGTTCTAAAGGGACTGTTTTGGCAGATTGCAAAGACCCCTAATCAAGCACTACTTACAGATAAGGTAAAAGCTTTACAGAAGGTAGATGCTGCAGCTCTTCATGATCTCAATAAGTATCCTATGAAATTTTGGTGCAAAGCTTTTTTCAAAGAGGAAGTGCGATGTGACATGACAGACAATAATTTGAGTGAAGCATTCAATAAGACATTGTTGGATGCGAGTAAGAATATCATTCCAATGCTAGAGGACATAAGAGTTGCAATGATGAAGAGGGTTGCAAAGAAGAAAGCACTTGGTGAAAGATGGAATGGGAATTATGGCACTATTATTATGAAGAAGTTGAATGAAAACATTATTGGGAGTAAAGATTGGGAGGTGGTTTTCAATGGAGTTGATGGATATGAGGTGAAAAAGGGAAGGTTTCAATTCAAGGTCAATTTAGATTTGAGGACTTGTTCTTGTAGAATGTGGCAATTAACTGGTTTGCCATGTCCTCATTCCATTTGTGCAATATTTCACAAGGGGGATCAGCCAGATCAGTACATACATATATGTTACAGTAAAGAGATGTACATGAAGACCTATGAGCATGTACTACAGCCCATAAATGGAGAACAATTTTGGCCAAGGGCTGAAGGTGGTGAGTTACATGCTCCAGTTCCAAGGAAGATGACCGGCAGACCCAAGAAAAAAAGAAAGCTTGAACATGATGAAAAGAACAAGGATAAAAACAAAATAAGTGAAGAGGTTAGAAAGTTGTCAAGGAAGGGAAGGGTAATGACCTGTCAGCTATGCAAGGGGAAGGGGCACAACAAAAGATATTGTCCTACCCAACAAGGACAAGCTGGTGATTGACTGTTTTGGCAGTGACTTTTGGCAACATAAACCTGAATGACTGTTATGACTGTTTTGGCTTATGTATTCTATGTAAATCTGACTTATTCACTTGTGTAATGTACAATGTAGTATGACTTATGTACATATGGCTTATTGCCTTAATGCTTAATGATTTTTGGCACTTGTTTGGCAGTAACTTTTGGCAACATAATGCTTATTCACTTGTTTATGGCTTACTGATGTTTTGTATTGGTTTACTGTATTAGCCAGAAAACTGAATTTTGTATTGGTTTACTGTATTTTTTTTTAAACATCAATCTCATCTGCATCAACCTGCAAGAAATGGCTTCATCTCTAAAGTTGTAGATCCACCAAACAAATATCTGCACAGCAGGTCAGCTCAATAGAGCCTCATCCCTGCTGCCAGTACCACAACAAGCTGTAGACCCTCAGAGATTGTCCAGCAAACAATCCATCATTGGGTATTCATTCATTTCTCAATTGGGCAGAACAAGTCTCAGCTAAATCGACTTCATGGACTAGTTCCCCCGAACTTATTTCATACTGGCAATAGGAACTCCTTTTATCACCCTCAGCATACTGGCTAAGGTGTCTCTTAGCTTTAACCACCCTCAAGGTGCTTGCAGAGGACTAAGCAGACAATTTGAATTAGTCTGCAATAATCAATTATTGCAGACTAGACTAAGTAGACTGCCAGGCAGATAATCAATTATTGCAGACTAGACTAAGTAGACTGCCAGGCAGATAATCAATTATTGCAGACTAGACTAAGTAGACTGCCAGGCAGATTGTGTATAGCTTCTATTATTGCAGACTAGACTAAGTAGACTGCCAGGCAGATTGTGTATTGCTTAGAAGCTTACAGATTGTGTATTGCTTAGAAGCTTACAGATTGTGTATTGCTTAGAAGCTTAAAACTAGCAAGAAGCTACTAAATGGATATATAACACCTTCACTGAGGCTCGAACTCATAACTTTCCAAATGGAAGTCCAACTCGAGTACCATTAGACTACCTAATCTTGATGGTATTTCATATCCACTTAGTAGCTTAAAATCATCACATTATTCTGCAAAATTGGGCAGAACTGGTCTCAGCAACAGCTTCCTAGACCAGTACTCCCATGATTGCTTTTAGAGCTTAAGACAGCTTCATCAGCTTGGTTACATGTATTGGTTTACTGTATTGGTTCCCCAATTTAGGTGGTTTGAGTTGCTTTAAGATTACAATTGGTTTACATGTTATGCACTACTGATTGTGGTCTGGAAATCAACAAGTTTGACCAAGAATAGAATGGACTGGAATTCAGCAATTATGGCAACTATTCAAAATTGCAGAAATTTAAAATGGATTGGAAAATATGACAACAATTCAATGCAAGCTGGACTGGAATTCTGCAATTATGGCAGAAATAAAAAATTGCTTCATTGAACAATTATGGCAACAATGACAGTGCATACTGGAATTCAATGCAAGCTGGAAATTGAAAGTGCAAACTGGATATTAAATTGCAAACTATCAATTTTTCATTACAATGCCAAACCATTACAATTTCTAACTACAAAGTTTTGCTAGAAGCACCACAATTACAATTAGGAGAACAACACACTTGATCCTCAACACTTCCTTTTCTTTTTTCATACCACAATACTCATTTACAATTAATTCTTTAACAACTTCGATTTCATTCCTCAAAGATACCACCATCTTCTTTAGATCTTCATGCTCACCTTCAATCCTCCTTGCACTATGATCATTCCAAAGGAAGAAGCCACAACCATTGCCATCCTATACATACAACTCAATTAACAAAATTACCCATAAAAAAAGTAAAAAATTACCACAATAAAAAAACCAATTAAAATGCCCCAAAAACGAACCCTAGCTTTAACTTTAATACAATTGAAAAATCAAAATTCATACAAAATTTCAATAAATACATACCTTCCATCTTTGACACCCAAAGAATTTCTTTCCCGATTCTCTACTTGTGCACATTGGAGCTTTCAATCCACAATTACAATAAACACTAGGCTCATACTCCATGTTTACTTTAACCCGTGATGAAGTTGAGGAAGATGACATCTTGGAGAGTGTGGCTTCGACGGAGGGAATGGAAACTGAAACTGAAATTGGGTCGTCGCCGACGGAGGAAACGGAAAACCCAGGCAGTCGTCTTCGTCTTCGTCTACAATACGTTTTTGAGATATGCAGAAAATGAATATTTTTTAAATAACCCAAATTCGTAGGAAACTGTTACATTTTAACGTCAAATAAGAGAATTTCGTACCTTTTATTTCCACGTCAGATTTTAACCGGAGCCACGTCATCTAAGCAACAGGGAAACCTGTTAAAAAGGCTAGGCGAACAATTTTTTTTGATTTATGAATCAAATAATCACTTATATAAGATTAGGGTGCGGGATGACATTTCGTTGTTGGTTCAGGGTGCTATTTGACACTTCACCCTTTTAGCTTTTATACTTTGTTTTCGAACAATTATTTTGGTCAACCGATATTAATGATAGGTCATCAATTGCTTAGGTCGTAAAACCAAAATATATAATTATTAATTTGAATTATGCAGAATGTATTTATGGAAATGAAAAATAAATACTTGCAGAGCTTCCTGAACAAGAGGCAGGGTCAAAGTGGTAAATTCGGGTTGGGGTGGTATCAGACTATCAGAGAAGAAAATCTGCGCGGCAGGCCTGAACTCTGATCTTCTCTTTCATTTTTCAAGACAAACATGCTTTTCTCTCCGCTCCTTTTATGCCCCTTCGCCTTTCCTCAACTATCATTTTCTCCCTCTTAAATACCAACTACCTTTTCCCCCCTTTCTTCCAAAACGCTACTCTAATGGCGATGGCTTCTTCTTCTTGTTTCTGCTCTGTTTTCTCCTGCTCCTTATTCGTGATGGTTATGGTGATGTCTGCCGCCTTCGTTGCTTCGCAGCCGCCTCTCGGCTCGGCGGAGCAGGAAGGTGTTTATAGGGTTTTGGAGGCGGTGAACCCTGAGATTCCATGGCGGTCTCTCTTCCCCGACGATCTATGCTCCTCCGCCCCGCACGGCGTCGTTTGTGATGTGTTTGATGACGGTGCCTGTCACGTTACTGAGCTGAACTTCGGGTACGTCTCCGACTATACACCAAACCCGCCCTGCAGCCCTAAAGCTACCATCCATTATTCCCTTTTCGCTCCCTTTACCCACCTCCGTAAACTCTTCTTCTTCCAATGCTTTACGGAAGCTGGTGTTTCCTTCCCGGATTTATCTTCCCTCGCGTCGCTTGAGGAGGCGGTGTTCGTGGAAAATCCGGCGTTATATGGTTCGATCAGTGGCGAGATTGGCTGTTTGAAACGTCTGAGGAGGTTTGTTCTCACCGGAACCAATGTTTCTGGAGAAATCCCGGTAGGGTTTGGCGATTTATACAACGTAGAGCAAGTCACTCTCGCGAGGAACAAACTTAGCGGCTATGTCCGGACAGATTTCCGGGCGTTAAACAGGCTGAGAGTCCTTGATCTGAGCCAGAATCAGTTCTCTGGCGCCGTCCCGGTTTCGATCGGAAACCTAACTCAGCTCCTGAAACTCGACCTGAGTTTCAACCAATTCTCCGGGAGAATCCCGGAGACTCTCGGCTTCTTAAGCTCGCTGGAGTTTCTCGATTTGAGCTACAACCGGTTCACCAATTCCGGGATTCCGGCGTTCATTCCGGCGATGCCGAACCTGAAAGAGGTATATCTGAGCGGGAATAACCTGGGAGGGGGGATTCCAGAAATATGGGAAAATATGGGGGGTCTTCAGGGAATAGGATTATCAGGGACGGGACTCGTTGGGAATATTCCAGTTTCCATGGGGGTACATTTGAGAAATGTGTGTTATTTGGGGTTGGACAACAACTATCTGGAAGGGACAGTGCCTGCGGAGTTGGGCGCTTTGGAGTTTGTGAACGAGCTAAATTTGGAGAACAATAATCTGAGTGGAAAAGTCCCATTTTCTGCCGAATTTGCCCTCAGGGTCGGTGAGAAGCTGAAATTACACGGCAACCCTCTCCTCTGCGTGGATGAAGGGCTAAGATCTGCTAAAGTCAGTGGCAGTTTGGGAAACATCAAATTATGTAGTAGACATTATACTCCCAAATTTGCCCCTCTTCCCAACTCCTCCCCAGCCTTACACTCTTCCACTCTTCTCATGATCATTGGGATACTCTGTCTCTTCTCTTAAGGGTAACTTCGTCATTTCACCTTTGGAACCCGGAATTTCCCGCCTCCCGGACCTGGGTATTTACAAGAACACCTCAATTCTATGAAATGTTGATAGGAAATTTTTGGATTTGTATTTTTTTTTGGGTAATTAATGTAATGATAAGTGCATATATATGAATGTTTGAGTGCAGAGAACTCTGTTTTGTTCATTTTCAGGTACAGTGATGATCAACTATAAAAGCTTTATAATAATATGGTTTCTAGGAAGTAATGGAGATGATGAATTTACAGACGGTACAAGAAGGGAAACAGTAATTGTTTTACATAAATAACATGAATTATGGTCTTAAGATTTTACAAATGTTGAAGTTTAGTCAGCGGAAAATTTGAAGAATGGGATCGGCGGGGATTATGGGGTTTGGCTCAAAAAAGCACGGGGTTTTCGCCGTCGTCCAGAGGCTTTGATGAGGTTGAAGACGGAGGCGTGTCGGTGGTTGTATCCTGTGCTTGATCGGCGGCGGTGGCGGAGCTTTTGGATGTTCGTGTGGAGCGGACGGAGCCGTCGGCGTTGAAATCCCTTGACTTCTTTCGCCGGTTCCTCTTCGGAACGTCCGGGTTGTCGGCGCCGGTGGGGTCCTTGATCTTGACGCCGTCGGAAGAGGCCTTGCTCCGCCTGGTCTGCCGTGGCTTGGAGGATTTGGGGGAATCTCCACCGCCGCCGCCGCCTGCGGCGCCGGCGGTATTGTCGTTGGAACAAGAATGGCGCCTGGGTTTCGATGATCCTTCCCCACCGGCGCCGCCGTCTCTGCTCTCCGGCCTCGGCGCACGTCGTCCTTTCGAATCTACAAAACATTCATTGTTTTCCAAATGAAAAATACAAACGTTACAGAATTCTTGACAAAATCAAAATGTTCAAACCAACAAAAAATCCATAACATAATAAAAAAAAAAATCTTCAAATGACACAATTTCTTCGTGTAATCAAAGTATCAAACCTTCAGACACCCATTTGATCTCTGGGTTCTCTTTGGAGTCCGTCGGAGGGCCTAACGGCGCAGATTTCAACGCTCCAGATCCTTTGAATTCATTCATCTGCACATTCCTCCATTCAAGATTGCCTCAAAAAACAAGACACAAATTTTCTTAACCAAATCAAAAAAACAAACAAACTTCATCGTACCCAGCTAGGATTTTCTGTTGCAGACGGTCCATCCCACCCAATATGAGCCACATGCTTTACATCTGTAGGCATCCCAATCTGTATTTCTGGTTCTTTTTCTTCTTCTGTATCATCAATTCAAACACCCAATTAACATATCACACATATTTTGGCTAAATATATACAGACTTTTAATTGAGACAAGATGTATTGAACATATAATATAACGCACCAAATATCTGATGGGATATGTATTTGATGCCCTTGAGGAGGCCTTTCACCTTTGTGCTCATCCTTCACCTCTAATGAACAATCCGACTGGAAATCATATACTATTCCCAGCTTTCTCTTAATCTCCTATCTGGAAAGTTTCCTAGAGGAATAAGAACATCATAAAACATTAAACGCAGCGAAACAAAAAAACTGGATCTTTAAATGTAAACCACAAACCTTCGCTAAGGAATTGGGGGGTTATTGAAACTGAGAATCTGATTGGGTTTTTGTGCGGAAGATTATTGTATGGAACAGAAGAAAGGTTGACTGGAATCTCCAGGTCGACTTTTCTGGGAAGGAAAATGATGTTAAAGCTGATGCTTCCTGATTTCAATGGCGATGGATAACAGGCTGCTGATGCCCGTTAATCCAAACCTGAAGCTCATCGATAATTTAGGAGTTTTGATAAATGATTAAATAAATAGAAGAGGCATAATGAAATGGGATTTGGTCGTACGAGGTTATCCCTCGCCATGAAAGCGGGTAGTCTGCCACGATGCTGAATATCAGGGGGCTGTCTTGTTCCATGTCCCACATGGTAGGACCTTTACCTAGCAAAGCTTATAATAATGTCCGATATATAAATAAAATATAGTAATAAAATATCTCATCCGTTTTATTTTTTGTGTCTGTTTTGATTGCGGAGTATTTTTTTTGGAGTGTACTCAAGATTTTCACCCTCCAACACAGTAACTAATTCCCTCGTTGAATTATAGATATATAGAACAACTTACATGGAGATTTAAAGTTTCTTTATACCCAAAGCAAAGGATCCGACACAGTAATTAATCCCCTCATTGAATTATAAGCACCTCTATTGGATATGACAACTTACATGGAGATTTAAAGTTTCTTCATACCCAAAGCTAAAGATCTGACACAATAACTAATTCACTCGTTTAGGGGTGTAAACGAGTCGACCCGAGCTCGAGCTCGATTTTGACATCAAATATGACCTGTTTGATTTTAAATTCTTGTTTTAATTAAAAATAAAAAGGCATATATTACCGTATTTCGTCTCCGTATCGTCGTCGTCGACAATCTTCCAGATTCCAGAGTTAGGGCTTGAGGGGAATGGGGACGGGAGTACGGGACTGTGAGAGTACTGGAGTAGGGTAATGGAGTAAAATTTTAATTATTATTATTATTATTATTATTATTATTAGGGGCTCGCGAGCGGCTCGTCGAGCCACGAGCATAGGATATGTGAGCTTGGCTCGAGCTCAATAAGTAAACGAGCCGCTCGAGCCGAGCTTTGACCGAGCCGCTCACGAGCAACTCGCAAGCGGCTCGGCTCATTTACACCCCTACACTCGTTGAATTATAGGCACCTCTATTGGACAGGACAACTTACAGGGAGATTTGCAGGGCGTTTGGTTCATTGTAATTTAACTGTAGTTGAATTGTAATTCAGTAGATGTCCCAATTACATTGTTTGGTTGGAGGGAATTGCAATTCATAGGGTACCCCCATGAATTGCAATTCAATGAATTTGAGAAAGGAAAAACATATGAAGTGACATTACTATCCTTGGTTGTTATTACTATTATTATTACACAAGGGTATTTTAGTCTTTATACCACTTATTTCCTTCTCAATTCCAATAATTCTATTTCTCCATACCAAACAACGTAATTTGAATTCCTACTTTATTCTCACCTTATTCTTTTTCCACCGAATTACAATTCATTTCCCCCATAATTCATTTTTTCCAACCAAACGCCCCGTTAATGTTTCAATCATACTCAAAACTAAGGATTGAACCTTTGACATATATGTATCTGTTTTGATCAATGAAACTTGTTTGTAGTCATTTTTAATTTAATTTTTCATAATATTAATATATACAATTTATATATTTAGAAACTACATTAGAATTACTATTAAACAAAAAAATCAAATTTAAAATAATTAAAAATTAATACAAAAAATAAACAAAAATGAAAGAGTTGGTTTGAGTAATAAATAGTAAACAAGAGAGATAAAATGGAACAGATGAAGTAACATTTTTTTTTGAGTAATAATTGAAACTCACGGCCACTATTCAATGGTATTCACTAGATAAATTCTATTTTTGTGTAATAACTCGCGAATCACATTGTAGAAATTAATCGTACTATGAATGTCTGTGACGATGAGCTTGACCAAAAGAGTATTGTCTATTTTTATTTCTTGTTATATTAAAAAAAGAGTTTATTGTTTTCAAAAAAAAAAGAGAAGTTTATTAGACCTATGTTTGTATATTATCAAAGTTATTCATAGTTGCAAAGGCCAAATTGGATGACAACATTTGTGGATTCTAGATGAACTACTGATTAGCGTTTGATCTTTTTGACAATAGACAATGATTCAAATGACGATTATCGAATTATGATTATTTGAACTTAATTTGATATTATTTAACAAATTTGAAAATGTCCACAAAGAAAATGGGGAAGGAATAAGACAACCTTCAAAGGCATTGCATATATCATCAGATATTTGTAATACAAAGTGTATGAATGGATTTCTCACATCACATTCTACAACAGAAATCTGTGAATAAATAAAGAATAAAAAATAATTATAATGCAAGAGTTAAAGAATCAACACAACATATCAGTGAAGCTGTGACCTCTGCAAAAATTATTGATTTTTGACCTGCAAAAAAAAGGGTATGCCATAAGATATAAGGGGGACACAGAAAAGACTAACAGTATACTATTATCTGTGCAATAAAACTCTGCCTTGTTCAAATATTTCTCGTGAACTTTCAGTGCCCCGTCTAACGCTTTCTTTGCATCCAAGTTCCCAGTTACTTCACCCATGATCTGAAGCTCGACCAAATTAGGGGCAGGAATTAGAAATCTATAATATGAAAGTATGCATATATGTGTGTGTATGTATACATAAGTCGAGATAGAGAGAGAGAGAGAGAGAGTACATTGACAACGTCATCTAGGCCCCTAGCCTCCTTTATAAGTCGCTTCTGCTTAGTCTCGAGGACAGCAGCAACAAGGAAAATAGCAAGAGCGTTTCTGTGGTCTGTCCAACCAGTTTTCGCATATTTCCTCTCAAATTTACCGTACTGCTTTAGCTCCTTGTTGCTTACTTTAACATTTTCGTTCTTGTGATGGGACTCCACATATGATGAATATATATGAGGATTATATTCCATCGCCCACATCACCTGAGAATTAGCGGCTAAATAAAAATGACCATATCCCACTACATAGATTTACGCTTCCTAACCAAATATAGAGAATATAGTAGCATTCGCACCTCCCAAAGATACAGTGAATCAACGAAAGATAACTCTCTGCGGAAGAGCACCATCAGCATACGAAAGGCAAATAGATAGTCCCCGCCATCCAATTCCTCTGTCAAACAAACTTATTGATTTTGCACTCTACAATCCATTTCATATTGATAGTTACATACTGGGATTAGCAACTCATACCAAGGTGACGATGAAGCTTTGGGTCAATGGTTTTAACAATTTGTGAAAGGGTATTCAGTTGAGATTGCACTCCCACGGAATTTACAGTGCACTTGAAGTTTTCTCGCTGTTCAAATAAACACGGGTAGGACTCAGTATCCAGGAAAGGAAAAACATAAGTGCTATAAGAAGAGAGAGCTTACATACACAAGATACAAAGAACATAATAAAACACTAAGAGGAAATGACGATAAGATACCAGTCTCCGCATTGCATGCTCAAAGCACCAGAATGCATCTGCTTCGTCTTCAAAAAGAATTACCATGGGAGAGCATATATCACTCATTCCTGATCAAAGAGAAAAACTATGAAAACCTTGCATAAATATATGTTGAGAGTGTATGTTTTGATATTAATATTTTACCTTGAACATAGCTAATATCTTTGTCCACCCAGGCATAGATGGCAAGGATATCCCATAGTTTTGCTAGGTTAGCTTCATTCTCATAAAAAACGAGACTACGGTCTGTGCGATGAACGTCCAAACCTGTAGTTACAATATGTATCTTCAAAGTGACTTCGTCATAAGGACCAATTACATAGGTACAAACCCATTAACAGTAAGGTGATTGAGTAAAACACCAACGGAAATCATAGAAGCAAATACTTCTATTATTATTACTATTCTAACTTGTCAATAAGTGATAAATGAATTGCCAGCATGAACTCCCTTTTTTCTTTTTTTTTTTTGTTTTTGTTTTTTTTGGGTGTAAACCACGAGGTGGTTCAGGTTTTTCTCTGTCCGTTTATCGGTCCAGGTCCACCCGACTAATCCCCGTTCGCTCCGGGAGGTCATGGGAGCTGGTCCAGGGGAATTGTGGCTTGTGGGAATTGAACCTGGGTTATCCCGGAGTTCTCCCCCACAAAGAGAGCTCATTTGCCACTTGAGCTACCACCCCGGGTTCCTGCATGAACTCCCTGGGGAGGCTTGTAGTTAAAAATGGAGCTTGTATGTCACCAAGGTATCAGAGAGACTCAACTTCCAATATTGAAATTATACTAGGATAAAAGTGCTTGGGTTCATGTTCAATGGAGATTAGGTTCTAGGTTTCACCGGGGGCGGAGGGCACGGGGGAATAGTAAAGCCCAAACTGCATCTCGAGTTATTTAGAAAACAAAGTATTCATACGAATATGCATAAACACTGGAGATGAACAATATTCTGGAACACCAAGAAATATAATAAATGTGAGCAAATACAAACCAATTTGGCTTAAGCTCAGCTTCCATTGGATCAGTGTCTTGTCAAAAGAATCATTATTGCCTTGTGAGACACCTGGAACTGTAATGTTTTCTAAGTTTTGCCCATTCTCACTGATTGCTGTCATTAATCTTCCACTACCAATGGTTGGTTCTATCTTCTTACATTCAGCCTTCCATGCAGCATATTTCTCCCTAGAGACTCACGTTTTAAGATATTTAGTCTACTTCAAAATAAAATGGATAGACAAGCAAATAAAATTATGCATAACGGTGTGAAAAATAAAAGAAACAAGACATCATAAGTTGAGAAATCATATACTTAGATACTGAATCATAGGCTCTGGTAGAGAAATCATAAGTTCAGAAGTAGAAAGTAGCTGCTTATCCATAATCCACCCAACCAACCAATTTAGGAGTGATTTTGACATTTTGTTACTGGCGGTCTGGTATCGTACTGTTCAAAATAAGCTGAAATGAATTCATTTTTACCTCCTCTGTTGCTTGAGTTCACTTCGCTCCTCAAATGTGCTACTGGGATCAAAACAACCCAACAAGAATTGCCATACTGCTCCTTTGATTGAAGGATGAATACCCTAACATGTAAAAGAAATAAACGAAACTGATCAATGCCTGTTCAGAATACTTAATAATGGACAAGCCTGTGAAGAACGGTTAACAAAAGAAATGGTTGCTCCAACTGCATTGAAAAGAAACTTTGCGAGCATGAATCTGCCAATCTAGCTCTTAAGTACATGATCTGAACCGCTCAAATTCATTAGCTAAACAATTTTATTTTTTTTAAAGATTAAATAACTGTTAACAATGACTCTACCCCTCGTTGGATCCTTCTAAGAACAGCTGCTATATCCAATTGGCCATCTAGAGAGAATGCATCATTCCATCTTCTCTGACTAAGGGTTTTCCCTGCCTGTTATAAATAGCATAAACAAGCGTGAATTGGAACTGTAAAAGACACATAACAACAATATTGAATACAATAGGATAGGAAAGGCATTAGAAACAAAAGGAAAAAACCAATATCTTAAACAAATGACAAGGCAAACTTCAATGCTTCAGTTCAAGATGCATTCACTTCTAGAAAACAGCTTTGCCAGGTATAAACTACAATCATATAAGATTTTCCTGCTTTCTGATAACAAAACTGATAGATGCTAAGGGCATAGAACAAATTTAATAAGCCAAAAAACCTAATAAATACTACAAATAAGAAACTTTCTCAATGATCACTGCATGTCTGCATCCAATTAACTTAACACTCATACACATCATTAAAAACACTTATATAAACAAAGAAAATGTCCAAATGAAATGTAATAAACATGGCAAGATCAACATACCCTTGTTTTGAAACGGGTCTTGGGGACATCATCCTGGCATTCTGGTCTAACAGGGAAATATGATTCCAAATCCTCAGAACCCGAATTCCTCCCAACACAATTCACTGCCGCTCCAAATTAAAAAAAAAAAATAAAATAAAATAAAAAATCCCCAATTAATATATCATCCACATTTCGAAATTCAACAATACTATAAAATGGGATGTGGAAAAAAAAATAATAAAGATTCAGTCTTTGAAAGGCAGTGAACCCACCGCAGCCGTTAGAGGCACAGGAGGAAGAGTTGCCCATCCAAATTGATAAATTGATTGAAATGTATTAGTCTTTGATGCTTTCTTCAATTTATCGAAAGATCGCGACGTTTCCCAGTTTCCACGACGGTGATAGCACGGATTTGACTGGCTTCGGAAATCGATGCAAGTTTTGCAGAATGACAAAAGGAATGTATTGGTATTTGGTAGGGATGGTGGTAAAGCTTACGCTCTACTCTTCCGATGACGTAATGTGATGAGATCACATCGTCGCTCCCGTTCGATTTTTGCCAAATCCGTGACTCCTCCGTAACAGATTACGGAGTATGTTTATTGCTGTTTTGATGTATATATATATATATATATATATATATATATATAATAATAATAATATAATAATATGATATATAAGTATCCCTTATTTTCACCCTATAAGTTAATCTAAATCTAAATAATGTATTTTATACAATTAGTTTGGTTGACATGACTAATTGTACACTCTCGTCTTTAAGAGAGATTATAGTTTGAACTTCTTTTCGTAAGTAAAAATTAATATGATCGACAGTTTATCCGTTAATTGGGACGGTCCAGTGCAAACAAGAATGGTACAGACTTAAAATGCCTCCTATGTTTCATCTTAAGTCTCATACAATTAAGACTTGCTTAGGACACCTCGTGATCTGATAAAAAAAAAATAATGTACTTTATACGTGTTAGGATAATGAAATTTTTGAGGTAAGATAATGTATTTTATGTGTTAAAATAATAAAATTTATGAGGTAAGATAATATATTTTATAAGTTAGAATAATGTATAATGTCTTTTTATGTGTTAAAATAATGAAAATTTTGAAATAAAATAATATATTTTATGAGTTAAAATAATATACTTTAATGTGTTTTTTACCGTAGTCCACGCAATAATGATCAGAACAACGAACGCAAATTATATCGTGCACCGCAGTGCATAATCGATTATGCACTACGCATCAAAACGACGTCGTTTCGTTTAATGAAAATAAACGACATGTGTTTCCCGCTGTTCTGCACCCTTCTGCAAAAAGTAACTCTGTTATTCAGTTTCATTTTGTATACACTGCAGTTTCAGTTCAACATAACTACAGTTTCATTTCAATATAACTATAGTTTCATTCGATATTTATAGACTCAAATATGTGAAAATGTTATTTAATTTTATTTGATATACATTATAGTTTTATTAAAACACAACTACATGATCATTTTGATATAATTACAGCTTCATTGTACAATATACGCTCAAATATGTGAAATGTTATTCAGTTTCATTTTATATACACTGCAGTTTCATTTTACCACAACTACAGTATCATTTTGATATAATTGCAGTTTCATTTGATAATATAAAAATAATACGTGAGACAATGTCGGTTTAGATATACTGTAGCGTCAGTTGATTATTAACATACAAAAAATGCACGTTCCGTTAAAACTAACGGCGCACCGTTCTTTACTTAAAGAAACGGCGCCATTTTGACTACGGTGCACGTGCCGCGGTCCACGATATAACGACCCAATGACGAATGAGTGGGCCAAAACATAGTTGAAGCTAAAATTATAATGGGCCAGTGATGAATTATCTTGGATCGTTGAAAAGTAACAGCCCGGCCCAGATTCAGTATATATATATAAGTGCAAAGAAGCACCGCAAAACCCTAGCGCTACCCTCCCATCCAAACCCTAAATCTCCGCATTTTCCACCGGGAATAGCTCGCTCTGCGCCTCCGCATAAACCGGCGCTCCTGCTCATTCCAGTAGGCGAAAATGGTGAGTTTTTACTGAAGTTATTATCTATTGGTTATTTCTGTGTGCAATTCTGATAATGGTGTAATTGATTATATGTTCGTTCTTATGCTATTTTGCAGCCGTTCAAGAGGTACGTTGAAATTGGAAGGGTCGCTCTCGTCAACTACGGAAAGGACTATGGAAAGCTCGTCGTCATCGTCGATGTTATTGATCAGAACAGGGTAATCTTATTTGTTTTGATATATATTCCGTCTTTGCCTGAATTTGCTTTGCAAAGTATTGGTTGTAATGGGCTTATTTTCATTTCATGTTTCTGTTGATTTTAGCTGAAAAGCTAGTTTATTTATAGTTTGGCCTGTGATGGGAAAATATATATTTGCCTACATTGTCTGATCATATTTACATGACAGAGATGTGTATATGATCTGAGGCCATGTCTAATATATGCTATTATATGTTCTTCACTGGGATTTTAGAATCACTGATAGATTTGGGCATAGCATTGTGTAATCAATTATTGTATTGTATTGATGTTTAAGAGTAACATGGCCTATATGTGCTATAGTTAGTGTAGCTTTATTAGGGTGCTGATAATGCTATATACGTATCTTTCCATTTGCTTGTTGGGAGTTTAAGTTGTTTTGTTCTTCTTTTCAAATTAATAGGCACTTGTTGATGCCCCTGACATGGTACGGAGCCAAATGAACTTCAAAAGGCTTACACTCACAGATATAACAATTGACATAAAAAGGGTCCCGAAGAAGAAGACTTTGATTGCTGCCATGGAGGCTGCTGGTGGGCTCATGTTCTTAAACTATGGGTCTATTCTTTTCTATTATTGTTATTTAATTTATTTATGTTCTATTTGCTCCCAGATGTCAAGAACAAGTGGGAGAACAGCTCCTGGGGCAGGAAGTTGATTGTGCAGAAGAGGAGGGCTGCTCTAAATGATTTTGACAGGTTCAAGATCATGTTGGCAAAAATCAAGGTGTGTATAGATTGTTATGTATTTAATGAATCATCTTACCTACTCTGTTCAAAGAATCTAAATTTCATTGATCAAATTGAGTTCATATGTTTTCTGCTGCTCACCTTTTCCAAGCTTTCGCATAAAATATTTGGGTAGTTTTATTTTGTTGTCCTAGTTAGAGTAAAATGAGGCATATTTTTGTCTCTCCTTCAACAAACTCTGACATGCTCTTTGGTCAATATTTGCAGAAGGCTGGAATTGTGAGACAGGAGCTTTCAAAGCTTAAGAAGGAGAGCACAGCCTAAAATCCATTTTCTTATAATATTGATGTTCTTATATTAGGTCTTCTGCCTTGTATCAAGGATTGTCTCTTTAGTTTCTGCTTCTCTTGTATCGAGAAAGACACAATTTTGTCATATCATTCATCATATGCATTTTTGGAAACTTTTTTGCGGTGGATCTTATGTTGATTGTTGAAATATTATCAAGCACCATAAAATTAAGTTTGTTTGGCATTTGGTTTCAGTGATATACTCCAGCAATGTGAATGGTGTAGTATAAACACAGTTTGTATCTCTATAATGATTGAATTTGTCACCTACATGCACCTATAGCAGCTGAACACTCTTCTTGCTTTTCGTCATTACATGTCTAATTTGTGGAAAGATTTACCTTTTAAAACAGGGCATAAAATGCACAAAAAAATATTCATTCTGTCTCATTTTGTGTCTAGTTATTAATAGAGGTTTAATCGAAGTAAATAAGCTAAGAATAAACATGAAAGAGTTATGACCAATGAAAGGTGAAATGGAACAGAGTAACAAATTTGTTTATGGCTAGCTTCATTCCATTTTTTTTTTGTTACTTCATAATATGGTATTTAGTCACAATGTGAAACTATTTATTTATTAAGAGGTCTCAAGATCATTTACATTGTTATATTTGAAAAGGAAGCATATTAAAAGCTTACTTTGGCACTAGGAACAGGTACTTAATTCAACAAGAAACATGGTGAGATACATTCAACTTTGATGTCCTGTCAGATTATAGGTAAAATACACAACATTTTTGATACATAAAACAATATTTATTACAACAATACATGAGAGCTCTTGTGCTATACTCAAATTGTTTCCTTGGATGAGTTCTCTAAGCGCATCGCAATGGCCACAAAACGAGACATTGATACGCAACAGAAGAGGCTCTGGTTGCAGCAGAGACACATTTGAAATTTGCATTGAACATGTCCACCTTAGAGAAAGAGGTATTTCTCTTAAAAATGTATCTACTTCCTTATCGAGAGGAACTCAAAGCTCCTAAAAGCATCATCCCGAGTGCTCTTTGAGAGTCCAGTACGGAAGAAGGATGACGGTTTACCTTTGCCATCGGGTTTGAGTTTCTGCGTGGAAGACAAACGGCCAATGCTCGACACTACTCTGCTAGATTGACCATCAGTAGCTTCAGCAGAAGAACTTGGTCGGGTGGTTGAAATCGCAGCTCTCTTTGAAGAGCTACCATTTCGGGAAGTTTGGCCTTTATCTGAATTGGCTTGCTGTAGATAATAATTACAACCACTTTTAGTACATGTGGACGTGATAACTAGACTAGATGGAAGACAGAATTCTTACCATACAAAAGATAGCAGAAATTTTTCTCCCCATAAATTAAAACATCGAGGAGACTTACCACATCTTTAGACGAAGGTACATCATCTGATTTGTGTCTCGAGTGATCACCATGCCGACCAGAACCTGAAGCATTTCTCCTAGAAAATTCTTCGACAGCACCAGAAAACCTGTCTCGAATATCTAGACCTGCAGAATCAAAATTTCATGCAATGGTCAAAATTTCACACAAAGGTCCAGATATTTGGTGAAATGGGCAAAGGTCAAATATCGAAAGATTAGATTTTGGTAAAGGCGAGATAACATTTGGTGAGTTTCAAGAGAAACACCTGCTGTCTTTCCCGGTCCTTCTGCAGATGGCTTAGCACTTAATCCAATAGGATTCTGGCAAAACGAAAATGCAAAGTAAAACCGACATACATAGGCAAATTTAAGCAACAATTACAGGAAAAAAATTTATGAGCACCTACTCGGCCTCTGGAACTGGCGCCAATCTGAGGATATTTCAAAATTGTCCAATCAAAAACATAGTCAAATTGATAACCTGTGGAGATAAGACGGTCAAGATGCAGACACCACAACTCACGTCTGTTGGACTATTAAAAGAGAACAGAGTCACATTTTCCCCATACCTTCACGAATAAACAAGTCTCGGAAAAGCCGTTTCAGATAAGAATAGTCAGGTCTGTCTTCAAAGCGCAACGATCGACAATAGTGAAAATATGAAATGAACTCGGAGGGGTATGATTTGCACAGCACCTGTTTCCACAATTATCAAGTATAATCATTTAGTAAACCCAGCCCATAAAGTCCGAGATATCAAGCACCCGTTGTTGCAATCGAGAGTCAAAATAAAAGGTGCCGTCAAAATTCAGAAATATTGACAAGTTTAGATATGTGCCTATATTGCGTTTTTCATTGGCATAGTAAGTACCTCTATAGGAGTTAACATCTTCTTCTCACTGATTTTGTCATATTTCTGCTTTTTAGTACCAGCTTTTAATCCCTGCCAAGGAAGGCTGAAAGGCAAGAAAAAACAATGCATAAAGCTCTGTAGTTATGTCAATAAGATCAAGATATACATTGGGAGGAGAACTCCGGACAAGAACGAAGAATTCTCAGAATCCAACCTTCCTCTGAGGAAGTACATAAGAACATAACCCAATGACTCCAAATCATCCCGTCTGCTTTGTTCTGTCAGGAAAATGAAAACAGAAATTCCGGCAGTAATTCATAAATGCACCTTTTAGTAAATCAGGTAAAATCTACCGATAAGATGATAACTCAAACGACTTGTCTAGGAAGTAAACTCACCAACGCCAAGGTGTGTATTGACACTAGCATAGCGAGCTGTGCCTGTCAGATTTTTGTTTTCCCTGAAAATTGAATAGGGAAAAACATTTCAAATGATGTTGTTACGAGACAAATTGCCCAAACTTGGAGAAAGAAAGAGAGTGCAGCAGCAACGTACATACCCCTTCCCCACAGTAAACATCAAGGCCAATATTTAATGACTAATGATCTATATATATAGGGGATGGGTTCAGGTGAGAATACCTCCCCCTTAAAAAGTGTGGATACATCCACACCCTCTATCTTGAGAAATCAAAGGCTAAGATCTTAGTATCTTACCATTACTAAACTTTCAAGTTTGCAATAATTAAAAAATGAACCCCGCTCTTAAAAGTTTTCAATAATTATAAAAGAGTAAATACCCAAAATGGTCCCTTGATTATAACATAATTCACAAATAAGTCCTCGAATATCAAGTTTAGCAAATTAAGTTCTCAACTATTCAATTCTTACTCAATAAGTCTTCAACTATTCAATTCTTACTCAATAAGGTCCTCAACGAAGGACTGATTTGTGAATTATTGAGTAAGAATTGAATAGTTGAGGACTTAATTGGTAAAATTGATAGTTGAGGACTAATTTGTGAATTATGGCATAGTCGATGGACCATTTTGGGTATTTACTCATTATAAAATTGACCCCGTGTTTTTTATTAAAACCCTCGACCATTTTTGAACCTTTATGGATGGCTGAGATCAGTCCTCACTTTTTTATAGGAGGACCATGTTCTCATTTGATCCTGCCCCTATATATATAGCATACACACATGTATTAATATATCTTGACTGATTCAAACATTGCACTAATCAAAGAAAGTTTTTTTCTTTTTTATTTTCCTATTTCTTTCCTAGAGTATCAACAAACGATGTTTGCTTAGACTCAAATTCTGCAATTTCTGATCATTAACATTAAAGAGTTAATAGCGTCAGACCTGTATGGAATATGCTTATGAGTCTGGAGATCCTTATACTTTTTAGCAAGGCCAAAGTCTATCGCATAAACCTGCTCAAGTATTTGAACTGTTAAAATCCGGCTATCAAGCCTAAATACATGCTAAAATCTTTACAACGTATTTATTACTACATTTAGAAAATCTAAGCCATATGTAAGGAAAAATAAAAAAACCTGATTTGCTTTGCGACCTAAGCCCATTAAGAAGTTGTCTGGCTTTATATCACGGTGTAGAAATCCTCTACAGTGCATGTATTCAACTCTATTAATCTGAACACGAAACATGATAGAGTTGTAACCTAAAAACAGATAAGCAACAAACCAAGACACCAAGTAGACATCATGATGTAGATCGAGAGTATATAGCTAATATTACGTACTAGTTGATCTGCAAGCATCAAAACGGTTTTTAGCGAGAACTTCCTATTGCAGTAGTTGAAGAGATCTTCCAAACTTGGACCAAGAAGATCAATGACCATAACATTGTATTCCTTGTCAACTCCAAACCATTTAAGGTTGGGAATACCGGCTTCATCAAAACGTCAAAAAAATGAAAAGATCAGCTCCTTATCTAGCTTCAACTTCCAATTCATAATTTTGTATGTGCTGCTAATTTAACATTATTAAACAAACATTTCAAACTTTACAGTCTTCATTAAAACCTTTTTTTTTTAATGTATTATTTTTTCTTCATTAGACGTAAACTATCAACATGAATCTCATTTGCAATATTAATTGGACATTACTTCACCAGTGGCATGTGGCCAAGAAGGGAGAAAGAAAGTTGATAATGAAAGTGCAAAGATAACAAGAAAAGGAGAGAATGAGAACATACTTCCTCCCTGGAGAAGCGAATATATTTTTGATTCATAGTGAAGCTGTGGGTGTTTGGTCTTGACTGATTCCTAGTAAACACAGCAATAACAAAAACTCAAAATAAGGAAACAAATAAACAATTTATCCACATTAATAAACAGACGTTACTCTTGCATTATGCACTCTCCATGAAATGTTCTTGCCGTCAAAAAAAAAAAATATAAAGAAGCAGCACACAACTTAAATATATTGTGTGTACAAAAGGTAAGTACAAACACTACAAATGCCCGTTCATCATCCATCAACGTGAAGAAACGATAACGCATTTTCTTAGATACGCCTGTATATTGGCGTCTTCTGCACCGTTTAGACACTTTCTCCAAGAAAATGAATTTTACGAAGTAAAACTATTTCAGTACAAGTGTTTAGCTAAAACACCAAGACGAACAATGATTCAGTCATCAACATTCGATTGTGTAGCCTTACATAAACTGCTGGAAAGAAATTGTAGCAACATTTAGAACATGTGCATCTCTGCAACTTATCATGGACATCATGAAATGAACACACAATCTAACAGCAACTACTTTCATGCTAAGACATAAAAGAAGAAAATGAGCTTACCAACTTGATGGCAACTTCTTCTCCACTTTGTACATTGATACCTACAGATAACCAACAGCAAACACCACAATCATTTACAAACAATTAAAAAAAAAACTAGTATGAATTTAGATGAAAACTGTGGTAAATTGTGGGCAAGAAAGATGAAAACTTTCTGGAAATAGAAGACCATAATTTGGGTACTGGAAGTAGATGAAAAGAAGCACAATTACTGAGCTAAATCAAATGAAATGAAACTGAACAGAAATGCAACAGTGAAAGACATACCTAGATAAAGCTCACCAAAAGAGCCACTCCCAATCTTCCTCACCATCTTAAACTTGTCGCCGATAAGAGCTTCCATGGCGATTAAAGAACCGAGTTTCGAACAGTATATATATAGAACAAAATTCAACGCCCAAAACCTCGATTGCCACTCGGATTTGGAGTTACAAAACTGGTGAAAATACAGAACGGTCAAATCCTATAACACTCCAACAGGTAGAAACACAATGATCAACTGTACTACTCAACCAAAAACCAAAATGAAATCACCAAAAAGAAACCTAAGATTTTCGATCGAGAAAGCTGCTGTATTGTTCAACTACATCCTTCGATTATCTATTCCGAAACGCCAAAATCGAAATCCAAACCCTCAATTGACGAGCACGACCGGTACTACTTGATCAATGAAAAGGCAATCAATTTACGAATCAACAACGCAAACAATATATATCTATCATCAGTTGCTTAACAGAGAGATAGAATAAAAGCAATCCAACAACTCTGGCGTGAGGGAGAACTGAAAAAGGTAAGACCTTTGAGGAGAAAGAGAGAATTGATGGAGTGAAATACGTGCGGGTGTGCTGTATACAGTAGCCCCTAAAAAAGGAAACCAAGTGGCAAAGATACGCAGTATTCTTTGAATTCTTTCCTGTTTTTTTTTGGGTCAATTTTTGTAGGAATTACGATGATGATGATGTTGTATACTAACTAATTAGTTTGTATTTGCTTCAAAACTGTCAAACTCAACTAATCCGACATGCCAAATTAACCAATTCATCATCTGATGTGGAACCAACCACATTTGTAGCAATGTTAATGGGGCTTTTTGATCACAATGAACGGAACAAGCCAAGAAAAAGGAGAAAGGGAAATGCAAAGAGGACAAATATTATAGATTGATTGAGCTTAATTATATGACCAAATCAAATAAATCAATGTACCTTGTGCATGCTTACATGTTTGTTATCAATACAAACTTTGTAGAGTAATATGTAGTATATTTTCCTAAAAGTTGAAGTGACATTGAGGTAAAAGTTAAAATTGTCTAGTACTACAGATTCAGTAAAAGTTATTTAAGGATGAAACCAAATCATGAGGTTATACTTGTCTCGACTCTGGATTATGTTTAAAAACAGTCATTAATGAGTTGGAGGACTGGGCATGAGTTCCCACCTCGAGAGGTCGTATTCGATGTCAACTAGTTGTACTTGGTTAGTTTACATGGTCATCCCAAGTAATCGAAAGGACTCAAAACATGCCATGGCAGTTACAAAGTAAATGTAGTTAGGTTAGTTATAGTATTTGATTTTTCCTTAATAATGGACGCTTAAATGATGTTGCTTTCTCTCTTAGCTTAAAGTCACTTAAGGGTGAATTTAAATCATGAGGTTATCGAGAGTGTTTAGAAACTATCATTGACAGATTGGAGGACTGGGCATGGGCTCCCACATCGATAGGTTATACTCGGCTTCAACTAGACGTATTTGGGTGGTTCACCCGATAAACCCAAGTAGTCGAAAGGACTCAAAACGTGACATGGTAGTTATAAAAGTAAATGTAGCTAGTTCTTTGATTTTCTCTCAATAATGGAGCGCGCTAGGCTTAAATGATGTCAATTACTCTCTTAAATTCATGTGCAATGATTAGTACAATACATACATATATATATATATATATATATATATATATATATATATATATATATATATATGAGTATAATAGACATATAAATGCCCAGCCCATTCGAGGGGAGTGTACTACGTTCATTTTTCTAGTTATTCTAAAGCAATAAAAAAGATTATTGTTGTTCTCGGATCACTTCTCGTTTGTAATATTCGTTTGTTTCTTGACCCTACCGAGTGGATGTGTTGATTGTGAACCTACCGGCCCTAGACTATCTAAAGTCGTAAAATCAACTACCTTGATTTTTGAAACGGAATGAAAGAGATAAATTACAAGATGTATTTCAAACATCTAAATGTTTTTTTTTTTTTTTTTTTTTAGGTACATTCACAACTGGGCTAATTTTGTACTCAGTAAGAATCAAACCTAGCATTGTATATTTGTATGTAGCTGCCAATATAATATATTAGAAATATTAACACTTTTTGTGTGATAAACCAGTTGACTTATGTCCCGAGATGAATAGAAGCTAAGTTATCTAGAATTTGGTGCAGGTGAAGTCCATGCAGAAGCAGTGTACAAGCTGGTCTCCTTCCACCCCAGCCTTAGGGTTCCATCTCCTTGTACAAGGCTATACCCATGAGTCGGAGGGAACATGTTGAGGATGAGCTGAGCTTGAGCTATGGAGTTTCTGCTCATCCCCACTTGCAAGAACCCATTCCCTAAAAGCTCACTCCTCCACTGCCTATACTTGTCTTCCCCGCTCCGAGCCGGCCCGCCGATCGCCAGGATGTTGTTAATCTCCCGCCGGAGAAGGCAGTGCTCCACCGTGTGCCGCCCCCCGTCGTCGCTCGGCAGCAGCGCTCCGAGGGAGTCGAACACGGTGGAGTAGTAATGGAGCGACCCGACGAACCGGTCCAGGAACGAACCGCCGTGCACGATTTCTTGCTCCACTAGGGTTATCACCGTCGGCGAGAGCTGCCGGAGGAGCCGCATGGTTTTCCAGTCCGGCCCGGTGGCGTCGTATAGAGAATGGTGGAGCCAGTGGACGGCGACGGCGTCTCCCCGCCGGATTTGTAGCGCGGAGACATCGTCGATCTCCCCGAATTTCTTCCCGACGGGGTGGAACTCGAAGGATAACCCTAAGCGTTTAGCGAAGCTGGAGAGATGTTTTCCGGTCTCGACTAGGGTTTCCATGGAAGTCCCCATTCCGGTCATCTTGAGATGCGGCGGCGGGCCCTCCACGCGCGTGGCGAGGATGTGGAACAGCGCCGGCCATTGCAGGCCCTGCATGATGTCGAGATCGACGATGTGGACACGCGCGTGGCCGTGGAACGCCTCGAGGATGGCCTGGTTGGAGGTGAAATGAGCGAACTTTATGAAAGGGGAGACATTGTTGAAGATTTGGAAAGATGAATGGAGAGCTTTTAGGTTTATCAATGGCGCGCAGATTCCCAGCCATGAATTGATAACTCTGCTAGACATGGCGTTGGCGAAATACGCCACCACTCTCTCCGCGCAGGAGGCGCCGTACGGGGACGCCATTTGCGTCAGCTCAAGGAGCATCCGGTGAGCTTCGCCGAGATTATCGACGGAAATCGCCACCGCGCACTCCAGGAGGAGACTCATCAGCCTCATACCGCCATCATCGTCGTCCTCCCCGCAGCTCCGCCGTCTGCTCTCTTGGCAGCCTGCGGTATTAGAAGCCTGAACCGCCTCGCCGCCGCGCGGCGGCGGCGGCGCTGCAACTTCTTCACTTTCCGGCAAGTCCTCAATCAGCTGCCGCGTCACATGCTCCACCCACTGGGATAGCTCCGCCGCCGCGCCATTAGAGCTCGCACCACCAACAATAGAGATTCCCATTTCACTCACACTATCACCATAGCGGTGATGATGATCCCATAACTGTTCATGTTGAATCACTTCAAATCCTCCTCCTTTCATCATCAAACCAAGGAAAAACTCCTTTTTGAGCCGATCAGATATAAGCAAATTATGCTGATTTACCTGTCTTTTGTTGATTAAGGTCACAAAGTTAATTTATGTGTCTTTTGTTGGCTATGACCACAAAATTGGTTTATATAACTTTTGCCGACTAAGGTGACAAGGCTGGTTTATGTGTCTTTTGAAAGTTGCAACAAGGCTGGTTTATGTGTTTATTGACAACTAAAGTAACCGAGTGAACTTACGTACCGGATAGTGATTGTGAATTTTTCTGGTCACTCGAAAAGAACGGATCGTGGAGGATTAGTGGGATGAAAGAATATAATGGAGGAGGCCATATATGAAGGTAAAGGTGCAGAAAGCTAGCCAAGAAGAAGGTCGTCACAAATGCAACAAATATGAGGGTGAATTGTTTATTTGGGGATGGAGCGGCCGGCATGGCACAGACAAGTAGATGAAACAAGTTGCTAATATCCAAAACCACGTCAAATTATTATGATGTTTGAGTATTTTACTAAATAAAACAGATAATTTGGTTTTATCTGTTCAATGGTTGAAGTCGTGATAGACCAGATGTGTATGCTTGGTCTCCTGGTCTGCAGGAATATAATATCGAAATAATATGCAGCAGACTATATAGATTATAGATCATAGTGGACCATACTATTGGAGTGTATGTATCACGGACAAATGTTGAGATGTGCTTTTAGAAAGTATTACTTTCAGAAAGTATTATTTTTCTTACATAATCTGTATTGATTGGATGAAAGTATAAGGAATATATAAGAGAAAAAAAGTTGGTCATCCATACTATAACCAATGATCCATTACATACTAGCCAATAAATTAAAGAGTAAAATGGAGCAAGTAAGAATAACTTCAAATTAATCAAAAATATATATAACCACTACAAGAAAATAGTAAATATATATCTATAAATTTAGCTATCTGTAACTTAAATATCTACCGGTATCAATGTATTTGATAAATTAAATACATATTATTGTTGGTTTTGACTTGCCAACACCGGTGAGAAACAGAATATATATATAGCAATGTAACACACTTAGGAAAATTGAAAACAATTGAATGATGTTATTGCCATAGCGAATAAAAGATCTTCAACCCTTTATAAGTCCTTTTTCAAGGCATTTATAGAATTATAGGCCTATGACTTTAATATAGTTGTTGGACTAAAATAGGAAAGTAACATCAGAAATCACAAACCATTAGTTACGTACAAATTTGATTAACTTCGGAAATAAGTAAAATGCTCTCTTAGACGGCGCTATCTCTAGAAAGAGATCAGATCCTCTAGTACATTGTACCTTCTATAGGTGTGCTGCAACGTTTCTCCCATCAACGATTAGAAATGAGAAATGGGCAAATTTCAGTAATTTACTTACTGATTTTCTATAGATAATTTTGAATTTTTTTTATTGTAATGAATTTAGTTTTGAATCGATTTGTTAAAAATGTGTAATATTCAATTTCCCATTCAAACTATTTGCTAAATGAATTTCAGGACAGTTGAGCGGACTACTGATACAACTGTAAGATACTTTTGTAAGAGTGTGTCATGTTAAAGAGTTTTGAGACAAGCTTTTCTCAAGTAAAAGTCAAATTTTGTTACCACGACTCGAATTAAATTCGACTTAATTTCATAATGATAGAGATACTAGATCAATACCTACCGAAAAAGAATTGTTCCACATCATGCTGTCATTGTGGAAACTCTAATGTGAGCATGCCAGCTGCATTATCCAAAAGAAACAGCCATGGACTGGCAATTGGCATCCTACAAAGCCATGTCCACTTGTTGTAGTGGTTAGCTGAAACAAAGCTTAAGGTCCGGCCAGACGGGCCAGTAAATAACATCCTAGCTTCTGCAGGACTGTACAGGTCATTTACAGAAGTAACACAACTGTGATTTTCTGTTAATTTAGTAAGGTTAGAAGTACTCCAAAAGCATTGAATGTATCTCACAAACAGACCCTTTTTCCTTGACGTTAGGCAACCACAATAGTGATTTTTGGATAGGTTTTTGAGGTGAAAATGCTTATGTGGAGGAGAGAGAAGAATTCAGCTCCCCTACAATGAGAGGTTGCTCCCACACTCTGGTGAGACTCGATCCCTGGTCATTCTTCCAAAGTTTCACCTCTGTGACCAGTAACACTAATATATTGCAGATCCTAAAAGTGGTCAAAAGCTGGATTTCCAATTAAAAACCTTAGGCCCGTTTACTAACGAAAACTGTTTTCTAATTTTTCAGTTTTCATTCTATGTTTTCCATTCTCTGTTTTCTGTTTTAAAATCTTATTTACTTTAAATTTGACTTAAAGTGCACTTTTGGGTAACATCTTATAGGAAGTAGTTCAGATAATGACAGACTTGGCAGTGCATGTCTTCAAGCAAAGCCGGCAAAAGCAAGACTGATGAGCAGAACCAACTAAAATGAAAATGACCTTAACAAACAGTAAACTGTGAAATGTGAAGTAGTCTCTGCTCTGTCACAAATTTTGTAAATTTAACAGCTAGAATTTGATTTCTATACTTGTCTTACACTGAAACTGTGGCTTTCAAACATAGAGAGAGAGAGAGATGGTTTTCTAAACACAGATTATTGGCGCTAAGCTATCCACTAAAAGAAAAGCATTAGTGCGATTTCGGCCCAGGGAGATTGACCATGGTGGATCATGGATGCTTTATATGCAGCGGCTTTTCTGAACTTCGTTTTGGCATCAAAACTGTCACCGGTTGAGTTCCCGAAGAAGTGACTCACTTGTCTAGAATTCACATTGGTTTTAAGGGTTTAATGCAACTCGACAACAACACGTGGTTTGGAGAGCAGAGCACGATTATCTGTTCTTGTTCTGTGACTCCGAATGTTCAAGCTGAGGAGGCAAGAGATCCATAACGCTACCTTGCGATTGCTGACTAGACGTCTCCGATGTTTCTGACTCGTCCTCTGTTGATAGAAACACGGGCATGAGATATCGATACTCTATTCCTAGCAACTTCTAGAAAAAGCATCACGGCATTATAGCAAAGCGGGAAAAAGAAGGTTGATGTGTGCATTACATTGTAGAAACAATAGAGAGCATGAATCTCGACTCTCGAGACTTGGTGGAAGATAAGAGTCACTTTGAAAGAGAAAATAAATTGTCAAAGTATGAAAAGAAGCATACCGAAGAGTGACTTTATGGTTGGCCTCTTCGGTTTGGTACTTTTCTTCTTCAATTCAGCTGGTAAACAGAACAAGACCTCAGTCAAGCGAAAGAATACTAATAATAAACGTCCACATGAGCATAAAGGGAGAGAAAGAGGGACAGGAGAGTATTACCCATTCCGGGAACTTCATAATCGTTGACTATCTCAAAGTTTTTGTACGTGTACCCAACAAAATTAACGTCTTTAGATGGCAGCATCTGCACAGTGAGGGGGAAAATATTGACGACATGAAAATCATGATGGTAATGGAAATGGTAAATAACAATATCTGATTATAAGTACCGTAGAGCTAAGAGTACAATGAACGGCAAAATACTCAGTAATATACCCAACATTTATAAAAAGGAAGAATACCTTTCTCCATGGGCCCGATTTTGATGAAGCAACGGTTTGGGAATCAGACTGAAAGTCAAGAAAATATGAAAAACAAAAAGGTCATCTAACTGGAAAAAGAAAACAAGAAATAACCAAATAAATCGACTGGCATAGGATAGAAGAGGAGAAGCCACTACGTCTTCGAACTTTTCAAAGTTTTGTGTATCCAACTCGTCATTGACTTCGGGTATAAATGCAGCTTTCATCTCATATATTCTGTCCCAGTCGATTCCTTCAAACCAGGGATGGACCTAGAATAAAAATACCACCAACTAATTTACTCGTTTACATTAATCCCCGTAACTGATCCAAGAACATAGCATAGGACACACCATACAACACCTTTATTTCATCTGCACCCTTCGTCCCAATCCTGCGGCTGACATTACAAAGCAGTTTGCTGATAAGATCTTTCGCTTCAGGAGATAGCCTTGCTTCTTCAGGAAACTTCAGATGTGATTTCCAGTTTACTATCTGCTTGTACACGGGCAAAACCATTAATATATAAAGAGAGGAAACATTTTATTTATGAGAAAAGTAATGTTGGACAAACGTGAGGAACGAAAAGAAACGTTAAAACTAGAAATAAAGATGAATATTTGGCAGCAATCCAAAGCACACCTTCCTACATGTTGACATGGGATCATCGGAATAAAAAGGTGGATAGCCCACAAGCATTTCATACATTATAGCACCAAGTGACCACCTGCAAACAAGAAAAAACTTATAAGCGGGGAACAAGAGAGATGATTATAGATTAGGAACAGAAACGGAATATTTGTTCTAGCCTGTGAGTTGGACCATAGTGATGTCAAAGGTCAATATAAATCCAAGATGGCAATGGATCTAATAAAACATTACTAAATATTTACACACAGAAAGACCATAAATATCCTCTGAAGTTAAGCTGTATCTCCTCAAGAGTGTACTTTAAAGGATCTGTTGCCATATAGAAAACGATAAAACATAAAGATTCAGGAAAGTCCTCACAACATACAACAAACTAACCAGTCACATTCCATCCCATAACCTTTCTTCAGCAAAACCTCTGGAGCAATATAATCCGGTGTACCCACAGTGGAATAAGCCTGTAATGCCCCAGTATGAAGAATGAAGTTAAAAAAAAAAAAAGGGAATTCAGCAAATACACATCTGGAAGAATAAAGCTTAAACTGGTGCCGTGGTGCAACAACTTATTATATCATCAAATAGAATTACCTATCACTCTATCAGTTAACTAGTGGAGCAAAAAAACAATAAGAAGTTCAATAAAAGGGCGCAGCAAACGAAGAAAAAGAGAAGTTTGCATGGGAAAAGCTTACAAGTGTCCTCCTATTTTTCTGCCAATGTTGTAGTTTCTCTTGCTGAGTGCGTTTTGGAGCAGCAGTTTGGTCATAGCCTTTTGAACCCGCACCGGGATTCTCTCCCACTGAGAAATCCCCCTCTTGTATGGTACTACAATCTAAAGGTTTACATAGTCCAAAATCCGATAGTCTTAGATGGCCATATCTATCTAGTAGCAGGTTATCGGGCTTGATATCTCTGCAACGAATAATGTGTCCACATCATAAGTTAGAGCAGATATGTACTAAAAAAAAATAAAAGATTGGCACAGGAGATTAGAACAAGTAATGACCTATGTATATAATTATGTTTATGAATTGATTCAATAGCCAAGACAGTCTCTGCTACATAAAATCTTGCCTCATCTTCAGTTAAAGTATCCTTCCTCATAAGTAAGGTCATCATATCTCCACCGGGTAGATATTCCATGACAAGGTATAGATACTCTTGATCTTGAAAAGAACAATACAGTTTAACAATGCAATTACTGTCAACCTCTGCAAGCAAATTCCTTTCAGCTTTCACATGCTCCACCTGATACAATCCACAAGTAAATGACCAATTGGCATAGTGCATAGAGCCATGATAACACCATCCTAGGCTGATAATCACAAACCTGGCCTCTGCGAAGCATTTCTGATTTTTTCAGTTTTTTCATAGCATACACATGATCGGTTGTCTTTTCCCTGCAAATCCTGACCTGCACAGTAAAGAAGTCAATTGATAATAAATCCTCTGAGTAGATGCATTGCAATTAAACATGGAAAATAAAGAGAATTGATTGATTCTTTTAAAAAAACATATGAACTACCATACTCTAAGCAAAAAGGCCATAAATGAAAAGCAATGGATCTTACATCTATGACCCATGATATTTACCTCCCCAAATGCACCCTTTCCTATCATTGTCAGCAACTCAAAATCATCAGCACCCATTTTACGCCTCTGAAGTCGCATATATTCAGTTTCTTTCTTCTCTAAAAACTTCAAAAGATTACTTTGATCTTCTTCTGAGACATCAGCATCAGCAAGCTTTTTTTCCAGTAAAATTCGGCTGCATGCCAGATAAGAAAAATTAGTAACAACCACTAACTTTCTACCATCACAAGATGCATTAAACTCGAAACTACCCAATTCAACCCAGGGACGGAATAGATTTATAACCGACAAGTTGGGGAAGGCCTAGTAACAAAAGGTAATGTGTATACCATACCGCTCCTTTCTCTCCTTCAGAATCCTCATCTGCTCCTTGTAATGATTCTCTATGTATTGCTTCGCTGCAGCAACTTTCTGTTTGGTAATACTGGAGGCTTCTTCAGCTGATATATGCTTAGAATCTTCTACTCCACCACCCATTGAATCCTTCTTCTTGATTGACGCCCTCAAACGTTCCCGTGATTGGAACTTCTGGAACCAACTCCTTGCTGTATCCATTTACTTTCCCTCAACTTATGAGGCTATATATATGAATTCTCCTAAAACCATAATCATTATACCACTTCTCTTCTCATTCCCCAAATATCCAACGCCTACACAAGAATTTCAATATAGGAAACATGAATACCTATACACGCATTAATTCAATATAGAACACAAACCAATCAATTCATTTCTACCGAAAACAATAGACTTGAGCTCCAGTTTCGAGGTATCAACCAACATTTCGATTTCTTTTCTTTAATCCTGAGAACAATTATGCTTCAAGAATACGGTTTTAAAAGATCATGCCTTTAATGTGCTAAAGATGATAATGTTCAAATTCAATGAACATTAGGAACAACAAATGGGAAACCTATGAATTTCAATCGAAACCAATGCAAAAGATAGATCAAGTTAGACGTATTTGAAGCACATTTTTCCTGGGTAAAATCCTGAAAAACATTAAACCAATGCAAAAGAAAGAACAACAGATGGATCTGCTCACCGTCGAAATTCTGACGACGGAGAAGAAGAAGGAGATATCAATCCAGTTGCCGAAACAGTAAATTTATACGCGTACGTCAAGATATACTCGGAATACTCCGTAGAAGATATGCACAGAGATATGGTGATGGTGATATGTATATGCAGTTCAATTAAAGATCGTTATATTTTATGAACAGATTGTTACAGTGCAATATTAATAAAAAAATTAATTAAACAAAAAAAAATAGAGAGTAAATGTGAAATGGCAATGGGAAAGACAGTAAAAGCGGTATTATCGTTGATTGGGAAGTTACGGTGACTTCTCTCTCTTTTGGCTTTCTCCTCGCGACGACGATTCTTTTGTTTGTTCCGGTCCGACCCATTCTCAGGCCAAAGTTTTTGTCCCATTACTCAAACACGTTACTTTCAAATACGATAACAAGGTTGCATCTACTTGCAATCCTTATGCCTTGGACCCGTGTCCAGCATGCTTGCTGGACACGGGTAACAGTGCCTAACGGCACTGTTATCTCCTTCTCTTTTTTTTTTTTTTTTTAAAAAAAATTTCAGACCACTTTGTTATAGAAGTATATGTTCATAATTTTATTACTATATGTTAATAACTATACATTCATAACTCCATAACTGTACGTTCATAACTCTATAACTGTACATTCATAACTCTATAACTGTACATTCATAACGTCATAACTGTACATTCATAACTTCATAATTGTACATTCATAATTTTCGAAGCTCTATGTTCACAATTTTAGAGCTCTATGTTCATAATTTTATCACTATATGTTCATAATTGTAAGTTCATAATGTTAGAGCTCTTTGTTCATAATTCGATCAATAACTGTACATTCATAATTCCATAACTGTAGATTCATAATCTCATAACTGTAGATTCATAACTCCATAACTGTAGATTCATAACTCTATAACTGTACATTCATAATCTTCGAAGCTCTATATTCACAATTTTAAAGCTCCATGGTCATAATTTTATCATTATATATGTTCATAATTGTAAGTTCATAATGTTAGAGCTCTGTGTTCATAATTTCATAATTGCATAACTGTACATTCATAACGGCATAACTGTACATTCATAATCCAAAAAAAAAAAAAATAACGCCGTTAACGCCAAAACGCGCGCGATTTTTTTTTTTTTTAACTAAATGACGCGTTTTTTTTGAAAAACGATGTCGTTTTGGGAATTGTGGACACGGGTCCAGGGCATAATTTGCCTCTACTTGGTCATACAATAATTTATTATATTGGGAGAAGAATAATTTATTATATCATTTCAGATGTTTTATTGGGCCGGAATGTGAAAGTTTTGGGGTTGGAAATTAACATTTTAAAAAGAATAATTTATTGTATAATAATGTTTTTTTTTAATGAAGCATGTTGCAAAAATATATATCTCCATGTATACCTTTTAAAAAGATTCCCAACATATTATTTAAGAATAAATAAAAAAAAGTTGATTGATCTTGTAACCGATGATCAATTACTGAACTGATTAAAAATTTCAGTTATGAGTTACGAAGTTGTAACAAATATTTAAATTTTTTGATGGATTGTTATTAGTTATGGAGTTAAATAAACTTAGAGATGTCCGATAATATTTTTTATTGTAAAGGAACTTATTGATGATTAAAACTCAAAACATCTGTAATTAAAGAAGGCAAAACATTGTGATCTAATGGTACCAAGATTGGATTTCCATATTGAAGATTGTGAGTTTGAGTCTTAGTGGAGGCAACTAACTAACTTTGACCAGCAAACGGCCGCGGCGTGATTCGCATATCGTTTGTTCTCCAAATTATTAATGAAATTTTAGGGTGACAAATTGCATTAGATGTAACACAAAAGTTGTTTATGCAATAAGTTTTTGCTTGGTACAAATCTAAAGTTTTTTCGTCCCAAAATGGGTGGTTGGGTGGGTGGAGAATAACTCTCACCTACTAATACCTAAATGTCATGAAATTGATTATTGTTAACATCTACTCTGACGAGCCTGTGCCCACGTGATTTTTCTATTTATTACAAATGAGTGGAGTGGAGTTTATCTATTGCACATTATCACATAGTGACAATTTTTTTATTATTTTTTATTTTTTTATTTTTTTTTTGTTTGAAAGTTTTACTTAATGGAACAGATAATGGTACTGCTTGAGACTGTAAATTTTTTGAAATTATTAATACTCTTGATATGAAATTGGACAATATTCAGATGCAATAACATCATAGCACTTCAAACTTGGTTGGATGTGGCCTGGTTTTCTTTAAAAAAATGTTAGAAGGATGAGGCTTATATGACCATTCCATTGCTTTTGTCTGCAAATCATGATATTGATTATCTTATTATGAAGCAATTAAGTACAGAGTTTTGCAGGCTGCATAAATGCATTGTTTAGTGGCCATATAATTTGACTATCTCAAACACTAGCACATGGATGTGCCTTCATGTAGTCTAGTGTGACCATTCTTTTAAATGTTCAATAATTAATAATTTCATAGGTATACTCCTAAGGCGTGAATAAGATGCGTAAATTTCTTTCGACGTAACTAAAAGTTTTAGGTTTGAGTCCTAAAAACTTAAGTATAGACGTACAGCTCACCCGTTTGCTGTTATTCATGCGTGAGAATGCAATTAATTTAAAATCAAAACGTACGAGTAAGAATGCAACTACCTTAAACCCCGCAGGAGTGATTTGATACTTTCCGAAGTTCCTAAAATCAACAGGTTTGAGTCCTAAAAATGCAACTACTTTTAAAACCTTTGAACGAGTGCTTTGCCACCATTTAAAGTCCCTACTTGATTCGTCAGAAAAGATTAGACATTTTTTTTTTGAATACTACTGACTCTATTACAATGTAGTATCTGTTCATAAATACTTTCTCAACCAAATGAAAAACAAAGAGACATTTATTAAAACAACACCACACTAATAAACACAGGATGCTTTACTCCATTTTTTTTTTTCTTTTTTGGATCATAACATTACTCCATTTTGATAGCATCAAACAAGACAAATTACAGCCTTAAAGGCCAGATATGTTTATATATGTTATACATACAAGAGCTGTAAGGCATGAAAGATTGTAAGTTCTGCAATATGGTGTATGGAGATAGTAAACAATTTCCTCAAATGAATAAAAACAAATGTCACAAGCAATGACTCCTTATTGTTGTGTGCTAGACCCGGAACTGGTAGTCAGCGATAATACGCCATGTGTCTAGACGAGCGAAAGGGAGAAGCATCAAACGGGGAAGATGTCGTCTTAACTGCACTCGGATTCTTGCTGGCTTTCTTTTTCTCGATCGGGGTCTCAGACCGAAGCCAGGTCTCCACCACCGAGAGCAAATTGGGCTTAGTCTTCAGCTCGGCAAGTTCTGATAACTTCTCGGACCTCTTCAAAACGCCATCTTGAACGTAGACTAGATCTGTCGCCCATGTCTCTAATCCATCAAATATATGCGTTGCATACACTACCGTAGCACCTCTCTATTGTCAACGCATTAATAAAAAGAAAATATTCAAACGGAGTCAATTTCTTATGACAAACAACACTCGGTATTAAAAAACACGAGAGCAACTAAATACCTGCTCGCATTCTTCCTTAAAAAAATCAAGTAAATCCATCCTCGCAACAACATCTAGGTCAACCGTAACCTCATCTAGCAAAAGAACCTGTACAAAAAACAATACTCAAGGTTCGCAGAATCTGAACCTTCTTTTCAATCAAATTAATATCTTTATTTTGGTTAAATGGATGGGGTGTTGCCTGAATCCTTCCTAACCCGTTTATAAACAAATCTTGAAAATAAAAAACAAGTAATAAGATGAACATGGCATTACAATGAATGCATTTGCCAATATTATAATGCATATATTATATTATAATATAAAGGGCATCTGCAAAGTTAGGAGTAGACGAGATTTACCTTGTAGGGATGAAGAAGGCCCATACAGATCTGCACTCTACGCCGCTGACCATCAGAGACCTTGTGCATCCGCCATTGGAGATCAATATCTAGCAGTTCAATCAGCTTCTCTCGCCTAATAGGATCAACTCCATCAACTAGATTCACAACAAGGAACGAGAAAATGAGCTAAAAACAGATTGATGTACTTTAAAAGAAACAATAGCTAAAATCTACATCCTGAAAATACTAAATCACATTCAGATTTGTGGATTTTTTCATATTCTTTCTCCTGACTAAAAAGTTAAGGCCATAACGAACTTCAAATCCCAATCTTATTAACATGGTGATTAATGCAATTGCGGTGAGATTCCATAAGTCTCATAGAAGCAATGTAAAGATGAACAAAGAGAACAAGGATATGAGATTTAGTTCACCTCCAAATATCATATGCTCAGCTGAGAAGTCTCCCTGGAGTGGGATTTCCCCCTGAAAATTGACAAAAAGAAACAACCTTTATGCTACCAAGGAAGATCAAACAGCCAGTACTTACATCAGTTGTCACCTCAAACATAGGGGGCAATCCAACCAAATTGGTCGGACTGTTGACTTGATTGACTCCTAGCAGGAGCGGCCTATTTGGTGGGTGGTTTGAGCTAGTCTTACCTCATTGCGACTACCTAAGCTGGTTTATCTCATTGTACACTGGGGTCACAAGCGGGCCCAGTACACTAGATAGTGGTTGCGGGTTTTCTCGTCACAACAAATTTATTTAAAAAAACAAAAAAAAACCTCAAACATGAAAGAATATTCAACAAAGAAACAGCAGAATTGACTTACAGCAGAGCCAACGTTTTTGCTCCAAGATTCTCCAAGATAGGCTAGGTCACCACTGCAGACAAGGTGTGTGTCATGGAAAGCTGAAAAATTTAGCACCCGCACAACATCTTTCCCACCCACCAAATGCTTCCCCGCCAATATTCTGAGCAGAGTCGTCTTCCCTTTAGGAATAAAGAAAAAAATGACATTTTTGAGAAATTGAAAGCGCTGAAGATCTAGAACGGGTAAATGGGCATACCGGATCCATTCGCGCCGACGAGCAGACATCGAGATCCGGGAGAAACCTTGAGGCTGAAGTCGAAGAACAAGGGGGTTTGGAAATCGTACCCGAATTGCATGCCACTCACTTGTATACTGTTTGATTCTGCCGCCATTTTCGTCTCTTTTTCCCTCGGCCTCCGGTATTCGATCAATGGGGTTTCCGGCGGCGTGTTATAAAGCAGTCTACGAAGTAAAGTCTCCTCTCTAACAACCTCAACGACCTCTTCCAGGGACTGAATGTTTACACGTCTACTGAACATTGGGGTCGTCGGCGAAAATTATAAACTTAACAGGGCTTGATTTAGTAATAGTTTAAAACTCGGCCCTTCACTGCAAAAGGAAATTAGTTTTGTACCCTCGAATAGAGTTTTTTTTTTTTTTTTTTTTTTTTTTTTTTTTAAATACCAATTTTTGTCCCACAAGTACTAGCAAAATGACAGTTTTGATCAATAGATTTAATTCCTATCATTTTCATTCACGACTTTTGTTTTAGTACCAATTTTCATCCACGATTATTGTTTTAGTGCCACAATTCATCGGCTGATAACTCCTCCATTTAAGACATGTCGAAATCTAAAATTTGTAAAGATATTTTCGTCTTTTTCAACTTAAGATCTCAATTTGATCATAAATAAAGAGATTTAAACCCTAGATCAATCTCAATTTGCAATTTTCATTCTCATTATACTTTTTTCTTAAATTATTCAAGAATTGAATTGAAAATGACAATTTTATCTTTCACAGTAAGTTTTTTGTCTGAAAGTTAATCACCCAAAAAATTAAACTGAAGAGACCAAATGTGAGTATGTGACAATAATTTAAAAATTGTAGAATCAAATAAAAAAAAAATAATAGTATAGGGCTAAATATAGAAATGGTTTTATAATTGTGGGGCTAAAAGTTGAAAAAGCTTCCCTGGTATATTTTGCAATTGTCTATTTAATCCTGTCAGTTCTTTAAACCTCTGCATCCACGGCTTTAGGAAGAAGGGGACTAAGGTGAGTTATTAGTTCTAGGGTTTTTGTCCTGGTTTCCGTGTATGGAAGAGAGAAACAGCAAAACCAAGTAAAAAAGATCAAAGCTTTTTGTTAATTCCCATCCGGGTTTTGCTGTTTCTCCGTATCTATTCGTCTGTATAGTGCTTATTTAGTTATTTTGCGTGTGTTCAAGGAAGGTTTGTATTCATAAAGTTTACATTTTTTTTTTCTTTTTAATTATTTTTTTCAGCTCTTGCTCTGCCAGACAACTAGCAAAGATGTATCTCCATTTCTACATAAACGAAAAGGGCGACAAAGTTTATACGACCAAGGTAAGATGATTAGTATTTTCTTCCTGTTCATTGTGCAATTGCCTTTTTCTTATGTTTTTTGTTTTCCTATTAATTGCATCCTTTATTGTCTTAAATATGTGACCTTTTTTTGAATTTATTAGATATTGTGTTGTAAAACTGTCCTTCTGATCTTAAATATGTGAACTTTTTTGAATTTCTTAGATATTGTGTTGTAAACCTGTCCTTTGAGCTTTTTGGGTGACTAGGAAACCCGCAACTACTACTTAGTGGCATTGTGAACTTGTAACCTTGTGGTTACCAAATCAACTGCTTGATCAACTTGGCTAGCCCTATCCTTCCTAGCTTTTATTCTTTGTGGGCTTGAGCCTACACAAAAGCTATGTGCCATTGATAGTAATGTGAAGCTTTGAAGAATTAGGGGACGTGAAGCAGTCTTTGTACCCTTCATTGGATTTAACATGAAGGGATTGTTATCATTCTCTCCTTGTCCATTTTTTAAAATGTAAAAGAACTGTGGTACACACTAATAATACCAGTATTTAGTACTATGGATAATTATTATTCTCTAATGACTTTCACTCCTTAACACCTTGGATGCCTATTTGCAACCATGTGTTCAGGTTGCCTGACATTATTGTTTTTTTTTTTTTTGAACTTTCAGAAAGAATCTCCAGTAGGATTGGCTACACAATCTGCTCATCCAGGTATTTCTTCTAACCCTACCACTGGTCCACCCCCAATACTTTTCCATTGTGTTCTAGTGTTTCTAGTTTCAAAGGAGATCTTAAAACTAAAATGCCAGTTTAATGGCCTGTATTGGTGGTAACTTAGAGATTCTAATGCACCAATGAACTATTAAGATAATGGAGATGTCTTTTTCATTTTTTTTTTAATAAAGTATTATCTATTAGATGGCCCGACATTCTCTTTCCCCCAACTAGTCATTGGAAGATTGTTAGATTGTATATGGTGGTTAGAAAGAATAATTCTTTTGTCCCAACTCCCTTGAAAGTAAAAAATAAAATCAATATGTTCATTTGTGTCCGTGTTGGAAAGTGAAAAATTTGAGGGTACAAACATTTGTTCTTTTGGTCTGTTATGGCACATAAGTATAGCAATGCAAACATCACTTACATATAACCTATGTATTTGAACTTCTATGAACTCATGCTATGAACTCATGCAGCTCGGTTCTCCCCTGATGACAAATACTCAAGGCAGAGAGTTCTCCTAAAGAAGCGTTTTGGTTTGCTTCCCACCCAGAAGCCACCTCCCAAGTATTGATTGTTCCAACTCTATCGAGGCTTTACCTAGTCGTAATGCTCTTTGGTTTGACTTTGCAATAGAGAGTGTGGATCATCAAAACGTTGTTGTTAGTTATGCTTTTCATTACTCATAGAATGTATGACGGTTGAAAATTGACTCCAACTATTTTTTGCCTTGTAAAAGCACATCTGAGGCTCCTCGTAATTGCTTTCTTGGTGGATTTATGTGTTGTAATACTGGATTCATATGAAAATATCTTTAAATGTTTCTCATTTTTCATTTAAGCATTGTAGAATGTGGAATGGTGTCACTGTTTCTCCCAATTTTGAAATAATTTACTTGGAATTATATTTTGCTTCATAAATGAGGAGCAAAAAGGTTGTGTTTGTAAAGAAGATTTTGGTACTCCACAATTCCACCACTTTTTTGGTTTACTTTGTAGAGGTGAAGTGATCAAAAAGGTTGTGTTTGTAAAGACGATTTTGGTATTCCACCTTAATATGCTTTTGGTTTACTTTTTAGAGGTGAAGTGAGCTTTCACTAACAAATCTTGAAAACAAATGCTTTAAACCATTTGAAACTTTAGTTTGGTTTATGCGGATTTGGAGTTTGGATATACATATTTCATGTTTGATTTGCTTTAAACCATTTGAAGCTTCTTGTTTGATTCACTTAATACCATTTGAACTTAGTCATTTACTTAAGCCATTCACACCGGTGATTTCTTCCCAGTTACAAAGTTGAACTTAGTCATTTACTTAAGCCACTCACACCGGTGATTTCTTCCCAGTTACAAAGTTGATGTTGATTTCTTTTTTTTCTTTAGTGATTACGTGTAGTAAATCTACCTATCAGAATTGTTGCATTTGTTGTAATTTGCCTGCCAAAATTTTTGTTTGCAATTTTGACAATTATATTTTTCTATTATTACTTTTATTACTATTTTAATTTTAATTATTACTACTCTGTAATACTTTATTGATAAAAATAAATATTTTAATAAGTTGATGTGATAATGAGATTATTTTTGAAAGATGAGAGAGAATTGCAGGGAAGAAGAGTGAAAAATGAATAATTATAAATTTTGTGATGTGACATTTTAAATGTGAAAGAACATTGTATGAGTGTGAATTATGACTTGAAAATGTTCCATGTAATGAAGTTGGAACAAACAAAAACAAAGAGAATGAAACGATTAAATTAACACTAAAATATTAAGCATTCAAAGTACCAATAAATGCATGCTAAAATAAAGGTGTTAAACAAACTCAGGTACATGTTATTAATTGAAGTTTTTCATTTTCTTAGTGGAGGGATGAAGTCCACATGAAGAAAGGAGATAAGGGAATTTGCCTTGACTTGCTGTCCTATAAAATTGTTTAGAGTAAATTTATTGTTAGTTAAAGTTATCTTTTTATGATTATTTACTAATTCGTGTCAAAGTGAGACATCTGGAGCTACCCTTTTAATGGAATATAACTGTGTGTTTATTAATTAATGAGTTAATTTCAGCAATAGTTCTCCGACTATAGTGATTTTCTAAAATTAGTCCCCAACTTTTAATTTGGACACTTTAGGTCCCTTGACTTTTAATTTATTTCCAATTGAGGTCCTTTCGTTAGAATACGGTTCATTAGACTTTAAATGAAGGGGTAAACTCGTCCTTTCACATGCCTATGTATTATTCTTCGTATTTCACCCTTCGTATTTCGTTGTTATACCTTGTAAACATCTCAATAATAGAGGAACGCACACATGAGTAGTCAGCAAATGGGGAACGACGAGGAACATTTTAGGGTTTCGACTAAGATTATCTTCATATATATCGCGTATACAATGGAGAAATAATAAGAATAATACATAGGCAGGTGAAATGATGAGTTTACCCCTTTATTTAAAATTCAATTAACCGTATTCTGACGAAAGGACCTCAATTGGAAAGAAATTGAAAGTCAAAGGACCTAAAGTGTCCAAATTAAAAGTCAAGGACTAATTTTGAAAAATCAATATAGTCGGAGGACCATGGCTGGAATTAACTCTTAATTAATCAAAGAGTTTGAAACTTCTTGTTAACACATTTTTTTTTTTTTTTTTAATTCTTTGAAATGTTTGTTAACACATTTTCTTGGACATTGGTTTGGAAAGGAACAAAAGAAAAAAGAAAAAAGAAAAAGAAAATTCCAGCGTGTCAAATCCTCATTGCTTGGTTAGACTGGAAATACGTCAGAGAAGGGCGCAGTTGGAATCCAAATTTCCGATTCAGTCGGGGTCTTTGAAGAACAGTCAGATGTAAACTAGACGTTGCAGTCACTCTGGCGCGGACTGGTAGTCTTCTCTCCCAAAAGGTCGAAGCTCTTCGACGATCTCCTTTGCAATTGTGCTTCCATCTCAATCCATTTATTAAATTGAAATTTGAATTTGCACTTGTTTCTCTTCCAATATGTCCTTTAAATATGTTTTTGCTTACAGGAATGGCGATAAAATTAGGATTTGTCATTGTAATAGCATTGACAATTTTGTCGATCTGTGGAGCTGCGGTCTTCAGGCCGATCTCCGACTCTCATCGATCCGCTGCATTAGAGCTCTTTACTCCCTCCGACGGATCTTATGGGAGGTTAGTTAGTTAAATTAAACGCTTACTATTCTGTGTGAATGGGTGAGCGGAGTTATCAGACTACTTAGCTTGGAATTTTGGATGCTAAGCTCTTTAAACTTGATTTATGCATTTTATTTGTCTTGCAGCCTGGAAGAAACCTATGAGGCTTTGAGAACGTTTGATGTCCTCGGGATTGATAAAAAGGCTGACATAAAGGCTTCCACCTGTAAGTCAGTTGTTGACATTCTATCGACTCCTTCTTCACACTTGAAGGATTTGTTTCAAGCATTCAGAGTTAATGGAATATTAAAGTGTGAGCAGAATGATGGGGTTATTGCAGTAAGTTTCATGCTTGGTAAACTGACATGATTTACTGAAATTCAGCTTCTTTTCATTATTTTTAGTGCATGTTATTCCATAGTTTCTTTAATCATCTCTTATCTTTGACTGTATTACCTTAAAGCCCACTGCCTCAAGACTCAACGAAGGTGTAAATAGCGCCAAATCACTTCTTGACTTCTACTATTCAATAGGAGGTTTGGTGCTTATCAAGGTAATAGATAATTGATATGCTGGATTTACCTAAATGATACTCCCAAGCAACAAATAAAAAAATATACTGGAACTGAGTTTGGACTCCTCTGCTTTTAATCATTTATTTACCTTGTAGGATCTGAGTTCTGAAGTTGATGTTCATCTCAAAGATGCTAAAGGAGTTTTCCATTCAATCAAGGTTATATTCAGTTTCTACTGCTTATTTGATATAACTTGCCATTTAACCGATATTCTGTGTTTGTGACGAATTATGTTGCCATTAACATATTTCATCTGAATGCCTAAATGACATTGTTTGTTATTTGTAGGCTCTCAGCCAAAGTGATGGAAGATGGCGTTATAATTCTAATAATCCTGAGTCTAGCTATTATGCTGCAGGTAATATAGTTTTTACTGCTATTCAACTGTCTGATAGACATCATTATATAAAAAAATGGTGCATTCTGTTACTAAAGTTGATGTATTTCCTCCATGAATTCTTAGTTGCTAATTGATTTTGTTGTGATTTATTAATTATTTACCCAATTAATATTTTTTTTAGCAGGAATAGCGCTTGAGACCCTTGCTGGCGTTGTTTCATTAGCATCTTCCAAGATTGAGTATTCTCTGGTAGGTTGAAAAACACCCCACAACCCTGGCTCTTCATGAACTGCTGTGTTTGGTGGATATTATTCTTTCTAATCTGCATTGATATGCTCTCATGACAGATTGATACGTTGAAAAATGATGTATCAAAGCTTTTTGATGGCATTGAGAGATATGGTATGCATTTTTATGGCTTTTGTTGTTATCAAGATATATATTACCTACGGAGTAACGGATATCTTCAGAATATATTTGCATTTCCAATTCTATGACCTTTGATAATGGTTTAGTTGTTTCTATATAATTGTGTTGGAATTCTATAATAATAATAATAATTTTATTAGTTGCATGGTTTGCTTTGTTTGTTTGTTTGTTTTTTTTTTTTTTTTTTTAAATTTAAATTTTTAATTTTTAAAGGAATGTAATGTGTCTAATGATCTAAAGTGAGAAATCAGTTTTATACTTGTAAATTTGTTTTAGCTTCTTGATATTGGTTATTTGCAGCATAAAAACACAATTAAGTACAGGAACAACATTCTTACAAAATGTAGCATTGTTTTCATATTGCAGATGATGGAGCCTACTATTTTGATGAGAAAGTTGTTGATGCACATGGACATCAGGGTCCTCTTTCAGCTTCATCATCAATAGTCCATGGTATCACAGCTTTAGCAACAATAACGGGTGAAAATTTAAATGTATGTCTCAGTGAAAATGGTCTTGGTCGCTGTGTGTGATTGCATGTGTTTGTGTATTGATTTCTTGTCTGCCTATTATATTGATGCTACTTTTTTTTTTTTTTTTTTTTTTTTTTCTTTTTTCTTTTTTTCTTTTTATCTTTTGGGTTTACAGCTTCCAGGGGAAAAGATTTTAGGTTTAGCAAAGTTTTTCCTTGGTATTGGAATCCCTGGAAATGAAAAGGACTTGTATTACCAAATTGATGCATTGGCCTGCTTGGAAGACAATAGGTATGTGATTCAGAATTTTTTTTTCCCATTTTTGAGGCTCTTCTAGCTGATCTGATTACCTATCTTTTCATTCTGTTAACATATGAGACTTTTGTTTTGTGTATAGGGTTTATATTCCTTTGATTTTGTCACTGCCAACTACTGTGCTGTCATTGACTAGAAAAGACCAACTAAAGGTGTGCCATTTAGTTTACATTTGTATCCTTTCTTTTCAGTGTTGTATACATAATAATTTCAAATATCTCAAAGAAATGCTTCTTTCTTTTGTTTAAGTATTATTGTTGTTATTTTTGCACTCTTTCCTCTTTGGTTTGCCTAGTGATTTTTGAGAGGCATGGATTTCAAGAGTATTATGACTTTCTGAAAGAGTGAACAGAAGGAGATTTGCTTCACATGTGAATTTGACTAGATTTGTTCTTGGAGCCTAGCTATTTGTACTGAGGTTCTGTTGAGCAAGTTGCTTGCTTTTCAATTAATCGACTTGTTTAATTGTGCTTATTAGGTGCATGTAAACACTGTTTTGGGATCTTCAGCTCCTCCTCTGTCAGTAAGACTCAAGCAGGTTTTTGTCTCAGGTTCAAAGGATGCATCAATAGTTGATCAGGTGCTAAGAGCCTATTGTGTTTGATATCCATGACCACATATATGACTCTTCCGTTTACATTCTAGTTATATTTGTGGCATCTTTTGTTTCTTTATACTTTGTATAACTTTCTTCCAAATGCTTCAGGACCTCAAGTTTGATCCTGAAAATAAAGTACATTTGGGTGCTCTGCCAGAAAGCATTGATGTTGGAAGTTACATTTTTAGTTTTGAGGTATGATCCCCTTCCTTGTTTCCTTTTGAGATTTGCTTCCTTCTCATTTTTATCTTTCCCCATTATTTAGAATGATATCCATGGTTTTCTTTCTTTTCTCTCGGCCTTGTTGTGCAGATTGTTCTTCATGACCCAGAGCATAAAAAAATCTATGCTACAGGTGGAAGAAGCAAATTCCCCATATATGTCACAGGAGTTGTCACAGTTGACCATGCAGAAATTGCTATTCTTGACAGTGATCTTGGAAATGTGGAAACTAAAAAAAAGTATTTTGATATATTTCTTCCTCTTTCCTATTCCACATACTGTTTCTCTCATCATTTGCGTGCAGCATTACTAAAGAATGTTCTGTTTGTTGACATTAAAATTTTCAATGGTCCAGTAGTAACAAGAGTGTCTATGATGAAATCCTACTTGTTTTAAACCGTTTACATTTGGGATATCAGCATTTTCAGCTTTTCTTAAATATAGTTGTAGCATCTAGGTTCTTTGTACTCCAAAATTTAATTTTTCTTGTATGCCAACTTGCAGTCTTGCACACCAAGACTTAACAAACTAAACCCATTGTTTGATATGCCAAGTCATATTATAAATTTGTTCTTGTCATGCATGGAGTCGTCCTGTACTCTTTCTGTTAAATCCATTAGTATTAGCTCATAGTTCATTGGTGCATGTATCGATGCATAGGTTAAGAAAGAAATTTGGTAATTTTTCCTCTTGCAAGGAAGTTCAGTCAATTACCTTTTGCCTTAATGCTTCCATAAAAGTTAATTAAACACTGATTTGCTTTAATGTGTGAAATCTGATGCAAAATTAGTGAGGATTAAGTGATATCTTCTCTTTTAAGAAGTGTAGGAAGATATTGAGGGAGGTTGAGAGAATAGCTCTCAACTACTCAATTTGAATTTAAAATGAGTGGTGAGAGCTTGGATAACCCTTCTACTAGCATGTATAAATGCCTGTCTTGTACAATTCCTTTTCATCAGTTCAATACATGCATAGTTCATACTCTACATACATGTTCTACAATAAGCAGGTCAGTGGTCATGGGATGTTTGGTTCATGGTTGTGCATTCATGCTACTTCTCCTGACTTGGTGCTCATATGACCGCTTAACCTATTCGTTAACATATGATTCAGGCTGAACTTTGCTGGGGAGAAATCTGTCTCTCTACAAGCGAACCACCTTCAGAAGCTGCGGCTAGATTTTCAGTTGACCACTCCTCTTGGGCATGCTTTCAAACCACACCAGGTTGACAGCCTGGTTTATTTGTTTATTTCCCTTAGGTTGTATTAGTCATCTAAATACTTAATTGTATGTTACTTTATGCAGGTATTCCTCAAGTTGAAGCATGAGAGCAAAGTGGAACATATCTTTGTGGTGGGAAACTCTGGAAAGCAGTTTGAGATAATACTAGTTAAGTTCTTTAAATCATTTATTTGTGAAACTTGGATCAATTTCTTTACCTTTAAAGGTATCTACAATTCTGCACAGTTGTCATATTACAATTTGTAGACATTACATTTTTTTTTTCTGGCTATTTCGCTCAATCCTATCCAAAGATGCTTAATGATCTGGAATGCTATTTCATGGAAGTAGTGATATTCAGTCATCATTTTTGGGGAATAGAAAGTTGTGCTCAGTGATGTTATTTATTCATTCATGCAGCCTTTCATCCATTCTCCATCTCTAACCTTGGGGTGTTGAATGGAATTCTGTGTTGTTAGGATTTTCTTGGACTCGTTGAGAAGCTTTTCTATCTGTCAGGCAAATATGACATTCAACTCACAATTGGTGATTCTGTTATGGTAAGCATGCTTTGATTAAAAGTTAAAACGGGCATCTCCCCCCTCCACAACCCCTGCTCTGTGGTAATTCCAGAGACCACAGCCCATGAAAAAGAAACAATTATGGAACCTTGGGCTGTTGCAAAGGCTGTATTTTGGGCAAAAAACTGAGCTGGGTATTTTATCTTCTTCAGGAAAACTCTCTCTTGAAATCCTTGGGATATGTTGAATTAGATCTGCCAGATCCTCCTGAGAAGGCAGCCCGTCCTCCTCCACAGCCCATTGACCCTTCCTCAAGATTTGGTCCCAAGGCAGAAATAGCTCACATATTCAGGGCTCCAGAGAAACAGCCTCCTAGAGAGCTTTCCCTTGCATTTCTGGCGCTTGTTCTCTTGCCCTTCTTTGGATTTTTGGTTGGGGTTAGTCTTCATCGTATATACTCTTTATGCCTGCATGATTTTTACTTCATGTCAGAATGAATGATTGATTGCTGTCTGGGTGATGGTGGGCTGGTTTAGAGCTCAATTCACCTAGCATTACTGGATGTTTTTCTTTGCAATAGTTGTAACTTTGTTCATCACAGAAAAGCGTGGACCCTGATTTCGATTCAAGAACACTTTATTATCTTGTTTATTTTGTCTGGACAGCTTTTACGGTTGCGGGTGAACCTGAAGAACTTCCCACATGCCCCAGTGCCTGCTACATTTGCCAGTCTTTTCCACGTTGGCCTCGCAGCTGTCCTCTTACTCTATCTTCTCTTCTGGCTGAAGGTCTACCCTTTGGACTTTAATTACTTAATGTTTTCAATTCTTTATTTTCTGATCAGTATGGTATTTTTCCTTTACAAATTATTTCATAATTGGAGCGACCCTGAATAAGAGGGTTTTCACCTCGAAATCTTACATGCCTTGCTCAGTCGACTGAAACTTTCATGCCACTCAATTTTAATTTTGACTTGTTTTTTTGCAGTTGAATTTGTTCACCACATTGAAAGCTCTTGGAATCTTGGGAATGTTTTTGATGTTTGTTGGACACAGAACCCTCTCACACTTGGCTTCAACATCAGCCAAGGTGAAATCCGCGTGACCTGCGGGATAATCCGTTTACAAATGACCTAGAAAAGCATGGAAGAAACAGAGTCTATTATTGAGTCAGTTTTGTAGGCTATGGCCACCAAATCATGTATTTATGACTTATGAGGATAGAATTTTTCCCACCATCATATTGAAAACACTTCAGTTTAGTGCATCAGAAATTCAGGATTATATCTTCTTCTTCTTTTAAGTGGTGTAGTTGTTTTAATGCCTGAGATGTTTAATTTTGAATCAACTTTTATGTTCAATATGTGTCTGCCTAGTACTCCATCTAACTGCTCCTTAGTGTGTGAAGTTAGACAGTTGTAATACTGGATTCATATGAAAATATCTTTAGATTTTCTCATTTTTCATTTAAGCATTGCAGCATGTGGAATGGTGTCACTGCTTCTCACAATTTTGAAATAATTTACTTGGAATTATATTTTGCCTCATAAATGAGGACCAAAAAGGTTGTGCTTGCAAAGAAGATTATGGTATTCCACATTTCCACCACCTTTTTTGGTTTACTTTGTAGAGGTGAAATGAGCAAAAAGGTTGTGTTTGTAAAGAAGATTTTGGTATTCCACCTTGTTATGCTTTTGGTTTACTTTTTAGAGGTGAAATAACCTTTTACTAACCAATCTTGAAAACAAATACTATAAACCATTTGAAATTTTAGTTTGGTGTATGGGATTTGGGGATTGGATATACATATTTCATGTTTGATTTGCTTTAAGCCATTCGAAGCTTCTTGTTTGATTCACTACAAACAAATATATATAGCTAGTAAATAGAGGAAAAATGACTGAAATGTGTAAGTAGGTACATGCATTTCCCAAAATATGACGTTGTTGGAGATTGGACGAAAATATGAAAAACACATTTAGGAAATGCGTTTTATCACATTTCCAATCTATTTTATTATTTATTTATTTATTTTTTTGTCTTCTATGGCGAAGGAGAAGACAACCAATGTCAGGGGCGCCAAAACTAGAGTTGAGAACGGCGGGGAAAAACTGGGCGGCTGGAAGCATGGCGGTGACGGACATAGCCGCGGCGACGGAGGATTTGGATTGGGTTTGGGAGAAGCAGCGTTGGGTATCAGAAAAAGAAGAGAGAAACGCAAGTGGGATTTGCGTTTCTCCAGAAACGTCGTTTCATGTTTGACCGAAAATGTGATAAAACGCATTTCCTAAACGTGCTTTTCATATTTTTCGTCCAATTCCCAGCAGCGTTATATTTTCAGAAATACATATGGTCATTTTTCCAGTAAATAGACCATGCCTATAGACTCGAAAACAAGGGCTTGTATATATTAGTCTGTGCCTATTTTACCTAAATTTTACCTAAATAAGCTTAAAATTTAAAAATAGATCTCAATTTGATGTTTTTACTAAATATAAATAGGTCAGCTGCCCAAACTAGGCCCATAGGCCAATACGAATGGGCCAAGCCCATTTTCATCCCTAGTGGGAATCCAAATTTCCGCTTCAGTCGGGGTCTTTGAAGAACAGTCAGACGTATACTAAGCGTTGCAGTCACACTGGCGCGGACTTGGTAGTCTTCTCTCCCAAAAAAGTACGAAGCTCTTCGACGATCTCCTTTGCAATTCTGCTTCCATTTCAATCCATTTTTAAAATTAAATTTGAATTGGCACTTGTTTCTCTTCCAATCTGTCTTTTAAATATGTTTTTGCTCACAGGAATGGCGATAAAATTAGGATTTGTCATTGTAATAGCGTTAACAATCGTGTCGATCTGCGGAGCTGCGATCTTCAGGCCGATCTCCGACTCTCATCGATCCGCTGCATTAGAGCTCTTTACTATCTCCGATGGATCTTTTGGGAGGTTAGTTAAATTAAACGCTTACATTTCTGTGTGAATGAGTGAGCAGAGTTATCAGACTACTTAGTTTGGATGCTAAGCTCTTTAAAGTTGATTTCCAAAAACGGCCACCTCATGCATTCGTCAATTTATTAAAAGGAAAGGGATGCACATGTTTGGCAAACTCTAATTGTAGGGTCTCTAATATAAATATTGCTTTATGCATTTTATTTGTCTTCAGCTTAGAAGAAACCTATGAGGCTTTGAGAACGTTTGATGTCCTCGGGATTGATAAAAAGGCTGAAATAAAGGGTTCCACCTGTAAGTCAGTTGTTGACATTCTATCGACTCCTTCTTCGCACTTAAAGGATTTGTTTCAAGCATTCAGAGTTAATGGAATATTAAAGTGTGAGCTGAATGATGGGGTTATTGCAGTAAGTTTCATGCTTAATGAATTGACATCATGTACTGAATTTCAGCTTCTTTTCATTATTTTTTCAATGCATGATATTCCATAGTTTCTTTAATCATCTTTTATTTTTCACTATATTACCTTAAAGCGCACTGCCTCAAGACTCAAAGAAGGTGTAAATAGCGCCAAATCACTTCTTGACTTCTACTATTCAATAGGAGGGTTGGTGCTTATCAAGGTAATAGATAATTGATATGCTGGATTTACCTAAATGATACTCCCAAACAACAATAGAAAAATAAACTGGAACTGAGTTTGGACTGGACTGCTTTTAATTATTTATTTACCTTGTAGGATCTGAGTTCTGAAGTTGATGTTCATCTCAAAGATGCTAAAGGATTTTTCCATTCAATCAAGGTTATATTCAATATCTACTGCTGATTTGATATAACAGCCATTTAACCGATATTCTGTGTTTGTGACGAATTATGTTGCCATTAACATATTTCATCTGAACGCCTCAATGACGATGTTTGTTATTTGAAGGCTCTCAGCCAAAGTGATGGAAGGTGGCGTTATAATTCCAATAATCCTGAGTCTAGCTATTATGCTGCAGGTAATATAGTTTTTACTGCTATGTTATTCTACAGTGATAGATATCATTATATAAAAAAGTGTTACATTCTGTTACTATATTTGATGTATTTCCTCCAAGAATTCTTAGTTGCTAATTGATTTCGTTGTGATTTATTAATTATTTATTCAATTAATTAATTAATTGTTATTTTTATTTTTATTTTTTTATTTTTTGCAGGAATAGCGCTTGAGACCCTTGCTGGCGTTGTTTCATTAGCATCTTCCAAGATTGAGTATTCTCTGGTAAGTTGAATAACACCCCACATCCCTAGCTCTTCATGAACTGCTGTCTTTGGTGGATATTATTCTTTCTAATCTGCATTATATTCTCTCATGACAGATTGATACGTTTAAAAATGATGTATCAAAGCTTTTTGATGGCATTGAGAGATATGGTATGCATTTTAGGGCTTTTGATGTTATCAAGATATTACCTACAGAGTAACAGATATCTTCAGAATATATATTTGCATTTCTAATTCTATGCCCTTTGATAATGGTTTAGAAGGTTTGTAGTCTATTCATTTGATAATAGTTTAGTTGTTTCTATGTAATTGTGTTGGAATTCTATAATAACAATTCTATTAGTTGCTTGGTTTGCTTTGCTCTTTTTTTAAAAAAGGAACGTATGTGTCTAATCATCTAAAGTGAGAATTCAGTTTTATACTTTTAAAATTTGTTTTAGCTTCTAGATAGTGGTTTTTGCAGTATAAAAACACAAATTTAAGTACAAGAACAACATTCTTTCAAAATTTGATATTGTTTTCATATTGTAGATGATGGAGCCTATTATTTTGATGAGAAACTTGTTGATGCACATGGACATCAGGGTCCTCTTTCAGCATCATCATCAATAGTCCATGGTATCACAGCTTTAGCAACAATAACGGGTGAAAATTTAAATGTATGTCTCAGTGAAAATGGTCTTGTTCGCTGTGTGTGAGTGCATGTGTTTGTGTATTGATTTCTTGTCTGCCTATCATATTGATTCTACTTTTTATTTTACTTTGGGTTTGCAGCTTCCAGGGGATAAAATTTTAGGTTTAGCAAAGTTTTTCCTTGGTATTGGTATCCCTGGAAATGAAAAAGACTTGTATTACCAAATTGATGCATTGGCCTGCTTGGAAGACAATAGGTATGTGATTGAGAATTTTTTTCCCTTCTGTTGTTTATATTTTATATTGTTTTCCCCATTTTTGAGGCTCTTCTAGCTGATTTGATTACCTATCTTTTTATTCTGTTAACATATGAGACTTTTGTTTTGTGTATAGGGTTTATATTCCTTTGATTTTGTCACTATCAACTACTGTGCTGTCATTGACTAGAAAAGACCAACTAAAGGTGTGCCATTTAGTTTACATTTATATCCCCTTTCCTTTCAGTGTTGTATACATAAAAATTTCAAATATCTCAAAGAAATGCTTCTTTCTTTTGTTTAAGTACGGAGTATTATTGTTGTTGTTGTTATTCTTGCTCTCTTAGCTCTTTGGTTTGCCTAGTGATTTTTGAGAGGCATGGATTTCAAGAGTATTATTATGACTTTCTGAAAGAGTGAACTGAAGGGGATTTGCTTCACATGTGAATTTGACTAGATTTGTTCTTGGAGCCTAGCTATTTGTACTGAAGTTCTGTTGAGCAAGATGCTTGCTATTCAATTAATCGACTTGTTTAATTGTGCTTATTAGGTGCATGTAAACACTGTTTTGGGATCTTCAGCTCCTCCTCTGTCAGTAAGACTCAAGCAGGTTTTTGTCTCAGGTTCAAAGGATGCATCAATAGTTGATCAGGTGCTAAGAGCCTATTGTGTTTGATATCCATGACCACATATATGACTCTTCTGTTTACATTCTTGTTATATTTGTGGCATCTTTTGTTTCTTTATACTTTGTATAACTTTCTTCCAAATGCTTCAGGACCTCAAGTTTGATCCTGAAAATAAAGTACATTTGGGTGCTCTGCCAGAAAGCATTGATGTTGGAAGTTACATTTTTAGTTTTGAGGTATGATCTCATTCCTTGTTTCCTTTTGAGATTTGCTTCCTTCTCGTTTTTATCTTTCCCCATTCTTTAGAATGATATCCATGGTTTTCTTTCTTTTCTCTCGGCCTTGTTTTGCAGATTGTTCTTCATGATCCAGAGCATAAAAAAATCTATGCTACAGGTGGAAGAAGCAAATTCCCCATATATGTCACAGGAGTTGTCACAGTTGAGCATGCAGAAATTGCTATTCTTGACAGTGATCTTGGAAATGTGGAGGCTAAAAAAAAGTATTTTGATATATTTCTTCCTCATTCCTATTCCACATTTTGTTTCTCTCATCATATGCGTGCAGCATTACTAAAGAATGTTCTGTTTGTTGACATTAAATTTTTTACAGTCCAGTAGTAACAAGAGTGTCTATGATGAAATCCTACTTGTATTAAACCATTACATTTGGGATATCATCATTTTCAGCTTTTCTTAAATATAGTTGTAGCATCTACGTTCTTTGTACTCCGTAATTTATTTTTTCTAGTTTGCCAACTTGTACACCACTTGCTTGATATGCCCTATATTATGAATTTGTTATTGTCATGCATGGAGTCATCTCGTACTACTTCTGTTAAATCAATTAGTATGAGCTCAGAGTTCATTGGTGCATGTATCCGTGTATAGGTTTAGAAAGAAATTTGATAATTTTTCGTTTTGCAAGGAAGTTCAGTCAATTACTTTTTGCCTTAATGCTTCCATAAAATTTTATTGAATACTGATTTTCTTTTTTGTGTGAACTATGATGCATAATTAGTGAGGATTGAGTGGTATCAACTCTTTTACTAAGTGTTAGGAGATATTGAGGGAGGTTGGATTTTGAATTTGAAATGAGTGGTGAGAGCTCTGATAAACCTTCTACTAGCATGTATAGATACCTGTCTTGTACAATTCCTTTTCATCAGTTCAATACATACACAGTTCATATTCTACATACATGTTCTACACTAAGCAGGTCAGTGGTCATGGAATATTTGGTGCATGGTTTTGCATTCATCCTACTTTTCCTGACTTGGTGCTCATGTGACCGCTTAACCTATTCATTAACATTTGTCAGGCTGAATTTTGCTGGGGAGGAATCTGTCTCTCTACAAGCAAACCACCTTCAGAAGCTGCAGCTAGATTTTCAGTTGACCACTCCTCTTGGGCATGCTTTCAAACCGCACCAGGTTGGCAGCCTGGTTTATTTGTTTATTTTCCTTAGGTTGTATTAGTCATCTAAATACTTAATATGCTACCTTTATGCAGGTATTCCTCAAGTTGAGACATGAGAGCAAAGTGGAACATATCTTTGTGGTGGGAAACTCTGGAAAGCAGTTTGAGATAATACTAGTTAAGTTCTTTAAATCATTTATTTGTGAAACTTGGATCAATTTCTTTACCTTTAAATGTATCTGCAGTTCTGCACAGTTGTCATATTACAATTTGTAGACATTACATTTTTTTGTTTCGGCTATTTTGCTCAATCCTATCCAACAGATGCTTAATGATCTGGAATGCTCTTTCATGGAAGTAGTGATATTCAGTCATCATTTTTGGGGAATAGAAAGTTGTGCTCAGTGATGTTATTTATTCATTCATGCAGCCTTTCATCAATTCTCCATCTCTAACCTTGGGTTCTTGAATGGAATTCTGTGTTGTTAGGATTTTCTTGGACTCGTTGAGAAGCTTTTCTATCTGTCAGGGAAATATGACATTCAACTCACAATTGGTGATTCTGTTATGGTAAGCATGCTTTGATTAAAAGTTAAAATGGGCATCTTCCTCCTCCCCAACCCCTGCTCTGCGGTAATTCCAGATACCACAGCCCATGAAAAAGAAACAATTATGGAACCTTGGGCTGTGGCAAAGGCTGTATTTTGGGCAAAAAACTGAGCTGGGTATTTTATCTTCTTCAGGAAAACTCTCTCTTGAAATCCCTGGGCTATGTTGAATTAGATCTGCCAGATCCTCCTGAGAAGGCAGCCCGTCCTCCTCCACAGCCCATTGACCCTTCCTCAAGATTTGGTCCCAAGGCAGAAATAGCTCACATATTCAGGGCTCCAGAGAAACAGCCTCCTAGAGAGCTTTCCCTTGCATTTCTGGCGCTTGTTCTCTTGCCCTTCTTTGGATTTTTGGTTGGGGTTAGTCTTCATCGTATATACTCTTTATGCCTGCATGATTTTTACTTCATGTCATAATGAATGTTTGATTGGTGTCTGCGTGATGGTGGGCTGGTTTAGAGCTCAATTCACCTAGCATTACTGGATATGTTTTTCTTTGCAATAGTTGTAACTTTTTTCATCACAGAAAAACCTGGACCATGATTTCGATTCAAGAACACTTCATTATCTTGTTTATTTTATTTCTTGACAGCTTTTATTGTTGCGGGTGAACCTGAAGAACTTCCCACATGTCCCAGTGCCTGCTACATTTGCCAGTCTTTTCCACGTTGGCCTCGCAGCTGTCCTCTTACTCTATCTTCTCTTCTGGCTGAAGGTTTACCCTTTGGACTTTAATTACTTAATGTTTTCAATTCATTATTTTCTGATCAGTATGGTATTTTTCCATTACTAATTATTTCATTAATTATTTCATCATTGAAGCGACCCTGAATTAGAGGTTTTCACCTCAAAATCTTACATGGTGCTTAGTCGAATGAAACTTCCATGCCACTCAAATTCAATTTTGACTTGTTTGTTTTGCAGTTGAATCTGTTCACCACATTAAAAGCTCTTGGAATCTTGGGAATGTTTTTGATGTTTGTTGGACACAGAACCCTCTCACACTTGGCTTCAACATCAGCCAAGGTGAAATCTGCATGACCTGCAGGAGAGTTACATATGACTTAGCAAAGCATGGAAGAAACAGAGTCATATTCTTGAGTCAGTTTTGTAGGAAATGCCACCAAACCATGTATTTATGACTTATGAGTTATGAGGATAGAATTTTTCCCCACAATCGTATTGAAAAATTCAGGATATATCTTTTTTCTTAATTGGTGTAGTTGTAGGCCTCTGAGATGTTAAATTTTGAATCAACTTTTATGTTCAATATGTGTGGCTAGTACTCCATCTATAAACTGCTCCTTAGTGTGCCATGACAATAAGATAGACGGTTAGTTTGATATAGATAGTTAATTTGATAATCACAATGTTTTTTGTTTGATTCTCTGTGAAGATTGTGTACTTAATTAATATTTTACGGGTGTTGTCTATTGATGTTATTGGTTTGAGTTGGTTAGTTATGGACATCCCGGCTAAGATTAAGGTAAATTTTTTATGAAGGTTCTATTTTGTAGAACTTATTTTAGAATATGTTTAGTTTATTTAAAACATAGGGTTAGGTAAACTTTTGACGAAGGTTCTATTTGGTAGAACTTATTTTAGAATGTTTATTTTAAAACATAGAGTGTACTCTGTAACTTATTTTATTTTGAAAAGCACTAGTAAAATATTTATTTATATTTTAAGAAATGTGGGATTGGCTTGCCTCATACTATAATGATCTAACTTTGGTGCCCTCACAATATATACATACTAAATATACATGCTACACTTCTACCGAGGCTGAACGAAATACCTCTTACATAGGAGAGCAATCACACTTCTATCGAGATTGAACCAAATACCTGGTACTGGGTAACAAAGGATAATATTAAACTGAACCAAATACTTCTCACATAAGAGTATTAGACTGAACCAAATACTTTTCACATAAGAGAGCAACCACAACAAGTCCAGAAGGTCCTGGGTAACAAAGAATAATATTAAGCACTTCTATAGTTCTATCTAGCATGGTTTAATGATCATAAATATTTTTATAGCGCAAATCAAAGTCAAAGCACAAGGAGTCAAGAACTGAAAATAACAGAAAACTTAATTAACACGTTTAAAAATAAAAAGTTTAACGTAGACCGGGAACGGACAGAGTTTACGGAGTTGTTGTGACAGGAACTGGAAGGATGGAGGAGACGGCATTATCACGCTCATCGGGGAGTCGAAAACGCCAACGCGAGCCTGAATCCGGCGATTCCGATCAATCTCTTTCACTCGGTGCGGCTCTGCATCCTTATGTTTCTGTATCTTTGGGGATTTTCCTTTTCTGACTAGTTGTTTGGATAAACAGAGGATAATTTGACATTTAGCGATACTATGGTGGCTCTTCGCATAATGCGTGCTCAGTTCCCGCACATTGAAAAGGTCCTCACTTGTTGCTTGCTTTGCTTAGATATGGCTGTTTTTATATTCACATCTAATTGCAGTTTTATGCTTCCCTTTATCATCACTTGCTAATCAAGACGAGAATTAGGAATTAGGAATTAGCTACTTTCAATTGCAAAGAACGCCCTTTTATCTGGTTTGGCAATTACTAAGATTTTAGATAAATTGGTATAAATCAAATACTGTGCTACTTATTAGTGACTTGTTAATGGAGGAGGAAGTTCAATTTGCAGAAACATTGAACAAATTGGGGGTTTGGCCTATGTTGGGCTTTTGACTAATGGGGTTAATCATGATATTTCAAATTCCTTGTAGTTGGGGTTTCTCCTTTTTTTTTTTTTTTGGGGTAACATTTCTGAAATTTCTGTTGTGTTTCCATTGATGATTTGAAAAGATTCTGTTTTTGAAGTATGGATATTTTGCAGGTTTCAATTCAGCCTTTTGTTTTGCAATCACAGTTGTATAGCAGTGTAAAAGACAGGACACAAGTAGATAGGGAATTGGAGGTACGGTCCTTACCCCTAGGCTCATAAAATGCACATTGAAGTTATTGAGTCACAAAGTTTCACAAATCTTGCTAAAAGATGCTCTATTTCAAGCTATATGTTATATTAATTGACTGGCGGTATGGCTGCAAATGAGATCAGCTTGAACAAGCTTGAGTTTGACTAAATAGGCTTGAGTTTACCTCATTTCATTATTTGAGCTGAGCCCAAACATCCTAAAATGCACGAGTTGAGTTTGGTTTGGCTCATATTTAATCAAACCAAGCTCTAACGCCCTATATATCTGCTTGGCTCTGCTCATTTATCATCCTAGATGGTGGTGACTTGTTACATTTTTCTAGTGCAGTCATTGAAGAGGGAGAAAGCTTTACGCATTTTTAAGTTGAATACTGGACAAGATGATCATGCTATTATGCTCATAGATGACTATTTAAGTCAGGTTGGTGGATAATTTATTTTCTGTTTGTTGATTCTTCTATTCTGTTGCATTTTGAATTTAATCCCATTATCTTGAGTAGTGTATTGGTCATCCTTGCATGTTGAATGACCATGAGATGATGGCTTTATGAATAGGCTATGCTTATTAATACATGATAGCCAGTGAGAAGACTTGATATACGGGAGTGCTTAAGCCTTAGGAAATTTCTTGACATTGTTCAAGCATTGATGTCGGACATATTAAAGGAGACAATTTTCATATAGTAGTTACACTTTCCTTTTGTCATCCCCATAGTAATTAAATTTGAGGCTAATTAATTTTAGATCGAACGTGTTATTAAGAGAATGGAAGAAAAGAAGCAAGATGATCTTCCAGTTTTTGAATGGTTCAAGACACATGTCATTTCTTCAAAGTTGGATCCTAGTATTGGGCATGATGAACTTGTAAGTTATCTTTTTACTGCTAAATTATACAAATCTATAATACTATTATATTCCATACATGCATACTTTGGTATAAGTGGAAACACATCAAACTTTACATATTAGTTTATACTTTATTGCATGTGGTTTAACACTCTGTTCTCAACATTGTTCTCTATTTTCTTCCGGTCTATAATACTCTGTGATTTGTGTAAAGCTTTATTATCATGGATATAGTAAGGTGTTGGGCTTGTTTTATATCAATGAATATTTTGTAACAACCCATCTGGACATGTATGTTGATATTCATATTTATTTTCCTTAATATCTACTAACATTGCGTGAATTCCTTTTATAGGGCATGGCCTTCCCAATTGATATAAAGACATAAGTTTTCTTAACAAATGTTGCGTTCTTTGGGCTGATGTTAAATGCAGTGTTCCCTTAAGTATGGCCCTCTATATCAACCTTTTTCATATGCATCATATTTGTGATTTCAAAGCATTGTGTGCTTTCTGAGGATATTTCTCATCAATATAATAATTCACCATTATCAAAGGAAAGCTACATATATAATAATTGACTAGTTGAGTGGGACAACTGGACAAGGTAGATTGTAAGAAAAATTTTCTCTCTATGTTAGTGAAAAACAAATTAATTGCTAACAGGCACTTTTGTTGTTCTTTCTAATTTTTTTTTTTTAAAAAAATGTTTTACTGATTGAATAAGTAGAAAGTTGAATAAGTTTTGTTAAGAGTCCCACATTTTGATAAAATAAGAGAGAATATATGGGTTTATAAGGCCATGGGTTAGACTAGCTAATTGGTCGGATTCAATCTTTTAGTGTGGTTTGGTCCATGTGCATTATAGTCCAATTGAGTGACCCTAGCCCAATCTTAGTTTATAACAAAAAGTATTGAAAATTTTCCTTTTGTAACAACTAACAAGGTCCTTTTATCATGACACTTCAGTTTATTTCTGTCCTCACAATAAAATTTAGAGGAAGGGGAGAGTATATAGTATAGACATAATTTTGTATGGGAAAATTTCTAGATTCTAGAATATGTTATTCTTTCTTTCAGATATGCATGCCATATCTTTTTTATCCTTGATATGCAAACTCCATATATGTTGATTTCTTGAATTCCTTGTAGTGCTCTCTTCTCTCGCTGGGAGGCAAGGTGAAAGAGGAACATGTCTCCCTCTTGATTAATGCTGGCCTTCTTGTAAGTAGTATAGAATTTTATTTTCATTTCAAGTGCAACTCTTTTCATGACATTGAGTTTTATTGGCTATATTTATGCTCATAAGAATATGGTAATAGTAACTTATTAAAAAGGGGGAAAAAGAAGGTTAATTAATCCTGTACTGTTTTTATATTCCGTAATCTGCCTTCAATGCAATTGTTATATACTTTTTGAATTATTATATGCTCTTTCAATGATTCTTTGATCCATATAGTTGTTTCAACATGCAAATTTCATAATGTATCTATTTTAGCCATGTTCATCATGTTTGAAGAATAATTTCCTCTCTGTTTTTGCTGCTTTTCTTAGACTCGCCAACTTATTGATCCAAACATGTACTGGTTTGCAATTCCAAATGTTGGACCGGTGCTCAAGGGCCTTTCACAGGTTTGATTTGATGATTATTTTGAGAACATATTTCCTCAAGTGATCTTATATTTGATACAACTTGGTTTCCAACACAATTTGTAACAATTGACCTTGCTGCTAATATCAGGGAAGAAAGGAGCTTTTATCTTTACTCAACCGAAGAAAGTTCAAAGAGATGATGATGGCCACTCTGGAAAAGAAACGCCTTCGACTTTCTCCCCTAGATATGAGATTTCATCTCCGCGATTTGATCGGATCTGGTCATCTCCGAACTGTTGAGGCACCTAGTGGCCTAATTGTCAAGGTAGCGAAAGATTGAGACTCAGGTAAGGGAATTTTCTCCATATGTGTTTTCTGCAAGTTAAAAGGAATTATCTTACTTCAAAGCTCATAACTTTTTGTTGCTCCAAGAATAGTTACTTTATTGCCATGGCCTTAGATACACATTCTTTCTTTTTTTGTTTTGGGTAGTCAAAGAAATACTTGAATATTAGGTGTAGCCGTGTAGGATTATATTCTGCAAAGTAAGATAAGTACTTAATGACATTCCACGGGAATCATGTTTGTGCAGATGCTGAGCTATTTGAAAAGTTTCAAGTGATGATCAACGAACCAATTTTCATGTGTAAATAATTGCTCCAAGAAGGGCGGCTTAGAGGATTTTTGCTTGATTAATTGGGTACAGACAACATAAGAATCATTTGATGATGCATCAAACATCAACCATTTAGCCTAGACACATCAACCAAGATTATTGTAATGAAGAGGAGACCCATCAACTTTACCCAAAAAAACAAAAAAAAATATGGCCCTCAAAATTGATTGAGTTGAGTTCCCATCCATTGTGTAGAATTTTGAGTTATTGAAAGTTCAAATCATATCTTTTTGGGCTAAATTCATTTTTAGCATTGCTTTTCCTCTGTTTTTTCTCACTCATTCATTTTTGGAGGTTGCTTGTGTCCAATAGCCTTAGAGGATATTACATTGGGCTTTCACATCCCTAGTGGAATCTGCTCTAAGCTCCAAATTTATGGATGACCCTTTACCTTCCTTTTGTTTTATTGTGTCTTTTACCATTGTTATTTAGCACTCCAGCCAGCAGACTAAAATATTGCTGATTTTTTGGCCTTCAAAATGGTTTCTGACCCCTCTGAATCCCAATTCCTGAAACTACTAGCATACCATGAAATAGGCTTCATGGACACCATATTTGTAGGTACCAGTATGCCGTTGAAGCATATCCCGGGATTACCTCCACGAAAGTTCCAGAACAGGAGCACGTGGAGGTTCTCGGGATTGGGGTGCAATCCTTTTTAAGTTTACGTCATCATAGTCATGCGTATATGCTAGAAACTTGTCAAATGTGATGATGATAAGCTTGGTATATCAATAATATTGGATTAGATTCTGCTTGAAGCAAGGGATCTTTCATCTTTAGAAAGGATATTGAAGTCACTGTTAGAGGAATATGCCACTTTATCTGAACTGTGACCTGTCTGGATATGTATACAATTTGGTTGAGCTGCATGTAGAAGCATAACATTCTTGTTTTAAGGATAGAATTAAATAGAAGTTATGACATTCTATTTCCAGGTACTGTGTGTTGTGTATGGTGTACTGTGTGTGTATTTTTTTTTTTTTTTTTTTTTTTTTTGGAGTAACGAGATAAACCCGCAGCTATTATCCAAGAGTGTGCACTAGATAAATCTACTCTTGTATAATAACTCACAAACTGCACTAAGAAGACCATATGTGATGGGTTCAACCTAGAGGGTGTTGACAAGAATTAAACATGAGTGTCAACTACCTGGAGGTGTGCACTAGGTATATTCATTTTTTTTTAATTATTTATTTATTTATTTTTTTTTTTTTTTTGTAATAGCTTGCGAATCGTAAAATTTAATGGATTCAACTGAGAAATATTGATAAAAATTAAATTCATGATCTTTTGATATAAGAATTATAATAATACACCCACTAGCTACCCCATTGGAGGCATGTATTGTTATGTTTTAGGATAGAATTGAAGTAATGATAATAGATGTGTCATTATCTGCATGGAATCTGTGATCAATCCCAGAGCTTTGCTTCAATTACGTGTATATCTAATAATCCAGTATATTATCCCAATTTTATAGTGCAAATATTGCCATGCAAGAAATTGCATAATAATTTTGTTTATTATAATGCTCTCTCATACATATTTTATATCCAGCATATCAGTTTCTGATACGTTCTCATATATTTTATTCATGTAAATATTATCGGAATATAATCTGTAACTTTCGATTTGTTTCTGGGTGACAACGATGGTTGTTGGTATACATTTTTACGTATCTCAGGATGAATATTCTATCTGTTATGGGGTGTTTGATTGAAAAGAGAAAATTAAGGTGAAAAAATTATAATTTCATGAAAAAAGAATAATGTGTGAATAAAGTAAAAATTTAAATTTTAGTATTCGATCTGGATTTCGCAAATAGCTTTGAAAATATGAAAATGAACAACTTTAACTGAGCTAACATGAGGTAGTTCATAAGAGGACTGGCAACTCTTCTGACTGATGACATTTCAAACTTTATATTTGTAAGAATTTAATGATATTACCAAATACTGAAACATTAGAATCGTGACAAAATGAAAAACAATATATATTAAGAATCAAATGAAGACCTATCCGGACTTATCTGATCTTTTCATTTAAATAAGTCAATGGCTGTGATTTAATTTTACGTAATTCGTTTAATTTCTTGTACTAAGTTTATTGTGCATTTGTTCTCAGTTTATTGTGCATTATATCCCAGTTTGTTGTGCATTCATAGTGTGATTGATATGCATCTATCCTAGTTCGTTGTGCAGTCCATCCCAGTTTGTTGTGCATTCATAGTGTTTTTTGTTTTTTCATAGCCGTTAGATCACTCTAAATTGATGATTTGGTGCGAATGCCGCTCATGTGCGAAATGCGAACCAATCAACGCGCGCATCACGTGTCCAGATCTAGGTGCGGCACATATATAGTTATAACTAGGTGCACCTAGGTTGTAGGTGAAAATAGGTGCACCTGATCAATGAATGTTAACAAGACAAAATTACATGCACTTGTGGGTGAAAGTAGAGGCAAAATTACATGCACTTGTAGGTGAAACTATGAAAGTAAGACACGTGGCATGCACTGATTAGTTCGCATTTTGCACCTGGGCGGTCATTAGCACGAGATCGTGCCTATATATATATATATATATATATATATATATATATATATATATATATATATATATATATATATATATATAGAGAGAGAGAGAGAGAGAGAGAGAGAGTAAATACCCAAAATGGTCCATCGACTATAGCTAAATTCACAAATTGGTCCTCAACTTTCAATTTCAACCAATTAAGTCCTTAACTTTGCAATTTTGACACGATTTGGTCCTCCATTTATTTGACCGTTTGTTGACCGTGATCGACGATCTCCAGAAGAACCTTCAGCTCTCGTCGGAAAACGTGGAGGCCTCCAGGATGACGTTGCACCGGTTCGGAAACACGTCGTCTTCTTCGCTCTGGTACGAACTCAACTACATTGAATCCAAAGGGAGGATGAAGAAAGGCGACCGAATTTGGTAGATCGCTTTCGGCAGTGGATTCGAATGTAACAGTGCGGTCTGGAAATGCAACCGGAACCTTAAAAAACTGACGATGGACCATGAAATTACATATATATCCTCGAAAATCACAGTCAACAAACGATCAAATAGACAAAGGATCAAATTGTGTTAAAATTACAAAGTTAAGGACTTAATTGGTTGAAATTGAAAGTCGATGACCAAATTGTAAATTTAGCTATAGTCGAGTGACCATTTTTGGTATTTACTCATATATATATATATAATATGTATGTGTAGTGTGTAATACAAGTATATGTGAGCTCCGATCCTCTGATAGTCCGATCCCGTAAATGTGGTTGTCGGATGGAGGTGACAAGGCGAAGCGGCCGCCGATGGAGGCGCCGTCACGGTCGTGGCGTCGCCATCAAAACTCACGTTACACAACAGTAGAGTGGGGGGACCAAAATGAATAAAGCAAGCCTAGCTGGGAGAAAGACAATCTTAAATTTGTTGGCGTTTCGTGCAACGCACACAAAAGGAATGACGAATCGTAGGATGATTTCTACCGATCCAGGAACAATCATCGTCTTTAATTGTTGGTAGCTTAGCAGCCATTACTAGCTTCTCCCATGCTCCAATAATTTCATATATTATATATATATATCATTATACAACGCCATGTCACATCATCGTTATCTCTTCTACAATAATATGTGCATCATCATTATCATCATATTTCTCTCTCTCTATCTCTCTCCCACATATACACATAAATATCATTGTATCAAAACCAATCATTTGTCATAATTACTTGTTTAATTAATTAACTCAACTTATTATACTAGTATGTAATTGGGAGGATTGTTATGCTCTGCATCCGTATATACCATGCATGGTGCATCCGGATGCAAAAACGACATCGTTTTGACGTCTAACTTTAAAAAAAAAATAAAAAATCAGAATTACATAACTATACATTCATAATTTCATAACTATACATCCAAAATTACATAACTACACATCCATAATTTCATAATCACACACACACACACACACACACACACACACACACACACACACACACACATATATATATATATATATATATATATATATATATATATATATATATATATATATATATATATATATATATATATATATATATATATATATATATATATATATAGGGAAGGGATCAGGTGCATTTGTGGCTTCCCGTGCGGATGTGCGGTGGATTAATGTGCGTGAGATTTGTACTCAATGTGCCTGAGATTTGTACTTAATCTGCGTCATGTTAATATGCGTGAGTATTGTGTTTAATGTGCGTGAGATTTTTGCTTAATGTGCGTGAGTATTTCAGAATTACGAGCTCAGAAGGAAGCAGAACAGAAACTCATGCACATTAACGACTAAGCTTCTTGTTACTTCTTCCTTCAATTTGGCCATGGATTCTGGATTATCAGCTACCTTCAGTGCAGTTGAATGTTTATATAAATGACGCACGCACAGTAAAATTTGCACAGCAGCTAAGTGTGGATTTCTGTTGTATTATTCCCATAATTCTTAACCACCATAGACCGCCTCCGCATCATCATCATCAGGGAGGGGGCAAATGGCTACTGGGGATGGGGAAGACGCTGACATCAATATTTTCTGCTGCATTTTACACATTCATGCACATTAAGTACAAATCTCAGGCACATTAAGCACAACACTCACACACATTGAGTACAAATCTCACGCACATTAATCCACCGCACATCCGCACGGGAAGCATTCAACCGCACGAGAACCTTTCACTATATTTTATATATATATATATATATATATATATATATATATATATATATATATATATATATACATACATACATATATATATATATATATATATATATATATATATATATATATATATATATATATATATATATAATATTCTTTTTTATTAATAATGAGATTTATAATTTATAATGTTCTTTATATTCAAATTATTTTATTAAATTAATTATATTTCATATTTTGTTATGAATATTTTTATAAAGTTTCGATGTGTTTTATTTTTCGTTCATATCCAACAATACTTACAACTATATTTCTTAGGTAAATAATGAGATGTAAAATTTATAATGTGTTTTCTATTCAAATTAATTATGTTTCATATTTTGTTATGAATATTTTTATAAAGTTTTGATGTGTTTTATTTTTCGTCTGTATCCAATAATATTTACAACTATATTTCTTAGGTAATTTATTTATTTATTTTTAAACTATGTCTTTTGTTTTAATGTTTCTCCTTTACTGGAAAAAATTTCTGAACCCATTTGTACTTTTTCCGCCTCCTCAACTGAATTTCTGGCTCCGTCCCTGCTTTTGAAGTAATGATAAGCACTTAATACTTTTGGCATAATGATGGCTAGCAAATGCTAGGTGGAGGCCTAACTATATAAGTTTAAGTACTGTCACATGATATCATAGAAAATTTACAATATATATATTAATTTACACAAATTAATACTCATTTTTGTGTAAAAGTACTATATATTAATTTACACAAATTAATACTCAATGTTTCATTTTATCTGTCATACTATTCATTGGTCAAACGAATTCTTTCTTCTTTTTTATTTTCTTTAGTAGTTTTTATTTATTTTTATATTTAATTTTTGTGTTTAATAGTACTATACTTTTAGCGTACTTTATAAATATATAAATTTTATATATTAATACTAAACTTAATATTAATTATGAAAAATTGAATTAAAAATAACTTTACTCAGATCTAGTTAACCGAATTATCAAACACATAAAATGGGACGGAGCTAAGGGAGAATATATATTTGTTATTTTTATATCTATATAATAAGCATTGAAGCTAACTACTATTTGACATGGATCATGTGTGCCTTCTTCGAGTATGAGATGGATAAAATATTTGTCTGTTTATATGCATCTCAATTAATAAGTTCCATTTTTCTATATACGCAAATAATAGCAACAATGGACCCTCCCAAGTCCCAATGAACATTGCTAGCTATATCCAAAGCTTACATTTACATGCAATCATATATTATTATCTTAATATATAGTGACTTCTCTCCTATTCTATACGTCTTATATTACTTTCTTAATTGGTCTTAAAAATATTATCTAATTTCACTTTCTGATAAATGATAATTAACACATAATATATTAGAGATGAGCAGGGACGGAACTACCTTTGGGATTTAGTGGGCCCTGCCCCTCCCCCCCACCCCCACCCCCTCCCATCCATACCCTCACCCTAAATTTTTTCGTAAATATGTATGTATATATTAATATAATAAGAATAAAATACATTTTTGGTCCCCCTCTAATTTTTTTTTTAAATAATCTATTATGTTGATATTAAATGAACTCAAAATATATATTAAAGTTCAAAATTTATTAAATAAAAAGAAATAAATCAAATAACTAAAGTGACCATTTTTCTTTATTATCTTATTTCTTTTATCAAAATTTTAATAATGTATGGTATATATAATAATATGGTGCAGTTAATTATAATGTCGACTAACATTGTAAATTTTCTCTACTACACTGACCCCCAACTCAAGTTTTCTGAGTACGTCCCTCGAGATGAGACAACTAATCGGGTTACCTAGCTAGATAGGTTGGTAGGTTAAAAACAGCTTTCAAATGCAAGTACTACTGGACCCTGCATTCTAGCTAGGATAGGACGATGCTACTACTTCATGCTAAGCTAGCCTGATGTTCTTGATTACCAATCAAGCAATAATGCACGCAGACACACATACACATATATTATTATCATCTACGTGTATTGAGTATTGACAAAAAAATACAAATTTGATCCTTTCCAATTATAATAAAGCTGCGCTGTCTATGAAAGATGCATGGCTACCTTAGGTTGTTTGATCATCAACGTAATATAATTAAGGTCATGACTCATGACTTGTTTCCGTGTGTGGGTCATCCTATATAGTACTTAAATTGACGACTCATGCATAATAAGCATGAATGCCCTAATATATATATGAATGAGTTCTGGTGCGAAGATAGCTTCCCGTGCGGTAGTGCGATTAACACAAAACGACGCACCTTAAATACATAAACCGCGCACCTTAAGAACACAAACAAAACACCTTAAGAACACAAACCACGCACCTAAAGTTTTAAAATGGCGCACGTTAAGTACAGAAACCATGCACCTTAATCACACAAACAAAGCGCCTTAAGAACACAAACCACGCACCTAAAATTTTAAAATGACGCACCTTAAGTTTCAACAACGTAACTGACTCACCTTAAGTATACAAATCACGCACATTAAGAAGGAAAACCACACACCTAAAGCTTTAGGCCGACGCACCTTAAGTTTCAACAACTGACGAACCTTTAAGCACACAAACTATGCACCTTAAGAAGGAAAATCACGCACCGAAAGCTTTAGATCGACGCACTTAATTTTTTAACAATTGATGCACCTTAAGCCACATAGTACAAACCACACACCTTAAGAAGGAAAACCACGTTATTTTGATCTAGATGCAAAATAACGAAATTGCCACCGCATTTTTTTTTTAATCATTGTTAATCCTGGACGTTGATTTAGGCAAGATCAATGACTCATATTTAACCACACAACCGCACGGGAACTGAATTATATATATATATATATGGATTTTAAAAACAATTACAAATTGGGCTCAATTTCACCATATCACAAATTGGTCCAATCTCCATGCACTTAGCCTGAAATTAAATCTTATATACTATATATACACATACTTTTTTTTTTTATTTGTTTAAATATGGAGCCCCTAAAAATTGAGAGCCCTGTGCGGTCGCTCATGGTGGAGATACTCAGAACCGGTCTAGTCATATACATATTTGGACTAGGAGTTGTCTGAAAGTGAATATGTTTGTCCCATAAAATACTCAAGAAAATATTTAACTACTATTTTTTTGTACTATAATTTCTACCATTGGGTATGTATATTGAATTTGGAGTAATGATTTGAGATTGGAGCAGTAGTTATATATGCAATGTGGTTTAAGGATGATGATGAAACTAATTAGCTTAAAGAAGAATGTAAAGCATCCACGCGGCGGATAATGGGAGGATTGTGGTGAGAAGTTGTGACCTAAACCTTGGGACACACGCATTACTCTTTTCTTTCATCCATCCTCCTACTACATACCTTAGCTACAAGCTACCAATTCTAAAACAACACCCAATATAATGTCTTTGTCATATGATTCTGCCTTAAACTTGACACCTGTCACTACTACAAACATGCCAAGTATATATGTATAACCATGCCTTAATGGGGTGTTTAGTAGGATGTAATTGTAATTTCATTATTCTTATCAAACTCGATGAAATTATAATTCCATGGTTTAGTTGAAGGGAATTGTAATTTTGTGAAATTACAATTCTTATGGTCCCATGGTAAATGACTGTTTTATCCTTATTGTTATTGTTATATTATTATTAAATAAGAGTATTTTAGTCTTATTTACTTCTTCATTTTATATTAATGTCCTACCAAACAATGTAATTTAAATTTTCACTTTATTCTTTTCCCACCGAATTACAATTCTTTTTCCCCTAATTCATTCCTCCCAAGTACCAACGGGCATGTGTAGTGCACGTATCTACTAGGTAGTGTTAGTGAGCACAATGTGCACCAGTTGAATTTTTTTTTTTCCAAAAAATACGTATTTATTTTTTCGAATTTGATTCTATGAAAATAATCTTAAGAATTGATGAATAACATATCATTTTTCCCTAATAGTACGTCTTTCTTTGTGGAAACAAAAACAAAAACAAATAAATCAGTACATGCTCCATCCGCTCAACCACTCCGGCCACCACTTATTCGGGACTTTAATTTATTTATATTTTGTGTATAATAGTTGATGTTTTTCTCATTATTAATTGCCTAGGAGACAATAAGATTAATTGGGATTTGTTGCCGACATGTTTTCTTAATTGCTTGAAATATAGCAAATAAGACAGCATAACAGTCCAAAATGGCTAAAAACGTGTGGAAACCCAAAGCCGATTAGATTAATAATAGTAATTGTAGTGTTATAGGTTTGGTAAAGATGTCTGATTCTATTGTCTCTAATATTTGCTCCTACGATCTTAATTCCTGCAGGAACCATTGATTAAAGGCAATTGGTATATAGGTAGAATGGATTGTTATTACTTAAACAAAAGTGTATATATTAAGATTCAAAAAAAAAAAAAAAATGTTATAGGAGGTTGTAACACATGAAAGAGTGTATGTCGTAATGTCTAGAAATTGAATACTTTATATTAATTTGTATTTTTGTCCATAAAAAGCGAAAATCCCTTACGACTGTCACTCAATTCTACGTTCTTGTCTACAATCTACCACCAGAAACCAACAATCACCCCCCCTCCGGGAGAAGCAAGCTATAACTAGCTAGTAGCGAATGTACAACTTTACTCCATTTATCTGCATAGTAACGCCACGCTTTTATGACAGAATGTTGTATTTAGTTCTTCAAATTACCGTTCAACATATCTAAATATCAATTCAATTACGTACCCTTTAGCTCAGAAGCTTTAATTTATTTACAAGTAACCCTAAAAGATTGCCAAAAACACTGGGGTTTTGATTTTTTTTGCTAATTTTGGCTCCCCACATTAACCAAACCTAAGGGCTACATATATACTGTACCAAAGATTGTGATGAAGAATACTGAAAGTATATATTATATATTATAATGCAAATTGAAAAATAAAAGAAATGAAAAGCTTCTTTATGAAAAAAGTTGCAGTGCAGTGCAGTGGTGCAAGTTAAGAAGCATCCTCAAAGACAGCAACTTTTGTGATACATATCATTTCTTAAGAAAAAGCAAAGCTAAAAAATATGCTCTAACCTTTTTGTATTTGTCAAAAAGTGTGCAGTGCAATATAACATTCTGAACGTGCGATTGTCTCCATATACAAGATACAACAAGTCTTTAACTGCTTAATTAATCGTTGCAACTTTTTATTATATATCTTATCTTATCCCCCAAGTTTCACATATATCACACATACATCGCAATTTATTGTTATCGGACGGCTATAAATCTTCCATTTTTGGGCATGATCCAATACTTAATTAGCGGCATATGGCCATTATGTTGTGGTCTAATTTGTAATAGAAATAACCATTAGCATTATGAAGTCTATAAATGTGGCACCTAGGTTATATACCGGGGTGGACCCAGCATGGGAGCAGCTTCCCCCACTCCCTCCCAACCCCACCCCACCCCTATATTATCCTTGTATGTATATATGTATATATAGAACAGGTTTTACGTATAAGTATAATAAAACACAAAAATGTTAACAAGTGTTAATTTGGTTCAGTTGGCAGGGTGCGTATCAGGCCTTTGGTAAAGTAATACATTTTTTATTCTGATTATTTTATCAAAATAATTATGTTTTATATTTTATTATGAATATTTTTATAAGGTTTTGATATGTTTTATTTTTTACTCGTATCTAAAAATATTTATGATTATATTTTTTTAAGTGTTTCATCTTTTTTTTTTTTCAAATTAACTTTTTCGTTGTAATGTTCCGCCCCCACTGACAAAAAATCATGAGTCCGCCACTGGTTATATAAGTGTTTGGTCATCTCAGTGCTCGTGTCACAACATATATTACATCTAGTTTGCTTGAGATTAAGTGAGAAGCAATTTCTCTATTACAGTTTTATAAGAGCTAAGGTTGCTCGATTATATAATGTTTTTGCTGAAGATTAGAATTTGTTGCAGTTTTATATGTATAATACATGTATATAATTTGGTAATTCCTATCACCAACCGTGTCATATGTATTTGCTCGAAATCACTAGTAAAATGCATGTTTAAACATATAAAAAGAAGCCTAGAAGATCAAGTCTAGTATTCCATCATCGAAACGTAGCATCAATTGCTATGTAAGTATAAACAAATAAAGTTGTTTTTTTTATTATTAAATATAACCTTTTTTGGTAACAAGAAAAGCCACAACCATTATTCGAGAGTGTACAGGATAAACCTCGCTTGAGTCGCTTCTATTGGGTAAAAAAAAAATTCAAAATCACTATTCATAAATGTGCACGGAATAAACTTCATTGCAATGTAATAATCCGAAAATCACATTAAAAAGGTAAACCATGCACACTAGAAAGCCTCTGTGCTTCAGACTAACATACATAACGGTACCCAAAGAAAAAAAGAATTAAAAAAAAAAAAAAAAAAAAAAAAAAAACCAACTAACCCAATGCGATTAAATAAAGAAAGAGGGAGACAGCAGTTAATTCCGTTGTAAAAGGAGTACAGAATCATTGAGGAACACAACATGTAAGCGATTGGATGTGTTGAAAACAACCTGTTTGTAATGAATCTTAGGATAATCAATACAATAATCCAAATTAAATAATTTTAGGATTGTAATTAACTTTAGTTTAGTAGCAGCCGAAAAGGGAGGGGCCCTAAAATTAAGATGTTCTTTTGCTGACTTGTCGAAATTGTGATGGATGAAGGGAATTTCAGATTGGGAATTTGGGATATCAATAATTAATCAATATCATCAAGAATATAATTATTATAATAGTAAAATATATTAATTATTCTTGATAAAAAAGTAAAAAAAAAAATAAAAATAAATTAATATTATTGTCGAGACAAGGAATTTGTGAGTGACATGTGAAAGGCCCCATTGGTTGTCCCCATAGAAAGCCCATAACTTATGGAAGTGAATTAACTAAATGGACACTTTGGTGTGGGGTGGGGGGGAAATTATTGCTTCATTTAATTCCAAATTAGATAACGAATACTAAGTCGTCACTCTTTCACCAACATCCACACGCACAATAATATCTGAATATGCACACCCAAAAATAGGATTAAATAATCCTTAATGGGATGATTGAGTGGGTGCAAGTATGGAGTATAATTCTCGTATCAAAAGGTCATGAGTTTAATTTTTATTAATATTCTTTTGGTCGAGTTCGTCGCATAACAACACATAGTATTCCAAGGGTGGTTTACTTTTGCATGGTCGGTATGTTTTGCGGGTTATTATATAGTATCTGACAGGGATTTACTCAATACAAACACTCAATTTGTGGCTGCGGTAAAAGTGAAGGCCTCTACTTAAAAAAAAAAAATTCATTTGTCATAATATTATATCGAGGTTTGTCATGATATATATATTACATCTAGTATTAAAGGTGTAATTTTATTTCTTTATATTTGTATATATAGCAACCAAACTAAACTACACACATTTCGATGGCTAGACTTGGCCCTAGCTCCAAGTCTTCGCTCAATAGTATCATGTAATGATGATTTCAACTATAGCGTTTCATGTTAAATGGTGAGCTAGTACATAAAATATTAATTATGTTACACAATCCAATACTTACAAAAAATCATGATGCCTAACTAATTTTCAATAAAATGAGGTTCCGCCTCATCATTAAAATTCTTGTCTCAAAACTTTGGCCAGATCAGATAAACAACATCTCTTGAGGCTATGGCTATTACACTATTTATTAGTACACACAATTATGCTATCAAACTAGCAACCTAACCCATTCTAATTTCTTACTTGTTTACTTAGTTTATTCAAAGCACAATAATGATTAGAAAAATTAAAAGGCCAATGGGGGCTCAATTATGCTCATCCGATCCCATGCAATAAAGATAAAATAATGACAACCTTATTATTAATAACAATAATTAATATAAATAATAAATATAAAAAAAAAAAGAAAAAAAAGAAAATAAAAGGGATCTCATTTGATGTATATATATAACATCAAAGGCACATCGAAAAGGTTAGTGTTGAGACACGACAAAAAGGGAAATCTTAAAGTTGGATATCACATGCATGCATAAGTACTCCTGAAGTTAAACTCACACTGGCAGAACCACTTGGGACTTTTGGAATAAATAATAATAATAATAATAATAATAATAATAATTGTCAGGATTTAGTGCGGCTTACCACTATGCCAAAAGTTATAGCTTATAGCGAATGCACAATTTTATTTCATTATACTTACATGGCCTGCCAACCTCGACTGCACATCATGCTTTCTATGAGATTCAAAATCCGTGACCTACTCTGATACCAATTTTCAGATCAAGCACTTACTATTATGTCAAAAGATATAGCTTGTAGCAAATGTGCAACTTCTTTCATTATACTTGTGTAGCAGTTAACATAAATTTCGATCGTAAGATGTTGGACCTGGCTCTCCAAGTTACCATCCGATATGATGAATTGATAATAATAATAATAATAATAATAATAATAATAACAACAACAACAACAACAACAACAACAACAACAACAACAACAACAACAACAACAACAACAACAACAACAACAACAACAACAACAATAATAATAATAATAATAATAATAATAATAATAATAATAATAATAATAATAATAATAATAATAATAATAATAATAATAATAATAATAATGTAAGTGTAAAGCTGGATATTAGGTGTTATGTTGTGTCATTGCTTTGTTCTCTAATACGGTAGTCATATGAATTGAAAGATGTTATTGCAACAACATAATCACAAATCTTGGTTTACAATATGTCCAAAATTTGCACGAATATTTTAATGTAAAGTTGGAACAAGAATTTAACTTAGATTTAATTTTGAAGCCAACAACCTAGCATCAATAGTAAGTTGTTCCAAATCTTTGCTTGTCATTGTTTAATTAGAACAAGAAACACCACATTGACATCACTTTGTAGAATTATCTCCATTTTGGGAAAAAAAAATTAAAAAAAAAAAATTATGAGGGTTGTTTATCCCCCACCCTCCTCTTTTAATAAAACAATAAAATTCTAACAATTATTTTTTCTTTTATAAGAGATGTATTTGAATTTAAGATTTTGTATGATCAAACAATAGACTAAAGAATATGGTCAGAAAGTCTATTGAGGTTTCTAACTACTGGAAGGTAGTAAAAAACCTTATTTTTTAGGTAAAAAAAAATAGACTTTCTGACCAACCTTTAATTCAACCTTAGTTTTTAGGTAAAGATCTTAGTTGGGGATACGAAAAATCAATTGTCACTATTACTGAACACCCATTGAATGTGGTTATTAATTAGTAACACCAACCACCAATCAAGCTTAATGAAAAATTTGACATGCTAGGTGACGGACGTGTTCAAAATTTCTAACCATCAATAACTGAAAAAGTCAAAATTAAATTAGGGTTCTTTTTAATTATTGCTCACTTTGTTAGATCTAAATACTATAACTATAATAAACCCGATCTAAATACTCTAACTATAATAAACCATAGTATACGAGAAACCTGACCTCGTATGATAGCGGAAGCGTAGCCATAGTTGATATTCCTGTTGTGTTGCCTCTTAACGGTAGACCGTTAGCCATGTTTTGCCTCAGACCTGACTCAGAACCCTAGATGGTGTATTGGTATCTACTGAGCAGTCTGAGTACCGTAACTGAATGTGCTATCTAATCCATAAACCTGTATCCCATCAATCAATGTTTATATTAGGCACAGCGTTTAGTTGACTAACAACTACTAGTTATTAAGTCCAACCAGACCACTTAATAAGCCCAGTCAACTTGCACCACCACTACAAGAAAAATGCACATAGACAACACTAGAAAGACAACAGTTTTTAAGAAAAGTGTTGTCTTTAGTATAAAAGACAACGGTTTTGTCCAAAACCGTTGTCTTTGATGCAACACTTTTGTCAAAGACAACGGTTTTTACTTAAGCGTTGTAGTAAGTGTGTTGTCTTTGTGCATTTTGTGAAAAAACAACACCACAACGACAACGGTTTTTTAAAACCGTTGTCTATGTGCGTTTTTTTTTTAAAGACAAAGGTTTTTTTTACCGTTGTCGTTTGTGTGTTGTCTTTAAGCGCAATGAAATAAACAACACTAGAAAGACAACGGTTGTTTAAAACCGTTGTCTTTGTGCATATATTTTTTTTAAAAGACAACGGTTTTTTTTAACCGTTGTCGTTGGTGTGTTGTCTTTAAGCGCACTCGAATACACAACACTACAAAGACAGCGGTTTTTTAAAACCGTTGTCTTTGCGCATTATTATTTTTTAAAAGACAACGGTTTTATTTAACCGTTGTCATTTATGTGTTGTCTTTAATAGCATTTGAATACACAACACTACAAAGACAACGGTTTTATAAACGTTGTCGTTGCGCATTATTTATTTGTTTAAGACAACGGTTTTAGTTGTTTTTAAGTGTATTTAAATACACAACACTATAAAAATAAAGATGTTAACAACAAGAGTTAAACCTATGACCTCAAATATAACAAATAAGGTCTAACCAACTAAACAACACAAACACTTATGTTTAGAAGTGCAACATCTGGTATATAACTGTGTTGGTTCGGTGTTGTTTGTGAAAACCAAGACAAATTTTAGAAAAATAGTTTAAGGATCCCCTAGGAAGAATGGAACCCAAGACCTCTAACATAATAAATTAAGCTAAACCCACCAAGCCACACCAACACTGGGGTAATTAAACGCAACATCTATACTATATAGCCAGTTTGCTTCTGTGTTGTCTTTGAAAACAAAGACAATGATTGTATAAAATTAATTAAGGATACCACCACTAAGGATTGAACTCAAGACCTTTAACATAACAAACAAAGCTTAATCCACCATGCTACACCAACACTTACATAGTAATGTGCAACATCTAGTATATAACCAGTTTGCTTCTGTGTTGTCTTTGAGAACCAAGACAATAAAATAGTTAAGGATGCCACCATGAAGGATTAATCCCAAGACCATTAACATAACAAACAAAGCTAAATCCACCAAGACACACCAACTCTTGTGTATTAAAGTGTTACAGATTATATTTTACCTATAATTTAATAGTCCAATTTTCGTTCACATTTAAATATAAAATTATTCACCAAAATTTAAATGTCAATTCATTAAAATTTTATTTTCAATTAAGACCGTACCAATCTATGAATTCAAAAATAAAATAAAAATTATCAAGTATAAAAAATTACAGATTATATCTATAATATTTTTTTAAAAGAGTAGTTGATCGATGCCGTACAGTTAGCCATATATATCCCATTTCTTTTAATTTGCCGTGATCTTAGCTTTAATTTGTAATATAAATATATAATTGGGCCGCGAGCTGTCTGGGTAATAAAGGGCAAATTATGCTGTGTAACCGTGCATGGTGCATACTGTTCTATCGTCATAATTACCGAACTATATATATATATATATATATATATATATATATATATATATATATATATATATATATATATATATATTTTTAAAAGAGTAGTTGATCGATGCCGTACAGTTAGCCATATATATCCCATTTCTTTTAATTTGCCGTGATCTTAGCTTTAATTTGTAATATAAATATATAATTGGGCCACGAGCTGTCTGGGTAATAAAGGAGAAATTATGCTGTGTAACCGTGCATGGTGCATACTGTTCTATCGTCATAATTACCGAACTATATATATATATATATATATATATATATATATATATATATATATATATATATATATTCATAATTTTTGAATTGAAATTCATATTCATAACGATTGAACTCTGATCTATATTCACAATTACAGGACTTTATGTTCATAATTTTTGATGTTCATATTCCCAATTGTTGATAAATAGGGATGTCAATCGGGCCAATCCTATCGGTTTCGGGCTAGCCCTGTTGGGTTGTCGGGCTAATCGGTTCGGGCTAATCAATTTATTAATATTTTGGCGGGGACAGAGAATCCCCGTCTTCGGTCAATAATTATTCCATGTATGTTAGGTTTCACATCACTTTTATAATAAAAAATAATTTTTAATAGTTAAGGTTATCGGGCTAGGCCTTTTAATTTCGAGCTAGCGATATCGGGTCATCAGGCTTATCGGTTTCGGACTCATCGGGCTAAAGTTTTTTATCGTGCTAGTCCGTTCGGGCTATAACCCTGTCGGTTTCAGTTTTATCGGGTCGGGCCATCGGGTTAGGACTAAATTGACATCATATCCCTATTGATAACTATACGGTTTATAAATTATGAACCAACAATACAGAAATTATGAATCTGTAGTATAGAAATTATGAATCTATATAGTACTGTATTTAAATTTGAAATATACTGTATAGAAATTATGAATCTACATTTAATAATTTAGTCTAAGCTATACACAATTTCTTAATAAAATTACTAATTTCCTATGAAATTTCCCTCTAAGATATACACAATTTCCCTCTGACAAAATTATTTTAGGAAATTTTACTAAGACAAAATTTCAATTCCCGCTAAGACAAATTCCAATTCCCTCTAAGACTCACAGAGCGAAGTAAAATTAGAAAAATTTTCCCTCAGACAAAATTCCGAAGTGAGACAACTCCGCCGACTGTCGACCGCCGACCGCCATTCTCGTCCGATAGCTCCAACCTCCGACACTGTCGGCACTTCCAACCTCTGCCGCCAACACCCCCTCCATCCTCTGTCGTCGTCGCTCCAACAGCCGCCGCCGTGAAGAAGTGAGTACAGTGGTGTGAAAATTTTAAGGTTAGCATTTCTACTCTAAAAATGTACGGAGTAATAAGCTGTCAAATTCCTCAAAAAATTATCTTATTGTATCAATATGTGTTTATGCTAAACAATTTTGGGTTTAAGCTAGGGTTGGGAAATTAGGGTATGAATTTCTGCAAAATTTCTGTGAAATTTCTACCTTAGTGTTGTTACATTTATGCTAAAAATCTGAGTTGTTAGGGTAAATTATACTATGGCTTGGTTGGTTGTCTTTGTTTTGGCCACATTTACTTCATCAGTTCTGCCTACGGTAAAGAACAAAGAACAATGCTTGCATTTGTTTTGCCTTTTTAACTTAATTTCTAATTAATTTTATAGAGAATGTAGCTATTTTAAGGAGGCACTCTATCTCTTTTTGAAACTTATTTAGCCAAGGAAAAGCTTGAACTATTCTTATTGCAAAAATAAAAGTGAATAATTGTGGCTGCTTAGTGGTCAAATACGCTCATTATGAAACCTTCCATCATAAGCCTTTTGCAGTCCCTATTACCCAAAATAGGAGACAATATATGACTGCAGCACTAGGAAATTAAAACAGATCAGATGCAGTTCATGGAGGCTGGAAATCATGAAGGTTGGTAAGGGAGCTTGGTATTAAAGAAGCAATGTGATGATTAATTTGTTTAAGCTAAGGAATTAGACCACATTAAAAATTAAAGTTCTAACCAAATTTATATCGCTCATCATCTAGAGTTCAAATTTAGTATGAAATTATGACATTAAAAAGTTTTTATCAAATTTATATCAATGTTTCAAATTCAGCATGAAATTGTCAACTTTGACAGGTTTAACTGAATTTATGATGGCTAGTTTTAGGGGGAAAGAAATCATTCAACTTGTATGTTTAACTTAATTTCTAATTAATTTTATAGAGAATGTAGCTAATATTATTTAGAAGTCTCTTATTCCTGATAGGAGAATATTTGTTGGAAGGTCCTATGCAGTGTGTTGAAAGTACAACGTGTTAGGACTTTAAGATTTTAAATTTGTGCCGATTGAAAATATAAAGTGTAATTTCCTATCTCCAGGCGAGCTGCGTATCGCATTATGGGCGTATGCCTTTCTTTGGCCAAAGATGCTGCAGAAACACTGAAGCTCAACATGGCCATAATCCTGTTACCAGTCTGCAGGAACACCGTCACCTGGCTCAGGAACAAGACCAAGTTAGGCGTCGCCATGGTAATTTATGCTTGTGAAAGGCTGCTCAGAGCATTCAGATCTAGCATTAAGCCTGTCAAGATTCTTAAGGTAAATTGATTATTTCAGAAATTATTATTCATATATAATTTGTTTCAACTTTCAAGAATAAAATGTTATTGACAATTTCCTCTGTTTTATTGAAGGTGGCAGTCTATCTTGGAAATGTTTTGTCCCTTCATATGTCGAAGCCACAGGGGTTCAGATACAGAAGTGGTCAATACATGTTTCTCCCTTTGAATGGTAATTGGAAAAGAAAAAAAAAACATTATTGTTTTGGTCACTAATTTCTGTTTTTCCCATTCATTAGAGTCGGCATGTCTCCACTATTTCTTCCTTGTTCGAATTTTCCTTACTGTTTTTGAATTTTGACGGGCAACAAAGCTACGCTTATTGAGCGTATCAAGGAGCATATTGAGTAACTTCCCTTTCATTTCCTTCCATTTTCTGTGTTTGATAATGTGACTTGGAAATTAGTACATAAAACATTTTCTTTTTGCTTCAGTGTTGTCAATGGTGGTGGAGAGAAGAAGTATCCTGTATCTAGTTTTGTATTGAACTGCATGCAAAGGTATTCTCATTTCATAAATTTCTGAAACATCTATTATATAGCATCATGTGTTTGTAAGTTAAGAGACTTTCGATTCTATCATCACTTGATAAAACCTAATTCAATGTTGGTTTGAGAGCTAATTCTAGTTTTTGCTATTCTGAGCTTAACTTCCTGAATTTGTGCAGGTGATGACTTCTGATTCTATCATCACTTGATAAAAGCTATTTCAGTGTTGGTTTGAGACTTAATTCTAATTTGTTATTCTGAGCTCAACTTCCTGAATTTATGCAGGTGATGCATGCACTGGAGATGTTGTTTTGTTTGAACAAAATGTATATGAAATGATAAATACTGATGCTTCTGAGTTCTGATACATTTCTTCTATTTGGTAGAGTTCTGTGCTTGCCTTGGAAGATTCAGCAATAGATGCTGATCAAGTTGAGAACATCATTATGTTTTGCCCAACAAAGGAGGAGATTGAAATGCTTATGGTAAAATATGTTTTAGATTTATTAGCTATTTGTACACAAATCATGTTGAAAACTGTAAATTCACTTATCATGAAATATTTTTGTAGGTATTTGAAGATGCACCCTACTCCATTAACGAAATAGATGAAGTTCGAGAGTTGTGGACACATTACTTTAGTAAAGAGTGCGTGTAACTTTATTTCATTTAAACATTATCTTTATTATTATAAACTTATATTTATGTTTTGTTAAAGAATTGTATATAAGTATATTGTGATGTTTTATTGTGTTGATTATTAATTGTGAAGTATATATATATATAGTATGTTTATGTTTATATTTATTAGAGTTGGTTTAAAAACCATTGTGAATAGATAGTTTAATTTTTTGTAATTAGTTTTGTATTTTTTGGGTGAATTTGGAAATAAAATTCTGTACAGGTTTTGAACAAATAATAGGTAATAATCAAAATTCAAATAAAATATAAAAAATATATATATAAATTTCCGCAACACCCTCTCTGTAGAGGGTGTCCCGGAAATGAACGTATAGAAAAAAATAAAATGGTTTCCGCGACACCCAGCGGAAATCAATTATTAAAAAATAATAAAATACGTTTCGCGGCACCCAAAGCTTAGCGGGTGCCGCGGAAAGTCAGTATTAAAAAAATCTTTTATGCTTTCCGCTACACCCGCTACGGGTGTAGCGGAAATCCAGGGCTTTCAGCGTCACTGGATTTCGCTATACCTGCACAGGTGTAGCGGAAAGCATTTTTATGGGTGTAGTGGATATCTTTTTTTGTAGTAGTGTCCTGACACAAGCTCTTGAATCTAAGGAGCATGGAGGTCGGGTGAGGGCTATAGGGTGACATGTCAATCCCTCTACATATGGTATGATTTAATATATATTTCGAGTCAATTTGATAACTTATTTTTTAGAATGGGTTTCTTGCTCTGAAATTTGGGTGTAGAATGCGTGTGAAAGCTCAAAATTTTGGGCATTTTAGTGCTTGATGTTTTGTAATTAATAAGGGATTTCTTTGTCGTTTGTGTTTAAGTTTCATGCATTATATTCTCATGATTTGTTAACATTTTTTTTTTTGGGAGTGCATTTGTATTGCTTTTTCAAGTGTCTTTCTTTACTTGTTGGCTACACTTCTAATGATTCTCTTTAGGGAACTCATTATCTTGTTATGAACAGTTTGAGTATGAAAGTGGTGAGAGTAAGAGGGTAGTTTCATTATCTTGTTATCTTGTTATGTTGAATAGACTCTAGTATGCTATTTTTGTGTTTCCTGTCTAGCAAGTTGCCATTTTAGAGAGCTTTCCGAATTACTCCAAACTTATTTTGCATTTCATTGCAAATTATTTATATCTATACTAATTTATTTTCTTACTTTTTACATGTAGTTTCAACAAGTTGATTATGACAAAGCAGTTATTGATCTGGTGCGATCTGAATGGGCCGATATTCTATCAAGTCATATAGAGTAGGTATGATTTGGTCATTAGAATGTTGTGATCATTTTGGACTTGAATTGGTTCGTGGAATTGTTTTTTGTGTAGTAGTATTATGACTTGGATGATAATTAGAATTGGTCATGGAAGTCTTTTGACTTGTTATTTTGAACCTTATTAGTTTGTGCACAATTATATAACTACACTTTGCAACATATGGTGAATGGATAAATTGTTTTTTTTATACGGTTATAATTGAAGCAGCTGAAAAACGGTTAAAAACCGTTGTCTATTTTACAATAGACAACAGTTAGAAACTGTTGACTTTTCTACAAAAGACACAACAGTTTATGGGTGTGACAAAAGCGATTTCAACAACACACAATAGACAACGGTTTATAATTGTTGTCTTTTAAAGAAAAGACAACAATTAAAAACCGTTGTCTAAGTACGTGACTTTTAACAACACTGGTTTCAACAACGCTTAATAGACAACGGTTAAAAAACCGTTGTCGTTGGAAGAAAAGACAACGGTTAATGACCGTTGTCTATGTGCGTGACTTTTAACAACACCGGTTTGAACAACAATTAATTGACAACGGTTAAAAAACCGTTGTCGTTGGTAGAAAAGACAACGGTTAATAACCGTTGTCTATGTACGTGACTTTTAACAACACCGGTTTCAACAACACTTAATAGACAACGGTTAAAAAACCGTTGTCGTTGGTAGAAAAGACAACGGTTAATAACCGTTGTCTATGTGCGTGACTTTTAACAACACCAGTTTCAACAACACTTAATACACAACGGTTAAAAAACCGTTGTCGTTTCTAGAAAAGACAACGGTTATTAACTGTTGTCTATGTGCGTGACTTTTAACAACACCGGTTTCAACAACACTTAGTAGACAACGGTTAAAAAACCGTTGTAGTTGATAGAAAAGACAACGGTTATTAACCGTTGTCTATGTGCGTGGCTTACAACAACACCGGCTTCAACAACACTTAATAGGCAACGGTTAAAAAACCGTTGTTGTTTCTAGAAAAGACAACGGTTAAAAAACCGTTGTCTATCCGCAGGACTTACAACAACACCGGCTTCAACAACAGAAATTATACCCCTACGACAACGGTTATTAACCGTTGTCTATGTGCATTTTTCTTGTAGTGCACTCAATTAAGGCCCTAATATATAATATACAATATATATTATAAGGGAAAACCTTACACACTTTTCACCCACATTAAATGTGGCTAGTAACACCAATCACCAACAAAGCTTGACGAAAAATTCGATCGACTAAGTCACCAAATGTGTTCATAGATTTCTAACCATTATTTACAAAAAGCTCAAATTTATGGTATTTAAATTTTTGACTACACACTTTTTGATCATCCGTTGAAAGTGGTCACTAACACCAACCACCAAAAAAACTCTGACAGAAAATTCAACCGACTAGGTGGTCAAACGCATTCACAGATTTCCAATCACCAACACCAAAAAGTCAAAATTATAGTTTTTCTTGACTACACCCTTTGTGAGTGACCACCAATAGTCAAACTTAGTTTAATTTACAAAATTGCAAGGATCTCCAACGATTAACTCAACTACACAAATAATGTTTATTATTTTACTTATTTAATCATCTCCTTATTATGAATATATTTATCCTTTTTTAGTTGAATAATGACATGGTAAGATTTTGTCACCTTGATTAGCAATTTTAAATTGTTGATTTCTATTTAAATATTATTTTTCACTTCCTTGTAAGTTCCCGAACAATATAATACTCCGCATGTAGCACAGCAAGACAAAAGTGCAACGTAAAAGTGGTCAACAAGACATCAACAAACTAGATAGTAAAGAACATAAATTATGGTATTTCAAGAACATTTATTTGTCATTTAATTATGGGTGGAAAATTTTTTTGAATTATCGGACAATACTAAAAAAGTTGTATTTCAAGAACACACTTAAGTATTTTTCCACATACACATAAATGGACCTAAGCTAGGAATGTAACGTAGCTTTGGACATTATAGTAAACGGGGAATGTATTATATAACAAACAAAATTAAAGAGTTTAGAAACCTTAGCCTTACCATATAATTTAATGTTCTGTTTGGACTTTGGATGGGTGGAGGATCAGAATTTACGTGTTTAGCGTGTTTAGTAGTTAAAAAAATATATATATTTTTAGAAAAAATTAGAAAAGGGAAAATGAAAAAGAGTAAAAAAATTTCAAGCTTTTTTTCTAACTTTGTAAAGAGAGTTAATTGAAAAAATTTAGTCGAAAAAAGGAGAAAATTTTCCAAAATAATTATACAAATTTTAGTTCAAAATTGTTGAGAGGAGGCTGGAGCTAAGGCAAAGTCTAGTATCCTACCATTGAAACGTGAAGTTGACTGCTACACAAGTATAACAAAATAAAGTTTTGTATTTGCTACTAGTTATAGTTTTTACTATTGTAATAAAGACTTGATCATCATAATTGGTATCATAACATGCATGTCACAAGTTCAAATCCCATTGAAAGTATATACAAAGTATAATGTACATTTGGGGCTATGCAACTACGCAAATATGCATTTACATCAGTAAGCATTTAATCTTAACAAAAGTTACAATTAATATTAATACAAGTACAACAAATTTGCACATGTTGGTGAAATATAAACCTAAAATTTAGATTCAAATAAAAATTCAAATCTCAACTTGATCACATGTTTAAAATATAAACCTAGTATTGCAATTTAGATTGAAAAAAAAAAAAAGGATTCAAATATCAACTTGATCATGTGGATTAAATATACACCTAAAATTGCAATTCATTACCAACTGCAGGTTCACCGTATATAATATATAAATATAAATGTGCAATCCAACTATCAGCTTATTAAACTTTTAATTGAGATGGTGCACGTACTTCAATTTGGTATCAGAGCCAACTACATGCCAAAAGTCATGGATTCGAACAATCAAACCTGCACATGTGAAGGGGCATATTGAGTATATATATATATATATATATATATATATATATATATATATATATATATAAGCATAAATGTGCAATTCAACTATCAGCTTAGATTTTTAGTTGAGATAATACACATTCTTCAGTCCTGCACAATGAACTTTTTCTTTATTTTCAAGCACCCAAACAAAGCATAGCCAAGATTTTAATTTAATTAAAAGGATAATAATGTCGTAATTAGATGTATGGGCAAAAGTAATTAACAGAATCGTATATGTATCCAAAAACATTAACGCGGTTTGATAGATGTTTCAATGTCAGGTCATTAAGAAAGAAACGCGGTTTTAATTTGATTAATTAACTAACTAATGGCCCCAATAATAGGACGATAATACGTGGCCACACGATCGATACAAAAATCGAGGGGCAATCTTGACTTTTTAACCACCTGGGTTTAATTGCCTTTTGGGCTTTGGCTATAGCCTACAGACTTTATTTCCCCATTTTCATGTTGAAGAATCCTTAAAGTTAGTCAAAAAGATATCTCTTTTTCTTTTTAATTTTTAGATGTCTGAAATTTTGCATGATGTTATATTTAAAAAGTATTGTGTTCTTAAAATAAAAACTAATATGATATATTTATAAATTTTTATAATTTATGTTGGCAAAGACTGGGAGGAATTGATCATTTTAGAATTAATATGCTATTGATCTTCTGCGAATTCAGAACTTAATGTTGACTATTACAAAAAAATATAATGAAATATAGTTGTTCGTGGCACAGGGATTTATTAGCTAGCCGCCCACCTTACAGTCCTAGATCCCTAGTCAGTAAAAGTTCACAGAGAGGTAAATTAGTATAGCCTAAGAATCTAAGATGTTCATATATACTAATTAACTTAAATCAAGAAGGCTTTCAATAGACAACTTTCACAGAAAGTTGAGCTTGGAATCTGTGGTCGCCAAACTACCTATCCTGACCAACTAACTTGGGTGAGTTTGACCTATAATAGTTATCTATGGGGTTAAATATTCACTACATTTTATTTTTAGAATATAACATTTTTTGCCCGCAAGCCATACAAGAAAAGTAGGATAAGTAAACCGCATTAAGCAACGGGCTCAACTGAGATGCAAGAATCGAACTTGTAATATTTAAGTGTATATGAGAATCATGATTCTCTCACTTGACCATCATTTCTGGGCGTTGAGGCTCCATTATTATTATTATTATTATTATTATTATTATTATTATTATTATTATTATTATTATTATTATTATTATTATTATTATTGTTTATAGGTGAATTATATGAAACTAAGGGACCCGTACCATGTCATCATCTAAACCCTTATACACAATGTAATCCTAATTATTATGAAGAGTTGTGACGAAAATTATTTTTGTCGCCATTTTCATAATTATTGCGATGCCAACAAATTGAAACAAAAATCGCGAAATGGCACGAGCTGGTATTGAATCGGCATGAAAAATATGAAATATGACAGATGTGGAATTTCATCTTCATCATTGGTAGACCCCATATATATATATATATATATATATATATATATATATATACACACACACACATATATTGACAGCACCATTTTTAAATTTTTATTTTTAATTAGTTAGCTATCACTAATAACTTTGAATTTACCCATTATTAGCTTCTTCCTAACAAATAACTAGATCTAATCTATTATCTACTAAATATAATAAGAGTCTTAGACCTCTAAAGGGAACAAAAAATGTTGGTGTAATTATTTGTTTAAATTGATGAATGGTTCATATTATTTTTGTTTTAGTATTTTGGTTCAAATCAATTATCTAATATTTATATAAATAGGAATAGGAATGCTATATTCCAAATGGGTGGTCACATCATTGAACATCTAAAAAAAATATTTGAGAAAGTATAAAACAGATACTACCTTGTAAAAAATCATGAACGTTTCAAAAAAAAAAAAAAAAAAAAGTAATTGTATTACTGGCTTGATAAAAGAAATGGAAAAAATGATAATAAATTCTTATATTAAAGAATATTGTACGTGTCACTAGTACAAAAATAGACATGCGCGTCTGATTTACAATCGATACGTTTGGTGCGAACACATAAATCATCAACTTTACACGTTTGCTAAATCCTTATATATATTATATGTCTATACTTAGTAATTTCAAATGAAATATCATTGTCTTTCAATATAAATAGTATATATTTAATCCTCATTTATTTCGTGATATTATCATTAATTGTGATGGTAATAAGGATATTAATAATAATAAATGTAATTGAATTATTTTACAATAAAATAAAATAAACGTTTATCTTGTACAAATAATGTAGTACGTATTTTTTTAAGAGTTAAATTATTGATACTCTTCCTGGTGAAAATAAAATAAAATTGTGTGAAATTTTGATAAGAAAGCCAGATGGCAGTCTTACGTTGTAATGTTGTCTGATTAGAGCGTTGTGTTTACATCGATAGATCTGCATTTGATGTTTTGATTGATTTCAAATATATTGTCGGTGAAATTGTAATAAATCTGTATATCAAATGGATTTTAAATTTCAATCTGTAATTATTATTGATTCCCAATTTCCCATCAAGAATCTTTGCAGGATAAAGTAATTAAGTAATTATGCCATCAATGTTGCAGCCCGTGGGCGTATAGTGGGTACGACTTGAAGCCATGTTCATATCTAATACGTTAAAAGTTATAACTAATAGTGAATACATAATTTTGTTTTATTATATTTGTATGACAGTTAACATCAAGTATTAATGATAGAATGTTAGATTTTATCTTTTCAAATTTCTGCCCAACACCCATGTGTCAAGGGCTATTGTCCTAAATGAAACTGATGATCAAGATTCGATTAGATTAGTGTGAATATCTATATAGTATATGTGAAGGTAGTTCTCAAATTCTAATTAGTATATTGCATTAAAATGTGTGGCGTAGTGGATTAGACATGACTCTCGTACCTGAAACCATAAGGTTACAAGTTTTATATTGCCCTCCTAGCCGGATGTCTATCTGTTCAAACATACCAGACTCTCGTACCTGAAGCCATAAGGTCACAAGTTTTATATTGCCCTCCTAGCCAGGTGCCTATCTGTTCAAACATACATGACTCTCGTACCTGAAGCCATAAGTTCACAAATTTTATATTTGTTCAAACATATTTTCTTAACCTAATGAAGCACAAAGAGTCAATAACGCTTCTCATGACCTCCCATATAAGAGATGTCACTACATGCCATCTGAGCACAAGGTGCTTGGCTATATAGTACATACCTTAAGCACATTAAGTTATCTCTGTCAAAACAAAAGCAAATTAAAAGGTTTCTTGTGACTTTGGTTTTTCTTGAAAGTTCCAACATTAAACGAACTACACAAGCATCATAATAAGCTGCCGGAATAATGTAACAAATTCCAAGTGGAAATAATAATATTCAAGGGTAGTACATACTTGTCACCCTTTTATCTTCCCATTTCTCTCTCTTCCTCTCTCTCTCCACACATTTATATATAGACATACATATATACTCCTCTCCCTGCATTGTATATATAATAATATATGTGTATATATATAGTATGATATAATCTCCATAAAAGATCTGAATTGAAAGCTTCCTTTGGACTACCAACTTTCTTCCTCCCATGAATAAACCTTAACAGAAAATATTCCTTCTTTAGTACTTGTTTATATCTTGTCCTTCCAGAATCTATCTTCAAGCTTTCTTCTTCATTCCCAGCACCAAATAAAAAGAAAAAAAAAAAAACCCAGTTCGTGGAGTACGAGGAATGGGTTTAAGAGACATCGGAGCCACGTTGCCGCCGGGGTTTAGGTTTTATCCCTCCGACGAGGAACTGGTCTGCCATTACCTGTACAAGAAAATCGCTAATGAAGAAGTTCTCAAGGGCACTTTGGTGGAAATTGACCTTCATACTTGTGAGCCATGGCAGCTCCCTGGTACGTCGTCGTTTTACTTCCTCATCATCTTCTTCTTCTTCTTCAGTTCTTCTCTGTCTACCTGATCATGCTAGAATTTTTTGTTTTTTTTTTCTTTTTTTTTTGGGAGGTTAAAAGTGGTAGGTTAGTTTGGAAATTACAGTTTGATGACTTTAAGGAAAGGGGTGAAACTGAAAAATTATTAATATAGCAGAAACTTTAGGAAAAAGATTCATGTCGTCCAAGAAAACTAAACTTTAATTTCTTGCTTTCTCCATTAGTCTGGCCGGGGATGTTCATCAGTTGCTTCAATCTTATTCAGTGGATTTATGATTTTCTTTCGCATGTTTGTGGGCGCAAAATGTGTAAAAAGCTGCAAATTTAAAACGATAATGGAGTCTTATCATTAAAGAACATATATTCTGGGAAATATTATGTCTATTTACTTGATTAGCCTTTTTTAGACGTATTAACCATTTATAATACTTTTTTGATCACGATCATAAACGTCATTAATTATCTTCTTTAAATTATTAGTATTTTTTAATATTATAATATTTTAACAAAAAAATTTATTATCAAAGAAATTATGGTCAAGTCACATAATAATGGCTCTCCCAAATAGAAACTCATAGGCTAATAATATATTTACACTCATAAAACGTATGAAAGGGTCGAACCTAACTAGTTAATATATTATCACTAAAAAAAATTTCAAATTACGTATTCTCATGATTGCGTGTTTGGAATTATCTTATCTTTTATAGTATCATTCATTATTTTTTTCTCTTTTTGGTGTGTATATACAAAGTGAATGATATATTCTGTCTTAACTAAATTGATCAATCTATTGCGATACACGCATAAGACATATATGTTCATCTTGTGATTTATAGGTATTATTACACCTTAAAATATTTTTTTAATTAGGAAAATAGCAACTAACACATGATTATAGTATACTAGGTAAATGCAATTATGATCAAAGAGACGCGATCGAATATTTAGTCCAATCGAACTGGTCCTGGGCATGTCATGACGCTTAAATCATCCCACTTGGCCAAATTATTGTCACATAATAATTATAGGATAATTGAAATTATTTTGATATAGTTAAAGAATATGCGCAGATACGTATTTAATTAACATGTAATAAATTGAACCTACAACCTTAATCTTTGGTTTAATATCGTGATCACAATAGTTATTGACTTATCACCGTTGATCTTGAAAAGATAACGAAACAGACACGAGTTGATATATGTATTATTAATTAATGAATCGTCACTGTTTTGATTGAAAGATAAAGTCGAAACTCCCCTTTTTTTCCTCCATTGTTTCGTCCGAACGAACTTTCTCAAGAAAAAAACTTTGCTAAAGCCGAAACATGCGTGGGGAATCTATTGTGACGATTACCCAACTTTTTTCGTCACTTTTGCCAATATTGTCTTACAAACCATTCTTGCAGGTGACGATTTCATTCCGATCGAACAATTATTTTTTCTTCTCACTCACACCTCTATCTAATCTATCTATTAATCCTCCACACCTCTCTTACTTGCAGTGTTTTGTCGTCTTCTTCCTTAATCTTCGCTAAACTTAATTGGACGAATTGAAATTAAGAAACAACTAATTAACTAATTAAGGGTGTTAATGATGATTATATTACAGAGGTGGCGAAGCTGAACTCGAGCGAGTGGTATTTCTTCAGCTTCCGGGACCGGAAATACGCGACGGGGTTCCGGACGAACAGGGCGACGACGTCAGGGTACTGGAAGGCGACGGGGAAAGATCGGACGGTGATGGATCCCAGGAGCCAGGCGATCGTGGGGATGAGGAAAACGCTGGTTTTCTACAGGAACAGAGCGCCTAACGGCGTTAAAACGGGATGGATCATGCATGAATTTCGTCTCGAAAACCCCCATATTCCTCCCAAGGTAATACTTGTGCCACCTTTCCTCTTCCGACATGGCAACACGTGTTTGGTTTGTTTTTCGTCTAACCCTACGTGATGGACGTGTATGTGTCGTCATGTGGCGGGTGACGTGGAGAATAATAATAATATTAACTCGGGATGTGATTATGTGGAAGAGAAAATATTTGATATTTAATTTTAGATATGGAACAGTCTTAAATCTTGGGTATCCAAAATAATAATAATAATGCATGTGACAAAAGACGAGAGTCTTTGTGGGAAGCTTCTTAGAAAGCTCAACGTTGAAATAAGACAGATAACCAATGACTAAAAGAGGAAAAGTTTCCCACCAACGTTGAAAAAAAAAAAACTATGTGCGGCGCGCATATTAACATTGCGGCTAATTAATAACCTAAAGTGTATATATATTGATCATTAATTAATTTAGTTTCTTGTGGAAGTGTGATTCCTTATTACCTTGTTGTTCCTTATTAATTACCTTGTACAACATCATCAAATTTTAACAAAAATAGAGAAGTTCCACAAGGGCAGCTCAGTTGGTCAAAAATAATCAGAGATCTAGTTTTATCAGCAATATCTTCTGTACAAGAGTGTCGCTAATATTAAAAATTGATAGTATAAATTAAAATTACATTTTTGCTACTAATTATGAATCTGGTAAATGAATGTTAGCTTATTGAGTTAATTAGATAGTATAATATAATTAGTTGATAACATTAACTGATTGTAGAAAGGTGTTTGGTAAATTAGTTATTAGCTGATAGTTGTTTGGTATAATTTTTTTTCTTAAAAAGCTAATTGAAAAAGTTGTTTTGAACAACTTTTTAAATTTTAGCATTTTGGAGTAACAAAAAGTGGTATTATTATTGTTGTTGCAGGAAGATTGGGTTCTATGTAGAGTCTTTCACAAGTCCAAGGGAGAAACCAGCGAGAACAACCTTAACACCATGTACGACAATAGCATCATCATACCGCCGCCGGCCACCTCCCCGACTAGCCTGGCCGCCTCTCCTCCTAACATGGACGCCGTTTCCTTGCCGGCGTCAGCCGCCGCCTATCGTCCCATCGCGGTGGCCTGTCAGAACCAAAGCGCCACCACTGCGGCGGCGGCGAATTTCTTCAACGTGTCCTTGTCGTCGTCCGTGCCGGAGCACCACGGCTTTCTCCGGTCGCACGAAATGCCGCATTCCAAGTGCGAGACTGACCAGTACGGCTTCCTGTTCGACATGAACTTCGAAGAACCGAATTTCCAGGACGGCGGCGTCCATTCGAGCCTCGATGACATGCGATTCGACGATGAAAACGGCATGGTTTTCATTTGATCTGATCATTACACGCAGCCTATACATACATACAGACAGACATATATGGATTTGTGTTTATATTGATATATTTATATGGTATATATATGTGTATATGTAGATGGACTTGAATTTAGAGTGTTAAAAAAAAAGTCACGGCATCCATTTTTTGAATGGTACATGCATGTTGTAATGTTTGGCTGTGAGATAAGGATGTTGTTTGATTATTGGATGTTATGATTCTTAATTTACTAGCTAGGGCTAGCTAGGTTTATTCACATGTTAGACATATATATGTGGTGTAATTTGGGTATGATATTATACTTAATTAATGATATTCTTTCTTTTCATTATTTTATATATTTTTACAACTCATTGTTCCAAAAGGTTGAATCCCCAACCTTAAGGCCCCTCACGCCCCTGCCCAACAGAACATCTGGCAGAATATAAATCATGGTAAAACAGTTAAACACAGAGGCAAGTATAAGTAATCGTAGTTCATTTGTTTCGTTCCAATGGGACTTGTTTATTAAGTAAAAAATATCTACATAAAAGAACAATAGATACAAGTTTAATGTATGTATATATGAATAGGTATCTCCTGATAGATATATATAGGGAAGGGATCAGGTGCATTTGTGGCTTCCCGTGCGGTTGTGCGGTAGATTAATGTGCGTGAGTCGCGTGCTTAATGTGCTTGAGATTTGTACTTAATGTGCGTGAGTGTGTAATGTTAATGTGCGTGAGTTTTGTACTTAATGTGCCTGAGTATTGTGCTTAATGTGCGTGAAGTTTGTGCTTAATGTGCGTGACATGAATTCAGAATTAGGAGCTCAAAAGGAAGCAGAACAGAAAGAGAAGGTGGGTGAAGCTTTTCTGTTTGTGTGTGAATGGATGGATATATGTAAATGCACATATGGCTGTTCTGATTTTATGTTAAAAACAAGACAAAATCCATTCCTCCCCCACTTCGAAACAAAAAACAAGAAGAAAATGCAGCAATGGATGCGCATAATTTTCACAGCAGTGGATGAAGAACATACTCACGCACATTAAGCACACAATTCACACATCTTAGGCACAAGACTCACACACCTTAAGTACAAAACTCACGCACATTAACATTACACACCCACACATATTAAGTACAAATCTCAAGCACATTAAGCACAATACTCACGCACATTGAGTACAAACCTCACGCACATTAATCAACCGCACAACCGCACGGGAAGCATTCAACCGCGCGGGAACCTTACACTATATCACTGCTGGAAATTATGAAATTTCTGACCACCTGAAAGTGATTTTAAATCAAGTCGAAAGCCTTATTCCGACCACTTTTGGCATTCGAAAAAACCTTTGTTGCTATTTCCGACCACTTTTTGCTTTCGACTTGATTTATGATTACTTTCTCGATAATTTTCAGCAATGTATATATATATATATATATATATATATATATATATATATATATATATATATATATATATATATATATATTGTAGGGTTAATTATGCAGATGATGAGATTTTTGTATTTGATTTCTTTGCTTTATGTTGAAGGGAAACAAAAATCTATGAATAATTATTGTGAAATGATTTATCCTGTAACACAAGTCAATATTCCGGCCTCATCATAATCTAGTCATTGCTAGCTAGGGATTGGAAATTGAGAAGAGAATCCTCCTTCAAGTCAATGACCCTATAGCTATAAGGTAATCTTGCTACAATAATGCTACTCTATGGCATTAAAATAAAAAAAAAATTAATAAATAAGAAACTTAATTACTAGTTTACCAAAAAAAAAAAAAAAAAAAAAAAAAAAAAAAAACTTATCTTGGGGGTAAAGTAAGAGTTAACCTATTTTCATGCATCAAAGTCTTTGTGTATATAACTTCTTTTTACATTTTTCAGGTTGCTCATCTGTGAGTGAATCCTTTTGTGACAATCAACACCACATTTTAATGACAGGATATTAGATTCAACTTTTTGAGCTGCTGCCCAATAATAAAATATTAATGTTTTACGGTCCATGTGATAATTTGGGGATAGGGAAACGAGAAACTCCATACGAGGTTTTGGAGAGTTAAAAGGAAACTTCGTTACTTTGTTAAGGTACATGAATGAATGTACAATGAGAGAGGACTGACATATAATAATAATGGCATGGCTTCTCTAGCAGACAGCAAATGGTTCCATCTCTCTTCCTTGTATAGCTTCAGTGTTAGCTTTTTTGCCTGAGTTTTTTTGTGTCAGGTGTTCTTGGGTACACTTTTGTTGTATTTACAATGGCAGTTCAAAGATGGTAGAAGCTTGCCCAACAAGATGGTAAATTGGTAATTTGAGGTCGTGAAAGTCTCGTACAAAATAAAGTTTTTCATTTGAATCTTATCAATGAAACAACATATATCGAATTGGGAAAACTGCAAATGATCAAAACGCTTACTACTATGTTAAAAAGTATACCTAAAAACGAATGTATAACTTTATTTTTTAACAATTACATAATTGTCAATAACAAAATGGTAAATTTGGCTTTCCAGCCTCTACCAACAATACCTTCCCCCTAAATAGGTTCTAATAATTGTTTGGCTTCAAATTCATTAAAATTAGTCCTGAAAATGGTGGTTGAGTAGATGGAGTATGATTTTCATACTTGAAGGTTGGGATGAGTTCAATTCTTACCAACACACTCTCGATCCAGCCCATTGTATAAGATTTTTCTAATGCGATTTACCTCTCTTGTGTGGTTTACAGTTTATTGCATATTCTGTGATTTATAGGCTATTACACAAGAGAGAGAAATTTACCTAATATATACTCTCAAATAGTAAATGCGAACTTTACCCTTGATCCATATTTATTTTTTTTTTGGAAATTATATATGGTTAAAAGAATTGAGAATATATAGGCTAAGTTATCGAAGAATGGGTTTAAAACCCATTACTATTAGAGCACTACACTGCGAACGTAAGACAGGGAATGGGACAACTGCCTGCTTGCTTTGTCGGCCCAAAGAATTGGGCTTAAGATTGGGCTGTACAATATATTTAGTCAGACTAGGCTAAAAGCAACGGCAAATTATGCTCTGCATCCGTATGCACCATGCATGGTGCATACGGATGCAAAAACGACGTCGTTTTAATAAAACGCGCGTCTTCCCTTAAAAAAAAAAATCAGGTTCAATTCCCAGCAACAACATATGAACTAAAATTCCATAATCGATGAACTATAATTCTATAATCTAATCTATGAACTAAAAATACCAGAATGAATGAACTAAAATTCCATAATCTATAAACTAAAATTTCATAATCGATGAACTACAATTCCATAATCAATAAACTATAATTCCATAATCAATGAACTATAATTCCATAATCTATGAACTAAAATTCCAGAATGAATGAACAATATAATGTTGTTGCTGGGAATCGAACCTGAATTTTTTTTAAAGGGGAGACGCGCGTTTTTTAATAAAACGATGTCGTTTTGGCATCCGTATGCACCATGCATGGTGCATACGGATGCACAGCATAACGATTGAAAAGCAACTGCCTGGGCATAATGATGGATGTTTTACCTATCACAATCAAACATCCTCATAATGTAAAGGAGTTAATACCTCCAATGGTCTTCCGAGTAGGAAAATATTTGGTGTATTTCCATTTTAAACTCCTAACTTGTACTCCTCATAGTCTCTTGATGTAGACATTTTTCTATGGGCCCACATAATGAAAATGACCAACCTCTGAGTATTATGGATTTACCAGCTGTGGTCCTTCGAGTTTTAAATGATCTCTAATGGTCATCCATGTTTTAAAAGAATATAAGAGAAGAGAAAATGCTAAAATGATTTTAATTGAGAGGGATAAATGATGTTATTTATTTAAAATAATAAGAATAAAGATAGAAAAAAATTATGAAACTATTAACTTATTTTAAAAATACTACTTAAAAGTAATATTTTAAAATCTACTCTTATTTTAAATTATTAACTTATTTTGAAAACATTATCAAACAGAATTTACAACTTATTAATAATTTAAAATAAGTTATAAGTTAAGCTCTGCTAAAAAAAGCCTAAAACTGATCCCTTAACTTGATATATAAATAATTGTACTAACAGTCCCGACCAACTACCTTAACTTCGCGTTGAAACATATTTCATATGACTATTCTCAGCATGATAGGATTGATAGCCATGTGCCCTAAATTAAATGAGGATCGAATGAAGTTTTGACCATGTGTGAGGTTGAAATTAAGGAGAGGAGCTTTGCATTTTTTTCCCCATTGGGACGACATATACAGTCTTGGGTACGGTCCATTAGTCTAAAGCCCAAAAAGCAAGTTAGTGTTTAGCCGCAACGTAATATTATATATACTCTGATGAACTCTCACTTTTATTTACGTGGCATGTTTTGATTTAAAAGTAACACACAGTTTTTATTTTGTTTTTTCTTCTTTCTCTGATAAAATTAATACATTTAACAAAGGCTCTGTTTGATAATATAGTTAACTTATCAATTAATTTTAGATTATTTGATCACTATTAACTGTTTGACTTAATTAAACAATCAATATGACTGTTTGATTAATTCTTTTTGTAATAATTTATTACTTTAAAATTCTAAAATTCAAAAAGCTGATCATCAAAACAGTTGTTTGTGAAAGTTATTTTGCATGTAATAACTATCAGCTAACAACTAATTTACCAAATACTTTTATATCATCATCTAATGTTATCAACTAGTCAAACTCATTAACTTAATCAGCTAACAGCTATTTACGCAACACCCCCAAAAAATTTTAAGAGAAAGTTATTTTGCATGTAATAACTATCCGCTAACAACTAATTTACCAAACATTTTTCTACCATCATCTAATGTTATCAACTAGTCAAACTCATTAACTCAATCAGCTAACAGTTATTTACCCAACACCCCCAAAATTTTTTAAAAAAAGTTATTTTGCATGTAAAAACTATCATCAAACAACTAATTTACCAAATACTTTTCTACCATCATTTAATGTTATCAGCTAGTCAAAATATTTAACTCAATCAGCTAACAGTTATTTACCCAACACCCCCAACCATTTTTTATCCATAACAATATATTACAATTATCATTTTCCTTAGCCGCATATACTCTCACTACTCTATCTCCACAACCCACGAATCATGCTGGTTTTGCCGGCGCGGCGGTTCTCCGGCGACAGCGCTCTCAACTCTCAAACAGTCAAACCCATAATCGTTGCATTATATTGCCGGTGAGTTGCATCTATCTTGACCATTTGTCATTGGAGTTTCAACCATTCAAAGAATATTGCTACTTTACTTCCACTACTTCTACTTAACCCTACTTATTTTGATATTTTCTATTAAAAGAAGTCTTACAATTTCATAGATAAATAATAGTTTTATTTTTATTATTTTTTAAAGTATAATCAAATATTTTTATTCATAACAAGTTAACAGCGTTGCTCTTACTATTCGATATTATAATACGGTTTTACTTTTTAAAGGCAAAAAGGAAGATATATATATTTTTTGGTTATTAGTATCTTGAATCTTTGAGTTTGAACAATTAAAATATAAGTAATATAATAGTTAGTCTCATTTTCTACTTTTTGAAAGCCAAGAAAGTCATTATATTAAATAAAAAAGGGTTCAAACAAACAGATGAAGAATCCCTCCAGATAGAGCGAAGGGTTAAAGCACCGTCCTCTCTTTAGCTAGACAATGGGCTACCCGATTGGCATTCCTGCTAATAAAACTAACATAACAACTAGGAATTAAACTAATCAGGCGTAAACAAGATTGAATAACATGATCAACATAGGAAGTCAGTCTCATTTTCTACTTATTTATAAAAATATGACATACTTCTATTGATAAACAAAGTGAGCTAGGTATAGTACTTTTTACGTTATTCATTTTTTTGTAAATTAATGAAATCGAAACATATGACGAGAATTTTATTTTTTAAAAACATTACACATGTCGGTCATGTGGATGGCAATACGTGTGACGAGGGAGACTGTTGGGTTTACAAGTTGGGGAGGACCTATCAAAAAGGATTAATAAGTTGCTCTCAGCAGCTAAAAAGTATGGCGTGACTTGATCATACTTTGCATTTGCCTTTTATCTCATTATATAGAACAGATACAAAGACATGTGACGGTGAAACAATTGGGTCTATGAATTTTGGAGGACCTATAGCTAGTGAAAGGAATTAAGTTGCTCTCAATAGTTAACTGTATGGCGTGACCTCACCATGCTTTGCTCTTTACTTCTGTCGCATTATATAAAAAAAATACAAACACTGCACATGTGACATGGGTATAGTTTAGTCTACGAGTTGCATATGGAGGACCTATCAAAAGGGCTTAAGATGCCCCTAACAACTAACAATATGGTGTGGCGTGACCACGTTTTGCTCTTTACTTGTATCTCATTGTACAGAATAAAATACCGACACATGTGAGGTGGGACAGTTTAATCTACAGATTGTAGCGGACTTATCCAAAAAGATTACGTTACTCTAAACAGCTAACAATTTGGCGAGATTTGATCACATTTTGATCTTTACTTTTATCTCACTATATAAAAAAACACACTTGTCAAATTGTCCATAGAAGAAATATTTAGAGAGAGGGATGGTGGAGGAGGCTAGGGTAGGCAGCTAGGGTTGTGGGGGTTCACTGTTGCTTGCAAAGTGACAAGAGTGCACGTGGGAGGAATTGCATGGGGTGGACTAGGACCGTTCAGGTGCTATGGGGCCCCACATCGTGTCAAATCGACGTCCCATCGAGTTGACCGCAGAATGCGGGATTCTCGTACGATCTCATCAACTTGTTGTTTTTTTATTTTTACTGAATATTATGACAACAAAAATAATTAGACATATATACTAACAATAATTACATTTGAATTTTACATTTATTATATACGACCATTCATAAGAGCAATCTCTACGAACGAGTTTTTGGATTGTTTTGAAATGAAAAATTATGACGGAGTTTTTTAACAGTTAGGGGTGGAATTTCCTTTTACAAATGGAGTTTTTTAAGAAGAAAAAAAAAATAAAAGAGGTTTACATGTGAGAACGCTTATGTGTCTGTTGGGCGCTTCAAAATGACCGTCATGCTGATTTTAATCTTTGTTTAAAAAAATAAAAATGAATGGAAGTTACATTGCTAGCTTCTTTCTTCTTTTTAATTTTTAAATTTCTACTTATTAAATATTTTAAAATTAAAAGAAATTGAAAATTTTTAATGTAATATATAATTTAATATCATATTATTTGAATTGAAATTTTATAATTATGAATTATCAATTAAATTAAAATTTGACATATTTGGTTTGAATATGAATTATAATAATGATAATTACATTTATAATTATAATTTTTAGATAATAAAAAATAAAAAATAATTAGAATATGGTTTTGTAAATTGATGAGTGCATAAAAAATTTAGAAAAAAAAAAATTCTAAATTATTGAAAACAAGAGTTTTCGAGATTGGATGAGATAGTGAACGATGAGATGGATGTTGGGGTCCACAAAAAACTGAGAAAAAAAAAACTTAATTGCTGATGTTAGTTGCTCTAACAATAGGATTTTTTGGGGGTAATTTTTTAGACAAATTAGATGACGTGGGGAGATATGCAGTAAAAGAAAAAACATTAGTATTAATTTGTGTTTGTGTATGATTTTTTATAAAGTTATAAAAAGAACATATGGTCATCAGTCGGCACAAGTTGCATATGCGCCCACTAAGCTCGTCACCACGTACTGTTACACAGTTTGTTTCCCTTTCTCTTTCTTGATTGTCTTGACAAAAGTTTCACATTTAGATTTTAATGAAGTGGTTGCTCTGATATTCTTTAAACTCAAAAAAGTATTCAGAGATTATCACCAAGGTCGTGTCATTTTGGTTGTCAAAGGTGCAAATATTTTCAATGAAAATGGTCAAATATATAGAGAGCATTCAACCCTAAAAACATATACAATAGGCTTAGAAGAGTTCTAGCTACTACATATATTCTAAATCTCTACTTTCTTACTTTATTTCTTAATGTAATAAACAGTGACAAACTATTTTCATAATGCAAATCTCAAAAAAGTATCTACATTAAAAATATAATTTGAAATTTGATGGAGTGATTTGCATTGTCCTAGCTAATTAACCTCCTTGGTCCCATGTGTAAGCTAAGGGTTTTTTAAAAGTGTTTAGATTATATATATATATATATATATATATATATATATATATATATATATATATATATATATATATAATTACCATTACTTTTTTTTGTTAATATATATGTTTTCAGGCACCCCGCACTAAGCGACCAACTCTACTAAAATGATATTGACAAGAATTGAACTCATAACTTTTTAGTATGAAAATCATACTCCACTTGCTCAGCCACTCTTTCACAATAATTTTTTATATATAATTATATTGCCGATATATATTTTACTTAATCTTCTGCCATATATATATATATTTTACTTAATCAGACATACAATAAGTATCTATAGTTCCTAGACCAACTTAATTAATTTTTTTTTCTGACACCAAAATACAATATAATGGGTTAATGGGACCCCTTCATTATATTGTTCTCACTGAACTTTTTACACATCAACTTATTACAAAGTATATATTTATAATTTATTTTATAACCATAAGTGATTATTATTATTATTGGAATACAGCCTTCATAAAAGTTAAAACTCAAAAGAATATCTTGGGGCAACTCTAGCAAGATTAGTTGAGCTATTGGTTTAGTAACCACATGATTCTCGATTTGAACCAGTCAGTACAGTTATGAACAATCTAGGCTAGTTTATCTTTTTATAATAAAGCGGGTTGCAGCGTAATGATAGAGTGAGCAGGAGACAGCCTGCGGGGTTCCTACCCCTTCCCTCTGACAAAAATAATAATAATAATAATAATAATAATAATAATATAATAATAATAATAATAATAATAATAATAATAATAATAAGGCCGATTGCACCCAAAGCGCACATTTGAATAGTGATTGCAAGCTTTCCACAAATTTATTTTTATGTTTTAAAATTGTCCGTATGTAACATACAATAGCTACTATACATATAGTACAACAAGATTCTCAATTTGAGTCGGCCAACTATAGATAACCTATGCTAGTTACCTCTGTGTAGTCTTTTGTTGGTTAGGGTCGAATTCGAGTTTCACCCAAAGCGTAGATTTGATTAGTGACTATGAGGTTTCCATAATTATTTTTTTAATTTTTTTTTTGAAAATACTGTATATGTAGCATACATACAGTAGCTAGTATGTTCTTCAATCCATTTTCACATGCAATGATCTGAGAACATCATTTCAATATTCAAGAATTGTACAGACTGGAGCTTTCTCATTTTTAGACCGAGTAGTCAAAGGAAATGTTCATAGTTCAACGCCTCACCAACATCACCCAATATCATAGGATTGTTGTCGGGCAGAATTGATATATGATTAACAAATGAACTAACTAAAACAACAATGTTTCATAAGCACACAAGTAGTAGCTAGTTACATCAAATGTATACACACACACACACAATATAATCTTGTTTTTACCTGTTCCCAATTGTGCAGATGTAGCTAGGTTTGACTTTGATTACAAATTTTGCAGATTTTACTATAATTCCAAACCTTTCTTGTTGCTCATTCTTCATCTTCTTCTAATAATTAGGTATATATCCAAAGAAACCTAGCTAAAGAATGTAATTCTCGTTCGTAATCTGGCAATTCATCTTTAATTTCACTCGTAATTTGACACTCTAACGAAGAAAAAGATGACAGAAACACAATAACTAGTAGTGGGATTGAGTTATTCACAAGTAGTCAACGAACAAAAATATGTGAATTAATTAAGAGTTAGACTATAAACCAGCACATATTATATATTAAGATATTTGATCCCATTTAGTGCACCATTATCATTCATCTCAGATCAAGAACTATACCAAGGAAAAACCCATTATTGCATGAATTTTTTGAGTAACGAGGCAACCACTACCTGAATCTGTACACTGAGTAAACTCGCTTTGTGACTAGTCGACACAGAACAACAAAGAGGTAAAGCAACATAGATAACTCATAACTGACTTACTCAAACTAAAAAGGTTAATAAACTTATAAGCAGCTGGAGTTGAACTTGTAATAAGAGAATTTTTAAGGGAAAGGACTTTACAGTTTTCCCACTATACACATGACAGTGGGAGTGATTTAATTTATGAGCCCCAAGAATATATAATAATAATAATAACAAGAACAAAGCTGTAGAAAGGCAGGAGAGAACAGTAGTGCAGAAATGAATTGAAGAACATATACACAGCAAAAGCGAAAAAGAGAGAGTCAGAGAGAATTGAAAGATGTTGCAGAAGAAATCTGCCACTCAACAAAAAGCAAAAACTCTTATCAATACCCAGTAGACTTCACAGTTTAAAGACTCAAAATTCTGTGAAATTCAAACACAAATGATATAATAAAGTAATGGACATATATATATGGTTTAACAGATCAGATCATCCCAGAATTCCACCATTATAACATAATACATGATAATAATTACCCATAGTAAACCTACATACCGCTCCAATATAATAATGTCACTATTATCATCATCATTATTTTTTATTTTTTTGGGTAATCTGGAAAACCCGCAGCCATACTTGAGGGTCTGATTTCGACTTTGTAACCCTAGCCAGAAGTAAACCAGATTAGGTTATTCATTGCAGAACGGCTCAATCCCATTCATTATTATTATTACTATTATGAGATAAAGATGATAGCTTGGGTGAGTGGAAGAATAGTAGGTTTTTTGGGGATATGATGGAATTTGACCTGGTGGTTCACGGCGGCGGAAGTGGCAGAGACGGAGGAGGTTGCGGCGGGCGTTTCCGCTTCTTCTTCTCGTAGCTAATACCTCTGGCTTTGGACTGCAGGTCACGAACCTCTCGGAGATAAAGGCGGACGGCGCGAGCTCCGAAGGGGTTGGTGTCCGGCTTGCCGCCGTTTTCCTCATAGGCGGCTCGGAGGCGGCCAATGAGCGCGTCGAGGCTGCCCCAGGCTTGCCGGAGGGGGCAGGGGCAAGGCGCCGGCGGGTTGGGGTGGCCGTAGAAGGGGCAGATAGGGGTGTGGACTTTCGTCTTCCCGAACTGGTCGAGGTACCGGAGAAATTCCAGCACGTGAGCTCCACTGCACCGGGAGAGCGTGAGCGGCGGCCGGTGGTTTTTCAAGTACTGCCCGAACGTGTTCCAGTCCCGGCGCTTCTGGTTCTCGTACCGGCTAGACGTCGACGCCGCCGCCGGAGAAGAAGACGAAGCCGAACCCGCCGCCGCACCGGCCGCCGCCGAGCTCCCCACACCACCGCTATTCTTCCCCGGATTCAAGCTCTCAACTTCCGGATACGGATCCATCACACACAACCGATTTCTTGAATTCTTTCTTTCTTTCTTTCTCCTCCTTCCCAGCTAGGGTTTCAATTCAAAACCTCATATATCATATATCATATATATAAAACAGAAAACAAAGAACACAAAGGGAAGAGCAGAAGAACACATTCAGAAGAGGCAAAAATAAAGTAAGGGTTTTGATTGATATATCAGAGGATTTCCGTTTGTGAGACTACAGATGGAGACTAGAGAGAGAGAGTGGAAGAGGTTGATGTCGGATATGCATGGATGGATGTTGATGATGATGATGATGAATGATGCTGATGATGATGAGATTGATGTAAGACTAGAAAGCTTGCTGGCAGCTATGTTTCATCATCTTGTTTGAGTGTTTCTTTGTTTCGGGTAATACTATAAAACCAAATGCTACTATTAGCTTTTACACTCTCTACACCTTAAACCAATGGGTTTTTTCCCCATTTGAGGGAAGCAAGCTAATACATATACTTCTCTTTCATTCATATATATGATAGAAATGTTAATATATATATATATATATATATATATATATATATATATATATATATATATATATAGAGAGAGAGATGAGTTCAAATGAGGGCGGGCCACTATATTATAGAGGACTCTGCGGACGGGTGTAGTGGTGTGCCTGGCCTAATGTAGTCATGTACCACAGTTTGTATGTCGTGTGCATAGGTTTGTTAATTAATACAGTCTGGCTTCGAAACCTGATGTTTACATGTATTCTTGTGTGCCATTGTCTATTAAATTGTGTGCATGATACTAATTTGTTGTGTGCCCGTAATCAGTCCGCACAGTCCTCTATATATATAGGGTTGAGTTCACATGAGGACCACAATAGGAAAGGGATGGGGCGGGGTGAGGTGGGCAACTGCCTCTATTATCTCCTTTAGATCTGTCCTTGCTTATATTTGTGTAGTTGTCAGTGTCACGTTTCATGAGAGTAAGAACCAGATTTGTGAGAGGAAAGGGTGGGAGTAGGTTGAGATGGAGAAAAGGAAAAGGTTAATGTAAGGTATATATGGTGTACGTACTAGATAGCTTAGTAGGCAAAGGGATCGGAGCAACATGCCATTTTTTTCAGCTTCTTTCAATTCATATAATCCGATGGGTCGATTCCATCCTCGTTGCCTTGTCCTGTCACTTGCCAAATTACCTCTTTGTTGTTCAATTCAAAGGGCAAATAGGTGAATGAGAGGGGGAGAATATAATTAAGTATATTAGAGCACTTGTAAAAAAGTGTGAGGCATATATATGTTGGTTTTGGATGTTTTTGGAGCTAAGTCTTGATGAATGAGGCTTTAATTTAGGGTTTTTTTTTCGATGTATAATTAAAAAATAATTATGTGCCAAACTAGTATTATTAATGCCCTACCTGAATTCCAATGCACACTGCCGTGTGATGCTTAATATATACAGTTATACACACAAGAAAATATCATCAACAGTAAAGAGGACTAAATGTTCAATTATGGTCATATATATTAATTGACTAATGAATGTTTAATATACTATTGGAAATTATAGAATTTCCGACCACCTGAAATTGATCTTAAATCAAGTCGAAAGTCTTGTTCCGACCACTTTTTGATTTCAACTTAATTTAAGATCACTTTCAGGTGGTCAGAAATTTCATAATTTTCAGTAATGATATATAAATATCCATCCTCAAAACGTGAAATCCCGCACTCACCACTCAGATCTCACATCTCAACTTGACAATATTGTGAAAAGATAAATCATAATTATTTCAGTAGTGTAACATAAATTTATGTTAAAAAAATATAATATAGACCCAACATCTAAAAAATTGATTAAGGTTATCTACTAAAATAAATGATAAAACATCAACACAAGCATCATTATATTCTCCCTTTGATGGATAATATAATGTCTCATCGTCACAAACAGTGTATGTCTGCATCTATACCTTGGCTATACTGTACAGCTATTATATATATACTCCATTTGTTGTATGTTTTATATATAGTTTAATAATTTAATTTCTTTTATTTATAATGGGTTTATAGAGCGAGTAGTCAATTGGTCTAATTATCCAAATTATAAATCTAAGAATTAGGTTTTTGAATTTTGAAGGACGAACTTTATACTAGCTTCAATTTGTTGAGAGAAATTAAATGTCAATCAACGTAATTTGACTTGCAAGAGTCAAATATATTATAGTTTGAAATTGCACCGTGTTACTTGAAAAATAAAAGAGATGTGTTTTTACTCGTTAATTAAATTATGCACCAGTTTCGTTAATTAATTTGACTCGTTTAAGCAAGACTAAATAATAAACGCAGAAAGCATAAAGTAAATTTTAAAAAAAAAAAAAAATTGTTACGCAGTTCGGAGCTCCTTCTCCTACGTCTGCGGGGCAACCCACGTCTGCCCAATCCACTATAGATGTTCACCAAAAGGAGTATTACAAGAGGTAAATGAAGACGGCCTCCAGCCTTTACCATTACCACTCTTTTTAACACATATCCAGGACTGACACACGAAAACCCAAGCAATCTTCACAAGATGCTTCAGCAGTACCACGTACTGATCATGTAGTACAGATTGAATATTCTTAACACTTAAATAATAGATCACAATAAAAATGAATAGCTTAGTAAATCAGGATAGCTCTTGCAAATTATAATAGTAGAATCGGCAATCTCTTCATTCGAGCAGTGCTTTTTTATAGTACTTCATGAGCCCCTTTGTTTGATCCTCAATTGTAGTCTTTTCCTTAGCCTTCCACTGTTCGAATAAGCCACAGCCACTCATATAATTCTTTGAAGCTTTCACCGTAGACTTTATTAACTAATGCATGCTAGCCACTAATTTTGTACTCATATGGTCCATAAAAGAAATAAACCTAACAACACTAATTTAATTTAAAGCTAGTGAGACCAATAAATAAAATAGCCAATATAATGTAAATTATTTTACACTTACATAATTGATTTACACCAATTATACTATTAAAGTACGTAGTTGTCATAGCTATTGTAAAGCACTCTCGTGCCTCTTGACAAACTAGCTTCACTAGCCAAATAAAGAGTACCACATTGATTTACTTGCAAAGTATCATCATGCATGCATGGAAGAGGCTGATTTGAACTAAGTAGGATTATTGGTGGTGAAGACGGCTAATCGGATGGCTCATGAACTAACTAGAGCCTCTTTAGTTCAGGCTAGTATTGAGATTTTGGAGCACGCACCAATCTTCTCGTATTTTCAACATGATTTGTAGTTTTTATATGTTTTGTCCACAAAATAAATAAATAAATAAATCCTTAGCTCTATTGTCTCAATCATCTCCAGGACAATTAATATCACGTTATACTTAACCTTAAAGTATTATTAATGGGCCAATAATGTTAATTAAGCATTTGTGTGTGTGACAGTTGTACATAACATAACCTAGTATAGGGTGACCCTTTTAAGGAATCATCACTGTATGTTTACCCCCCACCCTCACCCTTCTTCCATTCGTTTTTTCTGTACTCCATCATGTCATATCCCTATTTTGTGCAGATCAGATTTTGGAATGGATTTGATAAAATGTGAGGCGAACTTTGGTAAAGTTGGTCGAACAATTGATTTGATAACTATAAAATTTCACATTAAATTTTTAATTTAAGCAGATCAGTTATATAAGTAATCTAGATCGATTATCTCATTGTGGTCTTTTGTTGACTAAAGTCATAAGAAAGTTTCACTCGTGTGTATATTTAAGTAGTGATTTCGAACTTTATCGTAAATTAGAGGATTTCATAAAATGATGAGTTTGAATATTAGTGTGTCACATCTGCACGTCACATTATGTTGGCATCGTACAACAACCTTTGCTCGTGTGATATGATGACAAACTTTAATTTAATTTAGGCTCTGTTTGGTAAAATGACTGTTAGCTGATAGCTGTTTGCTGTTAGGTGATTGTGTTAATTAGAGGGTATAAATAGTTGATAACATTAGCTGATTGTAGAAAATTGTTTGGTAAATTAGCTGTTAGCTGATAGCAGTTTGGTATAATTTCTTTTCTCAAAAAGCTAATTGAAAAAGTTGCTAGGAATAGCTTTTTTAATTTTAGCCTTTTGGAGTAGCAAAAAGCTAATTAACCAAACATTTATATTGATATTTTAACTAAATCAAATAATTAATAGTGATCAAATAAGCTAAAATTGACCTATAGATCAATTTTTTTACCAAACAGGGCCTTAGTCTAATCTAGTATATGGTGCGCCAAGAATGTGAATCACAACGAGCAATGCATAACACACAAAGTGCGCATAAGTACAATACTACAATGCATGGAGTGTACAAATTAAATTCATTACATGCATGACGTGGCATAAGTTCACGTGTGTGTAAATATGTATTCTTTTTTCTTGATATAAGTAGAGAAAGAATCAAATTATAAAATATTGTGATCACGTCACACGAGTTCAATCTCTTGATAAAAAGGGAAAAATTAAAGGTCATTCACTGGGGAGTCTAAGGTGTGTGAGTATGCTTTCTTTGTTGATATAAGGAGAGAAAATCAAATTACAAATATTGTGATCGATCATGTCACACTGATACAATCTATTGTTAGAAAGAGATGAATATCATAAGGCTGGGTGTTGAGGATGTATGGCGGAGGATGCTTTCTCTGTCGATACAAGAGAAGATAGATAGACCCGAATTGCACTAGGTACAAGCTCGATCGAGCAAGAGGCCGGGTGCTGATATGAATTGAACTTGTGACTGGCCTTTAGATATGATCGAGAGTCATTTCTATAGGATTGACTGATCAAACTCATGACCTTTAAAGTACGAGAGTCATTCTCTATCCACTCAGTCTTTCGGGAGTGTGAGTATGCTTTCTTTGTGCATACAAGAAGAGATAAAACCAATTACAAAAAGTTGTGATCACATCACAAGCTAGTGTGAAAAATGGACGAATGCCATTCGATGGGGTGAGTCAAAATGTTGTATTTCTTTTTTTAGTACACAACATGACACCATCATTTTCGTATAAAATTATGTGAACCGTACCAAAAAAGAATTTGCATAAAATGGTAAACTAAATTGTATACAGGAGTAGCACCATACACTCTAAAGAAGAAGAAGAAAAAAAAGTTCAATATATACAGTAACACAATCTGATGTAACAGTAGTAGTACAATAAAAAGCACACTCCATTTTAGACAGAAATTAACGTTAATATACTAATCCTTAAACTTTTTTCTTAACGGCGTCAAATAAGATAATAAAGAAAAATTTTAAATTCCAACCCTAATCGAGTTGATCGAGTAATTAGTTTGATAATTACAATATTTTAAATTTACCCAACTTCTTATTGTCTTTAATATTTACTTCTTGATGTGACGTCACTTGATTTTTTAGTTGACATCCACTGAATATAAATGGTCTTATTATCGCATCGTGATTGAAGGAAAGTTCTAATGTATGCCACGGTACCATATAGTTGATCTTATCTAGTATCATCATATTTTACGCATAATATATAAATGGACCTTTTTAAAAACTCATAATGGAGTTAGTTAATTCATAAATATTCGGTGAATATATATATAAAGGTCATCACATCGTGAAGGTTTGGATGGAAAATATATTTAAAGGAAAGTTCTAACGTGCCATTGACACCATAACTACTAAACCTAACTAGTATCGATCATCATGTATTTCACACATAATTGTATTATATGATTGAAAACCACTACTAATAATACCAAATACAATCACGTAGGTTCAAAAGGAGTGGCCAAATGGACAAAATATGATATTTTTGTCAACATCATTTCGATCAAACTTATCACATATATATGGTCCTTTTAGTGCTGATATAGATGATAAACTTTTTCTATAATTAAATAATGGAAAGGAAGCCGATGACCCTTTGGTCTAGTGACATCAAGTTGCCCCTCCATATAGGAGGGTATGACTCTGATCCTCGATGGGGGCGATATTGACTCTGTGTACTTCAGTAGGTTGAGAAAATGGTTATGAACAGATATTCCATTATAATAGAGTTAATAGTACTAAAAAAAATAATGGAATAAAAAAAAATAAAAATAAAAAGGACAAATGAAATAGGTGAAAAAGTAGCAAAAATTAAAGACTTAAAATCCGGGAGGGAATGGAGCAGCCCATGTGGTATTATGTGGACTTTATTGAAGACCATGTTGTCACAACTTATCTTTATGTCCTACTCAAAAACAACACCACCTTTATACACTACACTACATACTACTATACATGAGGAGGCTAGGGGTCAAATAAAATTTTATTTTTTAATTAGTTTTGGTAACTGTCTTCTCGTGGACCGTTTGATTGAAATTATTTATATTTTTTATAGGGTGAGTACGTGTACAATGTAAAGACAATCAGTTTATAAATAAAAACTAAATAATATAATATTCTAATGAGATTCGAACTCATGACTAAAGATTCTAATTTCATACCCAATACAAACTTGAACACTTTACCAGATTTTTCAAACACTTTTTCAAGTTAGTTGGGCATATCAGAGCCACTAAGGTCCATAAGACCAAGGCTAGCATATTGTCATCAAAACATGACGCTGATTGTTATGCATATATAAAAAAATAACATTACATCATCGCTAGAAACTATAATTTTTATTTCTTTTTTTGTATAGTAGCAAGTAATTGATCATCATGCATGTTGTATACTTAACACTGGCATGTGCTTGGATGACATATTGTCTTTGGTAAATAGGGATGTCAATTTGTCCCATCCCCGACGGCGATTGTGAAAGTTTTTGGGGGACGGGGACAGGAATACCCCGCCCCGCCCCCGAATAATTTTTATAAATAAATAAATAAATATATATATATATATATATATATATATATATATATATATATATATATATATATATATATATATATATATATATATATTATTTTTAAAATTAAAAATTATAATAATTTAAATTTTTTATTAAGAGTTGACGGGAACAGGAATTCGCCTAATTCTATGCGGGGACGGAGATGGGGAGTATTTTCAATTTTTCATCTGGATGAGAATGGGGACCGGAACGGGGACAGAAAGCGGGGACGGGGACGGAAAGTGTACTTCCCACCCCGTTGCCATCTCTATAATGGTAAACGAATCATATTTAAAATCAATTATTAGATAAAGATAGATAAAACAAACTCAAACGTATAGAAGTCGGTTTGACACAACTCAATTGCTTTAATTTATATGCACGAGTATAAAATGTGCCCTTAAAAAGGAATCAGAATTTTCCATCCAAACATTTTTATGTTTGGTATGGGCAAGAATCAAATTTAGAAATTAAAGATTTGTAGAAGAGAGAACCTACGTAAGAAACATATGAAAAGGGAAAAACATAAAGGGGATTCTGTGTTCAGGAAGATAACTTAGTCAAATCTTAATTTTATATATACAAAAATCATTTAACATAAAATCATATTATTAAAAAAAATAAATGCATATGCTCAAATGAAAATGGTCGTTGAGTGGGTGGCAAATTATTCAGTGGACTCGGGTTCACCTTTCACAGTTTACATATTAAATGTTCACAATTTATATACTACGAACACACAATCTTAACATATATGTAATTGATTAGCTTTTTATATTCATAAGTTCCTTTCAAATACTGCAGTCACACAATATTAACATATTAGGATTTGTAAACATTCTACAGCTGTTATGTGCTTTGATTTAGAAAGACAAAATGTATATTATAGAATTTCACAATTCCAATGCTAAAAGTACACAATTTATACGTAATTTAGAACCAAGGTCCACCTTGGACCTTGGTCCATAGTATAACAACAACTTTGAGTGGGTGGAATATGACTCTCATATTTAAAAGTCATGTGTTCAATTCTATCGATCAAGCCCATTACACAGAATATTGCATTTTATTTATTTATTTTATCATGACACGATATCTTAAAAAGTGTTATATACTTCTAGCTAGCAATCAATCAATCAGCCATATTGGGGCATAATACAACTTGCGCAAATTCCTTTTCGTCTAATTATACTCCAAAGCAGATAAGATCAATAATACCAAACGTATTCCATCTTTTCATTTTAATTTTTGTTGGTGTGACACATATCAATTGGCACGAAAGAAATTGACCAACATAATCTCTTGACCACATATGTAATTTTTCTCAAAAGCTTCACCAAAACCCCTCAATAAATGGAGACTAGTCTATAACCAACAACATAATCTCTTGACCATTAGTCGTTTTTTAGTTAGTTCCATGCTATGATTCCATCTGAAAGCAAGGTAAACTAACAGAATAACAGCTAGAAATGGGTATTTCGATGGGTGAAAAATGATAAATTAGCTACGATCCCACAGGAAATGACTTATTCTTGTGATAATTGCTCACGGTATAAATAAAATCATGCTAGCACACAGAATAAACCAGAGAATGGTATGATTGAACTGAAAGGATCTACGCATTTTCTTGGCAGTCTATGCTTTGTGATTCTTTGCCATCTCGTCCACATCCAGCTCGACTTCAAGCACAGGTGTATCCTTCTGGATGCTAAAATTGCTGGAAAAAAAAAAAAAACAACTATATTTTATTACAATCAGAATTTTTAACGTACCATAAATAGTCGAACCACGATAAGAAAACAAACCTGTTGTTAACAGGGCCATGATCAACAGCTGATTTTAGACAGTAAATAACTCTACCGATTATATCAGCCATGCAAACGGGGCCAAATGTTCGGCTATCATTTGCATCCTGTTATTAGACAAAGGAAAATGAATCTAAATACTATCTCAGAGCGTGTGTGCAAATTACAGAGCTGTGGGGTGAAATAGTTCTTTTTGAACAGTATCAGACTTGTGGAGTTGTGGTAGGTGAAATTAAGGTTCTGGTTAAGTTAAACAAAAAGAGAAAACTGAATGTGCAGAGGCACTGAGGCAGATAATGCAGAACGAAAATTTTGACAAGTGTATATACCTTGGGCTTTATGTTTTCATTGTCAGCTACTACCCAGCACTGATCTTCTTCAAGTACAAATGGTTCATCTTTTTCATCAGTGGAAGCCATCTCATATCCTTCAATGGCAGCCAATCTCCGCACCAGAAAATTGTCATGCTTAACAGGGTCCCTAAGGACTACAACATCTCCTACAAAAACTTTCCTGTGAAAGAATGATATGAACTCTAAGAAAAAATCGAATGAAGAACACAAATGAAATCATAAAAGCCAACTTTCATGAGCAGAGCTAATTTTAACAGTGAGGTCAATTGAGCCCACTAGAATTTACAACACTCATGGATATAGTGAAATTAGTAAATTATTCCACTATTTTCCTATAATGACTAGAGAAAAAATTATGGGTTGGGTCAAAAAAAGAACATAGATTCAGTTAAAAGAGAGCATTTCACATAAAGCATTGGTTTTTGTTACTTTATTTTGTAGACTACAAAAACCTTTTCAAATTTAAAGAAAATGAAGGCAAAAGGCATGACAAAAGCTCATGGAAAGACTGGTGCAGAAGCAGGGTGCTTTCAAAGAAATTCAATTTCTCAACTAGCATATAATTATTGTAGTGTTTAGCTCTCTAAAATGTTCAATCAATAAGCATTATGAGTTTTTTTGTGTATATTGTATTCACCTTGGATAAATACTTCGAATGGTAAAACTTCACTTACTTCAATTACTCTTTTTCTCTCAAGTGATTTTAAGTTACTTTCATAGTTTACAAGTTCAAATCTAGTATAATGATACATTACAGATCCTGCTGCCCAACTAGTTCACACTACCTAAAGATCAAATTAGTTATATTGTTTCCTTTACTAGTTTAGTTATATTGTTTCCTTTACTAGTTTAGTTATATTTCCTTCATATTTAGTTTAGCAGTTTTAGAATATTATTTCCTTATATCTTTGGTTGTAACTCCTATATATATGGGAGAATATTAATTTGTCAAGTTAAGTTGGAAATTGAATAAAATCAAAAGGAAGTTTCTTCCTCCAACTTCTCCTCTCTTATTCTATATCCAGCCACCATAGGTAGACCACCTGCTTCCTCCGTTAACCATAGACCTGTGACGCGTAGTGTATCTACTGAAACATATCATATGCTGACTTCATATAATGTTTGGATAAGGACAATGTACACAGCCTTATGTTTTCCTCTTGTAAAAATAGGTATTATATATACGTGCAGAAAAGAAACTTTCAGAATGAAAGTAAAAGATAAATCACAATAAAGACGTCAATGATTTTTGTTCAATGCTTATATAAACAAAACAATGAAGACAATATTAGTTTATTAACCAAAATGACACACACATATGTATGGGTGTGTTTTTTTTCTCCTTTTTCTTTGTGTGTGTGTGTGTGTGTGTGTGTGTGTGGGGGGGGGGGGGGGGGGGGGGGGGGCAGTAGTGTTTATGCTTCCATTGACTAAAATAATGAGAGCAAACCTTTAACCTGAAATACTATTCTACTACCACTAAAAAATCATCTCAAAGGAAAAGTCAACTCCGATGCATTCTTTATCTCAGAGGAATGCTAATGACTGATTTATCTCAACTTTGCATGTATTGAAAAATGGGAGGGAAGAAACTAAGCAAGAACCATATGTCCATGATTCAGAGCAAAGAAATCTTTTTAGCACTAAAATAACTCATCATATACCGTTGAATGATATAAACTTACATTGGATTTGGCATAGGTATCTTCCGCACAAGTAGGGTTCCACCCTGAGCTCCTACTGTTGGTGCCATCTCTTCTCCTCCTTTATTGAAGTGCACGAATGTTAACTTTCCTTGAAAGAAATGCTTAAATATGGCATCACCAGCTTCTCTCTCTGTGATATTTCCTGCAGTGTAGTTCTGCAACAAAATGTGCAACCACCACAATGAACAACAACCAGAAGTTGGGATGGATTGAAAAAAAAAAAAAAAAAACACCAATAACAAGGCATAGTACATTGGTAAGCAAATCCTCTTGCCCCCACTAGGGAAATGCAAAAATAGCTATTTGAAGCACTTGCATTAAAATAAAGCTGAAGGATACTTCTCAAACTCTACACCCATAAAGTTCATCCATCAACGTCATCTTGCAAGTCCAAACATCTGCCAATTAATTGCATATAGGTTCTCTAGGGATGATACCATCATTTATCAATCCCAAGATAAAGTGATAAACATTGAATTGCATAGGATGGAGCCAACCTAGACCTCATGGATCATTTGAAATCTGTTGAGCTAGTTATTGCTGTATTTTATGGTGTTTTTTAATCTCCATTCTTCTCAAAGGATTTCCTATCCAAATCTTAGCCCGCAATCAATATTCTGCCTGAGACTGACTTTTCACACAAAATTTGGGAGCTTACTCAATATTTTCTATATATGAAGATTAGAGTCTTGCTTTGCACTAAAGAATAATGCAAGGTTGGATAAAAATTGCCATCCCTATCCAAATCAAAACACAATTCTTTTTTTTTTTTAAATGGCTTCAAGACCAAACAAATGCATAATACATCCAGTCATCCACTTAATAAAGCCTCCTTAGTTATGTTGTGCTCGTTACTTTCCTCTCCGTAAAGTCCTACACTTTATGGTATTGAGAGGAGATAAACTTGGTAAACCCACAGTACGATAAACAAAACTCATTTTAGCTAATACATACTACATAAAAAGTTATCTTGAATCTTAAATCAGATGTTATTTACTTCATTGAACATAATAAGCGTATCACCAAGTCTATATCTTCCAATAATCTGCATCATAAAGGCCTAGCATAGAAAATGCAATCAACCTCACTCTGCTTTCAAAGGGAATGTTTTAGAGACTTGACCTAACTGTCAAACGGTGATTACTAGGCAACATTCGTAATCCATATGCACTCACTCAATACTTTCATTCGATAAACCAAAATTAGAACAAACAATTCGAGAATTCGAGAATACAGGAATAAAACATCAATCTCAAAGCATGATACACCAAATTAACCCCACAAAACGAAGCATTAATTGTCCACAATTTCGGAATGCTCAATCAGCAATCGTTTGATGAACCAAATTTTCAGAACAATCTTACCAAAAGCACGTATTGAAACAGTAGTAACAAGAGTTTAGTTGAAAATATAATCGATGCGTATTATGTATGCGTGCGAGTGAATAGAGAGAAGGAGAAAGTGACCTTCCAGCAGAGATGATACGCATACTCGGCTTTGTTAGCTAGGTAGCGGATCCAGGTAGATGTGGAAACCATCGCCGATTGGGTTGCGTTCTTGCCGTAGCTCAAATGTCGTCGTCTTCGCCGGAGTCGGGTTTTAGGCTTTCAGGGTTCTAATCTTAAAACCTCTGCTCATTTTTACGATTATTTTCATTATCGATTTTGGATTGGCAAAATTACCAAATTAGCCATCATAGACTTCCCGTGATAGTGTGATACCTTACAAGCTGAAATTGTTAAGGGGTAAAAGTATCAATTTTGGTCCAAAAGAGATGGTTGGGTGGGTGAAGTATAAATGTATAATTATTGTACTTTATGGTCATGAGTTTGATTTATGTCAATAATTTTTTGATTGAGCCTATGCAAATGGACTTTTTATCACGGTTTTATCTCACATATGTGATTTAAGGGCTATTGCACATGAGCGAAGATTACTGATATACACCCTTGAATAGTTGTTATATATGTGTTTCTCTTGTCACCAAACAAAATCTCAATTCTGTTTTAATATTAATTTATGAAGAAGTGTCTTTTTACAATATAAATAACATAAATGTAAGTATGTAACCTAATAACTCGAGATGATGGGTAAAAACTAGTATAGTTACAAATTTGCACGTGCGACTCGAACTAATTTTAAATTAATCTTTTAAATAATAATGAGGATACTATATACTAGCTATATGCACAAAAGAAAAATAAAAACATAATTGTGCCCAACATAAAGACATTGGTTTCATTTTGTAGAAAAATATATACTCCATATAAAAAAAAAAATGTACATATTTTATACGAAATAAAACTAATTTAATCAAACATCAACAAAGTTGCTCCCTTAGGTCGAGCCCTATTAAGGAGTAGCTTTTGTAAGGATATTGTTATGTATACATGAGTTTGATCTCCGAGTTGTAATTATGTATTCTTTTTAAACAAATAAATACTATAAATGGGTTAAAAATAAATTAAACCAACAAATTTGGCATGAATAATAGTCCATAATTAGGATCAAAGGCGTCCGCAATTGGCGGCAGCAAAACCAATTCACGGCGTCTTGGAACATAAATCTAATCTGATAAAACAGTATTTTGCATGTTCTTCACAAAATTGATCGATCGATGTTATTATTATTATGATTATGATGATCATATGATGATATATTTATAACGTGACTCAACTCTTTTGCCGAGGAGGGGAGACACGTCCATCGCCGGATCGGAAACAGATCTCTGGCCGCGCGTGCTCCTCCGATCATCATCAGACGCCGACGACGACGACGTTAAATTAGTTGACAATAATAATATATAATATAATGCCGGAGCAAAATGTGTCCCCCTCCTTGGACGTCGACGATGAGGAGGAGGACAACCGCAGCATCATCATAAACGATGAAGCGGACCAGGAATTCCTGTCGGAGCCGATCCATTTCGGCCCGGAATCTCAGGACGACGACGAGGATGACGACGACGGCGAAGAGATGAAGCTGTCGGCGAAGATGGCGTTGCTGGATTTCCGGGGCCGGATAGAAGACGCCATTCTCAGCAACTACCTGGTGTACAACAAGAAGAAGAACGACACCGAGAAGGTTATCGCACTTTTGGTCCCACGACTATTCTAGTACTATCAGGTTTGATGCACGACTTTCAAACCTTGCAATCTGGATCCACCACTGTTTTTTTTTGCAAAAATGGTTCTTCTGGCCTATTTTTCGTCAGAGGACCATTTTTACAAAAAAAAAATATGGATTGAAATTGCAAGGTTTGAAAGGAAACTAATATAATTAATGTGAAATAAATTAAAGGTTATCTTCTCGAAGAGGAACCTGGAAAACCAGAGGGATATGACGCTATGGGGGGTGCCATTGTTGTCGAGCAAGGGGCACCAGGGGACGGACGTGGTCCTGATGAGTTTCTTGAAGGCGAGGGATTACAAGGTGGCGGAGGCGTTCAAGGCGCTGCGGAAGGTGCTGCGGTGGCGGACAAAGCACCGAGTGGACGGGATTCTGGACGAGGAATTCAGCCCGGAGGTGGAGAATATGTGGTTCACCAACGGGAAGGACAGGAAAGGGCGGCCGATTTGTTACCAGGTGCTGGGGAATTTCAAGAAGAAGGATTTGCAGAGAGAAATCTGGGGGACACATAATCAGCACCGGAAGGAGTTAGTCCGGTGGCGGATTCAGTGCCTGGAGAAGGGAATCCGGCTGCTCGACTTCAAACCCGGCGCCCAACACTCCTTAGTTCTCGTCACGGATCTCAGGAACTCGCCGGGAACCGCCATGAAAGAGGTCCGCTGGATTACCAGGAAAATGCTACGTATAGTTCAGGATAATTATCCAGGACTCATCTACAAGAATGTGCGTATAGTTATATAATCCTCTTTATGATTCTGTGTCAATTAGGGTTGAAGAGTGAGTTTACCTACACCCTCAAATAGTGATTGCTATTTCCCCAGTGACTCGAATAATTTACAGTTTTGGTAAAACAAATTAAATGTTTTAATTAAGCATTATATTATTGCAGATAGTGATAAACGTTCCTATCTGGTATTCCACGTTCCATGCATTCAACCTACGAGTGATACAACAAAGAAGCAAGACCAAGTTCATCTTTGTTAAGCCAGCAAGAGTTACAGACACACTCCTCAGGTACCTACCACTTCATTTTATTTGATCCGGGTTTTAATTTGTTGGATATTTATATATATTATTTGATCTCTCTCTCTATATATATAATATTATTGCATATATATCCAGGTACATTCCAGCTGAACAATTGCAGGTGCATTATGGTGGCATCAAAAGAGATATAGACGATGAGTTCTCCCCGGAGGACAAAGTCCTAGAGGAAACCCTAAAACCAAGCATAATTTCCACCATTAAGATTCCTGCCAATCAGGTAAATATATACATAAAAGCTCCTCACTCTTGTCCCTTAAAAAGGTCAAAAGTTCGAACCACTTATCGTATAAATAGAAAATTCAATCTGATCCTCTTAATTGGGCCAGTCCGGTGTGAATGAGAATTAGTCTGAGTATAATACAGGTTTAGTCCAGATGTTTTAATGGTGACAGGTTGACATGACAATAACGTGGGATTGGATGGTGGTGGGGAACGAGGTGATGTACAAGGAAGAATTCGTCCCGGAAGACGATTGCTCCTATAACGTGTTGCTTCAATCGGACAAGAAATTAACGGGTTTAGTCAGGAATTCGTTCCACATTAGAGAACCTGGAGAGATAGCCATCACCATTCACAACCTCACATCAAAGAAGAAAAGGGCTTTCTATAGGTCTAAGACCAAACCCAGTGTGTACCAGTTTACAAGGTCCACAAGTGATCCGATCCCTAGCTAATTTTATTTTATTTTGGTTTTTTCTTTTTATTTTTTCCTTTTTTGTTTAATTTAACCTCTTATCTTCTTCTTGTTCGTTTGGATTGTTAACTTCATGCAATGGTAAATACACAAATTCATTCTTGGCCTTCTTGTCATTTTTGGTTTAGTTTAAGCCGCTGATCTGACCATCCAGTTATATATGACAACTTAAATTGATTTATCGTTCTCTTTGAAATCTTTTACTATATGGGATACAATGCGGGGATCATCAAATAGTGACGGATTTTTCTAGTCACGCGAATATACAATAATAATTCTTGAAATTTCATCCAGATTTATTTGGTAAAATTAAACGAAAACACAAAGGGTTTTGCAGCCTGGTAAATGGTAACAGTGATTAATTCCAAAGATCCAGAAACTCATCATCATTCCAGGTTAAAAGGTGGTCTTGCCAAAACTGCAGACTGCCTGGATCAACCCCACCGACATTAAAGTCGGCGCCGTTAAATTCAAACCCAGATTTGTCGTTTATTTGTGTCCAAAACTGATCATCATCTCCGGCTGAGCCGCCGTCGGAGGGATTGTTTGGGGCCGCCGCAGCAGCTCCGGCAGCACCACTTGAGGATTTTGAATGTGGTGGAAGAATATTATTGGTGGCAGGATCATTGTCCTCCGCCGGCGGCGACGGCGCCGCGCCCTCAAAATTGGTGGCGCTGTCGTTTTTGAGGGTGTCGCCGGCGACCTGATTATCGGCTGGAATATCGAACTCGTGCAATCTCTTCTTCAGACGAGTGTGCCATATGTTCTTAATCTCGTTGTCCGTCCTTCCCGGCAACTTTGCAGCTATTAAGGCCCATCTACATAGTAGAATTTAACGTTGTTGTTAATTAATGACCAAAAAAAAGTGTTACAAAATTTAACTGTAATGTTTTTTTTTTTTTGCTATTATAAATTAATGTCTTTTAAACATTTTTAATTTGCAACCGTATCAGAACAAAACTCGTAACTTTTTCAACTAATCAACTAAAAGTTAATATTATTCGTCAATTGTAACCATATTTAACTACAAATTAACCTGTTCCCAAAAATCTTATGCAACTTAACAATGAGAAACTCTTCTTCACTTGTAAAGTGTCCCCGTTTAATGTCCGGACGGAGATAATTCACCCAGCGAAGCCTGCAACTCTTCCCGCACCTCACTAAACCTAACAACAAATCATTAGATTCATTAAACTTATCTCACACACACATTCTTAGGAATATTTCTCCACACACACACATATATATATAGACAAATACCACACACATTCTTAGGAATATTTCTCCACACATACACATATATATAAACAAATACCAGCATTCTTAGGAATATTTCTCCACACATACACATATATAAAAACAAATACCAGCATTCTTAGGAATATTTCTCCACACATACACATATATATAAACAAATACCAGCATTCTTAGGAATATTTCTCCACACATACACATATATATAAACAAATACCAGCATTCTTAGGAATATTTCTCCAATTTCCATGGCCATATTTATTTATGTGGTTGATGAGGATTTGGTCTTCTTCTTTGCTCCATGCACCTCTCTTCACTGCCGTTTTCTCACAGCATGGAGCTCTCCCCATTTCTATACCTCTCAATTCTCCACCAATTGTTATATGCCAAGGAGGGGAAACCTTCCACTTATATATATATATATATATATATATATATATATATATACTGGTACTCGAGCGAGTGTTATAATTTTATAATTTTAAGGTGATATGTCACAAAAAATAATTCATAATATTTAAAAGAAAATCACGTATCCATAATTAGATATAGTATTAAGTCTTAAAGGATTTGATTGAATATATATATAAAATTTTGGTACAATTTTTTTTTAGATAATTAATAAATTTTAGGTAACATAGGGAGATTCTCAAATTCAAATAATATTTGAGAAAATAAAGAATTTGATATATATATATATATATATATATATATATATATATATATATATATATATATAGTTTAATTTTTAAGTAATAGGAAATTAAAATTCACAATCACTATTCTAAAGTATTCACAAATTAAACATTCTCATGGCATAATCCACAAATCATACATATATAAGAAATACTCCATACTAGAAAGACTTTATAGGACGACTCCACTAAGAAAGGGTTGGCAAGAATTGAACTCGTGATATTTTAATATAAAAATTATACTTCACCTACTTAGTCACACCTTAGGAACATTAAGATGGATATTTCGATTTGCATACGTACTTTTTTTCAAGAAAAAGTATTTTGATTCACAATTTTTTTTCTTTATCCAATGAGATTAAAATATGTACTAATAAAAATAATATTTCCTAATTAATCATTTTCCATTACTCAATATCTTAGGATAAAATATTTAAATTAAAGATCAACCCCTTATTAATAACGTAACGTGCCAAAATCGAAACCATAATATATTTCTGAAATATATTTACGTATGAAGCAATTGATTCTTACTTTAAATATTGTGGGTAAATTAAGTTTTTACTAAATGTGCAACGTTTTTAATTTATGAAATCAAACATTATGGATTTTATATTTATTAATATAATAAAAAGCACAAATTGCAATAATAAAGTGATTTAAATTTGAAAATAAATCATTTTTTTTTAGGTTAATTGCACTTTCGGTTCATAAGTATTTTAAAGTTTTGTTTACCAATATATGATATTTTAAAATTTATGAAAAATTGTAATTTATTCCTCCCATAATATGCCAATTATCAATACCACTCCTAAATTATTAGTGGTGTAAATATTACCCCTCAATTTTCAAAACGGTATATATATTGTCCCACCCGGCACGTAACGGACTTATGGTTAACTGTTAGTGTCCACCGTTAAGTAAGAGTAAATAGGTAAATTTTTTTTCTATTTTCCATTTCCCCGTTTCCTCTTTGTGTTCGACGCTGATGCTTGGAGAAGAGACGACAAAAGACAACTTCTTGTTGCAATTTTTTTCTTTCTTTTGTCTTCGTCGATTGTTCTCCTGCCGCCGACAACAAAGATTTTCATTCTTCTTCCCCTTAAATAATTGTGATAAACAACCCTAATTAATTATTGAAAGAAATGAATATGATTTTAAGTTGGAAAATTTTGGGAATAAAATCAAGTATTTGTTAAACAAAGTATGACTGCTTCAATTGTTCAATGTTGAATAGATGCTAGACCAGTTCAATCCAATTATTTTTTTACAAACTCCTTTCTCATTTACACCAATAACTACTCACAAGAACCTCAAACATCACATTTTACAGTATATTAAAGATGCATCAAGCAAAAAACATTTAAAAATTCCTAGCATCCATATTACAACATATTCATCAACATACAAAGTAAATAATGCCAACGAATGGATCACAAACGGCTTCCGAAATCCAAAGATAGCACCTGGTGGATGACATATTTGATTCCCAAAAATTTCCAACTTAAAATCATATTCAATTCTTCTAATAATTAATCAAGACTGTTTAACGCAATTAATTAAGGAGAAGAGAAGAAGAAAATAGGAAGAAGGAGAAACCTAGTCGTCGGCAAGAGAACAATCGATGAAGACAAAAAGATGAAAAATCGCAGCAGGAAGTCGTCTTTTGTCGTCTCTTCTCCAAGCATCAGCGTCGAACACAAAGAGGAAAGGGAAAAGGCAAAAAAGCAAATTACCTATTTACTCTTACTTAATGGTGCCAACTAACGGGTAACGTAACCATATATAGGTCCGTTACGGGAGGGGCAATATATGTACCGTTTTGAAAATTGAAAGACAACATTTACACCAATAATAATTCAGGACTGACATTGACCAAAGTATGTGATGACACCATGGGATTCCGTGACCCATTTTATTAAGAAAGTCTTGTTTGAATCTATGCCCTATGGGACAACAACACAAACACCAACCACCCAAGCTACTCAAAGTTCAATTCATATATATCGGATGGTAGGATGTTCTACACTCTACTTATCAATGTGAAGACTGTTGATGAATGGGACCCCTTCGTCTCCGGCCGGCCATGGCGATCTCTTCGTCTCCATGGCAGCGCTGTCCGGAGACCCCTTCGTCTTTGGCATTTTTTTTTCTTAAATTTTAAAATAATTAATATTTAAAATTATTAAAATAGAAGTTAACAAATTAGTTTTAAATTCGGTAACTGACGCGTCAGCAAAACAACAAGTAAACAAGTCATTTTTGGTGAAATTGTATTAATTTACGTTGTTCAGGGATCTAATTGTATTTTTTTTGTGTTCGGTGACCTAATTGCATTTTGGTGTGTAGTTGAATGACCTATTTGACCCTATTCCAAAAATAATTAATGTTTAAAATGTTAAGGATAAAAGTTGAACCCAAGTTATCTAAATAATAAATTCAAAAGTGGCCAAGTGGATGGAACATTCTCACCTAAATATCACAATTTTTTTTTCAATACTCTATTGATCAAGCTCGTTGAATGGGATATTTCTAGTGCGATTTTTATTTCCTGTGAAATTTGTAGGTTATTATAGAGTAAAGTTGTACTAATATACCCTCAAATAGTGAGGACAAGTTTTTTCTCACCAAAATAAATTCAAATTTTATTCAACTTAATACAATGTTAACTTAATAATATTTTTTCTTTTTTTTTTTGAAAACCAAAGCAATAATATTAATATCATGAAACAAAACATTCAATACAAACAAGAATAGATGAAAACCTTGGTGTTCAGCCTTTTTTTGAAAACCAACTAATATGACAAGACAGAGAACACGCAGCCCTACCTAAAAGCATGAGCGCACTTGTTCACTGATCGAGGAACATACTTGATAAACACTGATTTAAAGTGTCGTTTGAAATTCTCACAATGCCTTATAATACAACCTGCATATGAATAATCCGGACAGTCCTGATTGAAAAGTTTACGCACCAGCAAACTATCACTAATTGAAAAGAAACTTCCTAAAAAATAAACTGAAATTCTAATCTCCCAAAATTATTCAAATGGTATTATAACTTTTATTTATACACATACCAAAAAATAACTTTTATTTATATATTTCTTAAGTAAGTGTCTACATATATTGTAGGAGCAATTACAATAAATTTTTAAAAATTGGTTTAAATAAGTTAGTTGGTACAAGTCGACTCACGAGTGGAATATAATTATTGTATCATTTAATCATTAGTTAATACATAATCCTTAAATAAAATACAGGTAGTTGACGTTTGCGATTTTGTGAAAAGTAGGCAAAGCGTATGTACAACGCACCGCCCTTGCCGACGGTGGGCCTAACTCGATTCCCTATGCAAAATCTTGATTTTAGCACCATGCAGCTTATTCTACTCCCTACTTTATATTACGTACATAAATTAAATTTGCTGGGAATCCAGAAGAAGAAACGCCGGAGTCCAAGAAAACATTCAATAATTCAATAAGTATAAATAAAGCAGCGATCTTTCATCTTTCCATTGCTGATCTCAAGCTCATCAGCCATGGCTTTCAGAACTACTGCAAGAGGGGTACTTTCTTTATCTCCCTCTGTTTCTCTGCTGCTCAAGGGGCTAGGTTCTCGAAATCTCCAGCTTCTATTTGTGTCTTTCCTGGTAGATTATGTGCTTAGCTTCTAGGGTTTATAGTGATTGGGTGTTTTGTGAATTGCTTTGGGATGATACAAATTTTATTACCCAGTTGCGATCTTGAATGGTTCTGCTATATCAAGAATATCTCCTAGGTTTGTTTTTTTGGGCCTTTGATTTCGTTTCATTATCTCGTTGAAGAAGTTTAAGGAACAGATTGAAACTTTGAGGTTTGATTCTGGGCTTGTATCAACTACTGCTGCCATTTTGATGAGAAATTACTCAAAGTTTTTGGGTGGAAACAGAAAAATTGATCTTAATTAATTAGTCTTTGTATTTACTCTTTCTTTTCTTGCTTTTCTGTTATAAAGAAAGGGTGTGGATTTCACCTTATAACTACACTGCATAATTAGCTATTTGAGGAAGATGATTAGGCAAATTAGCAACCTTATTGAATCTCAGAGTAGTAAACTGCAAAGTGTAGAATGAAGCTTATTGCCTTATTGCTAGCTCTCTGTAGAGAGGAGGATGTAAACTGATGAAATGATCTTGAGGCTTTAGGGCATGTATAGGAAACTATCCGAGGGTAAACCCCGCTTGTGACCCTATCTATCAAAGGATCACGAGGAACTAAATTAGCTTAGGTTGTCATAGTTGATTAGTTCAAACCAAGAAAGTCAATACGTCATTCCTACTTGGAGTCGAACTTGGAATCTTGTGGTTATTAATTGTTAACGGACCAACCTGCTAGGCTTAATCATGCTCTTTGGGCTGAATTCACTGTTGGAAATTATGGAATTTCCGACCATCTGAAAGTGATCTTAAATCAAGCCGAAAGCTTGTTCCGGCCACTTTTGGCATCCGGAAAAACCTTTGTTGCTATTTCCGACCACTTTTTGCTTTCGACTTGAAGATCACTTTCAGGTGGTCGGAAATTCCATAACTTCCAGCAGTGATTGGTGTATTAGTCGGGCTTAGACTGTTAGCCTTATGCAAATCAGTAACGCTTATTAGCTGTGTTTGTTTTTCAGCCAAATGCATCTTCTGGCATGGGTGTTGCTGATCACAGCAGAAGTGCATTCCTGGAGCTGCAGAGGAAGAAGATGCATCGATACGTGATTTTCAAGATTGATGAAAAGAAAAAGGAGGTGGTTGTGGAGAAAACTGGCGGCCCTGCTGAGAGCTATGATGATTTTGCTGCCTCCTTGCCGGAGAATGATTGCAGATATGCAGTCTATGACTTCGACTTTGTGACATCTGAGAATTGCCAAAAGAGCAAGATATTCTTCATTGCATGGTTAGAGCTCCATCCACACCTTTCTATTCCTATCAGCATTGAACTTCGCATTTGGCTCTAATAATCATGCATAATGGTTTGCCAAAATTGCAGGTCTCCATCAACCTCCCGAATTCGTGCAAAAATGCTCTATGCTACCTCCAAAGACCGGTTCAAAAGAGACCTGGATGGCTTCCATTACGAAATCCAAGCTACCGACCCTACAGAAATGGACCTCGAGGTGATCAGAGATCGTGCAAGATGAAGAACGATGAAGAACTACATAAAGCCTTACCATCTTATTCACCATCAACACCCTTGTCAAGCATTCTGCAGGCCATTTCTGGCCCAGAAACTGTGAATGCTGGTGGTTATTAGTGTCTAGAAATAAAGAATTCAAAACTTGTTTTGAAGAACTTCTTGATATATTTACTGATACAGATAACCTTGCTGATATTCTGTACCTTCCTTTTCTTGATTCTGCTTTCACTGGTACAAAAGTTATGTTTTTGTCACAATCCCAGGCTTTTTTGGTTACAATCTAAACTAGATTACCTTTTTGTGGTCTTTTACCAGCCAGTTTGTGAGTTTATGATTTCTAGGTGTAACGAAAAGATTGCAGATTTGAAGGATATATACACTAAATTTCTGATCTTTATTGTCAACTAGCACACTCAGTACTGACTAATAGCTGAAACACACACAGAGAAAGTAGCAATCTGACAAGCGACAACTAAAGACAGAAAATCTGGAAACAAAGAAGCCAAAGAAACACTGTAAGCTAAATAATATAACACAAAAAGAGCTATGATTGAGACCCTTCGTCTTCTTTTGATATTTCTTCAAGAGATTTCCCTTTGGATTCAGGAACCAAGAATGTGAACAATGTGCCCAGAAAATTAACCACTCCCAGAACGATCAGAGAATTCCTCACCCCTATTCCTGCAGGGTACCCTGCATCTGCCTTAGATTTGTCCTGCGGTTGAGCCAAGTACAAGAACCCGAACGCCCCGACCATGGCTCCCAGCTTCCCAGAAGCTGCAGAGATTCCATGGCAGGTGGAGCGGAGCCTGGCGGGGAAGATCTCGGCCGGGACCACAAATGTGGTGGCGTTGGGGCCAAAGTTGGCGAAGAAGAAGGTGAAGGAGTATAAGACCACGAAGCCTATATGGTTTCCGGGATGAGTCCAGTGGCTATATGGTATGGCGAGAGCGAACATGAAAGCTGTCATCATGGAGAAACCGAGGAGTTGAATCTTGAACCTTCCGATTCTATCGATGAGGAAGACGGTGAACCAGTAGCCGGGGACCGTGCTCATTAGGGCAATGAGAGTTTGAGCTTTTGCGATCTTGAAAACCTCTTGAATGGCGTTCATAGTCTTGGCCGGTGGAATCCATCCCACGGCGGAGAAGATGTCTTTCTGGAATAAATTCTGGCTGTAATAAGCAATGTCGAGCAAGAACCAAGTGGTCGTAGTTCCCAGTAAGTGAAGCCCATGGCGGCTGAGAAATTTCTTTGAGAATAAACCACCGAACGCCCCCGCCCTCGACGAGGCCTCCGCCTCTCTTTCCTTGGGAAGATCCGCTTCAAGATCAACCTGCATAACCTTAGACATATCCGCCGTCGCTTGCTTAACATTATTAGCCACCAGCGCCGTGTAGCGGGCGGTTTCTGGCATCTTGATCCGCCAGTACCACGTCAGCAGCGCCGGGAGCGCGCCGGCCATTAGAATTATCCTCCACACGAAATCCGCCTGCGGGATGGTGGACCCCACCGGATCAACCTCGTACGGTGGCGCTTTAAACCTAGATTCAAAAGCGAACGAAACCGCAATCGCGAAAATCCCGCCCGCCAAAATCCCGAACCCCTGCATGGCGAAAACCGCGGCGATAAATGCGCCGCGAGTCTTCTTGTTGGCATACTCCGACATGATGGTGGCGGAGAGCGGGTAGTCACCGCCGATGCCAAACCCCAACCAGAACCGGAAAAAGCAGAGCGTCGTCATCACCGACGTCGGCGTGTGGCCAAACGACAACCCGGAAGCGATTGAGCAGCCGCACATGAGCATGAGAGTGAGTCCATACACCTTCTTCCTCCCCAACTTATCCCCCAACCAGCCAAAGAAGAGTTGCCCCGCCAATGTCCCGCAGAACGCCACGCCATTCACCGCCGACGCCACATTCGGCGGCAAACTCCCCGGCTTCCTCGCCCCATCAACATGATAATAAACCCTCCCCAGCAGCTTCGTCACCAGCGATATACAAAACAAATCATATGCGTCGGTAAAAAACCCCATTCCGGCGATGATAATCGCTGTGAAGTGATACCACTGCGTCTTCGCCTGATCCAACGCACTCAACACCCTCATCTCCCCATTCGCCGACGGCATTTTCACAACACCCTTACTATCCCCTCCGATCAGTTAGTCCTGAGTAACAAATTATAAACAAACAAAAATCCCAGAAACTATTAATAACAAAACACATAAACATATCAAAAATCTCATAAATATTATAAGAAAAACATTAATTAAAATCTAAGAGACCTGAAAGAGAATGAAGAAGAGCACGAGAGAAAAAAGGAATGGAGAAGCCGGGAGAGCGGAGTATTAGTTATAGAGTGAAACAGGTAGAATTCATGTTGGATTGAACGACTCGAGAGAGTAAAACGGGTGTATATATATACGCAAAACCTAAAGGATCTACTTTGGTATATTCATTCAACTTAGTCAAACCTTAAAATAGTTCGGTGGTTGTTTTCAATTCAATTCCAACATGTGCCTATCTGTGTGGGGGTACTCTAGTCTTTTCGCCCTCTGTTAGTTGGATTTTATTTATTATCATATCGTCATTAATAAGCATAATAATTTTCATATGAACTGTGATTAATTAGTAGGATATTCTATTATTATTCTTCTCCCAAATTCTATTATTATTCTTGGTATAAATAAATGAAGTGCTATAAAGAGTGTATTGCAATATTACCTAACAAATACCCTTTTCCCTACTAAAAAAAATATTACCTAACAAATTCTCCCAAAAAATGGCCCGAGTCCAGCTACGGCTAAGCAAATTATGGTTAATCATTCGACAATCAAGAATCAAGAATAAAATCAATCCAAAAATTTTAATTTTCGATCAGTTTTGGATATTGATTTTTTAAAATTATATTTCTATTATCATTTGGTTATTATTAAGCTATCATCTTCAGTTTTAGTTGGTGACTAATAACCTACATTATTGGATTTGAAATTTTATAGCATTGCATGTTTGAATTTTTAGGAATAGTGCATGTGATGGATGGTATAATGGACTGGACCACATAACCGGCTCAAGAAAGTAATTGGATCAATGAAGCACAAGAATGATATACAGTACGGAGCAACTTAAGAGGTTGATAAGAATTGGGTTTAGTATTCATAATGTAATAAGGATTGGGGCTCATTATTTTCAATGTAGTAGGACTAAGGTTTATTACTCTCAACATGACTCCCAATATGAAGTAGTCTAGGATTCTTATTCCTTGTAGGGCTCTTAGCCCAAAATATGTATAAATAGATCTCATACATGGGGAGAAGACAAGCCATTCTCAACAATACAATACCTATACTCTCTCCATATTTTCTGATTTCTTATATACTTGTTATTTTAATGGTTGTGTTGACCCATCGTTGACTACCCAAAAGTTATAATACCAATATATAGTATGCATTTGATCGATTTTTTCGGTAACCAGCATAACTGACTGGAATCAACGTTTGATTTTTTTGGTTGGTTATATTATTCGCTTCGATCAATTTTGAAGGTCAAAATAGTCGACCAATTTTTCTATTTTTCAGTTGATTATATAACCATCCGACTGATTATTCACTCGCGCGCTAAATTCAACATCATGTCATCGAAATAGGGCGGTATAAGAGAAAAGAAAAGTTGCACCACCTTTAATAATACAATCAACTAATAATACATCACCATGGACTTACTATAGTTAGTTCGTCGCCTGACTTAAAGGTCATGATTGTAGGTGGCAGTGTAAGGATATTTCTTGAGCGGACATGAAGACTAGGATCTGACCGGTCGATTGATTGTGCAATTCGCGATTTATTTCCGCAGTGACTTTATGGACGGAGTCGTGTGGGCTTAGAATTAATCTAGCGAAACTGAGATGAACTAAGTTTTTTAAAAAATTAAAGTAAGGTGAGGAAAAAAAACAAATTCGGTTGTGTACCCTAAAATGATACCAAAACAGCGAAGGATGGAGGGGGGTTCACACGTGAGTTGACAAGCTAATTATAGAGAAATGAGAACGACATGTTCCCAACCGTATTAGGATAATTAACATTAAAATTCTAAATAGAATAAAGGTAAAATTATATTTTTAGTCATTTATATCCGTCCTTAGTCCTTGAGTTATATGCATGATTAACCTATAAGTTATGCATGAAATTACGATTTTAGTTCCTTGATGACTATTTCTACCATCAATTTATTGTATGATTTGGTCATTCAAGGACTAAAATCGTTATTCCATGCATAACTTATGGGTTAAAGATGGTCACACATATAATTCAGAAATTAAGTCTGTACCATGGGTATAACGAGAGGACCAAAAATGTAATTTTGCCTAAAATAAACTCATATATGTTTTATTGTGTCGTTAAGAGTATAATTCAAATATCACCTCTAATATAGTTTTGTATAATAAAATTTTCAACGTACGTTTAGAAGACACGGCTTGACGATCCAAACAATATCGGGCGTGCATGAAAATGGTTAGTCTCTTGCTACATCAATCGTGATCATGCTTTCATATATATATATATATATATATATATATATATATATATATATCAAACACGTTGGTTTCCCATTCATTATTGTATTGAACATAAATAAAAAGTACATTATTTGTGTACTGAAAATATATTATTTTGTATATTCAGTACACAAATAATGTACTTTTAATATATTAAAAATGTATTTTTTTTAAAAAAAAAATGATCCACACGCTTTTGTGTTTCCCAAGTGTCTTTTCTAGTACTTCCGTTTAAGAAAGTAGTCATGAAATGTTTAAGAAAGTAGTCATGAAATGTGTTTTGTTGTTTGGCAGTTAGCAATAGCGTTGTAATGGAACAAGTCATCTCTCTATATTTTATGCTTCTCATATCTTGCCAATACAACTTTATTATTGATGAGTTTAGTTAACTTAGGCATATGTTAATTTAATTTCTAACGAATCGGTCGATTGTATACAATTTAGACTTGTTTGTATCTTTGTGATCCTTTGTTAATCATAATTAAATGATGAATTTCATATATAGTGCACTTTTTAGATAATGATTGCGGAATTATTTTCATAAATCTATTAAGGATCTAACACTCGAATATAGTTAATATCACCTGAGATATATGAATGTTATTGCAGGTTAGAGGTTATATAGAGTTCAAAAATTATAAATATGAAATTCAAAAATTATAAATATATAACTTTATAATTATGAACATATAATTCAGTAATTATGAACATAGAACTATGTTCACCTTTCAAGTTGAACACGGTTTCACAGCATAACGATTGCCTTGTGATGGGTTAGACTATTGGGCTCGCTTGATCAAATTGTCATATATTCTATCAACAACATTATATATATATATATATATATATATATATATATATATATATATATATATATATATATATATATATATATATATATATATATATATATATATATATATAAGCACTCCGTAATTATTTACATTTTGTTAAATAAAACAAATCTAATTAAATTTTATTCAAACCCATTTGAGAACAATTCTTTTAAAAAACATTACAATTTACAATCTTATTAATTTGGTAAAAATTCTTTTTTTTTTTTGAAAGAGAATTTGGTAAAAATTCTAAACCATTAATTCTTTCAAGACCCAATAAGGTAGTTTAGGATCTTCGGACATGTACTCGAATATTCTCATACTACAACAATACAATAATGACATATATAATCTAGTCATTAACATCATAATACCATCACTTGAAGAAGTTTATTCATTGTAATCATATACAAGGATTGACCGAAAAAAAAGTTGTAAATTATAATTTACTAAAGCCGGCGCCATTGCAGCATGCTCAGATAGATCATCGCACAGCCACAAACGACCATCCCCATTAACCTTAATTAAATATTATTTAATCCTTAAATGACGTTTGATGGATCATTAATTTAACCAAATTTAAAACCATAATGTACCTATCCCGACATTCCTATGTTTTTCGATCTAAGAGAAAGTCCGAAATCACTACTCGAATGTATTTTTTTTAATAAAATTTTACTTTAGTTTGTAAAATTAAAAATCACAAAGAGATAGTCTAAGTTATCTATAAGATCGACTATAATTAATTAGTTCTAACAGAACATTTAAGAGGATATAATCACGATGACTAAGTGTGTCAAATACGGCAAATTATAGTCTACACAATATTATGTGGACTATAACAAAAATTACATTTTAAATATATTAAATGTACATTATTTTTGTATTGAATGTACATTATACAATATAATGTACAATCAGAACAAAAATAATGTACATCCCCTAAATACAATGTACATTATTTTTGTACTGAATGTACATTATTTTTTATTAAATATACATTATTTTACAGTAGACAAAATATGGTCCACACAATAATGATTGGTCAAATAGCGATATGCACAAAGAATTTGCTCATTTTGAACCTGTTTCGATTGATTCCCACACTGCTGCTGTCAAAGTTTGAATCTTGATTTTTTTTTTTTTTTAAAATACTGCCTACTAAATCATTGAGTTAAATCTGTGCGTGCTGCTATGAGACATTCTTAAGTTGACACTTAGGCAACTTTGGTGGCTTGAATGGACCATTTTGACTATAATACAGTATAAAGTTAGTCGATGAGATCAGTGGAAAGGGATTTTTTAGGGTTTTTTTTTTTTTTTTTTGTATGTAGGGTGAAATTATGAGAGTTGTGTTAGTGGGTCTGAAGAAGGTGGTCTCATTGTACAGATGAATAAATTAGTCATAAAAAATGCAGCATGATATTTATGTGCTCCATGTGCAAGTTATAGATAAGTAGTAGATTGTTACTCATTCCATTTCCAATCTCAAGGGCTCTTATTTAAAGTGCTTTCCAATTCATCTTTTCTTTTCCTTGTTGTTTAAAAAATAAATAAAATTATAAACTACCTCTTCCGTTTTGTCATACATTACTCAAAACTCTTACAAGAATAAAACCCGGGAAACAAGGTCAGCCTCCATCTCAACTCTATTCATTGTTGGGATTATATTAGAGTTAATTATATTATATTTTTTTGTCTTAGGTTTATATGTTTCAGTCAACTTTTAATTTTATTTTATTTTTTCAAAACATTTTTTTTTCTATTCTAGTATAATTGTGACATGTTCATTTTTAGTCTTCTATTAACGAAATTGTTTAAATGGCGTTAAATAAAAAGACATGTTGGTTTATTCATATTTAAGTGTTAAATCATTTTTTTTGTCCTATATTTATATGTGTCATTTCACTTTTAGTCCTTTTTTTTTTTTATCAAAACATCAACGTTGGTCCTAGCATTATTGTGGCGTGACCGTTTTTTTTTCGTTAACAAATATGTTTAAATGACATTAAAAATGATGTTATTAACCACTCAAAATCTTTCTTAGCTTTTTTCTTCTTGGTAATAAAACTTTTATCAATACATAAGTGTACTGCAAAATCTGAAAAAGTGCAATTGAAAAAATCACAAGTCTACTTAATGGCAAACCTTAAGTCTCTAGTGCATAAGTCTACTTCATAAAAATCCACAAGATTTGTGGTTCTATTACCGAGAAGAAAAAAGGGTCATTTTGAGTGGTTAATAATGTCATTTTTAATGTTATTTAAACATATTTGTTAACGGAAGACAAAAATGGTCATGTCACAATACTGTTAGGACTAACAGAGATATTTTGAGAAAAAAAAAAAAAAAAAAGGACTATTAAAAATGGACTGACACTTATAAATTTAGGACCAAAATGGAATTAACTCGATAATATTATATTACTCCCGGTCTATTGAAGTCCAACTTGTTGGAATTGAAGTTGAATCAAATATACTCACCCTCTCGCCGATGCCAAGTAACGTGTGGTTTAATGACATAACTGTTAGCTTTCCCAATGAAAGATAACAGGTTTAAATTTCATCCCAATCAAAAATATTGATACTACGAATAAGTTAGCTATCAAGTGCAGCTGCTCATCAAGTCCATTCTTCAACCCTAACATTCAATGCCCGCTAAAAGCAAGCTCTTACATATCATTGGCCATTTGACCATAATCCATGAGACTTATTGAAGAGATTCAATTCAATGTATGAATGAATATATGTATAGTGGGGTTATGTGGTTTCTTTGTAATTAAAGCAGATTATATTAGAGACAGTCTTTGTTGGGTAGCTGGATACCTAACTAGCTTAGTGCTCTCTACTCTCAAACCACTTATGGGAAAATGGGTGGAAATATGCAAACCCAGCGGCCACTTCTGCACAATTTATCTTTTTCCACCTTTAACTTAAGATAGAACAACATACAATGCAACTTCCATCTTCCTACGTAGTATCGTAGCCAAGTCCATGTACTTTCCTGGCTCACATGTTCTCTTTAGTCTTCGTAACAGCATCCTCAATAGTAATGATCTTTTTTTCGGTGTGATTTTTAAGGTGCCAATTAAGAGAGAGAATAAGAAAAAAAAAAAAAAAAAAAAAAAAAAAAAAAAAAAAAACGGAGTATGGCCGACGCGATAGCGGGCGTGTGCACTGACACGCTCGACTGGGTGCGGTGCGCCTCTCTTTTCCATTTCTCTCTCCTGACGGACCCCACAAAATGGTGGATTGTGTATTTCTAAAAATGAAATCAATAATTTCATTTTCATTAATAACTTAAAGACATACACACAAATCGTTTTCAATGATAATAGTATCATACTTATTGGGGTTATATGGGTTACGGCCTATAACCCGGCATAGTGGTTGGCCCAAGAAAAGAATCCATGGCCTAGCCTAGTTCACTGAGCCCATTCACGAAGGAAAGGGAGCAGAGGAATTTGCAATAGTTATGCCGTGCAACCGAATGTACCATGTGCATGGTGCATACAATGCAAAACGACATTGTTTTGACTAAAAACGTGCGTCACATTTTTTTTAAAAAAAATTCAGGTTTGATTCTCGACAATAGCATTATTGTGGATATATAGTTATGAATTTCTGGATATATAGTTATAAATTTGTGGATATATAGTTATGAATTTATGGATATTTAGTTCATTCATTGTGGATATTTAGTTCATTCATTGTAGATATTTACTTCATTCATTCACTGTGGATATATAGTTATGAATTTATGGATATATAGTTATGAATTTCTGGATATATAGTTATGAATTTATGGATATTTAGTTCATTCATTGTGGATATTTAGTTCAATCATTGTGGATATTTAGTTCATTCATTATGGATATTAAGTTCATTCATTGTGGATTTTTACTTCATTTATTCATTCATTGTGGATTTTTACTTCATTCATTCACTGTGGATATATAGTTATGAATTTGTGGATATATAGTTATGAATTTCTGGATATATAAAATTGTTATTGCCGAGAATCGAACCTGATTTCTTCTTTAAGTGGGACGCGCATTTTTTTAACCAAAACGGTGCCGTTTTGCAACCGTATGCACCTTGCAAGGTGCATTCGGTTGCACAGCATAATTTGCGAGGAATTTGGGCAAATTATACTATGGCATCATGGTCTACATTGTATTATATATTATTGATAAATATTCATTTTTAATATACTGAAGATTCATTAATAAGGTATTGAAAGTTCATTTAATAATGAATCTTCAGTAAAAACTCAATGTACTAAAAATGAATATTTAATATATTAAAAATAAATTTTATGTTAGTTGTTTACTTTACAAGGTGGACCACGATCCACAATCTACGGTCTAATGATTGAGGAATTTGATCGGGGACACGTGGTTGGCCCGGATAGCAATAGCACAAACACAAGGATTAGAGGTATAGTTATAGGGGTAGTTGCACAGTTCAATTGATGCATCACTCCTATTGGCAAAGGGAAAGATAATCTTAAGAGCAATCACAATAATATTTTTGCATAATATTTTAGAAAGAAAAAATTAGGAATTATTTTTATTTAATGGGAAAGGGAAATTTTTTGTTAATTTTTCTCCTGCAAATATGGGTTTTGGGTGGGGGTTCACTTTTAGAGAAAAGGCAAAAGACTTGTACAAATTACTGCGTGTTTGCAGCAATCTGTGCGCGCAGAAATCCCATAATGTCTTTAGTTTTTTTACCTGTCAGAATTTATTGTTTCTTTCTCTCTTTTTTTTTTTTTTTTTTGAGTAAATACCTAAAATGGTCCATTGACTATAGCTAAATTCACAAATTGGTCCTCGACTTTTAATTTCAACCAATTAAGTCCTTAACTTTGCAATTTTAACACAATTTGGTTCTTTGTCTATTTGACTGTTTGTTGACTGCGTTTTTTTAGGATATATATGTAATTTCATGGTCCATCGTCGGTTTTTAAGGTTCCGGTTGCATTTCTAGACCACAATGTTACATTTGAATCCACTATCGGCGCTGCACCCCTTGCTGGAGAGATTATAGCTTTTGATAGATAGATCGCCGAAGTCCCTGAAGTGGCTCTTCGAGAAAGCCGTGACTCCAAGCGGGGAAGCACTTCCCCCATCCGAAACGGCGATGTCACCTCCAAGAGCGTTCTCTAAGCTGAATCAGCTCGTGATCCCCAAGCAGTAAGCGGAGAAGCACTTCCCCCTCCGAAACAACGATGTCACCTCCAAGAGCGTTCTCTTGAGCTTTGCACGTGAAACTACATATATATCCTCAAAGATCGCGGTCAACAAACGGTCAAATAGATGGAAGACCAAATCGTTTCAAAATTACAAGTTAAGGACTTAATTGGTTGAAATGGAAAATCAGTGACCAATTTGTGAATTTAGAATTAATACCCAAAATGGTCCCTCGACTATGCCATAATTACCAATTTGGTCCTCAACTACCATTCTTACCCAATTAAGTCATCAACTATGTAACTTTTACTCAATTAAGTCCTCAACTATACAATTCTTACCCAATTTAGTCCTCAACTATACAATTCTTACCCAATTTAGTCCTCTGTATTAATTTGACTGTTTGTTGACTGTCAAAAGTCGGGATAAAATTATAATTTTACAAGATTTCTCCTTCCTCTCCATTTAGCAGCGCCAAACCATGCAGCAATACACTCCGATCAGATTTCGATCGTCAAAAAATCGTTGGAAATCAAATTCATGGGCTATCCGATGCATAACCACTACTTCGATACTGACAGGTTTAGAACACAACCGGAGCTTATTGCTACATGGTTTGGCGCTGCTAAATGAGGAGGAAGGAGAAAACTTGTAAAATTACAACTTTATTTTCACTTTTGACAGTCAACAAACAGTCAAATTGACAAAGGACTAAATTGGGTAAAAATTGTATAGTTGAGGACTTAATTAGGTAAGAATGATAGTCGATGATCAAATTGGTAATTACGACATAGTTGAGGGACTATTTTAGGTATTAACTCGTGAATTTAGCTATAGTCAAGGGGCCATTTTGAGTATTTATTCTTTTTTTTTTTTCTCCCTTTTTTCCTCTTCTCACTTGCTTATCTTTTCTACATAGCCTGTAAAAAAAGCCCACAAAAATCTAAATCTATTGAGGTTGCTCTTTTACTCAAGTATATAGTTATTTTTTCATTTTTTTTAATATTGGTTGGTCCCATTATTAGAATCACACTCGAAACTATATTGCATAACATTTTCTAGGTGCTGATATGCAGGTGATATGGGCCGGACCGAGTTTTTGGCATTAATGGGCTTTTGCACTTACAAAGTTGATGTAAGCAATCGTTATATCCTACACCACGGCGCACATAGCACTGTGCGCCGCGCGCCTCCCAAAACGACGTCGTTTTGGGGTAGTGTTGGGAGGCGCGGTAGGAAGTTGCTGAGATTATGTGTATTTGTTCACAACGTTATGTGTATTTGTTCACAACGTTATGTGTATTGGTTCATACAGTTACGTGTATTTTTTATACAATTATGTACATTCTTTTTATACAATTATGTACATCCGAATCAGAAAATTTGTGTGTATTATGTTAAGAGTTGATGTGTATTATGTTAAAAGTTTATGTTTTTTATGTATTATGTTAGATTATGTGTATTATCTTTTAAAAAGAGTATGTATATTTTGTTATATAATTATGTACATTCATGTATAACATTATGTGTATTCTAGTATAACATTATGTACATTCTTGAACAGCGGGTTTTTTTTTTAAAGAAAAAACTACTGCCATTCACTGGGGCGGGAAATTTCAAAAAAAAAAAAATAATTAAAACGACGTCGTTTTGCATCTGGGCGCATAGTGCAACGTGCACCGTGATGTAAGATATAAATTGCCTGATGTAAGTATTGTTTCTTGTTGGATCTCTACGGAGTCCATTTTATAAAAAGTATGGTATTTTTTTATGAACTCATAAAAAATATTACACGGTGGACGATTTACACAAAAATTATTCTACATTAATTTGGAATAAACAACACATGGCCGATCAGCAAATTCTGGAATGGAATCAGCTGGATTACCTTTCCAAAATCTGATTCTGCTGATTCCAGTTAAAATTGAGCAAAAGTTGTAGGATGCTCCACTACCTAAGAAAGTGATGGAGAAGACACAACATGTGGATTAAAAGTTGTTTTTATCATATTGTGTAGCAAAATTCTTGAGGTAGTGATGGATAAATTAACATTAAAATTCATATACATGTATACATCTAAAAAAATCTCGCGAATTTCTTACTTTTATTGGTTATTGTCACATACTCTGATCTGATTTACTGATCAAGTTAAGGCTCTATCTCCAAAAGTATGAGATAGAAATTACTGAAGTGATGCTGAAAATGTTTAAGTAGAATGCATTACTCATTGATAATACAATGACCAAGATTACAAGAACCAACTTACAGACAATAAAAGATACCCGCAATAAATTACAATACTAGTGGTCTATTGGTCTTCTTGGTTTGAGTCGATCAGTTATGAATATTAGCAATATTATTATTTGCCTTATTATTATTGTATTCCTATAGTTATTATTTGTGTGGTGTGGTTGAGAGTTAGTCTACTATGACTATCCTGATAGATAGGGATCTCTACATTAGTTTTTCCTATTGTATTGTACTGAGATTATGATTGTGAATTGAATTGAATTAGCTTTCCTCGTCATGAACAATTAATGCTATTTTAATTCCTTGGGGTCCTTTGCTGATTAAGGTCATAAGGCAGAGTTTTTTTCAGTGCACACACTTAGTTAACAACTACGCATTTTTAACGTCACTTAAAAATATTACAATACTAAAAATGCAAGACAATAAATAAGACTTAGACACTAATAAAACATAGGACGGAGTAGAGGAGAATTGAAGTAACTCACGCATGACTCTTTTCAACACTAAATAGTCATTTTTCACTTTGAACAACTCTTCTCATCCTGAATAACTATCGTACACCAACTAACTTCTCTGTAAAAGCGCTTATGACAGGATGTTTAAGATAAACAACAGTATACTATAACTCCATCATAAAAGTTAATTAACTCAAAATGAGAATTAATTTAACCTAACTTAATTATCATTAAACAATTTCTTAATAGCTTCTTGTGTTCCATTTTCAAAAAACAAATATTGATTAATCCGATGAATCATGGCATGACGATGTCTGGCCGCGTCAGCTTGCATAGGTTTAGAAGGATGAGGTTATGGGTGAGGTGAGGCACATGACGTCACCATGCTTCGTCAACCAGAATTTTAATACATACTTGGACACTTGGACAGGAATAGACCATATTTGGTTAAATTATAAAGGCTTCAATGGAATTTAAGTCAAGGTCTTGAGCTAATAAAACTTCAATAAGATTAAGAGTTCAACTAAAAACTTAGGGCCAATATATTTACCCAAAAATGAGTGGTTTACAATAATTTATATATATAATAAATGAATAGAGACGGTCTAATATTCAAGAGTAGTTATGTTGTGCATCCGTATGCACAATGTATGGTGCATACGGATGCAAAAACGACGTCGTTTTATTAAAAACGCGCGTCTCCCCTTTAAAAAAAAAAAATTCATGTTCGATTCCCAGCAACAGCATTATGTTGTTCATTCATTCTGGAATTTTAGTTCATTGATTATGGAACTATAGTTCATCAATTCTGGAATTGTAGTTCATCGATTCTGAAATTTTAGTTCATAGATTCTGGAACTTTAGTTCATTCATTCTGGAATTTTTAGTTCATAGATTAGATTATGAAATTATAGTTCATCGATTATGGAATTATAGTTCATCGATTCTGGAATTTTAGTTCATATGTTGTTGCTGGGAATCGAACCTGATTTTTTTTTTTTTTTTAAGGAAAGACGCGCGTTTTTAATAAAACGGTGTCGTTTTTACATCCGTATGCACCATGCATGGTGCATACGGATGCACAGCATAATTTGCCAATATTCAACCTCGATTCGAGTGACCAGACACAACCAATTAAGCTCAATATGATTTGAACCTTAGAGAATGTGTTATTTCATTTATGAGAGGTGAATTTAGAAAATCATTGAACCGATTTTAGGACATCGTTTTATTTATTATTTTGGAGATGATTTCTTTATGTTTAGGCTGTTTTTATCCCTGCAATTGGAGCTCTTTCAAGTTGACATGAAATTCATTTTTCAATTTCAAAATCTATTTTTATTGCCACTGAAATGGAAGCTTTCAAATTAGAAAAGGCTGCTATCTTTTATATTATTTTATTTTTATTTATTTTATTATTATAATGCTAAACATATTTTAAAATTTTTCTTCATTTTCACTCACTACTTACGTGGCGTATTCTAAAAAAGAGTAAATTAAAGTTTTTATTACTTTTTTTTTCTACTTTATCAATAAAATTATAGCATGATAATTTATTCCATGAGAATTCATATATCGTTTTCCTTAATCGATTGAGGCATAGATTTTTTTTAAAAAAATATTTAAAAAATAAATTTACTAATCACTGCAGGCAGGAAAATTCTGCAAATGAAGTCATCATCATTTGACGATGGATTACAATTAATGGATTATGAAGAGTGTCGTCAGCTTGCTTGAATCATCACTTTCGTCACCAAAAACTAACATAATAAATAATGTATTTATTAAATTTAAAAGTTGGTGAAAAGGAAAAAAAGGGGAATTTCAATTCAAAGTCAATTAAGGATATTCTTGCTTATTCGTGGTAGTAAAGTAACATAAACTTGCCCACATATTATGGTATGATTTTCTTTTAAAAAAAAAAAAAACATATTAACAATATATATATTTGACATTATATAAAAAAAACATTTGTGTAAGACTGTCTCACAGGTCTTGATCCATGCGACAGGTCAAATCTTTGACATTATTAATTAAATATCTAATTCGAGACCGGTGAACAGTCTTACACAAGTTTTTGATTGTATATATATTAGTGACAAAATTGAAAATATTCCGATCATATCGCCGGTTAATATTTACAGCTATCACCATTATCTCCGGGAGACGGCGCCACTGCTTGTGTTCCGGCAACTAGCCGGCGAGCAGCTCCTCTAACAGCTTGTCGTCGAGGCACTCAAACTCGATCACTTCTTTCGCCGTTCCTTTTTCAACAAAGCCCTTACCCACCGGCGGCGTCGCCGGCGAACACGAACCATTGAGCGTCGACGGATACTCTCCGGGGAAGTTGAGAACGGCGAACTTTCCCCTCATTTCGTAGGCGGCTCTGTCATAAGCTCTCGCCGCCTCCTCCGCCGTGTCATACGTTCCCAGCCACACGCGGACGCCGTTCCGGTTAGAGTCCCGTATCTCCACCCCGTACTTCCCCCACGGCCGCTTCCTTACGCCGCGGTATTTCACCTCCTCGCTGTTTTTCCGGCGAGCTTCTTCCATTTTTAAACGCCGGCGGCCTGCAAATTAAATTTTGCTTCGAGCTATCGACCATTTATACCCAGCGAAATCTGCAGTATATTATAGTAGAATATAATTGTACTGTGGCCCTCATCGTCAGTAACATCCACTGAATCAAGCCATAATTAACAACGTAATTAATTTTAATAATTAACATTATAAAAATATATGAATCATTGTCTCCTATACGACATGTTTTTTAATTAATAATTAAGCTAGTAGTAGCTGGATATATAATATGCGGTTTACTGTTAAGAGAAGTAAATGCCTTAATGATCAACTAAATGTTTTTGTTTTATGAATTGAATATGATAAGATCATAATAATTAGTTATGGGTCTCTTGGGCGGGAAGTTTGAATGGTCAAGTACAACATCTGCTATAGAAATGTAACAACAACTGATTATTATGTAAGATAATGAAATAAAATTGCGTCTTAATTACTATATAGTAATTATAAGTGTTTGATAGGTAACAGAGTAAGTCACGAGAAGTCCGAGTCCAGCATCTCTAGTTATAGTTTTTAGTGTAATAGTAAAGTTGGAATCGACATTTTTTTATTTTAATTTAAGACTACATCCAAATATAGGTGACTCGTGGTTATTGGTAGTTTAGGACTTTTTCAAATTACTTTATAATGTAAAAATAATAAAAATATGTATCCGGTCGTGGTGCATTTTGAGATCGACATTTATGGTGACGTGTGCATAGCAAGTGCGTGCAATTTACTTGTGAAAACATGAAAGGGCCATTGACAGCGAGCACTACTCTTGAGTATATACTTTTTTTTTTTTTTTTTTTTTTTTAAATCCACGAGATAAATAGATAATTGAGAATGTCGGAGAGGTAACATATTTTCTGGCTCAAGAGTAGTGATTATTAGATGAGTGGGGTGTGGTGGTTGGGGTATGAATCACAATAATTTATTACATTAATACGAGTCCGACCTTATATTTCATTTTGGGTCCGTTTATTTAATAACATAGTTAGCTTATCAGTCCATTTTGATTTATTTAATTACTATTAGATATTTTATTTGGTTAAGCATTCTATAAGTGTTTGACTAATTAGCTTTTTGTAACAACTTATTGCACCAAAACACTCAAATTCAAAAAGTTGTTTGAGATCACTTTTTCAATAAACTTTTTGAGAAAGTCATTTTACATATAATCTGATACTAGCTAATTTACCAAACTTTTTTTACAATCAGCTAATGATATCAAGCAGTCAAATCCAAGCACTATCTCAATCAGTTAATAACTATTTACTAAACACTCCTTGTATTTCGGAAGGAATCACCGTAACACCGGTGGTTGTGTCAAAATATTGTAAATCGATGCGTCATGGCATCATATTTTATGGCACTGATTAATCCGATAAACCGTGGCATGCATGACTATGTCTCATGGCGTCAGCATGCATAGGTTTTCAAGAATGAGGTTATGGGTGATGTCAGATGCATGACGTCACTTCTGTCTTCTCTCCTTCTGCGTGCAGTGAATACAGAGTGGGAGACGAATATATATTATTTTATATTCTTTTTTTTTTTGTTTAAATTATTATAATGAAAAAAGACTTCAATGGAATTGATCAAAGTCAAAGTCTTGAGGTATTAAGGTTTAACTATGATAAAGAGTTCCAATGGACAATATAATGATGTCTTCGTTGAGATATTTACACCCTAATAACATGTATAAAGGTAGATCATTGGTTGATATAGGGTTTACTTTCTTTATTTTTTGAATTTTGACTAGTCAACAATCTTCTTCGAAAGTTTGGGATAGCTCTAAGTTTCTAATCAAGTTGGTCACATAGTGATAGTTTGGTAATCACAATGTTTTAAGTTTGACTTTCCGTGAGAACTGTCAATTTGCCTTCTCGATTTGAGTAGAAAAATTATGAGCAACCTAGACATGATTATTTGTCAACTAGAATCATAGAGTAAGGATCAAACGGAATTTAAACTTCGAACAAATAGTTGAGATGGTCAATGGAACCTTTTTGAAATATTTTAAATGGAGAAACATGATTACCTTAATTAAGATAACGAACCGCGTAAATGAAGTCATCACTTGTTGATTGATTACAATAACAACTTCTTTATTAACCGATTATTAATAGTGTCGTCAGTTTGCTCGAATCATCACTATCGTCACTAAAAGCTAACATAATATAATGTATTTTGACTTCATTTGGATGTTGAAGAAATATAATGGAAAAGAATTCAGGAAAAAAAAAGCCATTTATATACTGCATTTAACACGTCAGATGTTACGTTGTGGACTCAATTCAAAGTCAAAGACAATCTTGCTGATTCTGTATGGCAATGTTCGTAAATCTAGCAATTGCTATTCAAATGTATGTGTGTTTTGAATAAGTCTGTTTTGTAATTTTAGCTGGTAAAAGACAACAATAAAGTAAATATATTAGTAATAGGACTAGCATCCGACCCCGGTTGTTAATAGGTACCTGATTCGGCACCAGGCATAAATTTAACAGGTGGAAACATTATTACGGGTCATTTACTGTGTCCATTGAAGAAAGAGAAATAAAGGCTCAACTCTTCATTAGTCATTATGTCTCATTGTGCATGTTATTACCGTTAGAGACTTGATATAAGTTGAGCTCTCCTCAGTTCGGGGGACAGGCTGAATATTCTGTGCTGAAACACTTAAACAATACTATATGTTATTCTCATATTAGATTTTCCGGTAACATACTTACGGTCATATATAAATCTAAGTTATTTGACTTAAACCAAAAACGACTATATAGGTTGTGTCTACTGACAATCGGCGAGCAGATCCTCTAACAACTTGTCGTCCAGACATTCGATCTCGATCACTTCTTTCGTGGTTTGCTTGTCCGCATTCTCCACCACGGCGGCGGAAGACGTCGACGGCGACGGCGAAGTCTCAGCAGCACGCAGCTGCAGCGACGACGAAGGCGGATACTCGCCGGGAAAGTTGAGGACCGCAAACTTCCCCCTCATTGCGTACGCCGCCCTGTCATAAGCCCTGGCCGCCTCCTCCGCCGTGGCAAACGTCCCCAGCCACACGCGCGCGCCGTTCCGGTTGGAGTCGCGTATCTCCGCCCCGTACTTCCCCCACGGCCGCTTCCTCACTCCCCGGAATTTCACCTCCTCCGTTTTACCGCCGCGATGATCTTCTTCCATTTTTGTTACGCTCAGACTCACCTCGTAACCCTCTTAGCTTTCTCGCCACCATTTATACTCTGTAAAATCTTTCAATTCCTCCGTCCCATTAAGCATGGAAAATATTGACACGCGCACGCAGTAGAAATGTAGCCCTCACTCAATTTTAATAATCAACATTATCGAATATAATCATTGTCTCCTTTAGAGCATATGTTTTTTAAGGGGATAATTTATTTTTTTAATTAATAACTGGGATAGTATTACCAAGCTAATATGCGGTTTACAGTTTACTGTTAATGATCAACGAAATATATTTTTTGTAAATATATTAAAGTAATACGGAGTATTTAATATTTAATGAAGGGGTAATTTAGTGTGAGACTACATAGGTGATAGGTAATATAATATAATTATAATATGTGGGCGGTCGCGGTGCATGTCCGGGACCGGGAGTGATGACGATTTGAGATTGTCATTTTGATGACGTATGATAAGGGCGATTTACTTATGAAAACAAGAAAGGGATGGGTTGAGAGGGAGCCACTAGAGAGTATAGTTTAGTGTATATATTCATGAAGATATTTGAGGATCAATTTGTTTATTTACAAGACAATTGAGAAGTTGGTGAGGTAATATTTAAATGGGTTTTGGTGTGGGGGTGGGGCGGGGCGGAGGGTCAACTAAGGGACGAAATAGCAAGGGGTAGTCATGAACCAATTTACTAGATCCAGGGCCGTATTTTAAATTTTGGTGGCCCTGTTCTGGTAAATAAATGTGGCCCTACCAAAATCACAATTTTTAAAATCAATACATGCAAGTTTCGAACCTTTGACCTCCAAGTTAAAATACAATAAATATACATTTTTACCATCTCTTCATAGAACCTTTTAAGTTTAATTGAAAACTCTTAATTTTTATTTCTAAACTAGCTAGGTAAAAATTAAATATTGGACCTATAAAATTTGGGGCCCCTCTAAAATTGGGGGCCCTGTGCGGTAGCCCAGCTTGCACAGCCTAAAATCCGGCCCTGACTAGATCATTAAGTGTATTAAAAACATAAGTCTCAAAAAGGGTGGCTAATTAAGTGATGCGTGATTTCTGTATTAGGTCATGAATTTGATTTTTGTCAATACATATACTTTCAGTCAAACTTGTTGTATAAGGTCTTTCAGGTGTGATTTTTATAGTGAATACGCAACTTTATTTCTGTATGTTTGCATAGTAATCAGTGCCACTGAGCTCTTCCAATTTCGCCTCTCACTCCTCATAATGTAACTCAAGTAGCTCTTTCTTCTCATCCCGTCATCTTTATGGCATACGCTTTCATTATTCTTGAAAGTGAGACCTTTGCAAGATGTTTTTTTTTGTTATTGCTTAGGTGTAATGCAAACTTGGAAAGTACAAAAAAAGGTTGTAGCATATATGGCACCATGCATAAGCCTTTCTGTACTTTAAAAAAAAAAATTATTGTATTGTAATATGGAAGTGAGATTGCATTTGAAAATAAGAGAATATTGCATTGATGTGTGTATATATATATATATATATATATATATATATATATATATATATATATATATATATATATATATATATATTTTGAAGAATTACAAATTTGATGATGTGGAGATAGGACCCTCTTTTGAAAGCGAGAGAGTGTTTCAGGAATAAGGATATAACCTTATTATTCTTCATATTGATTTACATTATACTCCTCTAACTTAATGCCCCCTTATAATCTCAAGTACAAAATCACTATCTTGATCTGTTAAAATCAAATTAAACGCTTACCACTACGTAAAAATTTATAGCTAGTAGCTATTTTCTTATACCCGAGCATTTTCAATAGGCAGGGTGCTAAGTTTGGCTCTTCAAAGCCTCCACCCAACAATTTGACAAATTTTACTGTGGACTATGGTCCACACAACATTATGGACCATGGTCCAAAACAGTGTCGTTTCTTTGAATGAAAATAAATGACACCCGTTTTGCGTAATTAGCCTTGCTTGAATATCATATTCATTTACATTTTATATACACTGTACTTTCATTTCAGCACAACTACAGTTTAATTCGACATTATACATACATACATACGTACAATAGTTTTATTACAGTGAAACATGTTATTGAATTTCATTTTATACACACTGTAGTCTTATTACAATACTACTAAATTATAATTCTAATTCAACTACACTTTCATTGGACAATATACACTCAAATATGTGAAACTGTTATTCAGTTTCATTTTATAACACTGTAGTTTCATTACAACAAAACTACATTGTCATTTCATTATAACTACAGTTTCATTTGACAATATACATTCAATATGTGAGACATGTTATTCAGTTTCTTTTTATACATACTGTAGTTTTATTTTAGCAAAACTAAAGTATCATTTCTATTCAACTACAGTTCTATTTGACAATATACACTCAATATGTGAGACCTATGTAATTCAGTTTCAGTTTATACTTACTGCAGTTTCATTCAATTCATAATGCTAAGCGAGAAGAAAAGGACCGCTCCGCTCCTAACCTAATATTCTCTCTACAAGGATTTTCCCTCATCCTCCATTGATCGGCCGCCTCCTCCTCTCGTTTTGCGGAGGTGGCGCCGGCCTCCTCTCGTTTAATTTCTTCCCCTACTCCGATTGTCTCTCAATCGCCTGTCGTTCGGCCTCTCCTCCGTTGTCGGCACCTCTTCCCGTTTCTCTTCCACCGCCACCATCTCCTCCAACCCCTCACCGACGTTTCTTCCTCCTTCACCACTGTCCCTCGCCATCTCCAACTCCAGATCCAAGCTTCTTTACCTTTTTTTAGCAGTTCAATAAATTATATATATACACACACACACACACACACACACACACACACACATATTAGTTAGTGGTTTAGTGTTTAGGATTTGTTTTAACTAGTTTAGATTTGATTTTCATTTGTTGTTTTGTTAAAGTTATTTCCTCTCGTTTCGTTTGCGAGTTATTTCCTCTCGTATCTTTAACGAGTTTTCCTCTCGTTTATTTGGCGAGTTCTTTTTTCATAAAGTGAAACAATTTATATCATAATGGAGTATGTTTGCTTAACCCCAAGCACGAAGAAGATTTGAACCTTGATATGCAGTTCAGATTAATGGAGATATTGTCTATTGACAGAAGAGCCGCAATAGAGTCAGACTTGAGTAGCAAGATCATTAACAATATCAAAGAAGCTTCAGGTTCTCCCAACGAATTCAACTTTAATCTTGAAAAACAATCAGCGATTCAAATTTCGTGTAGCATTGAAAATTTATTTCAATGTCTGATTGTAAGAGTGTTTTATTTCAAAAAAAAAAAGTATTATTCAATTTGATTACAGTTTCATTTGATAATATAAACACAATACAGTTTCAGTTTAGATACACTGTAATTTCATTTTGTTAAAAACACAAAAAATACGAAATTTATTAAAATGTAACAGCTGTCGTTTCTTTACTTAAATTAAAGAAACGACGTTGTTTTCGGACCATGGTCCACAGTATAACAACCGCAACAGGTCCACAGTATAACAACCGCAACAATTCCCCCTCCCCTCAACACCTTCCAATCTTAACTGCACAATTATATTTACCCTTGCTGGGACTCTAACCCGTGACCTGTGCTTTGTTACTAGTTTGTTGATCATCATCCACACAATTAATAAAATAATAGTTTCACTCCTGACCTCCCGTAGACGTAAGTACTTGTTCAAACCACGTACATCTATCTTCTTTACTTTTTGTCATTATTATCCTTTAGATGAATTATAAGACCAACACATAAGCATATAAATTATTCGTTGGATAGATTACTTAAACTTCTTTTAATTACATTTAGTTTCGACAACACGTATAAAACAACTTTTTTATCCAAATATTAAAATATTGCAATCCAATATATATATGCTTCATGGCATCATATTTTCTTGCACTAAGAAGAAAGAGTTAATTAAGAATTCCAGATACATTGTTGTTGGCAGGCGTGCATATTATCATGTATTGAAGATGAGATGTGGCGTATGACGTCAACTTCTTACCTCAGCGTATTGCGTTACAATTATGGGTAAATTAAAGTAAAGGAATTCAATGGAATTGTTGAAGTCAATTGTTGATTTGTTGAACGCCTACCAAAACAATTAAAAAAGAAGAAGAAAAGAAGTGAAGTCTTGATTGATGAGCTAAATTTTAAATTAAGATGAGCTAATAAATGAAGTCATTTGATTGAATATAATGGAGTTAAAATAAATTAATGTTAACTATAATTCAATGTTAAAATTATCTTGCATATACATTACTTAACCTTTTTGGATAGAAATATGTGTTTCTTAGCTTAGTCAATGAATGTATTTTTAACTAACTTTTCAACCAAAATCGAGATCTAGAAAGACACTCTTTGTAGCTACCGACCAACACCATTATTATGAATGGTAATATCGTCTAGCATCATCTAAGTGTTGAACGAATAGCCTGCCACTTATGTAATCATGTTTGTGAATTTTTATCCAATAGGTTCTTATTTGCGTTGGTGTAATACTTCCTATTGACATTGGTTTTTTTTTTTTTTTTTTTCTTAAATAGTCATGATTTTCAGAAATTTGTTTACCAAAAACATGGCCAATACTAATGTGGCAAAAGCAAATGGCCTCACAAAAAAAAAAAAAAAAAATCATTCAATTGAGAAATTATAAACCTTTTAATCTGAACTACACATTATATTGTACGTACTTAACTAATATGGGAAGATAATATTGATGTCATACCACAAGGTACCTGATTTAATTGAGGAATTTTAAATGTCAATTTGGTTGTATGAGTGGTGTTTGAATTGGTTCTAATTAATTATTTTAATTTTCCCACTAATTAAAAAAATGAGCCAATAAAATAATTAAATTCAATTCAAAGTCAAGCTAAGGATGTTGTTGTTGATTTCTTGTTTGTCATAATAAAAGCGCTGCGAATTGCTTGAAAGGAATATTCCAACAAAACAAGTGTACAAGTTGCCATCACTGATATATATGCATAAAAGAAGAAATAACATTTAAAAGAAGAAATAATTAATCAAATATGCATAGATCATAGCTTTCATCACTTCCCCCACCTCCCAAAAAAAGAAAAAGAAAAAAAAAAGTCAAAATTCAAGATTCCGTCATATTTACAGCCGGCCGTCGCCATTTTTTCCGGCTGTCTGGTTACTTCTTCTTAGGTTCTGTCTCGTGGCAGCCGAGGAGGTCCTCTAACAACTTATCATCCAGACACTCGAACTCAATCACTTCTTTCGCCGTCGTCTCTCGTCCTTCAACACTACACTTATTACCCACATTTTCCACTACCGCGCAGCCGCCTGAAGACGCCGACTCCGGCGCCGTCGACGGAAAACCAGAAGCAACATGCGGAGGGGCCGACGGAGACGCCGCCGCCGTAGCAACCTGCGGAGGGTACTCTTCGGGGAAGTTAAGGACCGCGAATTTACCCCTCATTTCATACGCTGCTCTGTCATAAGCTCTGGCCGCCTCCTCCGCCGTGCCATGCGTTCCCAGCCACACGCGGACGCCGTTCCGGTTGGAATCGCGTATCTCCGCCGCGTACTTCCCCCACGGCCGCCTCCTCACTCCCCGGTACTTCACCTCCGCTTCTTCTTCTTTCTTCCCGTCGCCGCGATCTTCATCCATTTTCCCTCGCTTCCAATTCTCCTTCCACCCTGCTGGCCACCATTTATACTCACCACTATATATATATATATATATATATATATATATATATATATATATATATATATATATATTGGGATAACTCGAGCCAAGTTGATTGGACAGTTGACTGTATAATTGTTAATGTCTACATAATTTGAACCGATCAGTTAGTATAAGGTTAATTTACCTTATACTCATTTGCTGATTAAATTGGTCAGAAAATATGATTTACTTAGTACACACTTTTGAATACCAAATGCAGTTTCCGGTAACTTAAAAATATATATCGTCCATGGAAAATGACTAGTGATATAGAATTGACACATCCAGTGAATGCAGCCATGATTAACAACGTGATTAATTTTTAATAATCAAGATTATGTAATAAACTAAGACGATGGCTAGGATGGCATAAGATATATTATTTCTCACCTTAGTTTTAAATTAAATTAAAGTCCGACTATTTTGTAACAAATATGTAAGAAGCTAGCTAGGCATATATTATTCAAGGATGCAACTTAAACTAAACTCTTTTAATTTTATTTAAAAAAAAATAAAAAATAAAATTCATGTTATCTTGAAAAGAGAAAATTGCACGATAAATTTTACATAACAGTCTAAGTTTTTTAACGACATTTCTAAGTAGTTAGTGTTTTCAATCAATGTTGTAGGTAGTTGATACTACGCATACTTACTTTTTCATATTCCTAAAGCAGTCTAAAAAGGGCTTGAAAGACTTCTTTGTGTCTATAAAGTTTCACTTTGTATTAGATTTAAAAATGAGAATTTTGTAGCCATGTATGTTTGGGAGTGACAAATTGAGATCGTCATATTGATGACGTTGTCTAAGTGCAATTTACTTGTGACAACAAGAAATGGATCGGATGGGTTGACAGTGGGAATTAATTAATTTAATTAGATTGGGTTTGATTCGGTTGGTGACCAAGTTAATTGTGTAATTAACTGCTTATTGTGTGATTCAGGATGGCATCATTGGATGACGTTGTGTTAGCTTAGGTGATGAACAACGTAAGACATGATTCTTTGGTGGGATAATTCACCTGAGTTAATCCATGTATAGTTATTTGGGTAATCACAAAGAATTAAATTTAATTTCTTGTATAGTTATTTGGGTAAATCACAAAGAATTATACACCTTCAGATAATGAATATATATTTTTGCGCAAATCAAAGTGTACATGTTTGTTGTATACGTATATATGTGATTGTGTGAAGGATATATAGGGATGAACATAGTAAATTATGTGTCTATTCAAATAGTAATATTGAGCTTAAATTACTATATATATATATATATATATATATATATATATATATATGATGTATCAAAATCATACGATATGATAAAAAAAATACAGGAAAAATGAGGTTTTTTATATATCATTATAACTTAAATAATTGAGCAAGGTAATGATATAGGTTGGATCCATCTAAGAATTAATGGATAGTAGAGTTATGTTGTGGAAACGTGTTCACCATGCGAACACAAGGTAGATCCATAAATTTTATACTGTAAATTCATAATTTTTTAAAATTTTTTTTTTTAAAAAACGTAGATTCATAATTTTGTTTTTCATTAGTTGTTAACGGGATAGATCCATAATTTCTAAGGTGTAGATTCATAATTTATATATTGTAGATTCATAACATCTATACTGTAGATTCATAATTTCTATGCTGTAGATTCATAATTTCTATACTGTAAATTCATAATTTCTGTAACAACAAATGAAAAAACAAAATTATAAATCTATGTTTAAAAAAAATAAAAAATTATAAATCTACAGTATAAAAATTATAAATTATAAATCTACGTTTAAAAAAAAATAAAAAATTATAAATTTACAGTATAAAAATTATGAATTTACCTCTGTGTTCATCATGCGCATGGTAAATACGTTTCCACAGCATAATTTGCGAGAATGGATACAGTAAGTATTTCAATAGTACTGTAAATCCGGATTTAGACTTTAAAGCAACTTAAAACGGGCCTATCCATTTAACCTGTATTGTATACGTGCTGGGTTGAACCTACGTAATTATTTTGTGAATGGAAACCATTGTTGCTTACCTAATTATCTGTGGGCTTTAACATGTTTTTTTCCAAGCCTAAATAATCATAACTAAGGAGCTTTAAAGATGTTGCCATGGCGGCCCATTTTATATTTGTTAATGAGTCTCTCTTCTTCTTAATATTAAAAAAAAAAAAAAAAAAAAAAAAAAAAAAAGGGCCAAAGGTGTTCAACCTAGCACTAACCTAGCAGCGTGTAATAGTAATTTTTTCTGGACTCGTGATACTCAGTATGTCTTGAGTGTCTTCATTGGCAAGTTATGCCGTGGAACTGTATAGATACTGATGGAACTAATTGACTCGGGGTAGACCCGAATCAATGAATCAGGATAAGAATGTGATATGAAATAAATAAATATAACGCAAGGATATCGTAAGATCGCAGAGACCGTATATTGTATTAATTATCGCTAATAAGCTATTATAAGACTTGATTAGGAAAATAATGCTATAAGATAGTAATTCAGGAATATGTTATGTCAGATAATGATTAGGGGTCCCTTGTTAGGACAAGGAGGGAGCTTTTTATACCAGCTCAATCCCCAACCGCACCCCTAGAACTGGGGGTGGTTAGATCGGTCCGCTTTGACCGCGTCTCCTCCGGGACCGGATCCAAAGCGGGGCGACTCGGCATGGCCGAGCCGGGCATGTGCCGAGCTCGGGCTAGCCGAGTCCACCATGAACCGGCTCGGCTTGGCAGTAGCCGGGTCCATGGTGACGAGCTTGGGTGTACCGAGTTCGTCCGTGGCCGGGCTCGGCCCATGGCCGAGTTTCTTTGGGCCGACCCGGCCACGGCCCAAGGTGTTGGGCCGAGGCGCCTCGGGTCCGTCTCTCCGGATCGGTTCGTTCCGGGTACAATAGATCCATCAGATACGGTTCTAAAACTGTTCATAATTATGAATATATATTTCAATAATTATAAACATATAGTTTTATAATTATGAACGTAGAGTTGTGAACATAATTATTAACATATAGTTATGTATTTATGAATATAGAGATTCAATAATTGTGAATATGAAGTTTAAAAATTATGAATATATAGTTTTATAATTATGAATATATAGTTCAGTAATTATGAACGTAGAGTTCTGTTATTGTTAATATAGAGTTCAATAATTATGAATATGAAGTTCAAAAAATTTATGAATATATAGCTTTATAATTATGAATATATAATTCAGTAATTATGAACATATAACCGTGTCCACGGTTCCAATGCATAACGATTGGTCTTCATTCATATCGTCAGAAATTACCAGGGCCGAATTTTAGATTGTGCAACAACACAAGACTTCAAATTTTAAAATGCCTAATATTTAATTTTACCTAATTATTTAAGAGATTAAAACAAAATAAAATTACAATTAATCTCTAAAGTAGATATGTTTCCACGGAGACTAATCTCTATGCCGATTATATGGTCAAGCTACATGTGTTTCGTAATCCTTTAAAATACTAAATCACTCTTGGTTTCTAATGGTTGGCTGTGGCTTACACTAAATTTTTTGTAATTTTTTATTTTTCTCTTATTTTACTTAAAAATAAAAGATATTGTACAACTTTTCTATATTTACAAACTCGAATTTAAATATAATAATATATATTGATAATCCGATTTAAATTCAAATATGGGCAGGTTAACTCCAAAATCAAACCAAGCAAAAGCTCATGCTACCATTATTTCTTCCACAACACTTTATATTACATATAAAAGAAAAGTCCGCAACCACTACCGAAAAGTGTACAGTTCAAACCTGTTTTTAACATTGAAAATATACGGTTACATGATTATTTCGCTTACACATAACTAATTGATAAATTATTCGGGGGACCTAGGTCCACTTTACAATGTGAACTTGAATTCAAAAATACACAATTACATATTGAATGTTTAGATTTTACATGCTAAATATTCACAATTTAAATTATGAACATTCAGTATGTAAATTGTGAACATTTTGTATGTAATTTGTGTATTTTTAGACTCTGGTCCGCCTTGCAAGTGGTGCAACTAATTGGAGTCGGTCTTGAAGCATCGGAGTCCATCGCAATGATTTGCCTTGAAGAAGTTGAACAACTCCGGGTACGTAAAAGCCCGGTACACCGGCGGCTCGCCGGAATCCACCAAAGCTCCAGCCGGTTCAATGGAGATTTCTTGAGACGGGCCAAGAAACACTCCGATGGTAGTTCGGCTCTGTTTCGAGTTCGTCACCACACGATGTATTACTGCCTTGAACCTGTCGTTGCTCACCACCTGCTCGACCAAATGCTCACACATTAACACAATCGCATATGTTGTGAAAATTGAAGCATGTGCTCCATCTCAACTAAAAGCCTAAACTCATAGTTGGATTGCACCGCCAGGGTTCCAAGCAGACAGCAGTGAACCATCACCTTTGATCTGGCTCTGATATCAAATTGAAATATGTGCTCCATCTCAACTAAAAGCCTAAACTCATAGTTGAATTGCACATTAATCGCTATACGTTATATACTTACCTTTATGGTTAGGCCAAGTTGGACGATGAAGGCGTTGCGGAGAGGGGCAACGTTGGTCCAGCGGCCATCTTTGAGGAACTGATACCCTGGAACTTGACCCTGGTGAAGAAGGGTGATGAGATTTGGATCAGCATGCACAGGCATTCCCAGAGTGAGAGATGGATCCGGGCATGGAATGTGATGGTTCACTGACAATAAGTGAGTTTTGCTCAATTCTCCTTCAAAGAACCCCGCTTCGATTCCCAGTCCTTCAGATATCATATTCAAGATCCTCAACAGAAGCATTCGAGTTTCCACCGAATACTCACTCACAACAGATCTTATATATCATCAGTGAAAAAAAAAATAATTTGAGGTTGTGGGTAATGATAAAGATTGATAATTTAAGAATTCTGGGCTTAGGTTTGTTTGTGTTTAATTACCTGTATTTGGTGGGTTTTTCTGGCCAGGAATGGATGTTATCTTCCAGGGGGTGACATCTGTGGGTGAAGTTGTCTCTCCAGAAGTGAAACTCTTCGGTTTCATAAGCTAAAGTGCTGGAGAAAATTCTGCAGGGTTTAGTCATGTCCTGGGAGTAAAAACTTTCCTTGTATTCTCCAGGCAGATTGAAGAATTCCTTAAGAACATTCATTGTTTCATCCATTAGATCCTCAGACACTCCATGGTTAATCACCTGCATTCACAACATTCTCAATTCAAGTCTCAATCTTTGGAAGATAGAGCTGATGATGAAATACATATATGAGTTTGTAGCAGAAAACAATGTAAATCAAGAAATTAAAGAACCTGGAAAATCCCAGAGTCTTGGCATGCTTTAAGGATGTGCTGAATGGTTTCATTCTTGTCAGGGTTTCCGAGGTCTATGATTGGAATGTCGGTATAAGTGGGGAAATCGAGGTTTCCAGGTCTGACATCGGGTGGGAAAATGTAATGTTCAGGCACAGATTGAACATCAGACCAGTTTGAAAGAAGCAACACCATCTTCTTCTTCACTTCTCTTTAATTTTCTGCAATTCTCTGCTTGGTTTTCAGTCTTGAAATTGTGGGTTAGTTTCTGTGCAATGTTTGCATGAAAACTATATATGCACACATTTATACAGCACGTATTTGCTCTAAGTTTTGTTGTTTTTCCACAAGAATCTAAACATTTTAGATTCCTTTAGTATCAATCCATTGTTGCAAACGTAATTTGCCTGGACCACTAATCTTGAATTTGTAAGATATGATGAATTATTATCATTATTATACTGTATTCTATTAAGCAAGATTGAGTCTTGATCGGATCCTATTCAGAAAGGGTTCTCCTAAAAGTGTTGCTGAAACTTAAACTCCAGGAACCACTTCTTTTTAGTAATATTTGGTATATTATATTGCAATGTCATTATTCAAATTGAATACTATATATAAATAAAGCAATTTGACTTTTCTAGCTATAGTTTACCAAATCTTTTTGAGTAACAAGGAAAACTTATCGTTATTACTCGAGTGTATGTACAGAATAAATCCTGTATTATGATCCTAGCCGGCAAAAGACCAGACCTTTTGAATTTGCAGCAACCTTGTAAAAACAAATAAAATAATATTTTAATTTGGACTTTGGAGATTGCAGCAGAAAGGGTTATGTTCCTCAGATCTCACTCTTCCTTCAATTCATTACTTACAGTTTGTAAAAAAGGGCATATATATATGCAGGAAAGCAGCATTCATGAGGTCACCCACGCCTGCAATTACATGGGTCAACCTGGTCGGCTCCTATTTCTTCCTCCTCACCATTCTATTCACATTTCCTTCGTGTTCTTTAATGATGTTTTCCCACTTCAATTCCTTTTTTGTTCCTACATCCATCCATCTCCTTCACTTCTTTTTCATATAGAGTTATAAGTAGATATTTTTTGTCTTGCCTGCACGAGCTTAGTTCACGGGTTTGACAGCAACAGTGTGGAGATTATGTTCAAAGTGGGCAATCCCTTATGTGCACAGATCATATTCAAAATCCATCTTATTACCTTTGACATTTTATAGGTTACTCTGATTAATACCAAATATAATAGAAATTTGGTATTGATTAATTATAACTTTTCGAAAAGTGATGCCATCAATTAAATAATTTGTTTGAGCATAGCTATAGTCCAGCTAATATCTAAGGATAGTTCTGCAGTCAAAACTCAAAACCATAATGCCAGTCAGGCATCTTTATCATTGTTAATTCCATGTCTCAGCATCTTCAAACTCCCAAAGTACATTCTACTTATATGTTAAACATTTTTTGTGATAGCAAAAATGTAATAGCTCGCAAATCATATAAGAAGGGAGATAAATAATAGCACCAGAAAAATCATATCAGACATGTAATAGCTAGCGAATCATACAGAACTGTATTGACTAAAATCGAACTTGTAATTGATAGGAGAATAATATTTTACTCACTCGATGACCGGGTTTCAGCATTCTTTTATTAAACTTTTGACTTACCATGTTTCTGTTCTAGATGCCCACAAAATCATTTTCCCCAAAGTCATAACCCACATAAATGTTTCCTTTCTCCACAGCCAAAAACCCATATATCAAAGTGTTAACGTTAACGTTTTCCTCGCTGCATTAATGAACAGTGTCTTCCTATTCAGATCTCATCATACTGGTTCACTGTTGGCTTCCATCTCCAAGCTTGTCTCCTTGTAAAGCAGACATCTTTATTACAGTACTGAGCGTTCAATTCGTTGTATATATCACATTCTTTGTTTCTCTGCGATGGATATTACAGCACATATCCATGAATCCCAAGTTCCCACCTCCCCAGATTCCGGCAATGGTGGCTTTCCGATGATCGCCATTGCGCTGTTGGGCATCATGGCCACCGGTTTCTTGCTCGTCAGCTACTATGTGTTCGTGACCAAGTGCTGTTTCCGGTGGCAGCAGATTGATCCGTTGCGGCGGCTGTTTGTGAGTAGACAGCGCCGCCGTGAGGAGGCGCTGGTGTCGTCGTATTCGCCGTCGTTGCAGAGCCGGGGGGTGGATGAGCTGCTGATACGCGATATCCCGACGGTCCAGTACGGCGGCGGCGGCGGCGGGGAGAGGAGTTTCCGGCAGTGCGTGGTGTGTTTGAGTGAGTTTCAGGCGCTGGAAACGCTCCGGGTTCTTCCCAAATGCAACCACGCCTTCCATTCAGATTGCATCGATATATGGCTGCAGAACAACGCCAGTTGCCCGCTCTGCAGAACCAGCATCGCCGGAAAATCAAGAACGCCGCCGCTCGATCGGATCATCGCCCCCAACTCTTCCCCCCAAGATCCCCGGCCGTTCCTCGGAAGCGCGACCGGCAGCGACGAGGACTTCGTGGTGATTGAGCTGACCGGAGACGACACCACAACCGCCGCCTCGCCGCCGCAGACGGCGGCGCTGGACAGAAGCGACTCGCGGCGGAGCTTACTGCGGCAGCCCCATTCTTCAAGAAAAACAAAACCCAGAAAGCTCCACAGCGCTTCAATCATGGGGGACGAGTGGATTGACGTGAGAGAGAAAGATTCCCAGTTCTCCTCCATCCAACCCATCAGAAGATCCTTCTCCATGGATTCTGCAGCTGACAGACATGTTTATCTGTCGGTCCAAGAAATCCTGAGACAGACCGGACATGTTGACGAGGTTAGAAACAATGGTGAATCGAGTAGCAGCAGCAGGATGCATAGATCCATCTTCTCATTTGGACATGGAATTAGAGGATCAAGAAGTGCCATTCTTCCCATTGAATATTAGCAGTAGTAGTACTAGTTGAAAGAAAACTGTAAACCCTTAAAATGCTTCAAACGAGTGTGAACAGACAAAACCAGATCATACCAGGAACCCAACACTTGTTGATTCTCCATTCAGAAAGCCATGAAAACGTGAGCTCCATTTTAAAAATGCATCTCAAGAAGCATAAGATAGACCGTCTGTCCACCTCTTAGACTACTTGCCCTGGCAATCTCTCCTCCCAACTCAACTCACATTTCAAACTAGGTAGCAATGTATATATATATATATATATATATATATATATATATATGCCATTGATCAAGTGAGTCCACCCATTCCCATGAGTCCGTGTGGACAGATCTGGACCATTGAATGTTTGAAATCAATAGCTTAGATTTCGCCAACTATGCACGACAACTATGCATTTCACTTGCACAGTTCGCGAAACACAGTTGGAGAAATCTAAGCCATTGATCTCAAGCATTCAATGGCCCAGATCTGTCCACACACACTCATGGGAAGGGGTAGACTCATTTGATCATGAGTCTATATATACATATGTATGTGTGTGTGTGTGTGTGTGTGTTTGTGTGCCAAGTATTTACTCATTAGCACAGTATGTGCAAGACAGCCAAGACTGCAAACTAATATATGATTGAATATATGCATGCAAGGTGATGAATGCCAAGCACTTCTATGGAAGCTATTTGAAGAAGAAGTTACAAATTAAACTATAGTTCCTTTGCTGTTGAAGATGAAAAAGATCCCAAAATATGTGGCAAAAAACCGACATTGATCACCTTTCAGTGATTGAAACATCAGATTGAGAGTTACTATTTAAGCTAGAGGCGTTTGATGAAGGCAAGGCCTTAATAGGGGGCTGTTCTGGCAATGAACCACGGGCTTTCGTCTTTAGCTGCTCAAGAATTCGATAAGCTTCTTTAAGTTCATCTTCTGCATTTGGACCATGGCCTTCCCAAGCTTCTATAACTTTCTTCTGGAAGTTAATTGCAAGTTGATAGCTGCAAAAGGATCCATCACTAAGGTTAATAAACAGTGTTTCTCCACTAATAAAGAAATGGATAAGACTAAAGCAGGTAATGAATACTCTGGGTGGGTTGAGATCCAACCAGCCTAAATTTCCTCCCTTTAGTAATGATCTTCGCCAATAACATATTTAACTTATCAGCCAATTTTGGCTTATTTGACTACTATTAGTTATTTGACTTTATTAAACAACCAATATAAATGTTTGATTAATTAGCTTTTTGTAACAGCTTATTGCTCCAAAAAGCTAAAATTGAAAAAGATGTTTCGATAAGCTTTTTAAGAAAGTCATTTTGCATATAATCAACTGTCAGCTAACAGCTAAATTACCGAACATCTTTCTACAATCAGCTACTGCTATCAACTAGTCAAACCCACTAACCAATCAGCTAACAACTATTCACCAAACACCCCAAGGTGTAAGAGGAACGCCCAATGTCCCCACCACCATGAAAAAGAAGTACTCTTCGTTTTTCCTCTTTCGTTCTTGTTTAGGCAATTAGACATTTATACAGACTCTCGTTCAACCTTCCTTGAAAATCATCTTGTATAGGACTATAGGTACGAGAAAATGCGATCTTAAGAGGGAATTAGCTCTTCTTGTAACTACTAAATCAACTAAGTTTTGAAGAATAAGCAAGAAAATATAAAGTAAATCAAGAAAACATAGATACATAAGAGATTGCATTGTGAATGAAGTATCGACCATTGTGGCTCAATCAATATAATGCATCAAGAGATTATTTTTCTTACCTTCCCATAGCAGCATATGCTTTCGATAGGTTTTGGCATGCCTCGATTGAATCGGCATGGTGAGGGCCAAGAGCGACATCCATGATATCCTTGGCGTAAGCAAAAACTTGTGCAGCCGATTGTGGTCTATCGAGTTCCATGTATGCAGCTCCTAAATTATTGTAAACGTAACCGATACTATAATGTTTCGAACCGAAGCTCTCTTTAAGTCTTTCGGCTGCGTCCTCCAAGTAAGGAATGCCTTGCTCGACTTTTCCCGTTAGCAAAAGTAACCACCCGATTCTTGCGGATACACTCCCTACTGAATGCTGCTCCTGAGGGATCTTATCGAGCATTCTCAGCGCTCTTTTCAGCAACGATATTGCGGTTTCAAACTCGTTCATCGTCTCGTATTGCATCGAGATTTCCATATACGCTTCGGAAACTTCAATAGGGGAGCTCGATTCTTTCTTACCGAGGATCCCACAGGCAACATCGAGGCACCTCTTTGAGTCTGGAAACTTCTCCTGATTACACAACGCTTTTGCCATGGATACAAAGACCATAGCTCGGTCCTTGCTTTCTCTATCGGTCCGCTGAACAACGCCCTTCAAAGTCTCGATCGCTTCATCGTACCTCCCCAAGGCAATCTGCATATTGGCAGCATCGACCTCGGCTTGGAGTAATTCTGAACCACGGCCCCAATTCTTCAAGGCCCTTTGCGACAATTGGTTTTGTTCCAACGCCTTCTCGTGCTCCTCTAACCCGGTGTAGATAATCCCGAGAAGTCTCCTGTCGTGGGCAACCTCGACGGAATTGTTCCCCAATTGCCCCTCGTGTATCTCCAATGCCTTCAAACAAAACGGCAGTGCCTCATCGAAATTTAAGACGGAAACATACGCCTCGGCAACATCCCTATTAGCCTTGCCAAGTTCTCTACTTTCTTCCTCCAAACTCATCTCTTTTAACTCCAAAGACTTCCTGAGATTAACAAGAGCCTCCTCCCTCCTCCCCATGGCTGTCTTTGTGTTATACAATTCAAGCTCCACAGCATGGAGGACAGGGCCAAAATCTTCAACACTACAAGATCCCCCTTTCTCTAATTGACCCAAAACCCTCTTAGCCCTATTAAGGTACCCTAAGCTATCATTAAACCTTTTTAGACTATAACAAGCAGAGCCCATCAGCTGCAGAGTCATGGCAAGAGGCAAAGACACTTTATCATCTCTATCCAAAGCGTTCAAAGCCCTATTGGCAAAAGACAGAGCCTTTTCAGGATCCTTACCTTCTTGGTCGAGTTTGAGGCCCATTTTCAGGCAAGCCAATCCAAGCTCGGTTTCATCAAAGCAGGCCTCCATATCCCGGAGAGCCTTGAGCATCTCCTCTGTGGTCTCTGCGGACTCGAAGGCCTCCTCAAGTTCCGATCTTTCTTTGATCTTTCGCTGCCTTGAGGACATCTGGGGCGGGGTTTGGTCCGCGAGAGTGTTGAACATCTGGGGGTTGCCATTGGAGAAGAGAGAAGGTTGGGTTTTGCTGCTAGGTTTGAGATTGGGGTGTGATGGAGTTGTTGAAGTGAGGGAGGAGAAGGGAGAATTGATGGGTTTGGAGATGAAAGATGATGCCTTGGCGTGGCGGCGAAGACGTGGAATAAGTATGGATGAAGCTCTTCTCATGGCGGAGCTTCAATGGAGTTGGGAGAATGTGGGAATTGGTAAAGATTGTAGCTTTTTCGTTGATTTGTTAAACCCTCGAAAAAACCCTCTTTCCGCAGTGGCCGTCGAGGGAGATGTGGTCTCGGGTCGGGTTATAATTAAACCAAATCCGAATTTATGTGAGAAAAAAAAAAAAAAACAAAAAACAAAATTTGTATTTTAGCGGGTCGAATTTCGTCTGGGTCCTTAACTTGGACAATTATGTATCACCCATTGTTATATCACGGGTCAGGGCCTACCTTAACTTTGTAGGTTGATTCTAACTGTATAAACTTATTGAATAGACCTCCCGTTATAATTAAATCTTTACTTTCTCATTATTGTTATCTATTTCTCGATAATTAATTCCTTGTTTTATATTTTTAATTTTGATTTTAATTTCCTAACTTTGTAGAGCTAGATTTATAAAACTTATATTAATTACTACTGAGTAATTTGATTAAATCAATATTGAGTTTGAGTTTGAGGTTGAACTTGTCACATATTATCTTCCTAGTGTAGTTTGCAGACTATTACAAATGAATAATGGTTATCTAGTACACAGCATCTTGTCATGACTACACATTCCTTTTGTCGACCAAAATAATAATAATAATATTAATACTAATAATAATAATAATAAATTTATTGTTTTAAAAAGATCCTTGTATGGCTTTACCTTGTCCAAATAGAATTAGAATTGCATAAATATACTCCTATAAATAAAGATATTGTCGAATAATGTGATAACTCATAATCAATCAATAACACTCATTCCCTTACAATTGTAATAATATTCAACGTGACATACTTATTTGTTATTCAATCACTATTATATTTCAAGATAATTTATTAACTAATTATACAATTGAAAGATCAGACTCTATTTATAATACAATTTATGATATTTATATAAACTATATAAATAAATTCAATAAATTGCATCACTAATTCTGCAAACTTGGGGAGGGCTTGCTATTGTCTTTTATTTTTCTTCTAATGTATAAAAAGAAGAATTTAAATAAATAATTCACGAAAAATATGAATTTGTTTTCTCGAAGAAGGAAAAATATTAATTCCCAACGGTCCAATATATATATATATATATATATATATATATATATATATATATATATATATATATATATATATAAAAATAGAAAATAAAAATTTATTCCTTTTTCTTTTTATGGGTTGGCAGGGTTGCCAACGGTCATATTCTAGGAAATATAATCAGGCCCAGCCCACAATCCCACACTCAATAGAATTTGGCGCGAATCCTTACGTGGCAAGGGGACACGTCGCTTGCCACATCAGCATTCCCGCCAGAACCCTAACATTTATGCCGCGCAACCACCATTGCACACCTTCCTTCTTCCATCGCTTGCCCCGAAACCCAGCCTCAAGAACGACAAGAAGATAAAGAAGCGTTTCTTAACGGAGGTTAGTAAATCCTTTGATCGATTTTATGGAGCTTTTTTTCGTAATCCCATTGTTTTTATGTGATTTTATAGCGCTTTTGAACTGAAAGTTTTGGTCTTTGATCGAAATTCTGGTAGATCTTTTAGTCTTTTTTTGTCTGTTTGTGGATTATCTCGTTATCTGGGCTGTTATTTTTCAGCTCGATTTTGGAAATGGAAATTGTAGTTTTTTCATCCATATTTGTGTTGATTAGTGACGGAGTTTTGGTTTTAGTTTTACAGTGAATTTTTGTAATGGACTCCGCCGAGTCGTCGTTGCTCGAATCGTTTAAGACGAAGAAGGTTCTGCATTCCAGTTCGAAGCCAAATCCTTCGCCGGAGATTAAGTCTCCGGCGGACCGGGATCCATGGAGCTCCAAGACCCCTGAGAAGCCGGTCAATGCTCCTCGCCGGAGTCGAAACGGCAACTCCGCGCTCTCCTTGAAACAAGTCCGACAGGCGGCGCTAAAGCTCCGGAAATCAGATCCGGAACGGCCATCTCAAGCAGATCCACTTTTGAGCTCCGCCGCCGGGCAGATTGGTTCCCAGCCTGAATCTCCGCCTGCAAAGCCTAAGAAGTCCGACGGTCCAGCAAAGCTGCCGGAAAAGTAAGAACTTTCCCCTTTTGGTTTTGCTATTTTGGCTGGATAATCTTGTACAGTTTTCAATATTTTTTTCTGTTTAATCTATAGTTTTTGGGTTTCAAATAATTATTCCAATTTCTAATCCGAAATGGTTTTGATTCTATTGAATATTAATGTTAGTGACTATGTTTCAGGTACGAGATTTTGGGTGAATTCTTCAATAGCTTGGATAGTTCTATCCGGCTGCTACGAATGAAGGGATCAAAGACAACATTTACAAACATTAGTCCCAAAATCGAGTGTTTAACCGACAGGTACATAAACCAAATCGAGAGTTAATTAGCTGCATTTCTTTAATCTCTTCAAGATTTGCTGTCATTAGGTTATGGCCATTGTGCTAATTTATTGGTTTTGGTTTGATTTAATAGGAGGTTTTCTCACAGCCATCTAGCTCAGTTGAAGTTTATTTTACCTGAAGCCATCGAGGTTACGAAGATCCTCGTCCATGATGAACGCACGAGCTGTATGAAGCCTGATCTTCGTATTAATCTAAATGCCAGTGCGATTGGGGACAATGGAAAGGTGAAATCTGGGAATGGGAATTTGGAGTTGAGGAAAGTTTTCCGGGCTCGACTTTTGGATTTCTTCAAATCCCATCCAGAGGTATGCATTTACTTTTTGATGGCATAATGATTTTCTGGATCAAGCTAATATAAGCGAAACTTGATGATGAGAATTCAAGATTTATTTGTTATTAGTTTTCTGTTGTGATTTCATGGATAGTGTTTGGTGGAATGAACATTGTTGCCAGATTGTTGCTTTTAATGATTTTGCAAATGAATGGTTTTTGTTGACTATGATGTTTGGTTCAGGGAGATGATATTCCAGAGGAGGAATTACCATATCCCTTCAATCAATCAAAGCCACCGGTGCCTTCTGGTTCGGGTGGTGAGGCGAGAAATGAAGTTGTGTCTGAGATTGGTGGCATTGGCATTATCGTCAACCTGTCTAAACCCCCGGCTTCAACCTCCCACCTCTCTCGTTCTTTCGGGAGCTTCTCCCAGCGCTGCAGGGCGGAGGACACCAAGAAAGAACAAACGGTTTCTGTCAATCTTCCCCCCGAGAGGAAAGCTTCTAAATCTTGTGTTGAGAAGGATTTGCGTCTCTCAAAAGTCGAGGAAGGTTCATTCTTGAGTGGTGAAGGGACACCAACTAAACTCGCATCCACCCCAGCAAAACCGGTGAGCTCCACACCCGCTCTTCGACCTCCCAAGAGATGTTATATGACTCCAGAAGACGACGATTCAGCTAAATCTCCAAACAAACTAGTTAGGCGCCCTTCCAGGGCGGTCAGGCAGATCTTTGACACTCCAGTGAAGAACGAAGGTAGTGAGACCGAAAGACTTTCAGCTCGTGATGATGTATATGATCTCCCCGAGGATCTCCTGGAATCAGTAAGTACATATCAAGCTTCTCGCCATTTCGTTTCAAACTAATTTTCAAGAAAAAAAACTAACCGTGGTGCTTATGCAGATAAGAGAAAAGGAAAGGAAAGCGCTCGAGGAAAAAGATCCCGCCATCTCACAAGCAAAATGGAGGAAACAAATGCTTGCAGGGCTACCGAAACTGTTTGACACAATTTATTTCCTGTTTCAATCGATCAGACGCTCTGTCATCACCAAGGAGGAATTTATGCACAAGATCGTTTCAAGCCACCTAGGAACTGTTGATACTAGTAAGCCTCGTACCAAATCTCGACCCAACTGATTCTAAAGAAACCTTTTTTTTTTTTTTTTTTTTTTTTTTTTTTTTTTGTTTCCAAGGCTAAACTGTTTCGTTTCTGCAGGAGAAATCGAAGAGCAACTCAGATTACTGCATGAACTAGCGCCAGAATGGATCCATGAAAAGCCAGCATCAAGTGGCGATCTCCTCATATGGTAAGTCCTAATTTTTTTTCTCCTTTCACTATCATTTAGATATTCCTATAGTCGAAAGTATGGTCACTCATTCCACGCTTTGCAGTGTTAACAAGATCCCGGGCCCTGAATCAATACGCTTGAGACTTGCAGATGCAAAGTGAAATCGGGGAGGATGAAGTAACAGTTGTAGATAATCTTGTTTGAGGCTTATTAAATGGGGCTACCATGGAAGAAGAAGAAGAAGAAGAAGAATGCAGCCTTGATGGCTTGCTAACTTAAATTTTACTTTTTGTTTCAATATTTATTGTAGTGGTAAGCTTATTGTGAAGTTGATAGTAGATCAAGGTTAACTTTGTTGTAAGTAATTACTTGCCAGCTTTTGTAATTTTGAAGTTTTTACCCATTTGGGACAATGGGTACCAAATTTGCAAGTTGCAACATTCTCAAAATAAAATACTTTTGGTTGCACAATTAGCCATTGGGACAATGGATTGCTACATTTTTAAAACAAATTGTTCTCCCATAACCGGACATGGCTCTGATATTGAAGTGTGCTCCATCTTAACTAAAAGACTAAGCTAATAGTTGGATTGCACATTAATGTTTATATATATTAGTATTTGCGCCCGTGCGATGCACGGAATAGATTTGTTGTAATATATTAAGAATATTTGGATCGATATATAATTATTTAAATTAGAACATCAAATATTATATAGTTCAATTGAATATACGGGTTGGATCATTTATGTGTTTTTATATTATCATTGTATGAATTTAAGCAAATAATTGTTCAAATTAATAGCTAATGTGTAGATGTATGCATGTAGTGTTATAACTTTGGAGATTTTTTTTTTTTTTTTATCATTGTTTAGTATTTTTTTTTATAAATTATACAAATGTGTTCGTTTTCTAGCAACTCAGTTATATGAATGAATTGTTATCTTAATTCATTTGTATGGAGGATATTTTTTTTGTCTATACATATAACAATTTTGTCATTTAAAAAATATAATATCAACGATTTTATTTACACATTGTTGAAACCTCTTTGTAGACAACATTGGTAGTAGCATCACAATCTTGTCCATCATTGTCTAGAGCTAACACCTTCAATTGATCAGGATGGGTGACTCGGTGAAAATATATAATGGTATAATATTAGTCAATTAGCGATCCTTTTATATTTTAAATAAATTAGTAATATCATATTCATTTTCAGTCAATTATTCTTTTGTATTTTTAGTCAATTAGAATATTACATGGAGTGATATTTTTACCTAATTTGTGTTCCATTTTTAATTGAGGATGTATAATATTATTATTGAAATATTTCTGTTCCATTTGTAATTTACCTTTACTATTGTTTAAAATATGCATTTACTATTTATGATGTAGAATATTATTATTGAAATATTGGCGTTCAATTTTAGTTTCCCTTCCATTTTAATTAAAATGCAATGGTCTAACCATTTATTTTTTTCATATTAATCAATTATGAATAATTTTTTATTTGCAGTCAATTATTAATATTCATTTCCTTTTAAATTTTCAATCCATTAGTAATATCATATTTATTTTCATCCAATTACTTCTCTTTTATTTTTAGTCAATTAATCAATTAGCGAACTAAAATATCAAATGCAATGATATTTTTACCAAATTTTCGTTTCATTTTTAATTGATGATTTAGAATATTATTATTGAAACATTTCCATTTCATTTTTAATTTTCGCTACATTTTTAATTTACCTTTACTATTGTTTAAAATATGTCTTTAGTATTGATGATGTAGAATATTATTATTGAAGTATTTCCTTTTCAATTTTTAATTTACCTTTACTTGATAGTGTAGAATATTATTATTGAAATATTTCCATTCTATTGTTTAAAATTGTGTAAAATTTATGACATACTTGTGATTTGATGTATTATACTGTGTAATATTATTGTGAAAAATTAAAATGCAATGATCTGACCGTTTTTTTTTCTATTTTAGTCAATTATGAATCTTTTCTTATTTTCAAACAATTGTTAATATTCATTTCCTTTTTCAATTAACCTAATGTTTGTTGCCAAACACCTTGTGCTCAGATGGCATGTAGTGACCTCTCTTATGTGGGAAGTCATGAGATCTAGCCTTAGTGAAGGTGTTGGTTGAGAAAATATGTTTGAACATGAGATCTAGCCTTAGTGAAGGTGTTGGTTGAGAAAATATGTTTGAACAGATACTTATTTATTTACCTAATTTTCATTCCATTTTTAATTGATAATATAGAATATTATTGTGAAATATTTTTGTTCTTTTTTTCATCATTTTTTTTAATTTACCTTTACTATTTACTATTGTTTGGGCGATAAATCAAGTAAATAGAATTTTGTTTTTAATTATATTATAGATTTTTTTTCTTTTTCTATTGTTTTGGGTGTGAAAGTAAGGAAGAATGATTTTCTTTTTAATAATGGTATAGATTGAGAATCTTTTTATATTTACCTATTTAACTTATTATTATTAGTATTAATCAGTGATTTTCGTTTCTTTTTCTATTTTTAGTGAATTAAGGATCCTTTTATATTTTTCTATTTTAATGTTAACTTTTAATTTTACTGATTATTATTAGTATTAATTATTCAGTGAATTCCATTTCATTTTCTATTTTTCATAAATTATGAATCTTTTTTTTTTTCAATTTTTTTGTAAGATTGTTTTTACTGTTATTTTTATTATGACCCCTTTTTAAAAAAAAAAAAAAATCTTTCATTTTCATTGAATTAAGAATCCTTTTTTATTTTCAATTTTACTGATTATTATTAGTATTAATCAGTAAATTTCGTTTATTTTTCCATTTTTAGTGAAACAAGGATCTTTTTTTTTCTTCATATTTTACTGCTAATTTTTTGATTGATTATTATTACTATTAATTAATCAGTAAATTCCATTTCCTTTTCTATTTCTCGTGAATTAAGAAACTTTTTTTATTATTCTAATTTTTGATAGAATTTTCTTTTTTTTTTTTACTGTTATCCTTATTATGATTTTTTTTTCACACCCTTACGTTTCTTTTTTCCATTTTCATTGAATTAAGACTCATTTTTTATTTTTTTTTTACCAATTATTATTAGTCATAATCAGTAAATTCCGTTTATATTTTCATTTTTAGTGAATTAATGATCTTTTTTTTACTAATTATTGTTAGTTTTAATTAATTAGTGAATCCCGTTTCTTTTTCTATTTTTTTGTGAATTAAGGATATTTTTTTTTTATTTTACTACAAACTTTTTTGATAATTATTATTAGTATTATTAATTGGTAATTTTTTTTTTTTTATTGTTTGGGCGGGTAAGTAAGAAATGGGGGTTTAGTTTTTAAGAATAATATAGAATTTTAGTGAGTTAAGGATCCTTTTTATAGAATTCTCTTTCAATATTTAAATACATTAGCATAGTAATTACACCAAAGAAGGAAAGAAAAAATTATTAGAATAATAGTATTTTCACCCGTTCGATGCACAGAATGGATTTGTTGTAATATATTAAGAATATTTAGATCAATATATAATTATTTAAATTAGAACATCAAATATTATATAGTGCAATTGAACATATGGTTTGGATTATCTATGTGTTTTGATGTTATCATTGCTTAAATTTGAGCAAATAATTGCTCAAATTAATAGCTAATGTGTAGATGTACGCATGCGGTGCTGTAATTTTGGAGATTTTATTTATCATTTTTAGTATTTTTTTTTTAATAAATTAGTCAAATGTGCTCATTCTCAAGCAACTCAGTTATAGGAATGAATTACTATCTTAATTCATTTGTATGGAAGATATATATTTTTTTGTCTAGATATATAGCAAATTTGTCATTTTAAAAAAATATCAACGATTGTATGTACACATTATTGAAACATCTTTCGACATTGGTAGTAGCAACACAATCTTGTCCATCATCATCTATAGCTAACACCTTCAGTCCATCATGATGGGTGACTCGAGTGAAAATATATAATTGTAGAATATTAGTCAATTATGGATTTTTTTTATATTTTAAGTAAGTTTGTAATATCATATTCATTTTCAGCCAATTATTCTTTTTTTATTTTTAATCAATTAGTCAATTAGAATATCATATGCAATGATATTTTTACCTAATTTTCGTTCGAGTTTTAATTGATTATGTATAATATTATTATTGAAATATTTCCGTTGCATTTTTAATTTAACTTTATTATTGTTTAAAATATGCCTTTATTATCTATGATGTAGAATATTATTGTTGAAATATTTCCGTCAATTTTTAGTTTCCATCAATTTTTAATTAAAATGCAATGAACTAACCATTTATTTTTTTCATATTAGTTAATTATAGATCATTTTTTATTTGCAGTCAACTATTAATATTCATTTCATTTTATATTTTCAGTTAATTAGTAATATCATATTCATTTTCAGCCAATTATTCTTTTTATTTTCAGTCAATTGGTCAATTAGAATATCAGATGTAGTGATATTTTACCCAATTTTCGTTCCATTTTTAATTGATGATGTAGAATATTATTATTAAAATATTTCTGTTTCATTTTTAATTTTCATTGCATTTTTAATTTAACTTTATTATTGATTAGAATATGCCTTTATTATTGATGATGTAGAATATTGTTATTTAAATATTTTCTTTTCATTTTTAATTTACGTTTACTTGATGATGTAAAATATTATTATTGAAATATTTCTGTTCCATTTTTAAAATTGTGAAAGATTTATGACATAATTATGGTTTGATGTACTATATTGTGTAATATTATTGTAAAAAATTAAAATGTAATAATTTGACTATTTCCCTTTTTCCATTTTAGTCAATTATGGGTCATTTTTTATTTTTAGTCAATTATAAATATTTATTTCCTTTTTCAATTAACCTAATTTATGTTCCTTTTTTCATTTTTAATTTTCAGTCAATTATTAATATTCAGTTATTTTTTCAGTTTACCTAATTTCCATTCCATTTTTAATGGATGATGTAGAATATTATTGTGAAATATTTATGTTCTTTTTTTCCATTCTTTTTTTTAAAATTTACCTTTACTATTTACTATTGTTTGGGTGGGAAATCAAGTAAATAGGATTTTGTTTTTAATTATAGTATAGATTGACTCATTTACGAATTGGTTCAATAAATCGTAAATATTATCAATTGTTTGGTCACAAAATAAGCTTTATCTAATTATATCTATATTAAATTATATATATATATATATATATATATATATATATATATATATATATATATATTATTTAATAAATTAGAAATTATAAAAATAAAAAATGATTAAATTTTGTAAAGTATATCAGGGAATATTGCGGATTATTTGCTTAGAGGAATTACTTACTGAAAAAAATGTAGTGAATTATTTTATTAAAAGCAGCAAAAAATTGTGTATATAAATTAATAAATTAGTTGTATAAATTAAAAATGAAAAAACAGGAAATACATACTTAAAATTAGATTTCTAACTTATTTAATTTTCAGAATTTCGGAATAAATTTGTAATTGTATATAGTAAGGTAAGAATAATTCTTATGCAATATACGATTTGACAACTCAATTAATATTAAGATTTCGTGCAATGAACATGTATATCATCTTGTGTACTCATTTGAACGGTAATTTATTTTTATACAGTAATTATGCATAATAAATTAATATTATGCTAATTAATAACTAATAAAATTTATTATTAATTTGACCATTAAAATTAGTCTGGATGATAAAAAATATATATGAATTGGTTCAATAAATCATAAATATTACCAATTGTTTGGTTAGAAAATAATCATTATCAAATTAAAATTGATTAATTTGACAAATTATACTTAAGATAAATATTACAAATTATTTACTTATATAAAACTTTTATTGAATTATTATTTTATAATAAGGAGTGAAAAATTATATATATATATATATATATATATATATATATATATATATATATATATACCATATTATGGATTTACGTCCATATGAGAATATGAAAAGAATAAATGTACAACCTAATTAATACTACGTATTACATAATATCATACCTAATATTACTATACATAATACCACACGTAATTATTATTTTTAATACCATGCATACAATTACCATACATACTTGAATTGGTTATCAATATAGATTTCTTAAATTGGTTATAAATCATATTATAGTATTACGTCCATATGAAATAATATTAACATACATAAAATTACCATACATACTTGTTAATATTTAGATTTATTAAATTGGTTAGAATTCATATTATGGTAAAATAATTCTTATGCAATATACGATTTGGAAACTCAATGAATATTAAGATTCCGTGCAATGAACATATATTTCATCACGTGTACTTATTTGACCAAAAATATGAAGGTTGGTTCAATAAATCGTAAATATTACTAATTGTTTGGTTAGAGAATAATCTTTATCAATAAAAATTAAAATAATTAAATCTCTATCACATTCATATGCTGTTGCTTTAGGCTTTTGTCAAGGAGCACTACTCACGATCCTCAATACATTGCCATGGCTCCAAATCCTTGTGTTACTCCTATTGGTGTTGGAAGGACCGTCACATCAGGAAAAAAAATATTAATAGTCCAAACTCATTCAATGATGTCCCCTCTCATGCAAATGACCTACAGATCTAGTTGCTCAGAGTCCACTAATAATCAGATGGTCAGTTTTTTTTCTATCACTATGAATAGTGCATTATTTAATCTTGCCCAGAGTCCAATAATAAACAACTTTTAATGGATTGAGATAAGGTATTAGAGAAATACCTTTTAATGGGTTGAGCAAACTCGTCCAGATTAATGATGAAGAAGATCAGATGATATATATGATCAATATAATCATAGTTTATATAATATATGTAGATAGATTTTAAATTTCACCAATGGTATATATGATTTTCTATTCTTTATTAAAAAAAAAAAAAAGAGTTGAAAAAGGATACAGAGATTTACCAAATGTGTAGGTGTAGTGCAACAGCTTTTCTGGATACGCAGAGAATATGGGTCTTGTTCCTCCTCTTCTTGAAGGTCCCTGTTCTCTACACCATTGCTATGCAGTTGCAGAGAATATCCCTTAGGTTCTTCGTAACTTGGTACTGTTTGTATTGAAGAGAATGTGATGTATATATAGGTGTTTAGATATGATTAAGGGTAACATTTATGGTTTTTATTATATTACCAATTACCAATTACCAATTAAAATTAGAGTTACAATTTTACATTTGCTTACCAAAAAATTATATATAGATACTTAATTTATATTTGAAGAATATATTTACCTAATTTACTTTATATACAGTAATAAGTATGTCTACACATAAATGAATAATATATAATATATAATTTCAATATTTTGATAATTAATTAAATTAGAAAATTAGGATATTATATAAATGCCGCTAAGTTTTGGGGAAAAATTTATATGGTTTTTATATTATTATTATTATTATTATTATTATTATTATTATTATTATTATTTTTATTTTATTATGCTTACATTATTTCATAAGATTTTTATTATATTTGAACAATAATATTTTCAATTATATTATAGAATATAATACCATACATAATATTACCAATTATGTAATATAACAATTAATAGATTTTATTTAATTTCCATTTGACATTTACTTACCAAATAAACTTTACTACAAAAGTTTTGGGGGGAAAATTTGTTAGGAGGATTTTACTTTTATATATATATATATATATATATATATATATATATATATATATATATATATATATATATATATATATATATATAAATATATAGATTATATGCTCAACAAACGGGACATGAAGTTGAATCCCCAACTTTAAGAGTCCCACATTCCGGCTCAATAAAGCTTTATGTTGGTGTGGTGCGTACAAAGGAATTTGTCCACTTTGGGTATAATCCCACACTGTCGCGCTACTGAGGTTCGAATTTTGATCTTTTCTTCCAAATACTGCTTACTGAATCAGTGAATTAAGCGCACGGGTAAGGATTTCGTCCATAACCAAGTAGCTTGTGGTCCACTGATACTTAGTTGCTCCCGTAAATGGGAGGTGTTAAGTTCGAACTTCAATTGAGACAAGTAGTGTGTATATGTAGAGTATCCTCTTCCTCATAATATAAAAATATGAATTTCGTCTATTTTTTTATATTGGTAGTGCTTACTTCCATTACCAAATTATAATTAACGTAAAATTTGTCATTTTCTAACAAAATATTAAGAATAAAATTTACAACTTTAATTATAGCTAAATATAAACTTACAACATCAAGAAGTGAGAATGATGCTAATCATCCTCTATAACTCAAAAATAAAAATGTAATTGAGTAAAATCCTGGCACAAAAAAATGGGAAAAACAAAAAACCAAAATTTGGTCCTTTGTGTTCACTTCATCCGATTCTTGTGGGACGAAGAACCAGAGAAGCAGCTTATCATCGAGGTCTAGAGCTGAAGCGCTGAACCCCACCGCCGTTCAATCCAGCACTATCCGCGACCACCATTAGAGTTAAGGCCGACACGTCTGCTCCAGTTCTGGTTAAAATTTCTACTGAAATTGATTCCTAGGTTTGAAATTCATTTCAATCTGTTTTTTCACTTCTTTCAAATCCGGTTTCAATCTGTTGCTCGGAGTTCGGTTTACTAATTTATGTATGGATTGAATGTTATAGGTTCGAAATTCTTTCTTTTTTATACTTAATTGCATTGTGATGATTCAATTTGTTTCTTCGTTCTTATGTGCATTTATCTTCTTCGATCCTCCACCCGAATTCAGTACATCCACGGCCTACGGCATCTCATCTGCTCGAACCTTCTAAGTGTTTGTGATTTGTTCTGATTGAATTAAATTTTCATATTATTTGTTAACACAGAAAGTGGATTTGGAAGTTTCGAAACTTGAAATTGGGGCCTTTGATTTTATCTTTCAGCAGCTTCTGATAATTCCAATTACATATTGGTAGCTGTACTTTTGGTTTCCATTTCATACTTGTATAATGGAAATGCACTTTATCTGCATCTAATATGGATAAAATTTTTGGAGTAGATAAAATCGCTTTTCCACAGCATGGTTTCTTCTTGACAACTGCTTCTGCAGTGTGTTTCAAGGAGAATGGTTAGTGCATTGGTGCACATTATATGATTACTAGTAAGACTTTTACAAAAAATTATAGCTCGAAATATCTCTTCTTCTGTGCAGCTACAAGTTCAAAGAAGAAAATTTCTGGGCTGGACCCTACTAAGGCGGAGGGTGTACAATGCTGGCAACTTCTCCCAATTACCCAGTGTGCTACTTCCTTGACAGGTCCCTATCTGCCTTTCAATATCACTCCTTATACTATCGCATTTATGAGGAATTGTCTTTGTAACTTCCTAATTTCTGTCAATGATCATATGGGTGCTTGGTAAAGATTATTGTAATCGGACAATTTAGTCTGTAGATTCTACTTTTCACATGTTTGCTAAGGATTATAAATTATGGTTTGTATAACACTTTTCAATGTTTTTTAGCCAATAAAACATAAGTAACTTGGAGTTGATTATGAATTATTCAGAGTCCATATACCATTATCATAAGCCATGTAACAATCCATACAAGATCATAAGATTCTAACTTGCATCTCTTTATGGAGGTGCTCTCAAATGAGACTGATTTCAATCTTTGGTGGATTCTAACTTGCATCTCTTTAGAAACTGCAGCAGAATCAGCGGTGTCAATAAGAATTGTCAGAAGGAAATAAAATTATTATGCTCAAGTCCACTTTCCCGTAAACTGTTTTTTGCTCAAGGAACACAGATTCATAAGGTTCTTAGGCCTTCCCAGCTGAAAAGATGTTATGTGGTTCCTAATGCCAATGATGGGTATCCTTGTGTCTCTGCATCTATAGAAGATACAGCTGCAAGCCATGAATTGAGTTATGAAGCAGAAACAGTATTTAGTAAATGGTCACCTCCTAAGTACTTATGGAGGGGTTTATCTGTACTAATCCTAGCAGGGCAGGTGATCATAAGGATTGTAAAGGGAAACGTCCACTGGAGAAACACTCTCCAGCAACTAGAGAGGGTTGGCCCTAAATCTGTTGGTGTTTGTCTGTTGACTTCAGCTTTTGTTGGCATGGCCTTCACCATTCAATTTGTTAGGGAATTCACAAGATTGGGGTTAAACAGATCTGTTGGTGGTGTTTTGGCCTTGGCCTTTTCAAGAGAATTAAGTCCTGTTGTTACATCAATCGTAGTTGCTGGGCGTATTGGCAGTGCATTTGCTGCAGAACTGGGCACCATGCAGGTTTCCGAACAAACTGACACATTGAGAGTTCTTGGAGCAAACCCCGTTGACTATCTGGTGACCCCTCGGGTAATTGCCTCTTGTTTGGCCTTACCATTTTTGACCCTCATGTGTTTCACAGTCGGAATGGCATCCAGTGCTATTCTATCAGATAGCGTGTACGGGATCAGCATCAACATAATACTGGATTCAGCCCAGAGAGCTCTTAGATCATGGGATATCATCAGCGCAATGATCAAGTCCGGGGTTTTTGGTGCAATCATATCCACTGTGAGCTGCGCTTGGGGAGTAACAACCCTTGAAGGTGCCAAGGGCGTTGGAGAATCAACTACTTCAGCTGTGGTCATATCTCTCGTCGGTATCTTCATTGCTGACTTTGCACTCTCTTGTTGCTTCTTCCAGGGAGCCGGGAATTCATTGAAGAACTCTGTATGATTTTCTCACCTTCTTTCTTTTTCTGATACATTTTTCAAATCACTTCTCTGAAAGAAACTGACAATACGTCGAATGAGAATGCATCTTTATTAGCTGAAACTCATGTAGTATGACAACTCATTCCCAGCACCAAAAGTCTAGGATACTTAATTCCAGTCACCAGTACCACGTTTTTCGCTATGTTGCTTTCATGAAGAGCTATTTTCCTTGTTTTTTACACCCACATAACATACTTTTGAAGTAGAAAAGTTGTCCAGTTCAAAACTTCAAATTTTCTTCCTACTCAGATATATAGAAAGCGGCAGGAGAATGTGAAAAATTCGACTTTTGGGGTTCATTGAATCTACCAGTTTTGAGGTTATCTTGTTCTTATCTTCATTTGATGAATACAGATATTTTAAGGAAGCACTATATCTCTCTCTCTCTCCACCTAAATTACTTGTGGTTATAGAACATTACAGTGTGTTGATTTGGTAGGTACAGCTGTACAAGGTTGTTTCTCTAGCACAGTGGATGATGTTCATACGTTGCATCATCGTACATATGCATTTTCTTGATTCCGTGATGAACACCAACACTAGTTGCGATGAACGTTTACTTTAGTAGTATACATCACAATTTCTTATATTTACATCACAATCAACAAACATTATACATAACTCGGCAATTTAGAGTAGTTGGTAAATAAATTGTTAATACTACTATAAGCTCAGAGAAACATCTGGTATCCCCACTATTATTGTGGGACTAATCGCAATTTAGCTTGAGTCATACTTGTAGAGTTTATATGAGACTAATTCCGATTTGGCTTGGATCATACTTGATTTCTTTAAGGTTAGAGATGACTAGTTCTGATTTGATTTGAGTCGCACTCATAGAGTTTAAGTTTGACTTCCCATATTTCTTTAACATCCTGATTCTTCTCCCAAAAGGCTGGATTTCCAATCCCGGTCTGACAGAGTATTTGGGAGGATGTAAATCATGGTGACTCACTGGCGCAGTTGTAGTAGGCAGGGCCAAATACCGGTGCGCACAAAGATCTGCTTACTTTGGGCATAATCACCACATTGACGCTGTCGAGGTTTTAACCTTGATTTCTTCTTCCAAATACTACTTACTGAACCAGTGAGCTAAACCCGTGCGAACCTTATTGGTTGCATTTGTAGTTATCATCTATCCCAAACTATCAAGTCACTGACTCACTGCACATCATATTATACAACTTTGTAATTACTTTACAGATTACACTAATGAAGTAGGTGTGGAGGATTAGCAACTAAATTTGTACTTTATCATCCTAAATTAACCCTTCAACCAAAAGAGTTGCAATAACATAATGAGTCAAAGTAAAAGCACCCAAAAAAAAATCTTTTAGTGAAATATTTTCAAGAAAAAGAGAGGCAATAAGCCTGTCGAAATTGACTTGAGACACACAGATCAAAATGTAATTCATGACAAATGTAGACTGAGAAGTGACTCTCCTAGATTACATGCTACTCAAAAGCTAGGCTTCCAAATCTACCTAGGATGATTATGGTTCCAACTAGAGTACCATGTTCAAAGAAAAAGGCAAATTTTCTAATTAAAAAAAAAAGAAGATGGGTATGACAGAAATGATACAAGTGGTCCTAAGGATCCCAGTGCAAGACATAAAACCTTATAAAATTAGCACCCCCCATTCAATTGTCAATTATTATGTGCAGCCTTACATAATACTTACCTCATATGGGGTTTGAGACCACATCATGAACTTATACTCAATCTGCATTTGAATATGTTTGTTTCATTTTTTCACATAAATAACTATGAATTTTATGTGTTTTTCATCATTCTCCTTTGTCTCTTTGCACTCATCATCATATCCTGCCCACCCATTTTACTATATAGTGTTTTAACTTAATTCTTTTTTTTTTTTTAATAAATATATTAAAGTATAATATATTATGCATTCAAATTAATTTACTAGTAGCTATCATTTTGATCACTGTCATTTTTCCATCCATACCTACATCACTACAGTTAGTGGTCATTATTATTACCCTTCAAAACGCATGAAATTAAACTAATTTATTATGTCATTTTTTCTTATCGTCCCTACAAAGTGAATTTATCTCATCCTAACAAAACTCAGCGACATAAAAAATCACTTTACAAACAATTGAGGAATGAAAAGTGTTGCGCTAATCCTTATAATTTAATGATTGAATTGCAATTTTCCCCTATATATGTGTGTAAAAGCTCTAATTATTAAGATTATTTTTTTTTGTGATAAGAAAAATACACAGTCACTATTCCGCTTCTATAAGAATCAAATTCCAGACTACTCAATCACCATTTTTAGGGCAGAATTTAATTTCTCCTTTTAATTTCAAGTAAGATTGATACTAAGCAAAAGGAAAAAAGAGGTTGCATATTATATAAGGAGTATTATATTGTTGACCTTTTAATTAGATTTGCATTAATGGTTGATCTGCATGTGATCATATCACTCAAAACTTTTTTCCCTTTTTTGTTTTTCTATGTCCATATCACTTAGCGTGGTAAAATTAATTGTACTTAATCTATTGGAGATTTTTTTTTTTTTTTAAAAAAATGTTGAAATTGCAGTGAGAATGATTAGAAATGGATGACAATAATCACATGGGGATCTCACTGTTGTTCATGATATGGGATCCCAAGTATGATGTTTAGTTGGTGTGGTACAACAAGAATCATAGAATAAATATGTTCCAAAATTTTATGAAATCAATCTCTTTAAAATTGAGAGCTTTGGGCATCATCAATAACACTCTTTCAAGGTTAACAAAAAGTACCAATTCACCACATATTTACCCTACAATTTCTAGAATATATATTTATATCCTATAACGCATGTGTACTCAGCTCGGTGAAGTTATATTATATATTTAGGGAAAAGGGTCAAATAGGTCATCGAACTTTAACTTAAAAGTCAATTAGGCCTCTAAACTTTTTAAATGTGCAATTACACCCATTAACAATTCATTTAAGTGCAATGAAGCCCAAAAACAAATTAATGACCTGCTATCGCAGGTCATTACGGTTCAGGCCACCTTCCGGCGAATTTTTCGACAAAAAAGAAAAAGTGATCGGCGAAATTTTTGACAAAAGAAGTGACCGGCGAAATTTTCAGCAAATCTGAGTCGGTTGCTGGTCACCTTTTTTATGTCGGAAAATTCGCCGGAAGGTGGCCTGAACCCTAATGACCTGTGATAGCAGGTCATTAACTTATTTTTGGGCTTCATTGAACCTAAATGAATTGTTGATGGGTGTAATTGAACCTTTAAAAAGTTTAGGGGCCTAATTGACTTTTAAGCTAAAGTTCGATGGCCTATTTGACGCTTTTCCCATATATTTATAAAAAGGGTATAGTATAACTTAACTCTCGCATAACAAGGGTCTAGGTGTTCTTGACGACCCTCCTAGAAACCTCCTTAGGTGTGAAGCTGAGACTGATAATGTCTAATAGTCGAGTTTTGCTTTTGACCCCTCCCCCCTCCCCACCCCCACCCCCACCCCCCACACCTTCTCAGGTGTTTAATGGCCATCAACTCGATCTTGCATGTAGGGGTGTGAGGCTCCTAACAACCCTTCTGGACACCTTCTTAGAATTTTGGGTGAGCTGAGGAGACTGATGATGTTTAATAGTCCAATTTTACTTTTGATATGAAGAGATTAGACGATTTTTCTGTCGATTGGATGTTTTCCCCTTTCTAGATACACAAAAAGAAAAAAGAAAAAAAAAAGGTAAACTATAACTTTATCAAATACAAAATAATACATATATGATATTGTAAAACTTTTTATATTTTACTGTAGTTGCGGGCACCTTGATTAGAGATTAAAATATGAAGGGTGGTGGGATGTGAAAAGGATAAGTTGTGGTAAAAATGGATGGGAGGAGCAGAAATTATGGAAGAGGAGACAGTGGGAATTGAGGTGTAGAGGTGTCACAACTTTTAGCAGTAGAAATCATTGTTGTAAAGGCCATTGAGAGAGAGAGAGAGGGGTAAGTTGGGAAAAAAGAATTAAAAGTAAGATTATTGGTAGATAGATGATGGGAAGATGAGAAGCATTTCTATGGACTACAAATCATATTGTTTGCCATATAAGTAGACTATCTCAAAGACTCTTTCATTATTATTCATTCCTATCACTACCTTCAAACTCAAATAATTACATTTCCATCCTCTTAACATTTTGTTATTCATGCTACCTAAACCATTTGATCGAATTTATTGTTGGATTATATTAATATATGTAATTTTCTATAATGGGTACCCGTGTCAATAGTATTGAGTGCAACTATATATAGTATATTTTATTGAACTGGTTAGATGCTATACTGCTATTCATATTGATGTTGGTAGTATCCAATAGAACAAAACATAGTATGCGTAGCAAATTTCACAATCAAATACTCCGTAGTAATTGTGGGTTTCCATTGTCATCTAACAAAAAACATAGCATACGTGGTTTTGTATAATAGTATTAACATCGCCGTTAATCAATATAGTAAATTTTTTTTAATAATGATATATGTTTTTACAGGAATATATTCAAATAAATAAATGAATACTAATGGGCGGGTCTGATTATTTTCATTAACCTTTTTTAGATAATGACATTTTTTTAGAATATTAAATTAATTAAATAAGTGAAGTTTATTCTTTAAATATCACTTATCAAAATGTTAAAGGGATAAATTCATAAAGCAATATAAAAGTATCGTCGGGTAGTTTAAATAGTTATCCAATCAAAGTTTAATCTTGTTTTCAGCTAGTGCTGTCAAAACGAGTTTTGCTTGCCGGCCCGCTACACCCTCATGCATGGGTTGGTTTCGAAAATATATGCCCGCCAAAGAGTGAAATTTTTTGGCCCGCCAACCAACCAAAGTTCACACACACACACATTACTTATGTAACAAATCATTTTAATTATTTTTATAGTATATAAATTGTAAAACTTAACTACGCAACAAATCAACAACTTAATAACAAGAAAAAAAAGTGGCAGGGGCCCGCCTAGCTTGCTGGCCGAGTCGGGCCAACAAAAGATAGACCCGCCAAAAGAGTGAGCTTTTTTGGCTCGGCCCGAAAAGGTGACTCGTTTTGACAACTCTATTTGCAGCGAGAGCGTGCATGAATCATTGGGAAATTTTGACCAATTAGGAATGGTGAAGACCTTATGCTAGAAGCCTAGAAGTATACAAACGGTAGAAGAACTTGTAATCACTTGAACAACACAGAATTTACCTCCTTCATGAGTTTTGAAACGAATTCACAGAGGTACATGACATAGTTGGGCAAAGTCAGAAAATAAAACAAAAAGTAGGGGCAAAATGGTCCGTCGGCCTAGAGTTCTAACCACCAACCGCCGCAATGGTGAAAGAGTAAATTGGAGAAGGAAGAAGGGTGAAACGGTAATAAGGCATGTAAATCCAAAATCAAACAAACAGGGAGCCGCAGTGCGCATCCAGCGTGACAAAGAAGAAGAAAATACAGCGCGACAAAAAGCGGTGCTCTTATATAAACCCCAACAAAGCTTCAAACTTGTAACCCATCGTCTTCTTCCTTTAAAGTTTTTCTTTTTCTCTCACAGTCAAAAAAACACTCTTTTTTCGGGTCTAGAACCAGAAAGCGGGAACAGTTTCGGGTCGCTGCACGCAGAGTATCGGAGGAAGTAATGGCGGCTGTCGGAGAGGTGGCTCAGAGGTCAGCTCCAAAGCGGCGGAGGTACTCTTCGCAGAAAGCATACTGCTGAGAAAGAGATAGAGAGAGAAGCCCTTTTATCGTAATTTGTTTTGATCACTGAAACAACTGTCTTTTTCAAGATTAGATTTTTATGAACTCTCTGGGTAGATTTCTCAATGTCGTTTGACATTCGATAAAGACACCTCGCCGCCCAGTAAACATCTCTTGGTTGTTAAGATTTGATCTAAAGCTTGGAGTTTGTCGATGATTATGGAGGGGTGCATGAAGGGGATTTCTGGGATTTACTCTTTGATCAACTTTTCCGGTTTTCTGAGTGTCTAATAGCGGTATTCGCAAAAAAAGATTGAGTCTTTTTGTTTTTGGGTGTTGGGGGTGTGGTTTCTTTAGCTATAGAGAAATGGGAAAGGGTGATGGTTTGTTACTACTTCTATCAACAGAGGGACCGCCGATAAAGCGGCGAGCAGGGTTGAGGAGGAAACAGGCCGGAAGAGGATCTTACAGAGGTAGTTAGGTTTAGAAAATCCAGGAGAATAGAGGGGGGAAACAAACAAAATTAGGGGTTTTAATAATAATTTCTGTTGTAATTTGACCCGATTTCAAATTTAGGGGACTGGATTCTTTGGGGGGTCTGGACTTGTTAGAATTTCTGCTCACATTATTATGGGATTCCTATTGCGCCAAGCACTCAGGACCCTCTGCTCCAACACTCTCTGGAACTATGCTGTTTTCTGGAAACTCACCCATCGTTCAAGGATGTAAGTTTTTTTCTTTGTTTCATTTCTTTAAATTTGTTTCCTTTGAGGAATTTAACAAAAAATAAATGGATTAGGAGAGTCAAATGAATATAGGGACTACCCAAAAAAAAATGCAAAGAACATCTTAGTATCTTGAATTCTTGATTAAGTTTGGCCAGTAGAAGGAGCATCATAGAAAGCATAAATGTCAAATTAGACAAGGATATTTTTAGTATTACTAGCAACGTCAAAGGTATCGTGTTTGAGATAACGATATCTTGGTGAAATACAGATGATAGTGGGATCGAGTCCATAAAGACAGCTCGAATTTGGGGGCAGATATGTATCGGCCTATACTATGAACCATGAATATATGCGTGTGTGCTGATTCCTAGTTGGCTAAAGTGGATTTGTTCGTTAAAGACATTATTCCATGCTGTTCTTCTTTCACTTTGTGCAATAGAGTCGTGGACAGTTAGAAAAATTGTTCTCTTATGATTTTGTCTCCATATTTTGAGTTCACTTTATTATTATTATTATTTGATGTTATTGGTTTTGTGCAGGATGCTGATATGGGAGGATGCCTATTATGGTAATAACGAGCACCACGAGAAGAAATTGTTCAGTAATTCAGCGGGCAACTTGCTCGATGGGCATTGTTCACATGATGCTCTCGGTTTAGCTGTGGCTAAGATGTCATATCATGTATATTCTCTAGGGGAAGGGTATGATGATACGTAAAATATGATTATTTTTGTTCATAATTTTTTGATAAAGTGGATATAGTATAGTTTTTTGCTACTCCATATTTATAATTTCTCGGACCTTGTACATTCAACAGTAACATAGTTCACGTGTGTTTTTTGTTTGAGAAGAAGTGCTTGAACGGTAGGGATTGAATTCTGTCATGAGAAATTTTACCAAAGCTATCGCTTTAAACACTTGTTAAGTTAGGTTTAGAATTTCAGATCTCCAACTGCAAATTCAAAGTAATTAACGAAGTTATGATTGTGAACTACAGAGTAATTTTTACTACAGTTCTATGATTTTGTCACACTTGAAACTTTGGTCGTAATTTCTGAACTAAATAAATATTAGACATTTTGTATCTCATAGTTTTCATTTGGACAGGATTGTCGGGCAGGTGGCTGTTACTGGTAAACATTTGTGGATTTCTGCTGATAAATGGGTAACAAACCCCAGCTCCTCATTTGAGGTGAGACACTCGTTTCTGTGAGCCAGTATGATATGATATTCGTTTCTCTCGACTGCTCTTAAAATGTGTCTTAGTTTTCATTCTTGCTTTAATCTCGATTGTTTCCAGTACTGTGATGGATGGCAAACTCAGTTTTCGGCTGGAGTTAAGGTAATGACCTTTTTTTTTTTTTTTTTTTTTTTTTTTTTTCTTTCACTATTGTTCCTTTTATCACATCAAAATTAAGCCATTGATTGAAAAAATAAGCGATAATATATGGGTTTATAAGACCATGGGTTAGACTAGCTAATTGGTTGGATTCAATCTTTTAGTGTGGTTTGGCCCATGTGTATTATAGCCCAGTTGAGTGATCCTAGCCCAATCTTAGTTTATAACATGGTATCAGAGCCTGTTCGGTCCACTTTGGTTGGATTCAATCTGCATTATAGCCCACTTGAGTGATCCTAGTCCAATCTTAATTTATAACACCAGGTGAATTACACATCCATATTTCAATATTGTACCACATGCAATTGAGATTCTTGGTTTTGTTTAACGTCTTGAAAGTGTTATGGAGGATAGATAGCCTCGGGTTTTTAGATTTGTGTTCGGTTTATTGGTTAAAGAGATACAATTTGTATCGTAGTGAAGATACATTAATGACATGCATATCTTTTGTCATTACAGACCATTGTTGTTGTGGCGGTTGCTCCTCTAGGAGTTGTACAGCTTGGATCTTTGGATGACGTAAGTCATCGTTTACTAAGAGATATCCGAAGAGCATAACTATGAATGTTCGGTTTTTGAGTGCCGTGTATTTTATTTTATTTTTTTGATTAGATTCCCGAGGATCTGAAGATGGTCAAACACATTAGGGATGTTTTCTCGGAGGTCCATGATTCTGTAGCTGGTCACTTGCAGGGTGCAATGCAGAATAATGCGGAGACTTCTTGTGTGGTAAAATATTCTCCCTATACCGAAATATAGTGCTTTTACGAAATCTTTATTCGTTTATCTGACACTGATTATCTTTTTCCAGTCAGATGTGTCCACTAGAACCTCCGGTTCGGAGGTTTATCTCGATTGCACAAATAATCTAGATAGAAGTATTGAAGACGGGACGAATTTCTGCTCTTCTAAATACGTGTTTCTTGGACAAGGAAAGCACGGCCATTGTTCTCCTATGGTTTCTCGTCCTTCAACTTACCCGAATAAAATACACGAAGTGCCTAATAAGCATGAAGGTCCCGGGCCTCCAATACCGAGTTGTGAAAGTTTTTTCGATGGGCCCGAAGCTATTGCTTTGATGAGTGAAGTGCAAACGAGCAAACTAAGGGACTCGGTAGAAGATAAAAGTAAATCTTATAAGAACAAAATTGCTTCGTGTGATGCTGTACAGGCTCTTGATTATTCGGGTATGGATATACCGTACCCCCCTTCAGAATTTCTCGTTTCTGCAGCAGATAACGATCAGAACGGGGCGTTTTCCTTGCCCGTTCTTCCCAATTCTGGGTTACATAAAGATTCCGAGAATAACTCATTCCAGTCCAGTGATATGAACGTGATTCAGACTCCTTTAAGTTTCTATGCTGGCTATGAGCTATACGAGGTGTTAGGGCCTGCTTTTCAAAAGGGTAGCGGTCGTAATCTTTGGGAAACCGAGAAAACCGAAACGGGAATGGCCGTTGAGATGCCCGAGGTAATGGGTGATAGCAGTCTGTTAATGAGTGACAGTAGGACCGAACATCTTTTGGAAGCGGTGATAGCCAACGTTAATTGCCACGAGAGTGACGCTAACAGTGTGAAGTCTTTCTGTAAATCCGTTGAATCCTTTGTGACCACCGAAAAGACGGAGCCTTGCACTAGTGATGTGGGCACGATCAGTTCGGCGGGTTACTCGTTCGACCGTGATACACTGAACAGCTTCAACTCTTCGGGGGCGTGTGGAGTTAGATCTTCAATAGGCCTTTCTTCGACCAGTTCTAGTAGAGGCAGCGGGCATATGGAAAGACCACAAGAACCGGTGAGAATGAATAAACGGAGGGCAAAACCTGGTGAAAGTAGTCGACCCAGGCCCCGGGACCGACAGCTGATTCAAGATCGCATCAAGGAGTTGCGAGACCTCGTGCCTAATGGTTCAAAGGTAACTTTCACATTCTTGTTTTCCACCTCCCCAAAACGCTCTACGGGAATGGTTTCTGAAATATTTGGATAATAATTCAGTGCAGTATTGATTCACTTCTGGAGCGCACAATCAAGCACATGCTTTTTATGCAAAGTATCACAAAGCATGCCGAGATGCTAAATAAATGCACTTCATCAAAGGTAAGCCATGCTATTTTGTATACACCGTTACTTATTTCTATGGTTGCAGTAGGTGCTAGGTGCTAGTCAGGCGATAGAGTAGTGCCTAGCGTCTCGACAGCCTAGGCGGTGCCTATGCGGCTTACTAAAGAAAATGAAAGCAGTGCACGTGTGTGGGTGTATATGTCATTATACACACACACACACACACACACACACATATATATATATATATATATATATATATATATATATATATATATATATATATATATATATATATATATATATATATATATATATATATATATATATATATATATATATAATGAAAAAAAATTAGCAAGGCCGAGCTGACTGGGTTAACTCGGCTAACTCGATCGAAATGGACGAGTTAACTCGGCCGAATTCGGTCGAGTTAGGTGCTTGGCGGGCACCTATAGGGGAAATCGCCACGGTCTAGGGGCGCCTAGACTGATTTTTGCAACAGTGTTGTTATTTCTAAGCTCCAATTAACCACGGTAACTTTGATGTTAGTCGCAAATTTTTAACGAAAATACATGGCGTCTTTAATTGCAGTGGCTCGACAAGGAACCAGGAACTCAAGGGCCTTCCTCCAACGAGCAAGGTTCAAGCTGGGCGGTGGAAGTGGGGAGTAACATGAAAGTATGCCCTATAATCGTAGAAAACCTGAACATGAATGGTCAAATGCTAGTCGAGGTATGGATAAGCAGGCTAGCTATTTTACCGACATGGCTCTTTTTACCATCGGTTTACTTATTTCATCGTGAATACAGATGTTATTAAAAGACTGCAGCCATTTTCTCGAGATAGCAGAAGCCATCAGGAGCTTGGGTCTCACCATACTGAAAGGCGTAGCAGAAGGGTATGGCGAGAAGACCCGGATGTGCTTCGTGGTTGAGGTACGTACAATTCTTATACGTCGTAAATGGCTAACTATATCTTGTCCTACAGACAATAATCGTGTTTGTTTGCGTTTAATCCAAAAAACTCGGAACTTATTTCTCCAGGGACAGAATAACCAACCCATGCATCGCATGGATATACTGTGGTCGCTTATGCAGCTACTGCCACCCGAGATTAATGCGTGATATGATGCAGCTAACCAGACCGGACCGGGGGCGCTGTATCTCAGTTCATAGATTTGCTCGATCAGCTCGTGTGTGAAGATGATTTCTTTTTCCGTGTTTTGCAATTGTAATTCTCTCTTTAAATTGAATTATTTGTTGAGTGCTATAGCTATACCAATGAACACTGTTTGAAACCTTTCTATTCCTGGATTGGATGTGGTTTTCTTTGTCTGTTCTGTACAATGATGTTTTGTGCTACATCGGTTTTGACTTCGCAAGACATTGTAAAGTAGTGTTTAAACTCGAGAAATTCTTCTACATATTGAACTAGTTTTGGTGTTTTTGTTAAGAGGCCGTTGCTTATGGTGGTGGCCGGACTCCCTACCATTTCTCGTTAGAACACCGACTCCGATCCAGCATGAGGTTAGCACGTTGATGCTTTAATGATTCTGATTTTTTATATACATGAACTATCAAATGTAGGTATAGAATATGTCAGGTATAGAATATATCAACTATAGATACAGAACATGTAGTTGATCCAGATTCGTCTTGCAAGATCCCCAAATCTTATATATAATAAAGTTATATGGTCTTGTAAAAATTAAATGGTAATAATTAACATTTAATTTTCACAAGACCATAATAATATTGTTAATTATAATAACAATAACAATAATAATAATAATAATTGCAATAATAATAATGATAATAATTTCCATTGACAGTTTCTAATATATATATATATATATATATATATATATATATATATATATATATATATATATTATATTTATTTATATTTCAATTTCTACTTGCAAATTATTGTGTGAACGATGGTCCACATAATTGTATGGATCATGAATATCAAATACATTTTTAATATATTAAAAATATATTATTTTTATATTGAAAGTACCTTACATACATATATAATGTACCCTTAGTATATTTATAATATACTTTTTATTGCATGCAACCCCAAAGTTCATAAGTTTGAAATTAATATATGGCATAGCTAGGCGCCTAGGCGGCCTAATATTTAAGATTGTTGATGTACATATTGAGGACTACGGAGACAAAGATGTGTTATTCGTGGATTCATCGGATACTATCCAACAACACTCTCCAACTTAATTGACGTGAAATAGGCTTAGTAACATTAAGATTATATTCTTGAATTATTAGTTCTCAACTTTTATTGATTACACACTTAATTCGATAGTATTTGGAAGAAAAAAGCAATGTTCGAACTAAGATTGTGATTTTGGTCTTTAAAGGTCAATTGTATGTTGCTACATCTAGAGTTAGAAATCTCAAAGGTTTAAAAATTTTGATCCGTGGTGACTCTAAAATTGTAATTCAATTACTATTGCAGTTTACTAAGTTCTTAAAAATTTGTAATATTAAATACTATGTACTAAATTTTTAATATAGTTTAAGATTTGTAGTAATCACCCACCTTAAATATTATTTTAATTGTAAATATATTTATGTTCATAATTTTATCATAGGAATTTACTCATAATAATTATTAAATAACAAAAATTTTATATATGAATAAACCTCATATAGAGTATATTTTTATAACATATTTTCCGTGCATCGCATGGGACAAATACTAGTCTAAAATATATCAATATGTAGGTGTAATATAGAATATGTTGATTCTCCCAAAAACTCAACCGCTTTCTCTCCCATTTTCGGCTGCTCCCACGGAGTAAAGGCCCGGCGGCGCCATTAGTAGACTTATCCTCTGGCTGTTTTAGGATTAAGTGTTAGATCTCAGATCATCTCCGATTGTTTTACAGATAAGGCTTCAGAGGCTCGATCTGATAGGTTTTCTACCCTCTTTTCCATTTATGTTGTTTTCTTTTGGTTCTACGTTATCCCTTTGCTCCTTTAACTAGTTTGTTTTCCCTCGTCTCTCTGGCGAGTGTTTCCCCCTTGTTTCTTTGGCGAGTTTTCCTCTCATTTCTTTGGCAAGTTCTCATCATAAGCGTGGAATGATAAAATGGTCTCACCAGAGTCAGGCTTGGCTATGTTTGACCAGATCTGTGAAGAAGCACCGAGTTCATCGAACAACTTCAGCTTCAAGTTTGTAACGCAGTATGCGATCCAAGTTCTCGTTGACATTGCTAGGAAATTTGTTTATATGTCTGAATGTAACGAATGCATTGTCATTCTAACGATCTGTATTGTAAACATTCCTGCTTATGATTAATGAATTAGCCTTTTATTTTCAAAAAAAAAAAAAAAGAAAAAAAGAAGAAGAGGAGAATATGTTGATGCTTTAATGATTCGAATGTTAAGAATAAAATTTGTTGCTATCAACTATCAATTGATATATTTTAGATTTGGGGTTCATCTTGCAATACAAGTTTGGATCAACTACATGTTCTGCATCTATAGTTGACATATTCTATACTTACATTTGATAGTTTATGTACATGTAGCTATCATATTATGTGTCAACAATTATCAAGTTATTTTTTTTGTATGTATAGAAATTGTTAACGGAAGGTACATAATTTTTGTATCAAGCATCAATATCACAATGTAATATGAACCCTGGTCCGTGGTAGAACAATTGCTAATTTATTTGGGTGACAATGTAGGAAGCCTTAATCACCAATCATTATTGTATGGACCATGGTCTACACAAGTTGTGTGATCATATTTTGTCTACTGTAAAATAATGTACATTCAGTACAAAAATAATGTATATTTAATACAAAAATAATGTACATTGTATTCAGGGGATGCACATTATTTTTGTTCTGAGTGTATATTATATTATATAATATACATTCAATACAAAAATAATGTACATTTAGTATATAAAAAATGTACTTTTTGTTATGGTCCATGGTCACACAATAATTTGCCCACAAAATTGGACTGAAGTATTGGGCTCTATGTAGGCCTGCTCAATCTCTCAGTCCAATTTAACAGGAAATAAGATTCCCCGGACCACATTAATATTCACATCATTTGTTATATATGTGATATAATCTAAACTTTATCAGCCCTTTTCTTACGGAGCATATAATAAAAGTACAACTCTCCACGTATTGTATTTTATATTGGTTTTTGTTTTTTTAATACTTTTTTTAGTATCGTTGACAGTCAAACAAAAGATGATCTGCTTTTGTGTTTTTGTTTTATTTTTTTAACGTTGGAATATAATTTAAGATATGCTTCAAAAAGATTCATATCTTAACAAAGACAGGACAGTGCGCTGCAGACTGTTCCACACATGCACATTATAATGAATTATGAATTGAATTTAATGGAAAATACATAGCAAGAAATGAAATGTATTTGTGGGGCTTTACATGTTATACACAATATCAATTTTTTTGAAAGGAACACAATATCAATTTAATTATATATTATAATATAAGTCTCGGGTTCGGCTTGAAGAAGTATTCTACTTATTGAAATAGCAACTGGATCGGAGCAGTTGAAATATAGACTGATCTGAACTCTGAAGACTGTTGCATCTCGAGCTGAAGGTTTAACTGCCCGAGTAATACAATGATATCATCAAACCACAAACTAAGGTATTTGACAACAAAGATTAACTAAAACATCTGCAACGAAATTAACTTTTCCGTAACAAAAACAAATGGATAAAATTACTAATATGAGTCCAATCTTGATGGACAAACAACAAAAACATGCCCACATAATTTCTGTTAACCCTATAACCTAGTTTGAACTGTCATACCCCATGGTGTGTGTGTGTGTATACATGTAGGAGTTGAAGATCCTTATATTAAGGTTTGGACTTTGAATAACTGCCCCCTCTTCAAACTACACCTTAACGTAACAGAAAATGTTTTTGTGAATGTCAGAATTTAATATTTAATTAAAAAATTGATTTAATCAACTAATTTTCTCAATACTTAACATTTGAAAATGACCAAAGGATTCTTAATCTGTCCCTCAACCATCTGGCAATGTCATTATCGAAAAATGCCGATTCAAACGTCTTCGAATCAACGTTGTTTGCGTTATGGGCCTAATGGTTTTTTTTTTTTTCTTTTTAAATTAATTGAATATGCACCATCATTATACAGTGGACATTGTAGACTCTGGTCCAAATTATGTACATACAATTAACATATTATGTACATTTAGTTAAAAAAAATTATGTGCATTCATTTATAACTGAATATAGTGTCCAAATTATGTATATATACAATTAACATATTATGTGCAACCCCAATCAAGTTGGTTGGGCAGTTGGGTTAGTTTCAAGTTTGACTCTCTGTGCACGGGAGTTGTTTATTTATTGATATTCTTAGTTTAAGCCGGTTAACTAGTTAGCTAAAGACAACTTAGACTAATTTACTTTCTTATGGTTCTTTGTCCGCTAAGGTTACAAAGTAGTCATGGATAAACTAGCTAGATTGTTTTACCCCTTATGATCGTTCACCAGCTAGGGTTACAAGACAGTTATGGACAACCTAGGTTGGTTACTTGGTTTATTCTACCCCTTTTTTATTCTTTGTCAACTAAGATTACAAGAAAGATTTTACCCAAAACGGATTAACTGTATGTACATCATTTGAATTATGACATATAATAATGTGTATAGTGGACTTTGATTTACGATATATATAATTTGTGATGAAATAAGCAACAATATTAAAGGTAATGAGAAATAAAGAATTAGGGTTTGATAGATGGTTTGAAGACTAGATTGAGAGAATAATAGGTGATACATGGCAATCATCTAGACACGTGTGAAGGCCCCACGTGTGGGTTCTGTGGTCGGCTTGACTGGTCAGACTGTGGACACAAGTCTTCATCACTCTCCTGCTCTGTCTTTCTCTCCTCCATTGACATGTCTACCCTTTCCCTTTCCTTCTTCAATTCAAACACCTAGCACCAACTCACAGTAGTGTATATATTAATATATGTTCTTGGAAACATCTTGGCCCATAGCTTCTTCTATATTCAATATATCATCAATGAATATAATTTTTTTTGAATATGTTTTCTTTACATCTATCTACATTTAACTTTGTTTAGATTATTAATAATGTTTTATATATCTAATCATTTTGGTTAGCTGACCATACTTATTAAGATTCTAGAAATAACATAGTTATGTCATATGTCTCTTCTCAAATAGACTTTCTAGAAATAACATAGTCATGCATAATTGTCGTTTAAGAACATTGTCACACTGTCTGATTAGTCAACCAAAAAGCACCAGACTAGTCGAACTTTAAAGTGCTCTAATGACACCGTTCAACCAGTAATCTGACTTACTATTCATGTTTCTACATAGAATCACTGCTGAAAATTATAGAATTTCCGATCACCTGAAAGTGATCTTAAATCAAGTCGAAAGTAAAAAGTGGTCGGAAATAGCAACAATGGTTTCTCCGGATACCAAAAGTGGTTGAAACAAAACTTTTGACTTGATTTAAGATCACTTTTAGGTGGTTGAAAATTTCATAATTTTCAGCAGTGAATAAACACATATCTATCTATGTCTCGAGTTATCGATTTTTTATTTTTTTTATTTTTTATTGTTATGTAGTTGGTCCATTGGGCTAAAGTAAAAAAAAAAATAGTGGCACCCGTGCGGGTGGGTTGAATGTCAGGCTGTCAGGTTTTGGACGTGCGCGTAATCCCCTTTGATTTTATAGCGGCCGTGTCCCATAATTTCTGGGCCACCGTCCCAATTTTCTATTCCTTAGTGTTCTACGGATTGACAGTTTTGCCCTCCGTGAATTTTTCCATTTTTAATATATGCACCCATAATTTAAAACACAAATTAAACCCCACCATTGATGTCGTCCCCCTTGTTTTCATGCAACACACAATTCTATGCCTTTAATTTCAAAACTACACACCCAAATTCGATTTAACAATTCATCCATCAACTATTTGCTTCTATAAATTTTGTTTCTTGCTCGCCGTTTCATCGCCCATTATCAAATAATTGCATGCCCGCACTTGTTCATAAACGTGTTGTCAAACATTTATTATTTTATGCATTTAGTGATTGTGCTCCAATATAGGTGGGTAGACCGGGAGGCAAGGTTGCAAAATACGTTAAGTGTCGATTTTTTAATTTTTTTTTTTAATTTAAAAAAATAAATTAAAAATTATTAAAATTCAATAATAAAACATAAGATTCTCATAGTTTTTTTTACAAACTATTTATTTAAGTGACTATAAAATTGTTTAAAATATTGTTGAAACCATCTAAATACATCAAAAACTAAAATTAAGAGCAAAAGAAGCATGTTTGTGAGAAATTGGTGGGACAAACCGCATTTGAAAAAAATATGCGATTGTGGTGGGTAGATCTCGAAAAAATACGCGATTTGAAAAAAAAAAAGTTGTCCAAAACGGACAACCGAGTCAAAAGTTATGCCTTTGCAAAGTTTTTAACCCTAAACACTAAAAATAAAAAATAAAAATCACCGGCCGCGGAGGAGGCCGATTCCGGCCTTCATCACCGCGGTCGGGCGGCGCCTAGCGCCTAGGCGCAATTTTTGCAACATTGCCGGGAGGTAACAAATGTAAGAGTTATTTAGTTGGTCTTTATTTTCGAGAAGTATTAGAAGGTTGTTGTTTTTGGATGCTTCAATTTGGGTACTCTTGGTTGATTTATAGAAAAGTCAACAAATCGCTATTTAAAGATGCGTTTTGGGTGAATCCAGTCTTGTATGTGGTCCTAGACTCCTAGCCGACAAACAATCACAAGCAATTTGAGTGTTTATATTAGATCATTGTATTGTTTATTCAATTTTAACTAGTGCATGTCTTAACTCTTAAGACATATTTATTACAAATTTATATATATATATATATATATATATATATATATATATATATATATATATATATATATATATATAGAGAGAGAGAGAGAGAGAGAGAGAGAGAGAGGAACCTCCAATTTGGTTGACTTTGCAGTTACATTAGCGGTCTATTTACTAACTGTCACAACTTGTTAAGTTACAATTTTTTTAATACTTATTATATAACTTTCTAATATCTTTTATTTTTCAAAATGTAAAATTGAGAGGATCAAAATTGAAGTAAAGATTTAGATAAATTGAAAGAAAGTAATTAGAACAATACGATTAAAATAAAGCTGAATGAATAATATATTCCATATTATATTATAGGTTTAATTAAAAATGTTCAAATCCTTGTCACCATCTTCTCTGTGGTATATACTATATAGATTGGTGTACAAATTAAATACATATACATATATGTGTATGTATACGCATATATTTAATTAATGTAGATAAGGATAATATTATATTTTATGCATTCCTAACTTCTAAGCATATTACTTTGTGAAAATCAAAACAATTAATATAATTGTACGTGTTGGTTTAGTCATATATACGTATTAGCAATGTACCACAACAATGTACGTATTTAGAGCCATCAAAACGGACTTAACCTGTCTCGTTCTGTCAAAAAGGTGAAGTGGGCTTTGAATTTTATGGCCCGTATTTTGACAGACTTGGCAGGTTACATTTGCAAGATTTAGTTATATATACCGAGTCACGTTACAAGATTTGACCCTTACCCTAGTTACCCAACAACCAGCTCGCAAAATTGGATTCTTATTAAAAAAAAAAATGCGGCTCGAAACTCTTTAATATGATCTGATGTACTGTATACATACAAGAGTATATCCCGAATTTATAATAATTACCTTATTACGAAATATGTAGTAGTTAATTAATTTACCAATCGTCAAAACTAGTAATTCTATCTAACTCATCTTCATTAATCATATCCATTTGTTATTCTTGGATTCCATCGTATTTTCCTAGATTAAGTAGGTAGAGACTAGAAAAAAGAAAAACATTTGTGAAAAACAAACAATGTACAAAGAATTGAAATAGTGATATATACGACTGTCCTATGTTGTCCATATTATACATAGAATGAGTTGGTGCTGGTACGGAAGTCGCAACCATACCTGGCACTTAATCAACATTAATAATCAAGATTATTACGAAATCGTATAAATAATTAGATGCGACAGGCAAAAATTTGGTAGATCAGAGTACTAATACAAACATGATTGGGTAATGGGAAATCACACATGCAATATGTTTAAGAAAGTGGGTAACTAGTCACATGAACATTATTGAACACAATAATGTATATCAGCTTTTGTTCCTCGGGACTCCTGTAATTTATGAAAAAATTCACAATTGTCACCCATTTTGGGTGAAGTTTGTCTTATGATCTTAGCTAAAGGATTATAAGAAAAAATAAATCAATTTAGGTTATTCATAACTGATCAGTTTAAATTTAAGGATCAATATATATTGATCTATTGAATATATTCCTGATAGCAGATCACATTCTTGTAGGTGTGATCTTATATACTACACATTGTACAAATCCAGATAAGATTTGAATTGAAATGAAGGAATGAAAGACAAAATATAAGTCAATAATGCTACAGTTCTGACTAAAGCTTCCAGGTTGGAATGATTATGAAGAATTATATAAAACATTGAATCAGTTTACCAAACTGCAACCTAGCAAACAATTTAGGGTTCATTCAATTGTATAAAGTCGACACATTTGTGTGTAAATCATTAGGGTTTTGTCCTGTCACAACCATACTTAACCTATAACTGGGTTTTGTCTTGTCACAAGCAAAGCATACTCAACCTATAACTATCATGGCCCCAATCAATGCCGGCTAAAATGTATATATATATATATATAGAATCATCATAATCAGGCACTGCTAGAAATTATGAAATTTCTGACCACCTGAAAGTGATCTTTGTTAGTAATGTTATTATTAGTATTTGTTATTATTATTGTAACACTTATTATTTATGTGGTAGTGGCTTAGTCTTGTGTGACTTGCCTATTAGTCAGGAGTAGTTTACGTTAGCTATCTCTCTTTTGTATTGTTCTTTCAGTTAGATTGTAACAGTGTTGATTATCCATCCTAATCTCATCATCTTAAATCAAATTGAAAGCAAAAAGTGGTCGGAAATAGCAATAAAAGTTTTTCCGGATACTAAAAGTGGTCTGAACAAGGCTTTCGACTTGATTTAAGATCACTTTCAGGTGGTCGAAAATTTCATAATTTTCATTAGTGAGGTACGAACCAGCCTTAACATGCAAATCAGTGAACTACTGAAAGATTGCATCGCAACTACTACGTGATTGTACCGCAACGGCTCCTAGACATGCTTGGAGGACCTTTGCGATGCAATTGTATCCAATGCGGTGCATGCAATCCTTCAGTAGTTCGTAGGTTCGCACGTTAAAGTCAGTTCACATCTGATTATGGATATATATATAGGTCACTATTCAAGTGAGTCCACCCTAGGAATCTGTGTAGACAGACCTGGTCCATTAAAAGCTAGAGATTAATGGTTTAGATTTTTATTTATTTTTTTTATTTTTTTGTTTAGCGAAGTGCACATTTGCACAGTTGATGACTAATGGGAAAGGGTGGGCTCATTTGATCATGAATTCATTATATATATATATATATATATATATATATATATATATATATAGAGAGAGAGAGAGAGAGAGAGAGAGAGAGAGAGAGAGAGAGAGAGAGGGGGACATGATCAAATGAGAAGACTGATTTCCGTCCATCAAGGTTCATCAATAATGGAAGGTTTTAGAAAAAAAAAAAAAAGATTAGTCAATTTTATAATTATTTATAAAACGAAGCTCACTTAGCTTTTTTTTTTTTTTTTCAATATTTTTTATCAACCTTCAACTGCTGATCTACCTAGATGGATGGCTCATAATCAGTGATCTACCTAGATGGATGGCTCATAATCAGTCCTTACTCTTTTTTTTTTTACCTGTAACTCTGTAAGCATTTGTTTACCATGAGTAGTGTGGACAAATGTTTGACATTGATCTAATATATCTAACGATTGAAAAATATAGAAAGATAAGAAAAAAGACAAGAAAAAAAATAGCAAAGTCAATTTCATAAATATACAAAATTTAAAATTTTATATATTTATAAAATTGACCAGCCATTTTTCTCTTCTATTTTAATCATTGATCATCTTAAATTAATAACTTAAATTAGTCCACAGTTCTTACCCTAAACATAATTGTTCATGATACGTATACAGATATATAAATGTAAAATGTAAAAAGGTACTAAAAGAGGAGGGTGTCTCACTGCTGTCCTGTCAAGAAGCTAAAGGAACTGTTCAGGTGGAGTTGCAAAAACAAGTGGGGTTTTGCATAAAAAGGGATATTAAAAGGATAGAGAAAAGTTATTAAAATGGGGAGATGTGTTCTAAAGTTTGAACAGTGATTAAGTTGCAATGTGGTGTGATTAGTTGAATCACTCCTAAATTATTGTTAATTTGCAAGAACCATATATTATATCATTATTTTAATAATCCCATCCATTATAATACTTAATAATATGCATTATTCATTTCTTGTCTCCAAATATCTCCCTTCCCTTCCTTTTTCTTCTTTAAGTGGCCAACAACTACACATGACTTCCTCCTCACATATATCAACCAACCAAATTTATAAACCTACATACATACATAAATACTATATGCATACACATACGCGTATATAAATACGTTTTGATTTATAGAAAAAGTTCACATTGTAATTCTGATTGGTAAATGATCAATGAAGTAAAAAAATTTAGATTGTTCAAAATTGAACGACTTAAATCAATATGATCAAAAATAGTTTTATTGAGAATCAAATTTATAACTCTGTAGTTATTTTATATATATATATATATATATATATGTGTGTGTGTGTGTGTGTGTGTGTGTGTGTGTGTGTTAAGGGAATGAGAAATAGTGATGATTAGGAGATAATGGGTGGCAGGGAGGTGACACCAGGCACCAATCCCTTGATTTTACGTTCACAAGCTCTTGTCCAGATATAAATTATAAATAATAATAATAATAATAATAATAATAATAATAATAATAATAATAATAATTGAGATAGTCTTGGATATAAACGGTAAAGAGTCACGGTTTATCTTATCCATTAGTTTTGGAAATTATGGAATTTTCAACTATCTGAAAATGATCTTAATCAAGTCGAAAGTCTTGTTTCGATCACTTTTGATATCTGAAAAAATCTTTATTGTTATTTCTGACTACTTTTTATTTTCGACTTGATATAAGATCACTTTCAGGTGGTCGGAAATTTCATAATTTTCGACAGTGTTGTAAGGGTAGATGAGGTAGCTAAGAAAGTAGAGATGGGGGTTGGGGGGTCATTATTAGGGCTTAAGTGTGGGGCCAAAGAGAGACACAAGTGAGTGGCTGAAAGTGAATAATGCTGGATAATAATAAGATCAGTTAATCATATATAACACTCTTTAAATTTTATTTTGGTCCATAAAATAGATGACCTGCAACACTTAAACTATTTCAATATATCGAAGCAGAAAGGGGAGACCTCCTTTTCATTCCTCTTCTCTTCTCACTGCATTCTGTTCTCCTGCTCATCAGCTAATATATTATTATTATTATTTTAATTTTTTATTTCTTTCATTTAATTTACTTCCCCCTATATTTTAATTCTTCTGCTAGCTAGCTGCCTCTTCTCCTAGTTTAACATAATTATTAAATTCTACCGGTTGGTCGAATAGACGTTTGAAGTACCAAGTTCAGCATTTTGCAACGTTACGAGTTGTGCATTCGTTATGGGTTATAACTTTCGACATATAGTGGTAAGCGTTTCATCTTAACACTTATTTTGTTATTATTCATTTTTAAATTTATGATCATCTCATTGGTGTGAATTGTTCTAGATTCTTTTAGTTACATTTTAATATATTAATTCCCCCATCATATTTTTAAAATAAAAATATAGAAAAAAAAAACTATTCTCATTATTATCCTTTTTAACAAATAAAATACATATTGTTCTGGGGGTTGTCTACCAAGCTTATAGATGAGCACAAGTTCTGGGAATATAAATTAATTGAAGATTAGTATTTATTAGTACTATATTTATAATTTCACTTTTGGTCCTATGACTATTGGGGTGTTATTAATTTAAGTCCACAACTTTCAAAATTAACAATTTAGTACCCTAACTATTCAATTTTTATCAATTTTAGTCAATCTAGCCAAATTATCGACCAATTGTCTCTGAAATCTTTTAATTCAGTGTTAAAATGGAAGCTAATTCTTGAACCATTGTTTGAATTAATACAAAGGCAAGTAGGATGTGGATAAAATTGACGACCATTGGCTGAAAATTGGCTTGCGATTTGGCCATACGGACTAAACTTGATAAAAATTAAATAGTTAGGGTACTAAATTGTTAGTTTTGAAAGTAGAGGACTGAAATTGACAACACTCCAATAATCATAGAATCAAAATTGAAATTAACTCTTCTATATTTTCTTAATCTCTTTCAGTCTAAAAAATCAATGTTCCGTCACGGGAGATTTGATCTTGTGACCATCCATTTGAAATAGTACAAAATAGCTGGTAAGATTATGTTAATACGGAGTACTATATTTATTTAAACATATTTCTTAATTAAATGAGTACTTTATATTGTTTTTTCTAAAGAAATTATTTTATTCATATTTCCTTCTTCAATGAATACAATGATTGGCACCTGACAATTCTGGGAGAAAGGAACTGCGGGGTAACTTTTTTATTACCTGCTAGCAATTAAAGTTAAGTAGTTAACTCGCGCACTAAAAAAAAAGATTATTATTATTATTATTATTATTATTATTATTATTATTATTATTATTATTATTATTATTATTATTATTATTATTATTATTATTATTAATGTTTATCATATATATTTGCCTTTATTTAGTTAATTGTGTTATTAGCCCTAAAAAATAATTAGTATTCACTTCGAACCGAACTGAACACGGTAGAATTGAAGCCAATAAAGTATTGATTTTAGTTTCTAAACCATAGAAATTGGAACCAATTATGTGGTTTTAGTTGGCTGTGGTTCTATTTAGAGCATCTCATTGCTTCAAAATGTTAAATTTTTATTCAATTTTTTTAATTAAAAGGATGATGTAAAAAATGGATGAAAAGTGAGAAATATCCTATTTTATTAAAAAATCACAATTTCTTTTCTCTTTAAGTTTAAAAAAACTTTCTATTTAAAAAATAATAAGAATTGATGTGCGTATCAATGCTGCCCGTGCATAAGGGTGACCGCTAGTTAGCGATCCTAACTTTTATTTTTCTTCTTTTATAAATTTTAATTTTTGCTTTTCTTTTTCCTACTTGGTACATAGAAAAACTCAAAATTAAATTTAATCATTGCAATTGCTCTTATTACCATTACCACAAATATATATAACAAGTCTTCCTCATCAAGTTGTATTTTTATTTTTTAAAACAATAGCAGTGTTGATTCGTGGGGCGTGGTTTATAGTACCAAGAAGATTAGTAATAATAGAAAATTAAGAATTGATTAAACATAAAAGTTAATAAAGGGGCAGATCACGAGAACGTATGATAAGAAAGATGATAGCAAATAGGTAGCTTGGTAAATCACATCCTATAGTGGCTACTATGTCTTCTTGCCTTTGATGGGATATCTCTAGTCCTTTGTAATTATTGTCAATAATTTCCTCTTATAACCGACAATTTTTTATTAATTACACCTTAAAAGAATAACAGGGGATATAACATCAATTTTATTAAAAAAATTATTTTTTTTACATAAAAATATAGAATCTTTCTATGTAATTTGTAAATAAATTAATTACTCTTTTAATAGTCAATTATGAGTTTGAGTCCCAGGGATAGTATTTACACTAGAGTACATATTAAAAATACTCCATTGACTATAGCTAATGGTCCCTTGACTATAGTTAAATTCACAAATTGGTCATCGACTTTCAATTTCAACCAATTAAGTCCTTAATTTTGTAATTTTAACATAATTTGGTCCTTTGTCTATTTGACCGTTTGTTGACTGTGATTTTTGAAGATATATATGTAATTTCATGGTCCATCGTCGATTTTTTAAGGTTCTGGTTGCATTTACAGACCGCACTGTTACATTTGAATCCACTGCCGAAAGCAATCTACCAAATCTGGTCGCCTTTCTTCATCCCCCTTTGGATTCAATGTAGTTGAGTTCGTACCAGAGCGAAGAAGACGATGTGTTTCCGAACCAGTGCAACGTCGTCATCCTAGAGGCCTCTACGTGCTCCGACGAGAGCTGAAGGTTCTTCTGGAGATCGTCGATCATGGTCAACAAATGATTAAATAGATGGAGGACCAAATCGTGTCAAAATTACAAAGTTAAGGACTTAATTAGTTAAAATTGAAAATCGAAGACCAATTTGTGAATTTAGCTATAGTCAAGAGACCATTTTGGATATTTACCCTTTACACTACATACTTTAGTCCCAAAAACAATTATATATATATATATATATATATATATATATATATATATATATATATATATATATATATATATAAACCATTTGATATATACAAAGTAGGCTAAAAAGTATTTACTTGAAAGACAGAATAATTTATACTTAATTGAAAAAATAAATAAATATTTTTATTTCCCATCCAGTTTACCACCCCCTACCAAAAGCTGCAGGCCTCCCTGCCAAAATTATTTTTAAAAAATTGTTATTTTTTAACAGTAATTAGCTTATAGCTGATGAATTAGATCCAATGGTTAAGCAGATAGAAATGGGGTTGGTTTATATAGTCTTAGCTCTTATAATTTGTCCTTTAAGGATGTTGAGTGGAATCTCAAATTGGGTATAAAAAATTAGGGATGAAGGGATTAATGGCAGTATTATATACAAAAAACAAATGAAATGTGCTGCCCAATTAGGGAACCAAAAACAATTAAGTAATGAAGATAATATGATCCACCTCAGCTCCTTCCTCTTCTCTTCTGCTGTTTATAAACATGGTGATAAATGGAAGAAGATCAGATCAAGCTAAAAACACAGAACACAAATCTAATATTGTCTGGATCGATCAGATCAGATTAAGAACGAAATTTAAGGATGAGTAGTGGGTCGACAAGTGGCTCCCCTTGTGGTGCCTGCAAATTCTTGAGAAGAAAATGCGTTAAGGGGTGTGTTTTTGCCCCCTATTTCTGCCATGAACAAGGAGCTTCCCATTTTGCAGCCATCCATAAGGTTTTTGGTGCCAGTAATGCTTCTAAACTGCTCTCTCATCTCCCCGTCGCCGACCGCCCCGAGGCCGCCATTACTATCTCCTATGAAGCTCAGGCCAGGCTTCAAGATCCCATTTATGGCTGCGTTTCTCACATCTTTGCTCTCCAGCAACAGGTTCCTTCTCCTTCTTCCTCTCATCTTCTTCCATTTCTGCAGATTCAACCCTAATTTTATATCTACATGCCCTTGTTACTCCCTAATGTTCGACACTGTCATCAAAACGTAGCGCTTGTTGAGCATATAGCTACAATCCAATTATCAGATTAGATTTTAGTTGAAATGGAGCACATGTTTCAATTTGATATCAGAACCAGGTCATCGGTTTAAATCTCAGCTCCACCTATAAGCGACTACGGTCCACTAATTAATGGTGATTTTGCAGGTTATTAACCTGAGAGCACAGCTGGCATCTCTGAAGGAACAAGCGGCGCAAACTTTCTGCAACTCTGGAAACCCTAATTACGACAAAAGTTGGGGAAGACAACCTTGTTATTACTCGCAGGATGTTGAGGGATGGTTGGGGTCAGGAACCCTAGAATCTGTACCCCAATTTCCCAACAACAACGTTGGAGAAATGGGGTTTTACTCAAACGGGAACCTTAATCATCATCATCATAATCTAAACCCTATCTACAACCAAACCTCGATTCTTCCGGAGGAAAACATGTCCTCGTACGCTACCAGCTTTGAAGAAGGGTCTTCTTCCATGGATTCCCTCGACATCCAAACGGCCGACAACAAGCCATGGCCGCCGGCGGCGTATCACGACGACCGCGACGACCTCCAGTCGGTGGCTTTCAGATACCTTCAACACCACTGATATGATGAACCAAGATCCTTAAATATATATATTATGGGTGGAGATCGATTAATGGTGCTCTGATATGATCTGATCTGTCAGTTTTATATTGCTAAAACACCTTTAATGACATGCATTTTCTGCGGCCATGAATCAAAACGAGGTAGCTACAAACCCTAGAAGTGTTTTTGCTCCACACAAGAGCTATATATGCTATGATCCACCCCCCCACCCTATAATTGTTTCAGGTGGTCTGATATATTATCATGTAATCTTGAATATAAGTAGTAGATTAATAATATATAGTATATTTCTCTTCATTCCTTAATGATGGACCTAGCTAGCAAATCTTAATTAGATCGTATAATTAAAGTGCAAATTAATTAAGGCTTAATTAGCTCTCATCTCTTCTTTTCAACCTAATCAAGATATATGCAGGTTGCTGCTATACATATTCAACAATCATCATCAATCAGGGCTTTTTGTGGCATAGGTTTTGGTCTTAAAAGGGTTAATAATTAGGTTTTGAATGATTTGCCAATTAATGTTAATCCCACATCTTCTAGATTCCTGCCTTTTTTTTTGAATTGTTGATTTCTGGACTGAAAAAGAAGTAGCTTTTCTTGCTTGATTGCTAGATAGACCTATGATGATGTGATCTTGTTTACCCTTGCCATGAACAGTGTTTGGTGCAGATTTGCAGACATATATGGTGCACAAGTTGCTGCAACTAGGTAACTAATGTAGGAACTAGGAAACCTAGTTGATATATATGATGTACATGTATATATATAGATTTATATATATTCGAGTTGGCGTTCTAGATTTCTTATCAGGGTTGAGGATTGATTTACCTAAAATGCATGATCTTGAGTTGAATATTAGTAGCCCGCAAGAGCATATCAGTTATGGGTGAACTCTGCCTTGTAGCCTTAGTCGTCGGCAGCCAACAAAGTACCACAAAGAAGTAAACTAACCTATGTTATCCATAGCTGGCTAACACAAATCAAGAAAGGTAATAGGCTGCTTACACTTGTAACAGTCTAACCGATTTGGTTTGAGTTGCCCCGATCAGTTGATACTTAGTTGGTGGATTGAGGGTAAGTTAGTTTGAATATTAACACATATATATACATTAATTAGTCTCCCATTAATCCCGAGGAGGGAATCATAATTCCTTCTTAATCTGACATCCTAAGTTAATATACATTACATACCCTAATTTTATTGACTAATGGTAGCTCTATAGCTGTTGGAACCAATAATGTTTGTTCTTCCTCATGCATTATATTTGGAAGGAATCTTGCTAATTAACTATTAGGTGAGAGCTTAACTCTAGTTATTAATTACAGTTTAGGATAGAATTAGCTTCTAGATTATGAGAATCAGCAGCTTCCCTGTCAGAAGGCAGGACCTAATTAAGTATATATATAATTAACCTCTTTGAAGCATTAGATTATGTGCTTTAATTTCATGCATGAGAATCAATCGTGAATCCATGCTATGAAACCTGCAAGTTATTTTGTAGTCAAATATGTCGCAGGTTGTCTGTTCTGTGTCCAATATAATGCAGTAGACTATAATACATCTGTGGGTGTCTAAACTTCAAAAGTTCAAGCATCTACTTAGTGCTTTAAGAAAATGACAAAATAGCTCCGAAAGAGGTGGTCAAATGGGTAAAACATAATATTTGGATTTTCTTTATTACCCAAAAGGAAAAAGAAAATAGCGAAATAATAATATTCTTGAAAGTTGAAACCCTGAAAATTTCTTGAAGATGGGGAGTCTGCATCAATAGTAGCTAGCATGCAAGAGTATAGTGTTTGATCTTTATATTATAATCTTTTTGCATGGACAACTCAACTAGTCGTAGAGATAAAATTTGTCACAAAAGATCTAGGATCAAGTCTCATCCGCAGTAGTGTAGGAGCAATCTTTCAAAATGAAGGGCTCCTTTAATTTACCCATCCACAAACTATCAAGTCAGGGTGTAGGGGCACTTGGAGTAGGCGATTATATTCCACCTTTTGTCACAAAAGTTTTGTGTTCTTAGCTTAGAGATGTATATCTATTTTTTCGCATAACGATTTATGATAATCCCTAGTCTAATTCGGATTTGACTTGGATTACACTAGTATAGTTTGACTCTTATTCAATAGAATGTCGGGCCAAAACTCTTTAACATAACAGCATTGCGGGCTTAACTAATCAGTTTTCAATTCTTTACCATTCAAAAATTAAACATGCCGATTTTATATTAATTAGGTTAAAGACTTACCAAGACTATGTGGTCTAATAGTACTCGAGTTGGACTTCCATTTGGAAGGTTGTGAGTTTGAACCTCAGTGGAAGTGTTATTGGTTTTTGTGTTTCAGTAGATTGAGAAAGTATATGAACAGATACTACAATGTAATATAGCCAGTAGCAAAATATAGCCAGTAGCAAAAGGTTAAAAGACTTAATGAAATGCACTGGTTCAGCTTCCACCATGCACTGACATGACGTTTGGTTGGAAGGGATAAATGAATAGTAATAAGGTGGAATAAAATATGATTTCAAATTACATTTTTTGGTAAGGAGAAATAGAATATAATTTTGAGAATGAAAAGGAAAGAATAAGAGCATCTATATCAATGGGTAATTTTACACAATTTTTTAGGTGCCACTAGGAGAGAGAGTAAAGAGAGAGAATAAGGAAAAAGAAAAAAAAAAGGAAAAAAAAAAAGAAAAAACAAAAACAAAAGGGAATTCGACGCAGCCGGGAAAAAAGAAAAAATTAAACATTTGAGCAGACACGCCAAAAGGCAGTGTAGTGCACGCGCCCAGCTAGGTGCCTGCGTTTCTAAAACGCAAGACAATTTTTGTGCTTTACTTTCCTTTCTCAATAAGTTGGCCCCATAAAAATACCTCTCTTGCAGAAATGCTACAAAAAACCACTTCCACATCAATAATACAAAAAAAAAAAATCACCCCTAGTTTTTTGCACTGTACCAAAAACCTCTAAAATTCTACTAGTGTAGATGCTCTAAATTAAAGACTAAAATGTCCCTGTGTAACAACAACAACAACAACAAATGGCCCATTTGTCAGTTTCTCCCTTTTTTGCTTTCTCACAACCACCGAATTGTAATTCATGAGGTACCCAACCAAACAGCTCGTAAACTGTGTTTTACAAGATTTCCTAAAAATTGCAACAAAATTTTATTATGTAGAGTAGAACCAATATAGTCTACTATAGTTCTGAAAGGAATGACCGGGTGGGTAGAGAATGATTATTATTTAAAAAGATCACGAGTTCAATTCTTTATATCACTTTTACATGTCATATATATATAGTTATATACACACACACACACACTTGCGTATGCATATATATTGATTTATCAAACCAATTCTGTTAAGTCGATGTGGGAGCCCTTGAGATTGAGAATTCAACATTTTGGAAGAAGAATGTAAATCAAGCACATTTTGAATTTCTTTTTATTTTTTTTTATATGACATTATAAAAATTCTTACCAACAAAAAGAGTCGCTCTTTACCGTATTTTAAGAAAAAGAAACGAAAATGGAGTTACTTTCGGGTTAGGGCTTTGGAAAGCCCTAAAGCCCACTTTTCCCTCAAGTTATTTAACGTTTGGGGCGATGCTTTATCTAATCCAAAGCTGGAGCCCAATTCCATCCATCCCTACCTATTTATTTTCTCTTTCTTACTGATAGCCTTTTGTTAATTGTTATGATATACAAGCCCCCCAATCGTTATATCCTACACCACGGCGCACATAGCACTGTGCACCGCGTGCCTCCCAAAACGACGTCATTTTGGGGTAGTGTTGGGAAGCGCGGTAGGAAGTTGCTGAGATTATGTGTATTTGTTCACAACGTTATGTGTATTGGTTCATACAGTTATGTGTATTTTTTATACAATTATGTACATCCGAATCAAAAAATTTGTGTGTATTATGTTAAGAATTGATGTGTATTATGTTAAAAGTTTATGTTTATTATGTATTATGTTAGATTATGTGTATTATCTTTTAAAAAGAGTATGTATATTTTGTTATATAATTATGTACATTCATGTATAACATTATGTGTATTCTAGTATAACATTATGTACATTCTTGAACAGCGGGTTTTTTTTTTTTAAAGAAAAAACTACTGCCATTCACTGGAGCGAGAAATTTCAAAAAAAAAATAATTAAAACGACGTCGTTTTGCATCTGGGCGCATAGTGCAACGCGCGCCGTGGTGTAGGATATAAATTGCCAAGCCCCCCAATCAAAAAGGAGTCCACTCTCTTTCTAAACCCGAAAAGGAAAAAAAAAATCCAAAATAATTTGCTCAAGTTATTTTTAATTCATTTTTTTTATAATATTAAATTTAGTATTAAGTATATAAAATTTATATATTTAAAAATTACATTAAAAAACACTATTAAACACAAAAAATAAAATGTAAAAATAATTAAAAATTACTAAAAAAATATTCCGTAATCAATAAAAATGAATTGATTTGATCAATTAATAGTAAACATGACAGATAAAATGAAACATAAAAAATATAATTTTAATTATTGTCAATATCTTATTAGTCGAGTTTGTTGTACAAATTCTTCTTTTTTGAGCTATTGTATAAGAGTGAAGACTGAGATTGAGATTATAGCACAACGATTAGTTGATGATGTGGCCAATTTGCACTCAATCAAGGGGGCATTTTGTCTATGTAACCGGTTACACATGCATATCGTCACGGGTGTTAATTTTGTAAACAATTGCTTATTGTTAGGTAAACCTTCTTAATTAAAGAAAACATTATGTAAACCTTCTTAATTATAATTTTTATTAAAATTACATTTTATTTTCTCAAAAATATTGGAGGTGGCAGGTGGCAGGTGGCAGATGGGGCCCTTTGTTTTTGGAATATCATACATACCTTGACTTGGTCCTTGCGTCATGACTTACCATTATGAAGTAAACAAACTTCATTATTGGTGCTGCGAATATGAATGTTAGCGAATAGAGCTTTTGATAATATATATATATATATATATATATATATATATATATATATATATATATATTTGATAAGTGTTTAGTTATGTTTGTTAACATACATCAACAAATTTTAGAGTTTGTTTAATAAATGAACAAAGTATAAATATTTGTATGCTCATTTACTAAGAGCTCGTGAACTCGTCTCTTAGTATTTGTTTAATAATGTTCATGAACATGTTCATTTAATAATGTTCAAGAACATGTTTGCTTAGTGTTCGTTTAAGATACTACTTTAGTTAACTTCATTTTATTTTTTTTTTATTTTTTTTTATTTTTGGTATAGTTGTTATGTTGTTTGGTTGGTTATTGTTGTGAACATAAACTATTTCTTATTCACCGGGAAATTATTATCATGAATAGGATTATGACGTTAAAAGTAAGAAAACAAACACTATTTGCCTTTTAAAAAGTCAGTATATTACCCATGGCTGCTTGCTTGTGATTTACCATATGTAAATGAGTACTGACAAGTTATGATCATATCATATCATATCACGAATCTCAAAAATACAAATCAATTTATTATGCTCGAAATTCTCAATTATTAGAAGTCCAGTTTTCTTTTCTTGGTACAACACCTCAATAATGCATCCACGTTATTAGTTTAATCCTTATATGGATAAGGAGTTTAATCTATAATAGCAATCACTTTAGGTACAATGTAAAAAGAGTAATGATGTACAGCTCAAACTCCAAGGCTAGCTTCCAAAGTGTCAACCAAGTTGCCTTCATAATTGTAGTCGTTAATAAAGGAAGTAATAAATTTATACTTCCAATGAAATTTACATTTACTATCAATCTATCATATTCTTGACAAACTCCTTACGATCCTAATCAACAATAGATTACAAGGAGGTAAACCAACCAAATTATTCTTGATCAGCTCAAATCAAAGAAGTTAAACTTGTAAATTTATAGTTACCAAGTCAACATTTATTGTTAATTATTTGTAAATATATAGTCTGTGAATTTACACACATGATTATAGAACAAGGATGATGATCGATGGTGATGATATGAGTTTGGATGGGATTTTGATATATCTATCAGTTTTTCATCATTCTAGAAGCTAAGGCTTGCAGCTCACCCAGGTCAGATTGTGAAGCTCTCTTCCGACTACTGCTTTGCATCATCTCCAGAAAACCATCTCCCTCTGTATTGTAAGCATAACCAGTTCCTCTTACCCAATCATTTTCACCCCTTCTTGAATTCACATTAAGCGTCCTTTGGGCTAACTCACCCTTTACTTGCAGCAGTTGAGCTTGCAAATAAGCCACCTACCAGATTAAACATCAAGAAAATTATAAAGTGTTCATTGTACCCAGTACTAAAATAGCATACATAATCATCCTGTTTGGTAACATAGTTAGCTTATCAGTCAGTTTTTGCTTATTTTTTGACCACTATTAACTGTTTGACTTGGTTAAACATTCAATACAAGTGTTTGAGTAATTAACTTTTTGTAACATCTTATTGCTCCAAAATGCTGAAATTCAAAAAGCCGCTCAAAACAGATTCTTTTCGATCAGTTTTTTGAGAAAATAATTTTGCATGCAATTAGCTAACAGTTAATTTACCAAACATCTTTCTATAAATCAGTTAATGCTATCAACTACTCAAACCCACTACTTATAGATTTGATCTTTTCCAGGCCTACTGATATGTATTAGCAGGGATGGGAGTAGTTAAGTAAGGGTAGTTGGTACCTGTTGTTGCAGAGCGAAGATATGGGCGACGCAGCCATAGACAGGATCTTTGATCCTTGCTTGAGCTTCGTAAGCAATGGTTAAAGCTGCCTCGTAGCGATCATGGACGGGAACATTCGACAGCAGCTTGGATACATTGCTAGCCCCGAACACTTTGTGAATGGCTGCGAATTTAGCAGCCCCCAACTGCTCCCACCGGAAATACGGCGCAAAGATGCAATCCGCACCGCACTTCCGCCGGAGAAACTTGCATGCGCCACAAGGAGAGCCCGTGCCAGTTGCCATACCAGTATACACTAGCAATGTATGTTAAAGATATTTGACATGAGATGAAGAGCAAGAATAGTTGGCTAGCTAACATTATATTATATTATAATAGAGCTAGGATGAAGATTAAAGTGTACGGTTCAAAGGGGACAATTATTGATGGCTTATGCAATATTCATATGAGACTAAGCATCTGTATATTGTATCAAATGTTGGTTATAATAAATGTTAGACATGATTTCAGCAATCTTGTCCTGTCATTTATTTAGTGGGAATCATATGGTTTATTTAGTGGGAATCAAACCAGTTTACCTTAATACTTCTTCAATTTCCAAGGTTGATGTGTCTGGATCAGTTAGCGTGGGACCTGGAAGCTCGAAACCCCTCAACATATCACCATCTAGCTGGAAAATTTTGCTCTCAATTCATCAAATTATTTGTATTATAACCCATTATCTATAATCTATAATAGTATTGTAAAATAATATTGATTGATTGATAAAAATATGCAAGAACCTGAATGCGTAATCCAAGCAATGGAGAAATTTCTTTCTTTAACTTAATCATGGATCACCCTTAGGTCCTTCTCTGAGCAAGCTGTCAGCTGATGCTGAACAGCACTGCTGGATGTTTGGCTTCAACTTTCAGCTTTGGCCTTTGGGTATCACTTCACAAGCTGAATAATAGAAAGGTTGATGGAAACTCTAGCAAAGATAAACCCAAATCTAGGATTCAAATCAAAACAAAATTTACTCAGCTACTTTCTACCTTCATCATATATTTGCCAATGTTCGAATTGTGTAGTCAATGATACTGATCCTGTTAACTTCAGGTGTCCATTACTGCTTTTGGCCTTTGTAGATAATGCGGAAAGCAATAGGTCTTCCCTTGGAGAAGTTCATATGCTACTGCTTTATGCAGGCCTTCTGAGTTTGACTTTAAGCCAACCAATTAAAAGAGGAAGGCTTGAGATAACATCTTGGAACATGACAGATGATACAAAAGAATTGGCCGACTCTATAACAAAGGGTCTTGAGGAATATGCACACTGAAAAAGAACTTTTGAACTGATTATGACGGCTGAAAAGGGTTCCATAATGTAGATCCAGGAAAAAATCTTAGATGCCACATTGCCACTACTCAAATGGTTCATCTATGGGGAAGTTGCATCAAATAAGGCAGAGGAGGTTGCTCACCTAACTGCAAATTGGTTCTTAGGTACAAACTATTTTCAGCAGCAACGGTGACCTAATGGAAAATAACATGACCATTGATAATTGAATGTGGTTTTTTCTTGATATGAATTGATTTGGGAAGAAAGCTGAAACCTTGAAGGACATCCAATTCGAGCTTCAAGTTTAGGAGTATGGCCACAGTTAGAAGCTTCTCAAACGGTATGTCATTAGAGGTTCAGTTGGGAGGACTCCTACATGGCATGATGAATTATCTGCATGGATGTAATAGCCTAATTCTGGTTGAGGCAGATACTATTGCCAAAAGTGCCCCAACCTAGATAGACTATACTGATGACATGAGAACAGATTCAAAAAAACTGAAGAGAACCTTCCATCAGAAGAAGTCATCGAATGCCCCCTCCCGGTCACTTTCCCAGTTGTCATATCCTGCAAAATGCAACCATCAAGAGAAATCAAGTATATAATAAGGTTTTTTTAAGGACATTGAAGTAAATGAAATAGACATCATTATCAAGGGAGCAATGGGGAAATTTCACAAGATCAATACGGAAAGAAAAAGTATCATTACAGGGTGGGGCTAGCATTTTTAAGGTTGGGAGGCCTAGGAGAGATATACAGATGGATTATAGCCTAATTAGGACTAAAAAGTTTAAGTGACTAGGCAAATTGGACAGACCTGCTATTTCAGCTGCTGAAAGATCCTGGACTATAAGCTGGAAAGCTGGATCAGGGGAAGAATAGTTTGCTGATGTTGTAGCATCACCATGAGAGTCTCTAGCAAGGACTCTTGAAGTTGAACTTGAGTTGGATGAAGCATTTAATATCACTTTCAGCTCTGAAAATTGATCTGAGATGCTGTAAATCATCCTGAGGCACACTAGATCATATCCAGTATTAGTCATATGGTACAGCTATTTATATGTAACTAATACAATCAATTGATTATCTTGGTTGGTAAAACACCTAGCTATTTTCAACTACACTCAATCCCAAACTATGACCTAATCATAACAATCTAATTATAAGGAAAACTAAAAATTACTTGACAGCCCAGAACCAAAATTCTACCTGTTCAATGATTCTTCAAGTTGGTAAACTCTTCTTTCAGCTTTTTCCAACTTCAGACTCTTCTCTTCACTTGATTCCACAGCTTTTGCACATTTCCTTTCACAATCATCTGCCCGTTGCTTTTCAGATTGCAATAGAACCTGTCAAGAAATATTAGCAAAGACAACAATTTCAAATAAGCCTATAAAGAGGAAATGCTATCATCATCGTTTTGAAGGGATACTGTGGTGGCCAACTGACCTTTAATCTTTCCACTTCTGCAGTTAAAAAATTGATCTTATCTGTATCTTCAACAGGGACTGGAGTTTCCTGGCCCTTTGCCTCTTCCAAATCTGTCTGCACAAAATCGATAACTTCTGTTAATGGGATAGAAAGATAAAGACTGAGAATCAGCAGAATAAATGTTTAGTATTTTTAATCCTTTCTCAAACTTCACATGACACATAAGTTCTTCAACCTTTTGGTCAAGTCTATCCTTTGCTTCTTCAACTGCATATGTGTCCGGTTGTCCAAGTTTATCGGTTGCTTCTTTAACAACACCTTTGTACTGTTGTTCAAGTTTATCAGTTGCTTCTTCAATTGCACCTTTGTCCTGTTGTTCAAGTTTATCAGTTGTTTCTTCAACTGCACCTTTGTCCCGTTGTTCTAGTTTATCAGTTGCTTCTTCAACAACACTTTTGTCCTGTTGCTTAAGTTTATCAGTTGCTTCTTCAACAACACTTTTGTCCTGTTGCTTAAGTTTATCAGTTGCTTCTTCAACAACACTTTTGTCTTGTTGCTTAAGATTATCAGTTGCTTCTTCAACAACACTTTTGTCTTGTTGCTTAAGTTTATCAGCTGCTTCTTTAACTGCACCTCTTTTGTGCTGTTCCTTAAGTTTATCAGTTGCTTCTTTAACTGCACCTTTGTCCTGTTGTCTAAGTTTATTATTTGCTTCTTTGACTGAACCTCTAACCTGTTGTTTAAATTTATTAGTTGCTTTTTCAAGTGCACTTTTCTCCGGTTGTTTAAGTTTAGCAACTAGTTTAGCAATTGCTACTTTAACTGAACCTTTGTCCTGTTGTTCAAGTTTACCAGTTGCTTTTTCACCTTTACCTTTATTGTCTTGTTCAAGTTTATCATTTGCATATTCAACTACACCTTTGTCCTGTTCTTCAAGTTTACCAGTTGTTTTTTCACCTTCAACTTTATTCTCTTGTTCAAGTTTATCATTTGCATCTTCAACTACACCTTTGTCCTGTTGTTCAAGATTATCAGTTGCTTCTTCACCTTCACCTTTATTCTTCTGTTCAAGTTTATCATTTGCATCATCAACTACACCTTTGTCCTGTTGTTCAAGTTTATCAGTTGCTTCTTCACCTTCACCTTTGTTCTCTTGTTCAAGTTTATCATTTACATCTTCAACTACACCTTTGTCATATTGTTCAAGTTTGTCCGTTGCTTCTTCACCTTCATATTTGTTCTCTTGTTCAAATTTATCATTTGCATCTTCAAAAGCACCTTCGTCCTGTTGTTGAAGTTTGTCAGTTGCATCTTCACCTTCACATTTGTTCTTTTGTTCAAGTTTATCAGTTGCACCTTCAAAAGCACTTTTGTCCTGTTGTTCAAGTTTATCAGTTGCTTCTTCAACTGCACCATTGTCCTGTTGTTCAAGTTTATCAGTTGCTTCATCAAGTGCACCTTTGTCCTGATGTTTAAGTTTAGCAATTGCTTCTTTAATTACACCTTTGTCATGTTGTTCAAGTTTATTAGCTTCTTCTTCTTCAAGAGCATCTTTTTTCTGTTGTTTAAGTTCAGCAATTGCCTCTTCAACTGAACCTTTATCCCGTTGTTCAAGTTTATTAGTTTCTTCTTCAAGAGCACCTTTTTCCTGTTGTTTAAGTTTAGCAACTTCCTCTTTAACTGAACCTTTGCGTTGTTCAAATTTATCAGTAGCTTCTTCAAGCACACTTCTTTCTTGTTGTTTAAGTTTAGCAATTGCTTCTCTAACTGAACCTTTGTCCTGATGTTCAAGTTTTTTAGTTTCTTCTTCAACTGCACTTATGTTTTGTTGTTCAAATTTTTCATTTGCTTCTTCAACTGCACCATTGTCTTGTTGTTCAACTTTATTAGTTGCTTCTTCAACTGTACCTATATTTTGTTGTTCAAGTTTTTCATTTCCTTCTTCAACTGCACCTTTGTCATGTTGTTCAACTTTATTAGATGCCTTTTCAACTGCACCTTTATCCTGTTGTTCAAGTTTATCATTTGCTTCTTCAACTGAATCTTTGGTCTGTTGTTCAACTTTATTAGTTGCTTCTTCAACTGCACCTTTGTCATGTTGTTCAACTTTATTAGTTGCTTCTTCAACTACACCTTTGTCATGTTGTTCAAGTTTATCATTTGCTTCTTCAACTGAACATTTGGCCTGTTGTTCAACTTTATTAGTTGTTTCTTCAACTGCATCTTTGTTCTGTTGTTGAAGTTTATCATTTACTTCTTCAACTACACCTTTGTCCTGTTGTTCAAGTTTATTATTTGCTTCTTCAACTGCATCATTGTCCTGTTGTTCAAGTTTGTTATTTGTTTCTTCAATTGCACCATTGTCCTGTTTTTTAAGTTTATCATTTGCTTCTTCAACTGCATCATTGTCCTGCTGTTCAAGTTTATCATTTGTTTCTTCAGCTGCACCTTTATCGTGTTGTTCAAGTTTATCAATTGCTTCTTCAACTGCACCTTTATCATATTGTTCAAGTTTATCATTTGCTTCTTCAATTTTACCATTGTCTTGTTCAAGCTTATCTTTTGCTTCTTCAACTGCAACTTTGTCCCGTTGTTCAAGTTTGTCATTTGCTTCTTCAACTGAAACTTTGTCCTGTTGTTCAAGTTTATCATTTGTTTCTTCAAATACACCATTGTTCAGTTGTTCAAGTTTAACATTTGCTTCTTCAACTGCAACTTTGTCTTGTTGTTCAAGTTTGTCATTTGCTTCTTCAACTGAAACTTTGTCCTGTTGTTCAAGTTTATCATTTGTTTCTTCAACAACACCTTTGTTCTGTTGTTCAAGTTTATCATTTACTTCTTCAACTGCACCTTTGTCCTGTTGTTCAAGTTGATCATTTGCTTCTTCAACTGCACCTTTGTCCTGTTGTTCAAGTTTGTCATTTGTTTTTGCAACTGGACCTTTGTCATGTTCAAGTTTACCAGTTGTTTCTTCAACTGGACCTCTGTCCTTTTGTTCAAGTTTACCAGTTGCTTCTTCAACTGCACCTTTGTCCTGTTGTTTAAATTTAGCAATTGTTTCTTTAATTGTACCTTTGTCTTGTTGTTCAAGTTTATCAGTTGCTTCTCCAACTGCAAGTTTGTCTTGTTTAAGTTTACCTATTGCTTCTTTAATTGCACCTTTGTCACCACCTTTGTCAGCACCTTTGTCTTGTTGTTCAAATTTAGCAATTTTTTCTTTAAATGCAAGTTTTGTTGGTTCTTTAATTGCACCTTGGTCTTGATGTTTAGGTTTATCAATTGCCGCTTTAAATACGCCTTTGTCCTGTTGTTTAGCTTTATCAATTGCTTCTTGAACTGTACCTTTGTCCTGTTGTTTAGCTTTTTCAAGAACTATACCTTTGGTCTCTTGTTCAAATATTCTTTTTGCTTCTTCAACTGTGTCTCTTGAAGCCTTGAAATATTAAAAAAAAAAAAAAAAAAAAAAGTATGTCAAACATCTCTAGAAACAAGGTGATTTCTTTTAAATAATAATAATAAAGAAAACAATTGAAGCAAAGCTAAGCAGACATTATCACTAAGGTAATTTAAATGGTGTGGTCCTACCTTCAATTTTTGAAGTACTCTCCTTGCATTCCTTCTCCTCCAATTGCATTGTGTTATAACAGATGCCCTTATAAGTCTCTTGTAGTTCACAATGGCTCTAATACAACGCCAATGGGCCTGCAGAGATGATTTTCAATTAATGAGGGAACAGAATTCGAGCCCCTCTGAACCAAAAAACAAATCAATAACTAACTTGTATGGTAACTGCACACTTCTTTCGATTTTTGAAATTCTTGAATGCAGCTATTGCTCGTGCCCTTCTTTGAAGAATAACGACGGTGGATTTAATCTGCTGGTAGGATTTCCTAGCCAAGTGTGCGCGTAAATGTTTCTGGATTTTAAGAGAACAGACCTCCATTCTCATATTTGCATACAATTTGCAAGCAAGTTTAGCTGTTAAATGAAAGGAAAGCATGGATAAATAAAAAGGTGAAAGCCATCACAGATTAATATAGCATGTGCTATTTAGATCGGAATCATGCTGAAGCGGAAGCAAATGCCATCTTCTCTAACATTAAATTTAAAACAATAAAAGGAAACATCAATACAATCATGATTCTCCCCCTAATTAGCAACAAAGCTACATGACATGTCAACATTATAGGAAAAAGTCCTCAAATGAAAGGTTCAAACCTCTGCATGAAGACTGGATAGAAATCGCAGCCCTTTGCAAAGCAAGAAAGTGTCTCCGAGCAGTACGAGTTTTAATTTGCCCTTGAATTATCTTGACTGCATTGTTGAGCTTTTGTAACCTCTTAGCCTCCAGTTCAACCATCTCACTAGCTCGCAGAAAAACTTTTGTTTTACCAATCTGCATATTTATGAAGGAAAAGTGACTAGCTCTAGTTAGTACATGTGGTTCACAATTCGGGAACCTAGACCACATGAAGGAAAACAATGAAACAAGTGAGAACCTACAACCCTTGTACCAATAACAAGTGACTTGCAATAGAATAAACTCCCAGTTCCCTCATCAGATAGCAGGGGGGAGCACCACTCTATGCAAGTAATATCAACTAAAAGAAGTTGTGATTGGATTCATACGACAAAAACAATGAACCATCCAGACTCATTCTAGAAAAAACCTCAACTGATAATCAATTCCAATTGCTAAAATTATCAAAGCAATATCTTAAGAATCATAATAGTTTTTCATCTTTCTTTTTTTTTTTTTTTTTTTTTGTTTTTCACGCCTCACAAATTCAAAATGACCAAGCATACATCTGGCTGTTTGTCTGCTAAAAATAATTGTAATCCAAACAAATACGAATCAAATACACACAAAAAATATTTTGGTCATCTAATATTCCATATTTATAAGATTACCTGACAAGATTCAAGTCCCGTTTTTACCAAAATCTTTTTGCAGGCATCTTTTTCATCATTACTGCCCATGTAAAAGTGAAATTAAGATGTCATATAAGCCAGGTAGCAGGAATGTGAACTGGCCTAGAATTACAACACAACTGACTTTGCAAAAAGATATTCTTTGAATGATGAGAACAATAACTATACTTACATCCCTTTCAATGCTTCTGGAGCAATAATACCAAACCGTTTAAGAAATTCAGAGAATGTTTTACGCGAAGGGTAGCCAGCACAACTAATTTTAACTGCTTCTATAACTCCCTGCAATATGGAAAATGCAACCAAATAATTAAACAGTTCAGAGTGATGGAAATTCTTTATGTGCAAATCTCAATGTGTACTCACACTGCAACGAAGTTGATGCAAAATGGTGGGATTCTCAAAAATGGAAGATTTTAGAGCATTATTTGGCTTCATACATCTGATATAATGAGGTTCAGTAGAACTTAGAACCTCCATCAATCGTTGGAGTTGTAGCTTCAGCAATCAAATTGAAACAAATTATTGATAGCAATTGCTTTGGTGGAAAAAATATTAATGTCTATCAGAAATCTAACAGAACTGTCATTCATACTACCTTAAAGCGAGAACCGATAGACGAGAACTTGGAATTTTTAGCCGTCTCCTCAGGAGGTGGGAACAGTCTTACCACAAATGGGCACTTAGAAGAACTTAACAAATCTTGATGTTCAGGAACGATATAGTCTTTGTTCTTTTCTAAAAATTGATCAGACTGGTATAGAACCTGATAAGATGCCAGATCAACTTTTTTCTTGACAATGCATCATGTCCCAAACTGGAATATTTGATTGAAATTTTTAGACAGTAAATAGTCAGTGTACCTCTCCAGCATAATGAGCAATTTTGAATTCAGTACGAGCCAGTTTTGGTTTAATAAAGCGTTTGTGCTCACTGAAACTCTGATAAAGCTTTTGTGAAAAAGTTTCATGAGTTGACTTGGGAAACATACTGGAAACAGGATAAGTCAATAAAGAAAGAGCATCAATACAAGAGTCTTTGCATATACATTCCAGATCATAAACAGAAAATAAGGCAACCAGTGCACATGACACTAAAGTTCATGAACATACCATGTTTCATCAAGAAGAGCAATGATCCCTCCAGGTTTCTGATAATAGCAATTCATGAAAACATTATGTCAACTGGCAGACTAATGCAGGTATAGTAGAACATTATGTCAAGAATAAATATATTATCCTTAAGAACTTAATACAGGAAATCAGCCAATGATGAAAAATTGCATTAGCTCTGCAGTACTCACTTCAAAATTAGAAGAAGATTCCTACATAAAAATCAACTTCATTTTTAATGGAAAAAGGCCAAAGAGAGATTTTGGTCAACTCAGGGACTAGAAAATGTATGGTGAAGTTAAGTCCCTTTAACAGCTCCATTTTCAGGCAGCTTGCTTAACCTGACGTCTATGCAATTTTCCAGTTAAGGGATTAGGGACAGAATAGCAGAAAAATAAATCACTCTTTTGTAACATATTAAATGCCAAGTTATCCCTGATCCATCTAATCGCTAAATGACATTTTTGCTTAACATGTCCAACTATTTTTTCCTTTTGTTTTTTGAAATTCCAATTCTTTCCTTATCATAAGAAGTCTTCCATAACTATATGTCAATGCAGTTATATGTACTTCTGGTTGTGAACAGGATTTCTTCCTTATGAGTAACATATTATTATAATGGATAAGGAATAAATATAAATATACAAATATATCAGATAGTGAAGCTTCACTACTAAAATGAAACGGAGGAACCTTTTCAATAAGATCTAGAACATCTCGGTTATCAACAAATTCTATATAGCTCCAATCAATCTCTTCCTTTTTGTATTCCTCCTGCTCCAACTTGAACACATGCTGGAATGAATCGCAGAATTTCAGTGACTCTTTTGACAAAGTGGAACAAAACGATTATGATACACCAGAAACAATACCTGGTTAAAATGTTGCTGCAGCTTCTCATTTGTATAATTAATGCAGAACTGTTCAAAGCTGGAGATACCAAATAGAGTAAGCTAGAAGTCCATGAAACAGCATATCAGTTGAACAGATTTGTTCTAGTGTAAAATCCAATACCTACCTATTATTTTTAAAACTCTCAAAACCATAAATGTCAAGAATGCCAATTAGGAACTTCGATTTTGGATCTTGTCCAATCGAGTTATTAATTCTTTCCACCAACCTATAGAGAGTCAGAAAGTGTGCATCTTAGTGTCACAGTAACTTGCAACACATTATGTAAACATTGTGAACATGACAATATCAATGATACCATTCAAATAAGCGAGAATATAAAGTCTTTGCTAATCCATCCCTACTAATTGCCGCACCATCAGGATTGAGACTTTTCTTGATGACTTCACGGGCAATCACTGCACGTGTCAGTAGTACATCTTCAAGTGCTTGAAGGTCACACCTGACAAAAGAATTGCTCCTAGTAAAATGATTTGATCATTAAAAAATAAAAGGAAAATAGTACAAAGAAATAAATATCAAAGTCATGATACATAAGAAGCTCTGATGTTGTTTGAAGATGGAATTTTGATTTCTCGTCCTTAAGAACTGCTGAATCAGTTTGTTCATTCTTAGCAAATTCAATGTTTCCAAGATGAAGAATGGCTGCCACAACACTAAAAATTGCTTCCTGGGATGGAAAATATAGTTACTTGCAGGCTTTAAATGCAAAACAAAAGAGAAAAAGAACAGATAAAGCGATATTAGGACAATACTTGTTCTTCCTTACTAATTCCGACAATATCCATAGCTCTTCTCGTTCCAAGATAATCATGAGTATCATGTTCACCAACTAGTTCATAGCAGTTTGATTGATTCAAGTAATGAAATGATTTAGGACTCCCAAGCTTGTATCTTTTAATTTCCTGTTAAGATTTGAAACTTTCAAAGAACATAGTTTGCTTAACCAAGAAAATTACAAAATAATGAGAGATTGAGGGGTGCAGGGATCAGGAGGAAGCAGACTACCTCTTCTGGTGCCTCACAGAGAATATAGAAACAGTGATAGTTCCGCTCAGGATCTGATAATTGGCAAACTCGAGATCTCTCTAGGAGATAAGTTCTAATAGCTGCTCCTGATATTCTTCCATTCATATCAAATTGAAGCTCAACAAATTTTCCAAAACGGCTGCAACAATATAGCTGAATCAGACAGGGATGATTTTTTTTAAAAAAGAAAGTGAATGAATCAGTCAGTGATTCAAACATAAGTGTTCAAAACCTGACCTGGAATTATTATTTCTAACAGTTTTAGCATTGCCAAATGCTTCAAGTACTGGATTTGACTGCAATTTTGTAAGTAAAATCATGAGATGAAGACTAAATTTAAATGGCCAGTAAGGATAGCCTTTCAAAGGGAAATTACAAGCTAGCAGCTTCAAGATGCTTTGCTAAAATATGAATTGTAAGCATATAAAGCTTTAAATAAACATGCAAAGTGTTTCACTAAGTAAGGAAAGCATAATGACATTATCTGCAAGATATTCACAATTTAGAAACCAACTAAAAAATTTGGGAAGGCATACAAATAATCCACCATCTGAAATCTTGTAGTTAATCTTCTCACAGTTTAAGTCTGGCAGATATCCTGTTGGCATACTTATGATGATTACCTTATATTTCTAAACAGACAATGTGTGATGATACTTCAAGCCCAGGAAATATGCTAAATATTTTAGATAACCTCACTGATTCTTGAAATGTTTAAGGCCTTAAAGAGTTGTAAAACAGATGCTGGAATCCATTGAGCTTACCTCTAGAACTTTTTGTTCTACACTCCGCCCTTCAGACCCTTTTTGTCCTCCCAGATAGGCAAGGTAACGCATGAGCATTTTCGTAGTTTCTGTTTTACCAGCACCACTTTCACCACTTACCAAGATAGAGTTATTTTTTCCCTCATTGATCATTGCCCTGTTTTATTTCAAGTGAGTGCTGCATCAATTTTATGAAAGAATCACACATGGACAAAAATCGACTACAGAATTACCTAAAAGCAATGTCAGCAATTGCAAAGACATGAGGACTCAATTCCCCTTGAGGTGCTCCTCTGTATTGTTCCATCATACCGACATCATACAAATGAGGCAGTTTTTGGAATGGATTAATTGCAATAAGAATACTTCCGGTATAAGTCTGCCAGAATGTCAGAGTATGATATAATATTATGACAGAGCCGCCCATTGCTGCAGTAATTCATAGCTTCTTCTCACAATTGTGAATACAAATGAAACAAACTAAAAAAATATAGCCATCATCTTACATAAATTTTGTTCAGATGGTATCTTGTTGACAAATTTTGCAAGATCCCAGGTTCATGGAAATATGAAAGCTTGGTCATGTCTTCAACCTCAGCTTCAAGGCTATCCAGTTCTTTGAGATAAACCTTTGATAATTTTGTTTGAACCTGGATGAATTCTATAGATCATCAAGCTAGCTAATGAACCTAGTGATTATTCTGCTGGAAATAACATTTCCAGTTCAATGAGATGACATCCAAAGACTATAAGCATGACTAAAACACTGAATTCAAAAGAGAGCAGAAGAATACATCCAGCTCTCTTCACAAAAATATCCTTCACTTCCCTTTTGTTCGATGTTTTCCCTCCTACTTTTGCTGAATACTAGACAAATATTTCAATACATCACTTGATGCATTTCGGAGTTCGTAAGATAAACGACCACAACAAAAGTTTAAATTTCCCGAATCAAATCACGAAAAGCTTTACATACCTTCCTTTCATCAGATGTTTCGACCTCAACTTGCTCTCCTTTAATATTCGTCACTACTCCTTCAACATACGAAACCTTTGGATCCTCGACCCAAACCCGGGAACCTACTACGATTTTTAATTTGGTTCCCTGCACTGGGATTGAGACTCAATCAGAATTTTGAATCTAAAAGCGTACACTTATCAATCTACTAAGAAACAAGTGCAAACGCGATCGAGATAGAGAAAACACCAAAAAAGATACATCATAAACCATGACAAACGTATATTGGTAAACAATTGAAAGAGAGACAAAAACATACCATTTCAACTACATCGAACTTACTTTCTCGATTACAGTCTTATCGGTGCAACACCGGCACCCGAATGTCCAAATAACCAAATCGGAAATTTGAGTGATCGGCGAGAATTTAAGCGGAAAAGATTGGATCCGATCGATAAGAAAGAGGCGTCGACCGGCGAGGAATACGATCAATGGCGGAGAGGATTCGGTGTGGTTAGGGAATGGGCGTGATTAGGAGACGATCGCGCTCGGTGTAGTATGTTGCAGACATTTTTGGCGGGGGAGAGGAGAGGGGATTTCTTAACGGCTTTATATAATTTTGCATTTTACTATAAGGATAATGATAAATGATAAATTTTACTTCATTTTTAAAAATTATTTTTTATTTTATTTTTAGTAATTGAATTTAATTTAGATCATCAATTTAAAATATGTTGTATAATTTTAAATAGGATTACAAATGAAATTTTAAAATTAAAAATGTCCACTTTTAATAGTTGATTAGTAAATTTTGTCTATTTAAATGAGTGAAAAAAAATATAATAATACAATGAGTAAAATTGAAATTATCTCGACAAAATGTTATTATTACTCTTTAGTATAACAATATTATTACCTCTGTTTCGTCTTACCTGTCATGTTTACTATTTATTAGTCAAACAAACTATTTCTTCATTCTTTATTTTTTTAAAATAAATTTTAATTATTTTAAAATTTAATTTTATGTTTAATAATACTTTTAATGTAGTTTCTAAATATATAAATTTTATATATTAATACTAAACTTAATATTATGAAATTTTGAATTAAAATAACTTCAGTCAAACCTCGTTAACCGAGCTAGACAAACAAAATGGAACAGATGTAGTACTTCATTAGTTTCGTTTTATATGTATGTTTAGCTAGTTAACAAAATGGGACGACGGAGCCAATCTGCCATGATTTGCAATCTTTCTAATTAAGAAAGCTTGCAAGGCCACACGACTTGCAGAGTTAAACGCATGATACAAAATGATTGGATAACGTATAAATATATAAATACAAGTTTATAATAATAATAATAATAATAATAATAATAATAATAATAATAATAATAATAATAATAGAAAATGGTCAAATAGCCCCATAAACTTTACATCAAAGGTCAATTAGCTCCCTAAACTTTACAAAGTGCAATTAAACCCTCAAACATGTCAAATTGGGTCAATAAAGCCAAAAAATTGGTAAATAACCTGTTATTACAAGTCATTTCAATTCCGACGACCGACGAAAAAAATCTGGTCACCGGCAACTAAATCCGCCTTCTCCAATGGAGAAGTCGACCAGACTGACGGATTTTGTCGTCGGTGACCGAATTTTTTCGCCGATTGCCGGAATCCGTTGCCGAAATTGAAATGACCTGTAATAACAGGTCATTTACCTACTTTTGTGCTTCATTGACCCAATTTGACATTTTTGAAGGTTTAATTGTACTTTTGTAAAGTTTAGAGGGCTAATTGACATTTGGAGTAAAGTTTAGGGGTATATTTGACCCTTTTCTCTGATAATAATAATAGTAAAGTTGGGATAGCTCAAGTTGTCACCTAATCAACATTTAGTCTTGCTACCAACTATAAGCGGACCTTTTGTGTTTAGAAGTGCATATATAGGCGATGGGGCCGGGAAACTTATAATAACTTGGGCAACTTGAAATTTACATTTTTCATGGGCTTTGGGACAAGTTTGTGGAGTCTAATGCCTCTTACATTAGGTATAACTCACAAAAGTTTAGAGTACGTTATATTTATCTTCTTCATGGGTCTTGGGTGTGTTTATGGAGTCTGATGCCTCTTACATCAGGTACAACTCAAGAAAAAGTTTAAAAGTTTAGAATAAACTAAACTTTAGATTTGTACGTTATTATAGGAACCACACATAAGAGGTTTGAACATGTGACATTCCATTTGGGAGAATTACAAAGGTGTCAGTTGAATTATAAGCTATTTAACAGAAATAAGTTTAATTTTATCATATTTCAATTAAAAGTTATCATAATTATATTTAATAATTAGGATAAAGTACAAATAAATCACTGAACTATTTGAGAAAAAGCAATTAAGCCACCGAACTCAAATAACTCCCAAATAAGCCACTGAATCTGGAAAAAAAAAAAAGAGCAATTAACATTTTTAACAGGTTAACTCCAGATTTTTACTGATTGGATCGCCAAATATTTATTTTATTCACTTTTAAAAAAAATTATAATCTATTTACATAGTAATATATTTAAAGTAATTATAATCAAAATAGTTTTGGCTTGTCTATATCTAATTTATTTATTTATTTATTATTAATTTTTAAACAAAAGATCCAATGAAAAAATAATAATAAATAAATAAATCAATAAAACCTCGACAAGACAAAATTATTTTAATTATAATTACTTTAAAATATATTACTACGTAGGTGGATTATAATAAAAGAAATGTAAATAAAATAAACATTTGGCAATCCAGTCAACAAAAACCTAGAGTTAACCGGCTTGTTAAAAATGTTAATTTTTTTTTTTATGAGTTCAATAGCTTATTTGCTATTTCTTTTCCGGGTCCAATGGCTTATTTAGGGCTATTTGAGTTCGATGGCTTAATTGCTGTTTCCCAAATAGTGCAAATGACTTATTTATACTTTATCCCTTAATAATTTATCAACTTGTCAAACTCAGTAACCCAATCAATTAATAATTATTTATCACACACCCCATTATTTTTAGATTAGATTTTACTTCAGTTATAGTTCTAAAAGTTTTGGATCGATTGGCTCAACTACTTGACACGTACGTTATTAGATTACCTTACATGTGCGCCATGTCTTGCCGTATGGCCCAAGGTTGGATGGGGAGGAGGAGCTCAGTCATGGCCGCGTGATTGAATTTTGAACATTATAACACCAAAATTAAAAAAAAAAAAAATACTCTTTATAGTATGGTATGGTTTAGACTTTATACACACTACATTATATTGTATCAATTTTCTAAAAGTCTAAAACCTTAGATTTTTATAATATAAGGAATAAAGAATTCAACCAGTCAATAGTAGAGTTTTTGAACTTTCCAAATACACATCTAATTAACACTCGTACCTCATATTTGACTAATATAGATTATAGAGTATAGTTTGTGTATTACTGTATTAGTATGAGTTTTGGTTAAATCTACGTACCCTAATCTTATGAAAAAATGTTTTACTCATCCCAAATGCTCTGTCGGGTCAGGGTGTGGGGACCCCTTAGAGTTGGGGTTCAGCCTTTTGGAAGAATGAAAAAATGTTTTACTGTATTGGAGTTTTGGTCCCTCTTTATCATCTATTAATGGCATAGAATTGCAAATTACAATTTAATTTTGTCCATGTATCCTAATAAGTAATATGCTCTATACATGTAATATAGAAATTACTAATATAAGATGCTCCGAAAGGAGTGATGAAGCATGATTCTTGTATCAAAACATCGTGTTTAATTATTAATTGTCAACACCCTATAGTCGAGTAAATCAATAAGCTATCCTCGTCCCAACTTGATGGTTTTAGAATTAAAGTTTTTTTTCGGTGACAAAGAATATCCATAATCACTACCCTAATGGATGTGTACTATATAAAATAATAATATGCAAATCACATTTAAGAGGTAAATACAATTAAAAATATTTTAAATGACGAGAACAACCCTTAATCACTACTATACTAAAGTTTTCCTAGCTCCCATGCACCCTGACTCGTTCAATCTTCAGTTTCAGTCTCAAGCCCTTTTGCGGTCAACAGTCCAAGCTCTTACGAAGTCGCAACATATGTAACCAAGAAAGTTCATCACACTCAACGCGATTATTCACCAACACATGTATATATACACATACTATATATACATACACACATGACACATCTCTTTATATATACCCTCCATTATATATCATATATCTCCACAAACATCATAAACACAATAACAACAACGTAAGACAGATCGAGCTGATGATAAAGATGGCAGCAAGATACGCTATTCCCAGAACTATTCTAGCCTTACTTGTTGCTGCGATGATGATGAGCATTAATAATACGACATGCGAAGCTACTAGGGTTCTTGATGAAGACGAAGAAGAATGGATGATGAGGAAAGAACAGCCGCGGCGGCTGCAGCCGCAGAAGCCGGAGCTTCTGTTGGCTTCTCTCCAGTGGCGCGATGTTACTCCGCCGGGATCAAATCCCGGCACGAATGCCGCCACTCTCGGCACCAAAAACTTCGCCGCCGGTAATACCAACACACATGTTCATCACGGTCGCCGCCCTCCTCCGGCTTCTTCTTCTTCCGCCGCCGCGGCGTACCCGCGCCACACCATCCAATTCGGCGTCGCGGAGGATGCTTCAAGTTAAGGCCTCTCCCGCCGCGGCGCCGCCGGTGCGATAAGAATAGTAGGACCGGAAAATATTGGCGACCACTTCCACAGAGTTGTACAAGAACTAACTTACCTATTTTTTATTTATCGGAACTTACTATTTTTCCCCCAAAAATAGGAATCTTTATTTTATTTGCTAGGAATTGTATAAAATAAGGGGATGCTAACTTATTATATTGTATATAGCTGAAAAATTGTAAATCTATAAATATCTTATTTTATACCATTTTTTTGGTTGAAACATTACATTTTTTTTTTAAATTTCTTGGAGGTCTTTAAATTTTCTTTTTATAAAGTTTTTAAAGATACATTTTAAAAAAAAATAGAGTAAAAACTGGAATTATTCGTATAAAAAAATAATTTTGGGTACATACACATAAAATCTTAAAAGTAAAAGAAATTAACAAACAAAAGAAAGATACACAAAAGCAATGTTATATTTGGTTCTCCAAAGTTTTTGGAATGCTTCAAACTCTACATGTGCATCTAACTTTAACTTTTGGATCAATACAAAAATGAAAAAAAAAAAAAATACTTTGAATACTTCAACGTGTAGGTGTGGTGTGTTATACTATATATATATATATATATATATATATATATATATATATATATATATATATATATATATAATATGGACCAGGTTTATATACATGCACTTAATAGTTTATATGTGTCTATAAATAAATTGAAGGCACATAACATGATAAATACAAAAACATAATATGTTAACTGCATACACATAATTTGAAGATCAATTTGGATCAAAGTTCACAATGCAAGGTAACCATAATTCGTGGTATAATTTGACGTGGTGTCTCGGGTCGGATCCCAAACTAATATTTTAATCATTCCATCAATTCAAATTTGTTGAACCAAAAAAAAAAAAAGATCAAGAACAAAGACGGAAATGAAAGAACACAAGTTTTACATGGTTCGACAGTGTGTAATTACATTACTATCCTTAATTTTAACTCGTCTTCAATTCGTTGCCGGTAAACATAGCTGGACTGATCTTCCATGTGTAATTACATTACTATCCTTAATTTTAACGGAGGTTTCACAGTCAAAGAGATGGAGGATGAAACCGAACAAAAATTGTAAAGTTGAGGACTTAATTTGGTAATGATGATAGTCGAGGACTAAATAAGTAGTTTCGTAATAGTCGGAGGACCAAATCGGTTATTATTAACTCATTTAAATTCAATTCATTCTCATTTTTTAATAAACTAAATCAGTTGTTAAATTTTTTATCAGGAACATAATTCTCAAAATTTGTAGTGCATTGCGGTTTTAATCATGTCAATAATATTGTAATTTTAATCTTTAAATTATAGACAAACAAAATTGTTTAACAAATCTTTGACTCTATCTAATTAATTAATTAATAGTCTTAAAATTATTGCACAATTCAAGGAAATCTCTATATATTAATAAACAAATTCAATTCCTTGCGTGTTTTTGTTGAAATTTGGCACGTCATTATATTGAATCAGAACATTTTAATAATAAATAAATTAAGCGTACATACACAGGAATATTTTTTATTGAATTAGAACAGTTTCGGGTCTGGTCATGAGTTTCGGGTATAGTCCTCGTGACCGCGGAATTGTGTCATCCTCACTTTTTTTGTCGCTTATAAAATTTAATTAACAAATCTTAGAAGTTGAAGCTCGGTGCCATATAAACATTGGCACATTCATAATTACATGTTATTGGGAGAAAATTAAAATCAAACTCAACCGTCTTGAGGTAATTTGGGACAAAAATACAATGATATTTCAATAATTTTCTCTAACTTTGAAAGAGTAATTTTTAACTATATATATAAATTACATTTATATATAGGCAAAAATTTGTGTGAGACCGTTTCACATATCATTGTACGTGCGACGGGTCGGATCAAGATAGAAAAAAAAATGTAATACTAATCAGGAATAAAATATTTATTACTTGTATTAGAAAATGTAATATTTTTGAAGAAAAATGTAATAATTTTACATTTTGATTTAAAAGTTTTACATTTTCCTTTATGAAATAAATACTTGTCAACACTACTTATAAAGAAAAATGTAATACTTTTGATGAAAAATGAAATACTTTTACATCTATTACATTTTTCAGTATACGTATTACACTATCATCATATTGACCCGACCCGACATGCATCAAACAAGTGTAACCCTTGTATATAAACCTACTAGTTAATTAAAAAAAAAAATCATAAATATATATAAAGTGTAAATATTAAACTTAGACAATAAAAATGAACACAAACCAAACTAAAAATATGAAACACTAAACCAAACCAAGTCAAACAAAAAAAAAAAAAAAAAAAAACCCATAAACTCGTAATTCTTTTTAGCACCACAAAATTTCTCAAAATGAAGAAGTGTCACGGGCTTAGGCCGTGCGACTTTCTATAGACTATTACTACATATACGGCTATACGACCGTCAATCCACCAATTTACGTCAGTCACAGGAAAACTAATACCAAGTCCAATTCAAGTTAACGCGGCAGTCATTCCATCTTTTTTAATTAGTGTATACTTTTCCTTTGTATATGCATAATTTAATGAATTATTTTAAAACATATATGCAAGAAAATTATTAATTGTAATAAAAAAAATACAATAAATCACCGTGAGATTAATACAAGAAATACAAGAACAAAAACATTTTAACATGACATATACATACCACAGTCGGACAATTAACTTGCAGTTGCATTAACAGTTCAGTTACCAATCACTAATTTCTCAAGTTATTATTGAATTATTCTTGTAATAATTTAGATTATAAGACGGAGTTACATGTAGTTTTTAACCATCTTTAAAAATGAAATGAAATCATAGAAATGTGGGTGAGGGTATTAATTTGATTACGGTAGAAATAATGAGGGAAATTAAGTTGAATGTAAATGAGACCAAAAAATTATAGTTTTAAAGGAGTGTATATTTTTTAAAGTTACTGACTCTATTACATTGTAGTATCTGTTCATATACTCTTTGTCTCTTTCTCAACTTACTGAAACGCAAAGAAACAATAACGCCTCCACTGAGACTTGAACTCATAATAATCTTCCAAATGGAAGTCCAACCCGGGTACCATTAGACTACATAGTCCTAATAAAAAGTGTATATATTTATGTTAAAGTTTCATAGTTTTAAAGAGTTGATGACTTGTTCAAGTTCTATACTTTTAATTTTCTTACTATATAACCTTCCGGTCAAAATGCAACGGTCAGCCCGTAACCTTAAAACCAGTTACTGTAGTACTAATGAACAAATCAAAGTCATCGTATCCATGTCGCCACGATGCCTGCCAGCTTATAAAACTACGCAGCTCTTCGCATTTTGTTTTACCATAAAATTCATCATCTTCAACCTCTGGTCTATCTGAGCTCCAAATCCATCTGAATCATCATCATAAACTTGTTCTTTAAAACCGTCGGACAAGGTCCAAAACCAAAAGACAATGAGACATCATCAACCTAGTATTATTGTTCTTGCTTTTGTTTGTGTGATTCTGCTACTGAGAATCCAGCCTTATGAGGCCTGTAGAACAACCAATCTTTTGCTTCCTTCTCTGCAATGGCGGCCGGTTACCCCGCCGTCGACCAACCCCGGGCACAACTCGGTCGGCACGGTGAGTGAGCAGAACTTTGCGGCAGCTGAGACGACTATGCCGCCGAGAAAGAAGAAGCCAGCAAACCACCTCTTGCTTCCTTCTCTGCAATGGCGGAAGGTTACGCCTCCGTCAAGCAACCCCGGGCACAACTCCGTCGGCGGCGTTAGTGAGCAGAACTTTGCGGCTGAGATGCCCCGGAGGAGAAAGAAGCCTAACCACCTTTTGCTTCCTTCCCTGCAATGGCGGCCGGTTACACCTCCCTCAACAAACCCTGCCCACAACTAGGTTGCCACGGCGGCGCATGCAGCAAAACTATATATACATATATTCTTTTATTATTTTCTCTTTTCTTTTGTTCATTTTTTTTTTTTTTGGAAATTAATTTATTATTACGAAGAATAAGTAGTCAGTATGCTCAAAAAATGTATGAGCAGCTGTGTATGAAAGTATGATGACCAACATAGTCATGACTGATCAATAAAATTGAGGCATTTTTTGAATAAATATTTTAATGTATATATAGTACGTATTGCATGCATGAGACTTAATATGCATGTCTCATGATAACTTCTCTCAAAGGTTGAATCCCCAACTCTAAAAGTCCCCCACACTTCTACCTGACAGAATATCTCATGATAATAACTTAATGAGATATGTTAAAGTTTCTATTTATTTTTATATTATGTTGTTTAATATTCATTAGATAAATCAGCTAGTATATATAAAGCAACTAACTCAATCTTAGCTTAAAGTTTATTGCGTGTTATGAGATACAGAGTATATATATATATATATATATATATATATATATATATATATATATCATTAACCTAATTTTAATTTTGTATATGACATTATTCGAACCCAAATGTACCCATATATGACAAAATGATAAAGTTGTCAAAATGGACTTAATTAACTCATCGAGCCAACCCACACAACCATCTCATGAGGTACTAGGGATCTTGGAATTTAGAGGCTAGCACCACCCTGTCAGCCTTCTCATTAACCTCCCATTACCGGTAAATTATACTATGGATCATGGTCCATATTGTAAGGCCAGGTGAACCTTTTAATATACTTGAAGTTTCATTTTGTAGATAATATACTAAAAATGAATTTGTAGTACATTAAAAATGAACAATCAAAAAATAAACTTATAATACACTAAAAATAAACATTCAATAAACAAATAAACATGTATGTCAATGGCGATATGGACCATAGTCCGCAGTATAATGAGAGTTGTTATACATGGATTAGGGTCCACCTTGCAAGGTGGACTTTGGTCCTAAACGACATATAAATTGTGTACTTTTAGTATTTGAATTATGAACTTCTAGAATATAAATTGTGTTTATAAGTCAAAACACATAACAGCGCGCTGTAGACGAGAATACATAGTCATCAAATCTTAATATACAAAATAAATAATTAATTACATATATGTTAACATTATGTGTTTGTAGTATACAAATTGTAAACTTTTAAAAGGTAAATTGTGAACATTTAGACTCGGGTCCACAGAATAATTTGTGGTATAATGATTGCCCATTACCTTATTGGGCTTAGTTGTAATGATAGTTATAAATAAGGCAAGGAGGCCCAAGAGTATTAAATGTACTTATAATCAGCCCAGACCACCATTTATTGTAACTAGACAATACAATTTTAAGCGGCCCAACGGATTGATTCAACACCTTTTTGTTGCACACTGTAACTTTTCTCCCTTAACGAGTCACGACTGATTCAACTTCATATTAAACTTTCACAGTCAAACTGCAAACGGTCAACCACTCAACTTGCTTTGAAGCTCATACATATATAAGCCTCTTCATCTCAAATCTCAATCCTCTCATCATCCATCATATACCCCAAACTTCTTTAAAAACCAGCAGACAAGAACAGATCGACAATGGAACATCAACCTAGTATTATTGTTTTAGCTTTTGTTTCTGTTCTTCTTCTACTCACCGTCAACCCTCTTGACGCCGCTAGATCGGCTCCTCGTGACGGCGACGGTGAACCGGCGTGGATGAAGAAGAACAAACATCTCTTGTTGCCATCTCTACAGCGGAAAATGGTCTCCCCTCCCGGCGCAAATCCCGGTACCAATAACGCCGTTAACTCGGCTACGCTCGGCGAGAAGAGCTTTGGGGCTACGCCGTCGACGCCGGAAAGTTTAAGGAAAAATGTTTTGTTACCGTCTCTGTGGAAACCGGTGGCCCCTCCGTCGTCGAACCCCGGCAGGGCCGGATTTTAGGTTTTTGTGGCCCTGTTATAGTAAATAACTGAGGCCCCCAAAATCTTAATTTATAAAACTAACATATGCGAGTTTCGAACCTTTGACCTTCAAGTTAAAATACAACAAATACACATTTCTACCATCACTTCATAAAACCTTTTAAAATCAATTGTAAACTTTTAATTTTTATTTCTAAACTAGCTAGGTAAATATTAAATATTGGGCCTCTAAAATTTGGGGCCCCTCTTAAATTGGGGGCCCTGTGCGGTAGCCCAGCTTGCACAGTCTCAAATCCGGCCCTGAACCCCGGCACCAACTCCGCTCTCGTCGGAGCAATGAACTTTGTGGCTGGGTTGCTCCCGAGAAAGACCACGTCGAATAATCTTTTGCTTCCGCCTCTGCAATGGCGGCCAGTTACTCCGCCGTCAACCAACCCCGGCCACAACTCCATTGGCACGGTGGCTCAACGGAACTATGCCGGTGGAAAAACGTCTCCTCTTTCCATACACCATCAACCCAAGCTTCCATTATCTCAGACGGCTAATTGTTAATATTACAAGAAGAATGTCGATCATTTTTTACTTTAATTCGAATACTAACGAACTGATTACTTAGATTGTATAGTAGAATTACACACATCTTTTATTCTTTCATTCTTTAATCAAAGCCTATTATTTCATTGAATTCCAGTATTTGATTAGTGTACTCTAAACATGAACATGTATGCAATATATGACCAATCATGATTGTGTGGACCATGGTTTATACAAGTTGTGTGGAGCATATTTTTTTTTACAGTAAAATAATGTACATTCAATACAAAAATAATGTACATTGTATTCAGGGGATATACATTATTTTTGTTCTGAGTGTACATTATATTGCATAATGTACATTCAGTACAAAAATAATGTACATTTAATATATTAAAAATGTATTTTTTGTTATGGTCCACATAACATTGTGTGGATCATGGTCCACACAATAATTTGTCATATATGAGTGCATTGTCGGCAGATGCTTAACTCACTTGTCCAGTAAACAATATTTTGTAGAATAGATCGTGTATATATACATAGAATGAGGCTTTTGAGGTTTGATTTTCTAGCTCTCTAAAGTTAATTAAAAAAAAAAAAAACATTCTTTTGCTTTATTATTTATCTTTGCATTCTTGATTACAAATTAAGGGATTGTGTTGGCCTACTCTCAATTGTACGTTCCAGTTATAAAACCAACACAATATTTCCTTAATTTGTCATCCAAAAGGGAATAAAAATTGTAATTTTATTATGTGATCAACATATAAACATGCAAGATTTCCATAGATGTCGTCATATTACAATTTTTTTGTGATAATTTATGATTTTTTAAAGAAAAATTAGATGAAATATGAAAGTAGTTAGACATCATATAAAAATTATTTTAATTTTAATAGAAAAGTAGATCAAATTGAAGTTAATTTTAACTCCTGCAGGCTCATCATCAACTTGATCTCTAAGTTTTTAAAGAGTGCTCAAGCACCATCTTGATTTTACGAATTTAGCAGGTACCACTTGAACACAATGTAGTTATATTATTTTTTCTTGGGCTAAAATCGACTCAAAAAGAAAATAAAATCTAAATCAAAAGCTAATATATTTTTAGTTTTAACTAAAATTACAATATGTAATAAGACACAAATCACACAAAAAATTAAATCGCACTAAAAAAATCTTGACTCGACAACATATTTGATTGGAAAATTGTTGGCCAAAATTAATCTTGTGACTTTCTGATAAAAAATTAAGAAAAATTGTAATTTATGCCCCTCACAAATATTTCAATTGTTAATGTCACCTCTAAATTATTAGTGGTATAAATGTTGCTCATCAATTTTCAAAACGTGACATATATTTTCCAATTGTTATGCCGTAGAACCGTGTCCACATTGCAAGGTGGACACAGTTATATCATAATTACTGTAATATATGTTCATAATTATAAAGTTATATATTCATAATTTTTGAACTTCATATTCATAATTATTGAACTCTATATTCACAATTACAGAATTCTATGTTCATAATTACTGAACCATATGTTCATAATTATAAAGCTATATATTCATAATTTGATTAACGTTATAAATAATGAGGGAAGGTTGAATGTAAATGAGACCAAAAAATTATAGTGTTAACGGAGTGTATATATTTATGGTAAAGTTTCATAGTTTTAACAAGTTGATGAGATGAGGATTCGATATATCTGAATAATGAATAATGTGTCCGGTAAGAGTATATATACCTGAGTATACAAGACCTAACACAAGACGAATACTAATAACAATAGACTAATAGTAACGGACTAATAGTAATGATAATAGACTCCTAACACTCCCCCTCAAGCGCAAGGTTGACCGGAAACAACATTGAGCTTGTCATAGAGAGTCACGAAACGAGGACCAGGAAGGGCCTTAGTGAACACATCAGCTAGCTGATCCTTTGTGGAGATGAAGCTCACCTGCAGTTCCTTCTTAGCCACCTTATCACGCACAAAGTGGTAGTCAATCTCCACGTGCTTTGTGCGAGCATGAAAAACCGGATTAGAGCATAAATATGTCGCACCCAAATTATCACACCAAAGAGTGGGAGGCACAGCCAGCGAAATGCCCAACTCACGAAGCAGAGAGACTAGCCACGTGACCTCAGCAGACACATCAGCCAGTGCCTTGTACTCAGCCTCAGTAGATGACCGAGCAACCGTCCGTTGCTTCTGCCACGACCAGGAGATCAGGTTGCCACCCAGAAAAACCGCAAAACCACTAGTGAATTTCCTGTCATTCGGATCACCAGCCCAGTCCGAATCCGAGAAAGCATGAACAACAAGAGAAGATGACAGACGGATAAAGAGACCGAAATGGAGAGTACCTTTCACGTACCCGAGTACGCGCTTGAGCATAGCCCAATGCTCAGTAGTCGGGGAGTGCATGTGCTGACAAATCCGATTCACAGCAAAAGAGAGATCTGGATGCGTCACAGTAAGGTGCTGAAGGGTTCCCAAATGACTACGATATTGCATGGGATCCGCATAGGGAGCCACAGAATCAGGCACCGGACGAGACACAGGAATCGGAGTAGCCATCGACTTACAATCCACCATACCTGCACGAGTCAAAATGTCCTGCATGTACCGTTGCTGGGAAAGAAAGAGACCGCCATCCCGGGAGACTGTCTCAATGCCAAGAAAGAAGGACGGAGCACCCATGTCACGAATCTTGAACTCTGAGGCTAAGTCAGTAAGTAGACGACGCACACGAGTAGCATCAGAACCCATCACGAGGATGTCATCAACATACACAAGCAAATATAAGCAGACAGAGTCACGAGAATAAATGAATAAATAGACATCCGTATTGGATGGTGAAAACCCCACCGAAACCAAGAAAGCACGTAACCTGTCAAACCACGCCCTAGGGGCCTGCTTAAGCCCATACAACGACCGTTGCAATGAACATACGAAATCCGTCCGGGCCTTATCCTCATAGCCAGGCGGCTGCCTCATATAAACAGTCTCAGAGAGATTACCATTGAGAAACGCATTGTGCACGTCGAGCTGCCGAATCGTCCAACCCCAAGAGACAGCCAAAGACAGAAGAAGTCGCACAGTGGTTGGCTTGACGATAGGTCTGAAAGTCTCAAAGAAGTCCTGACCTGCCACCTGAGTGAAGCCTTTAGGAACTAACCGTGCTTTGTGCCTCTCGACTGTGCCATCAGCCTTGCGCTTCGTCCTGAACACCCATTTGCACCTAACGACATTCATATCCGGAGTGCGATCCACTAACCGCCAGGTGTTATTATGAATCAAGGCATTAAACTCAAGATCCATGGCCTCACGCCACTCAGGATACCGAACCGCCTGAGAATAACAAGTCGGTTCAGGAACAACTATCAAAGCAACATGCTTTTAGTCAGCTTAGGCTTTTAGTTGAGATGGAGCACATGCTTCAATTTGATATCAGAGCTAGACCAAAGGTCATGGGTTCGAATTGGTATCTGAGCTAGACCAAAGGTCATGGGTTCTAATCTCTACTTCACCCCATAGGCTTTTAGTCAGCTTAGGCTTTTAGTTGAGATGGAGCACATGCTTCAATTTGATATCAGAGCTAGACCAAAGGTCATGGGTTCGAATTGGTATCAGAGCTAGACGAAAGGTCATGGGTTCGAATCTCTACGTCACCCTATAAGCGACTACAGTCCACGTGTTGCTTGGAACCCACGATAGGCTTTTAGTTGAGATGGAGCACATGCTTCAATTTGGTATCAGAGCCAGACCAATGGTCATGGGTTTGAATTTTGTATATCTACGTCACCCAATAAGCGACTACGGTCCACTTGTTGTTTGGAACCCACCGCACACGTGAGGATTGGCTTACAGCTTACGACTTGGGTTGATTACAAGAATGAGGAGAAGAAGCTGGAGGTGTTCTTGAGCCAATCAAATCCCAAGCCTGAAATTGCCTTACTGACAGTTGATATTGATCTGTCTGGGTTCCTAAATGAGTTTATGTATGTGGGGTTTTCAAGTTCTACTGAGGGAAACACAGAGTTGCATTACATTGCGACCTGGAGTTTTCAGACCTCTGGGTTGAAGGAATTGGGGCCAAGAATCCACCCAAACAATGTGCCTGCCGTTGTTAATTCTACTCCCTTGAAGGTCATGGGTTCGAATTGGTATCAGAGGCTCAGAGCTAGACCAAAGGTCATGGGTTCGAATCTCTACATCACCCCATAAGCGACTATGGTCCACGTGTTGCTTGGAACCCACCGTAGGCTTTTAGTTGAGATGGAGCACATGCTTCAATTTGATATCAGAGCTAGACCAAAGGTCATGGGTTCGAATTGGTATCAGAGCTAGACCAAAGGTCATGGATTCAAATCTCTACGTCACCCCATAAGCGACTACAGTCCACGTGTTGCTTGGAACCCACCGTAGGCTTTTAGTTGAGATGGAGTACATGCTTCAATTTGATATCAGAGCTAGACCAAAGGTCATGGGTTCGAATTGGTATCAGAGCTAGATCATAGGTCATGGGTTCGAATCTCTACTTCACCCCATAGGCTTTTAGTCAGCTTAGTTTTAAGTAGGATATGGCAACCAGGTACCATAGAACTCTGTGGTTAAGCGTGCTTGACTTCCGGCAATCCCGGGATGGGTGACCCCCTGGGAAGTAAGCATAGTGCAGCGCTGAGATCCAACAATATGATATAATCAAATAAGTCACAAACTCACAACTCACAAGTCACAACAAAAAAAGCCCGCGCCTTGTAAGGGGCTACTTGGCTACTTACCAGTCGATCTCATTTAAATAATACTCTGTAATAATTATTTACTACAATAAATTTAGCAATGGATGAAATAACTATTCCTTACATAGATTTCGATCGGTGTTTATAATCAATGAAAATTTGTTTATAAATTAAATACATACAAATTCCATTCATTTACTTATGGATTTTCTGTTGATAAATTTAATTTTTCTGTGTAGTGTATAATTTTATCAAGACATTGATTAAAAAAACCCAAATATTAACACTTTCTTGCAATTATATCCAAGCCTTTAAAAAAAAAAAAACATAGTTAGCCTGTTTTGTAAAATAGTTTGTTTGTCTATCAGTCAATTTTAGCTTATTTGATCATTATTAGTTGTTTGACTTGGTTAAAATTTAATATAAGTGTTTGGTTAATTAGCTTTTTATAACAGTTTATTGCTTCAAAAGACTAAAATTCAAAAAGCTTCTCAAAGTAGCTCTTTCGATTAATTTTTGAAAAAATCATTTTGCATATAATCAGCTATGAGCTAATAGCTAATTTACCAAATTAAACATCTTTTTACAATCAATTAATACTATCAACTAATCAAACTCACTAACTCAATTAGCTAACAATTATTTACCAAATACCCCATATATGTATGAAAATATATGCTATACTAAGGTACAATTGTTACCAAATGCAAAATTTATGTTTTTCAAAATTGTAAAGATTTGAATATAATTAATTACTACCCAAGGCTTAAAGCTAAGTTTGTGTTTTTTCACGTCTTTTATCAATTATGCTAGCTAGTTACAAGCTTAATCAATTGTTATGCCGTGCAACCGTGTGTACCGTTCTTGGTACACACGGTTGAAAACGACACCGTATAGTGCCAGGGAAGTAACGGTGCCGTTAGTGGCACCGTTTCACTCATCCCGATATTTTAAAAAAAAAATATTATTATTATTGCCATAAAACGCCACTACACTCCTTTTTCCGCCATTTCCAACGTTTCGTCTCCAACAAGCTACACACTTCCTTCGCACTGTAGCAGTCTTCATCTCTCTCTCTGTCTACTCGGAGTCGCGATTTTCGCCGTCTTCATCTCATTGTCGCCGGAGCGTGTTTTGTTCACCATTGTCGCCATTTTCATTCTAGCATTGTCGCCCGTTATCATCGCATTCTCCATCAGGTATAATGTATTTTTGTGATTTTTTACTGTTAACGTTGTGTTTTTTGACTGTTAACATTCATATTCGCTGTATATTCTTGTTATTTTTGACTAGGGTTTTGCAACACGATTTTGCATTTTTCTCAAACAGATCAATACTCTGTTTTTTTTTTCTGTTTGTTTGATTGTTTTTTGGTGTTTTCTGAAATGTTTTTGGACAAATAGTTGTGATATTGTGGATATATAGCTTTATACTTGTGGTTTTATAGTTTAATACTTATTCATGTTTGAAAATATCATTCCTGTCTTCAATTAGTGTGTTTCTGAAATGTTTGTGGACAAATAGTTGTGATATTGTGGATATATAGCTTTATAATTGTGGTTTTATAGTTTAATACTTATGCATGTCTGAAAATATCATTCCTCTCTTCAATTATTGTGTTTCTGAAATGTTTGTGGACAAATAGTTGTGATATTGTGGATATATAGCTTTATACTTGTGGTTTTATAGTTTAATACTTATGCATGTTCGAAAATATCATTCATGTCTTCAATTAGTGTGTTTCTGAAATGTTTGTGGACAAATAATTGTGATATTGTGGATATATAACTTTATAATTGTGGTTTTATAGTTTAATACTTATGCATGTATGAAAATATCATTCCTGTCTTCAATTAGTGTGTTTTCTGAAATGTTTGTGGACAAATAGTTGTGATATTGTGGATATATAGCTTTATAATTGTGGTTTTATAGTTTAATACTTATGCATGTATGAAAATATCATTCCTGTCTTCAATTAGTGTGTTTCTGAAATGTTTGTGGACAAATAGTTGTGATATTATGGATGTATAGTTTAATAATTCTTATTTACAGAAATGGCTCGTGAACCTACACTGGCTGAGGCTCTTAGAGAAACAAAAAGAAGAAGAACAGAGTACCGGACAGCAGCAATTCTAGATTCACAAGCAGCTCAGAGCTCTAATCCAACTAGTGAACAACCAGCAGCAGCCCTAAATTCACAAGCAGCTCAGCGCTCACGCCCTGCTAAGGAAACAACTGTTGCAGAGACTTCAACGAGACGGCGCCGACGAACTAGAGAACACAGGAGAGATTACTTCAATACGAGGATGGGGCCAAAGCTGATGTTTGATCTTGTCCAGAGGCTCTCACCACGACAGAAACAAGCTGTCGTAGAAACTGGATTTGGTGGACTTCTTCATCTCCAACTCTGCACCAATGAATCAAAGTTGGTGCAATACCTGCTGGACAACTTTAATGTTTGCAGGTGTGATTTTGTATTAGAGGATGATAGTCTCCACATTGAAGAGGAAGATGTCGAATACACGTTGGGAATCCCGCGAGGGCCTCTGAAGGTCAATGAGGGGACAAAGATGGAAGACACCTCAACCCGTGAATACAAACTGCTGCTGACTTCATGGAGAAGGAGGTGGGGTATTACAGCAGGCTCGCCAATAACTACACAGATGCCAGATGAGATTGTTAGGAGAGCTGATCATGGTGATGAGTTCAAGAGGGATTTCGTAGTCTTTGCCGTTTCCTCCATGCTTCGAGGAAACACAACACGCTACTCCAAGTACAGGATCTTAAACTCATTGATTGATGTTGATATGATTAAAGAGTACAATTGGTGCACCTACACATACCAATCTCTCATTGACTCGATAGATAGTTACAATGAAGATAGAAAGAGAAGCTTTTGGGGGCCAATGACATTGATATTGGTCAGTTCTTATTGTCTTTAATCTAGTTGCATGAATTTTATGTAGTTGTAGGTGTATAACTAACAATTTATTATGGGTATATATGCATGAAACTTGGAATATACTCAGTTTAATAAGATCCTTTATGTAGTTTAATTTGTGGATATATAGTTTTAAAATTGTGGATATATAGTTATGTGATTATGGATATATAGTACTCTGTGAATATATGAATGTATTACTCTGTGGACATACTGTTAATAATTCTGGATATATATTAATGTGTTTTTGGATGTATAGTTATGGGTTTATGGATATATATGCATGACACTTGGAATACACTCAGTTTAATGAGGTCCTTTATGCAGTTTAATTTGTGGATATATAATTTTAAAATTGTGGATATATAGTTATGTGATTATGGATGTGTAGTACTCTGTGAATATATGTATGTATTACTCTGTGGACATACTGCTAATAATTCTGGATATATATTAATGTGTTTTTGGATGTATATTTATGGGTTTATGGACATATATGCATGAAACTTGGAATATACTCATTTTATTAATATCATTTTTTATTTCTGAATTTTGTAGATATATAGTTTTAAAGTTATGGATATATAGTTATGTGATTATGGACATATAGTTATGCATTACACTGTGACCATGCAATTAAGAATACATGGATAAATTGTTCTAAATTCATCTTTAACATAATCTTCTGTAATTTGTAGCTGTTCTACTTTGATCGAGTAGAATTCAAAGGAATGAAGATCAACAGGACATACCCTAGCATACTTGCTTGGACAACCACGCTTGTAAGAAAGAGAGTCAAGGCTGAAAAAAGGGCTGGTGGGTTTGGAAAAGGAAGGGTTATCCCTAGAGTTAAGAAGCCAAGGACTGATGCTACCACCTCACTACAACAACCTGCAAGCACTGCTGCTGCTACAACCTCACTACCACAACCTGCATTTACTGCTGCTGCTACTACTTCTTCTACTCCTGCTACTGCAACACCGACACCAACTACAAGTGAGCCACTCTCAAGTGTTGATCGGGTGACCCGTGTGCTCCAAAAGCTAGCATCAGATGTCCTGGAGTTTGGTGAAGCTATGTCTGAAATTGGAAAGCAGGGCGCACCTATTGAAGTCATGAAGAAAGCGTTCTCAGGGATATCAAACATGCTAGGTGCTGCAAGCGCAATTGAATCAACTTCCATTCCAACTGAATCTCAGTTGGATGACATATTCTTTGGGAGTGAAACCTTCACCGCTGCAGTGGATTCATTGGTGGAAGCATTTCAGAAGACAACAAGAACCATGGAATTTGAAGCTCCATCATTTGATTTGGGAATACACTGCAATGAATCGCAACCGCAGCCATGTGAGCAACACACGGAGCAAGTAGTTGAAGAGGACCTACCATTGGATGCTTTGGTTCAACAAATTGGAGAGGATGCAGGACTGTCAACGACCTTGGGAGCACAAGTAACTCCTCCACTTGTTAGGGTCCCATTTCAGAGATATGTTCGTCATGCCGCTGCTACTGATGCTGATGTTGATGACTTTGATTGGTAAATTTACAGTTTGTTATTTGCATTTGGCTTTAACGTTATGAATTTATAGTGCTAAAATTATGAATATAAACTTATGAACATTTTTACAACTGTGGACATATAGCTTTAAAATTGTGGATATATAGATATAAAATTATGAACATTTTAAATCTGTGAATATATAGTTCTATGATTATGTACATATATGTTTAATATTATGGATATAAAGTTCTAATACTGTGGATATATAAACAACAGTGCCATGCAAGAAAGTGAGTCTGATGTTGAGGACGTGACTATTAGGATGAGACCCCAGCGACGATTCAGGAACAAACCTCTTTGTTTGAGGTCACCATACTGGACACAGAATGCAGGTTTTATACGCACTGCAACTCCACGGGAAAAAATCATTTCAAACTATGCATTCTTGAGTGTGTCTACCGAACACCCAGAAGAGTATGTTTGAACACATATATTTATAATAACCTTTAAATTACTTAGATAGTTCATATTATTATAACTATTGGTGTTATTATTATTATTGTTATTTTGGTGCTGTAGTGAGTTGCTGTTCAGCTATGGTGACTACTACCTAACAAGGCGTCACTTCTCAACTTTGAGCAATGGCGAGTTGGATATAGACTTCTTGAATATTTGGTCTTTGCGGCTAACTTTGAAGAACACAGAACGTACTGTTGGGATACCAAAACGCGTATTCTTCACCACACTGCCACATGTAAGAGTTATTTTTGACATGCAGATGCGCATTTTTAAAAATCTAGTACTTTAAGCCTTTTGAATACTCATTTTTTGCATTTCTGTGTATTCAAAAACAGCTGCAGCTTGATCCATCTGATGATTGGATGAAAAGTCTCCCAGCTGAGAAAAGGATGGAAAATTTCAATGATAGATTGAATTATGAAATATCAAGTTTTGGAAACCTGGAAATCAGTGATGCAGACCTTTTAAGATCTATTACACACACTTAATTTAATAATTTAAGATTTTATTATTGATATATATGCATGAAGCTTGGAATATACAAAGTTTAATAAGATCCTTTATAAAGTTCTGAATTTGTGGATATATAGTCTTAAAATTGTGGATATATAGTTATGTGATTATGGATATGTAGTACTCTGTTAATATATGAATGTATTACTCTGTGAACAGACTGTTAAGAATTCTGGATATATGGTAATGTAGTTTTTGGATGTATAGTTATTAATTTGTGGATTTATATGCTTGAAGCTTGGAATATACTCGGCTTATTAGGATCTTTATAAATTTCTGAATTTTGTGGATATATAGTTTTAAGATTGTGGATATATAGTTTTATAATTATGGATATATAGTACTCTGTCAAATATGAATGTATACCCATGCAGTTAACAGTACCTGGGTATGTAGTTGTTTCAAATAATAACCTTTTGTTTTGGAATTAGATATTCTTCCCAGTGCATCGCCATGCACACTACTTTGTTGTGTGCATAAATGTCAAGGAATCCAAGGTTCAGGTGATAGACAACAAGGAATTGCCTGCTGGTGTTTCAGAGCTTGATAAATATGGGGACTGTCCATACAAACTGGTAGCTTATATTATATTAAAAAATCTCCTTATTGTCACCTATATATTGAATTTAAAACATTATGAACATTGAGCTAATTTTTTACCAGATTGAAGCATTCAAGGCGTACCTGGCAGCAGGACAATCCACCTTGACTCACAAACTGAACAGCATGCCAGTAGAGTTCCTTGCCATGCACTGGAAAAATGCAGAGAATGTCACCGACTGTGGCATATATGTAATGCGACATATGGAGACTTACATGGGTGGAGCTCTCGAGAACTGGGATCCTGGGTTCAAGAAACATATGCGCACGAATGTAAGAGTAACATAAATATATTACATTCCAACTACATCAAAAAGTGATGAAAAAATTACAATGAACTAGTTATTTATTTTTCTTATTTTACAGGCTAGCTTCATTTTTGAGTTGAGGGCAAAGTATGCTGCTTGTATCATCACGTCAAAGCTGAACAGCGTCAAAGGCGAGGTCATGAAAGCTGCAAAGATTGAAGACAAGAAGAAGTAAAACTGGAAAGATCAATGAATGTTTTTGTGGATGAATATTTTAATATTTTCTGTTCTTATGGTCGTTTTGTAACAACTCTATCACAATTTTTGAAATTCGATCTATGAAATTCACTGAATATATAGTTCTCATATTATGGACATGTAGGTTTAAGATTGTGGATGTATGGATATAAAATTATGAACATCTTACATAAGTATAAACATACCGTTCAAATATTCATATATTCATATTTCAAGAATTATGGACATATAGGTTTAAGATTGTGGGCATGTTGATATAAAGTTATGAATATTCGTTCAACTGTGAACTTACATTTTACATAAGTGATCAAGTTCACCAGTTTACATATTGATATATAGCTTCAATATTGTGGATATAATGATATAACATTATGAACACTTTTACTAATTTGACACACAATTCCAATATTTTGTGGTCATATAGTTCTCAGAATTATGGACATATAGGTTTAAGATTGTGGACATATTGATATAAAGTTATGAATATTCGTTCAGCTGTGAACTTACATTTTACATAAGTGTAAACATCAAGTTCACCAGTTTACATATTGATATATAGCTTTAATATTGTGGATATAATGATATAACATTATGAACACTTTTACTAATTTGACACACAATTCCAATATTTTGTGGTCATATAGTTCTCAGAATATGTATGTATAGCTCTAATATTATGGATATATAGCTTTAGTATTATGGATATGTAGCTTTAATATTATGGATATATAGCTTCAAACCTGCAAATCAACAAGTACTAAAATTTTGAATACACAGATCAAACAACTTGTAAATTGATATCCTCAAAACAGCTAGCTACCAACTGGTATTAACCCCACTCTCAATCTACA